>NW_026087853.1:55470836-56127502 GCF_022539395.1 Myiozetetes cayanensis
CCCTTCTTCCTCCTCTCCCTCCCCACCCCCCCACAGCCCCCTCCCCCTCCCCAACCCGGTCGTCCCCTATGCCCCGTCCCTGCCCGCAGGGCACTCTGACCCACCCAGCCTTCGTTCTTGCCCCTCCGCCCTCCCTGGTGCCTCAACCCGCCTGGCCCTGCTCCCTCTCTGTCCCCTGCCGCACACCGCGACCCTCCCTCCCCTGCTTCTTCTCCCTCCGCCCTGGCTCTCCCTGCACGCCGCCTCCCCCTGGCCCCTGTCGCTGCCCTCCTACACACCCCGGCCCCCCTGGCTCCTCCGGCTCCCCTCTCCCTGCTCCACCGCACATCCCGACCCCCCCATTCCCCTGTCCCCCTGTGCGCGTCCCGCAGCCGCGGGGTTGGGAGCGCCGGTTTAATAAAGCCGCGATGGCCGGACCCGGCGCCCCCCTGGATCCCCCACACGTGTCCGGGCCCGCTCGGCGGGTCCCCCCCTGCAGTTCACAAGCACTGCCCGACACGGCCGGGGCTCCGGCCCGTCCCGACATCACACTTGGGGCTCCACGGGCAGGTGCGGGTTCGGTCTCGGGAATAGACGTCGAGGTCTATTGCCGGGACCGAACCCAGGGGCCGTTTGGGGCGGGGGGAGGCGGGGGCAGGGATAAGGGCCCCCTCCGGAGAAGGGGGCTCGGGGAGGAGGACGGGGGCAGGGGGAACCCCCTCCGGGGTTGGCAAAGAGAGAAACTGAGGAATTACTCATTGTTTTCCCAGTTTAACCCCTGTCACAATCAATCACCTTCACAGTGCCATTCCTTAATTCTCCTTCCATTGTGTTCAGGAGTGAGGAAGTTGGACCTGTGTCTGACCAGGACATGTGCAAACCAAATGGTGGGGACTGGAACCCACACCTTGCACTCCTGTCAGCTCTCACAATTCCACTCAAGAGAAAACAGCCAACAGTACCATCACCACTCATTCTTTATTCCCAATCCCACACTTCTTTTGCAGTTGCAGCACTGCTTTTATAACCCAATTACAGTCCATTCCAGAGCTCCATGGCCAGGACAGACAGGTACACCTCTGATACCCTCAGGAATGCCTCAATCCATTCCAGGGACCTTGCTTTGAGCTCCCCAGCTTGGGGCACCCAGAGGAACTCCCCAAAGAATCCTTTTGGTGTGCACTCATGTTCTCAGGGTGCCCGAGTCTGAGGGCACCAACAGCACTGTCCCTCCAGGGGGCCCAATCTGCTCCCAAAATGCAGGGGGATCGTGCCTGTGTCCCAGACTGCTCCGGGGATCTGAGGGCCTTCCCGAGAACATCTCGGTGCTGGCATGAAGGCCCAGAGATCCCTCGGAACCACGGGAGAGCAGGCACAGAGTCCCTGCTGAGGGCCCATTTGGCTGCCTGAAAACAGCTCGGCAAAGAAGCCTCTAAGACTCAGCTGGTGAGTTTTAGAAGCCAGGCATTCCTTGCTTACAACACCCTGCAATGATCCCAGCCCTCTGGATGTCGTGGCAATCAGCTCCCACAGTGCACACAGAGGTGTCTCCACTGCAGCTGATGGGAGGGCTCAGCATTACATGAGGGTTCATTTTGTTCCCTGCATTCCTGTTTCATATTCAGGACATTCCCCAGCACCTGTGACCATACACACAAACGCTTATAAGGTCTCTGAGGGGCTCCATCGGGGGTCTCTGGTGGTCACCTGTGCCTGGAGCCCCCAAAGTTCTGAGTGACCACCTTATCAACTTCAAGGCAATTCACCTGGTTGCAGAGTAACTTGGTGTTGCTTGGCTGCTGCCCGAGTTCCCTTCTTCATTCTTTCTTTAGAAAAGGAGCAAAAAGCATTAATGCAGCACCAACAAAGTGAGACGAGTCTTTGCTTCATAGCCCTGCACGGGGAAAGGTTTTGGAATTCCGAGGCAAAGCCTGATACACCCAGAGAGCAACAGCCCCTCAGCCCCGCCACGGCTCCCCCCGGGGCTCCCCGGCAGGGAACGGGCTTACCCAGCCCCCGCAGCCCAGCCCAGCGCACACCCAAACACCGCCCAGCTCCCCCGTTCCACGGGCACAGAGCACACCGCGCTCTGCCCCCAGCCCAGCCCAGCCCAGCCCAGCCCAGCCCAGCCCAGCCCAGCCCAACCCAGCGCACACCCAAACACCGCCCAGCTCCCCGTTCCACGGGCACAGAGCACACCGCGCTCTGCCCCCAGCCCAGCTCCAGCCCAGCCCAGCCCAGCCCAGCCCAGCCCAGCCCAGCCTCCGCAGCCCAGCCCAGCGCACACCCAAACACCGCCCAGCTCCCTGTTCCACGGGCACAGAGCACACCGCGCTCTGCCCCAGCCCAGCCCAGCCCAGCCCAGCCCAGCCCAGCGCGCACCCAAACACCGCCCAGCTCCCCCGTTCCACGGGCACAGAGCACACCGCGCTCTGCCCCCAGCCCAGCCCAGCCCAGCGGCCCCACCCTCAGCCCTCACGCACAAACAGCCGCAGCCGCGCCGGCCCCGCCCGCCCTTCTCTAGCGCGGGCCCGGCAGCCGCTGCCCAATCAGCACTCGAGCGCCCCCGTCCAATCGCAGCCCGCGCTGTCCCTGCGGCCCCGCCCCGCCCGCCCGGGGCAGATGGGAGGGTTTATTTTGGAAACAATTTTTGTAGCAATAAATATAATGATGAGAAATTTATAGGTTTTTACAGTATTTTACACACCCCCCCCCCTCATGAATTTTCAGGCATTTGGAGGCTGTCATCTCCCTTTTTGGGGTGACCCCACATGACCCCTCTCATCCCACCCCACCCTTGCTCTCCCAGTGACACTGGGGTGCCCCTAAAGACACCATCGCCCCCCAGACTCCCCCACCCCCAGAGAAGGCACAAAACGCGTCCAGCTGCCCTGAGCAGCAGCTTGGTGTTTCCAGAAAGCCCTTTACGCATGGACATGCCACCCAAAACAAGGGGGAAAAATAAAGGGAGGGCAGGGCAGCCCTCAAAGGGTTGGAGTCCCCCCAGCTCTTGTTTGGCTGCCCCACGGCCCAGGGAATGTCCCCGGGGATGGGGCCACATCTCCCACTCTGGCTCCAGCAGTGCCAGGAGATGTCTCCTCCCTTCCCAGTGCGCTGCTGCAGGGACATCCCCCTGGGAGGCTGCACTGGGATGGCAATCTGGGCTCCCAGACCCACCCAACAGCTCCAGTCCCTGGAGCTGCTGCTGCTGCACCTCCCGCTCGGCCAGTGGGGCTGAGAGGGACAACCCACAGAGGGAACTGGAAAAATCACCCCAAATCTCAGGGACTCTCTTTCTGCCAAAATCTTGTCCCTGTGTTTCCACACCTCTGGGAAAAACACTCCCATTGGAGGGGTCCTGGATTTTCCTTTGACATTCCCTGGACTGGCACAGCTCAAACTGATGCCATTAAACTCTCCATCTCCCAAATCAAGGTTCTTCTTTGCCGTGGAGTTTTTGCCTGTCCCACAGTCCCGAGAGACCTCTGGCAGCTGCACTGCCCAAGAGCTGCTGTGGGACTGCTGGGGAATGCACCATTGGGAGCAAGACAGAAATAAATTAATTCAGAGCACTAACTCGAAAGATTGAAGTTAAAAAAACAACCAAAACCTAACATTCCACGGCCTCCCTTTCTAAAGGGAACCGTGTGAGCTCCGTGTGAGCCGGGAAGCTCCGGGCTGTGGGAAAGCACCGGAGGGATGGAGGGAGCACGACGCTCCTCTCCTCGCTCCATCCCCAGTGCAGCCCCCAGGATACTCGGCACCACAGCTGGGGGAGGGCCCTGGGGATGCTTCGCTCCATCCCCATGGATCCTGCTGCCCCCCCAGCCCACCCAGAGCTGGAACCACCTCCGGAGGGGGAATGGAATGCCGGGTACAGATGCTCGGCTGGAAGGTGACACGTCCCCAGCAGCACCCAAATTCCTGCAGCTCCGGGTTTGTTGCCACCCAGCTCAGCAGATCCCCCTCTTCAGCATCCCTGGATGTTGTCCTCCTTCTCCAGTCACACCTTGGGAATGCTCAGAATGGCAACAGCTCCAGTGCCAGCTCAGTCCCTGCATGAGTCCTTGTCCCAGCCCTGCCACACCCACGAGACATCCACGGGCACACAGGCCTTGCTTGCACAATGCCTGGCCCAAACCCTTGCCTTTCCTGCCCAGAGCTGAGGGAAATCAGACAGAATATTAATAAACAACCTTCACTGAGAGCAGTCACCACTCCAGTCCTTCAGGAGTTTGTAGGGAACAGACCCAAAGTTGAATCCTACATCTGAATTTCTAACAGGTTTTGTTACTAACTAGTAACTCCTAGAACAGCATGCAGAGACTGCACAAGGAGTCACAGAAGGTTTGCCATGAAGAACAGAAGTTCCTTTTTTTCCTGGTAATTTTTCAATAATTTCTGCTCTGTAGTAATTACTGACTTGGGTTTCTGTTGAGGTGCTGGATGAGTCCATTGAGGGTTCAGGGTCTGGTGGGGTTGTTTATGGCTGATCCTGACCAGCCCAGACCAAGCCCAAACACACCCATCACTGTTTCCCCCCAAATTTGGGTCAAATATTGATGTAGTTTATAAATCCTCCCCTTCCCTGCTTCTCAGTCCTTCCTTACATATCCATGCAAGAGATTTACTCCATCCTTTTTTCCCTATCAACAGCTCTCCAGCCCGAATCCCAGCTCTCACAGATACAAACTAAACACACCTAAGCGCCCTTCCAGCCGTGCCGAGCAGTGCCAGTGCCGGGGGAACAGCGTGTTCTCGGCGGGGTCACACCTCCAGCGGCGCAGTCACCGCCACGTGCCGCCAACCCGCGTGGGACCGGGCACCTGTCACCTGCCAGCGATCCCGTGTCACCCCGCCATGGCTCGTGGGGCTGGTCCCAACCCTGGAGAGCCCTGGGCTGTCCCCATGGTGTCGCATGGACCTGCCACAGCCCGGCCCTGCCGCCTGAACCGAGACACGACCGGGCCGGCAGCGGGGGACGGCACGGCTCCGGTCTCCCCGCGGCAGGTGCAGTGGTTCCCGGGGACACCGTCAGCACCTCCCACCCTTCCAAGGACACGGCACGGTGTCCGTCACAGGCGCTGGAATGGGGCCCGGGGTAGGGGGGGTGCGGGACCCCCCGCCTGTGGCCACGCCCCCGCCCGCGCGGAGCCCCCGCCCCGCAGCGCCCCCGCCGGGCCGGCAGGGGGCGCCGCCCGCGGCCGCGCAGCTCCGGAAAGATCCGATCGGCGGCGGAGGCGGCCGAGCCGAGCCAGGCGGCGCGGGCGGAGCGGTCGCGATGGCGCAGCAGGTCGAGCAGCTGCGGGCGGACGGCGTGGACAAGGAGGTGCTGCGGGAGGGCACCGGGCCGCTGCCGGACTTCCGCGACGGCACCAAGGTCAGAGCCGCGGAGGGACGGGCGGGGGCGGGGGAGAGGAGGGGGGGCGACCGGAGAAGGACGCGGGGGCGAGGCGCGCATGCGCCGCCCCCCCTCCCTCTGCGTTGCCATGGTGACGCCGCGGGCTCCTCCTGCCACTTCAGGCCACCTTCCATTACCGAACGCTGCGGTGCGGCGATGAGGAGACGCCGCTGGACGACAGCCGGGCGCGGGGGAAGCCCATGGAGCTGATCGCCGGCAAGAAGTTCAAGCTGCCGGTGTGGGAGGCGGCGCTGCGGACCATGCGGCCGGGGGAGCGCGCGCGCTTCCGCTGTGACACCAAGGTGGGCGGGGCCGGGGGGCGGGGTTTGCGTCTCGGGGGCGGGGCCTGCGGCCGCCTCGCTGCGCCCCAGCCCCGGGGTCCGAGGCTGGAGCACCCCACTGTTCGCCTTCCCTCCCCACATCCCGGCTGCCTCCCCTCCCGCAGCACGTGGTGCTCTACCCGCTGGTGTCCAAAAGCCTGCGGAACATTGCAGCGGGGAAGGACCCACTGGAGGGGCAGCGGCACTGCTGCAGCATCGCCCAGATGCATGAGCACTACTCCCTGGGGTACCCCGACCTCGACGAGCTTCAGAAGAACCCTCAGCCCCTCATCTTTGACATCGAGGTGCTCAAGGTGAGGGGCCTGCTCATTGCCAGCCACCAGCACCCCTGCCCCAGGCAGGGGCTGTGGGCACTGGGGCTCTGCCCTGATGGGGAAGGGTCTGGAGCACCAGGAGCAGCCTGGAGAAAAGGAGGCTCAGGGGGAACCTTCTTGCTCCCCACAACTCCCTGACAGGAGGTGGAGCCTCCTGGGGGTCGGGCTCTGCTCCCAGGGAACAAGCGGAGACAGCCTTAAGTTGTGCCAGGGGCAGTTAAGGTTGTGTTTTGGAGGAAATTTCTTCATGGAAGGGATTGTCCAGCCCTAGCACAGGCTGCCCAGGGCAGTGGTGGAGATACCATCCCTAGAAGTGTCCCAAAAAGACCCACAGATGTGGCACGTGGGGACATGGTTTAGTGGTAGCCTGGGCAGTGCTGGATTAATGGTTGGACTCCATGGTCTTAGAGGGCTTTTCCAACCGAAATGATTCCATGATCCTGTTCTCTGATTCCATGATGGGGTGCTGGCAGGTGGAGCCACCTGGCTCCTACCAGCAGGACCCGTGGGCCATGACGGATGAGGAGAAGCTCCAGGCCGTGCCCCAGATCCACAAGGAAGGCAACGAGCTGTACCGGCAGGGCAAGGTGCCCGAGGCAGCTGCCAAATACTACGATGCCATCGCGTGTCTCAAGAACCTGCAGATGAAGGTGGGGCTCCCTGGATGCATACAGGCATGGCCCCTGGAATGCAGGGATGGGAGCTGCCCCTCACTCTCCCTGCTCACTCTCTCTCTCACCCTGCAGGAGCAGCCGGGCTCTCCGGACTGGATCGAGCTCGACCAGAAGATCACACCCCTGCTCTTGAACTACTGCCAGTGCAAGCTGCAGTGCGAGGAGTACTACGAGGTGCTGGATCACTGCTCCTCCATCCTCAACAAGTACGAGGGTAAGGAGCCAGGGTCTATCCTGGGCGGCTGCAGCGGGTGCGGGGAGACGCCGGTGCTCCGCTGAGCCCCAGCTCTGTCCCCCAGACAACGTCAAGGCCTACTTCAAGCGCGGCAAGGCCCATGCGGCCGTGTGGAACGTGGCAGAGGCGCAGGCTGACTTCGCCAAAGTGCTGTCCCTCGACCCCTCACTGCGCCCCGTGGTGTCCAAGGAGCTGCGGAGCCTGGAAGCGCGGCTGCGGGAGAAGGACGCCGAGGATAAGATCCGCTTCAAGGGCATCTTCTCCCAGTAGAGCCCTCGGCCGCAGCGGAGAGCCCAGCGCTCTCGGGACAGGTTCCTTTAGATATTCCACATGTGGAATGGTCATGGATGTTTATTAATGTTTAATACAGATTTTACTTATTTGAAGTCAGTGGAAGTGGCCCCGGAGCTCGCCGTGGCCCAGGGACATGGCCAGGCACTTAAGTGGCAGTGTAAAGCGTCGCAGCACACGGCTGAAGCTCTTTGCTGGGATCTAGACTCTGATCATTGTCACACCAGGGACACGTGGGAGACACTAGCCCACTGCTCCCTGCTAACTTGTATCCCTTATTTGACATTTTTATACTTTATGGTGGCCACACAGCCTTGGCCCCAGCTCCAACCCCTTCCTGCCTGTTCTCCTCCATGCCACACTGTTGTCACTTCTCCAGGCTGCTGCTATCATCCCAAACCAGTGTTTCCTCTCGTCATGTCAGTGTCGGGAATATTTTATATAGAATAATGGCTTGTTCCTGCTAATCTCTATAAACCTCCGGTCGTGCTATGACAAGATAAACTCAAGTAAAACCAGTCACAGCCCCTAGTCACTGAAAATTTGCTATTGGGGTAAACGAGGAAAAAAAAGTTGGAGAGAGGCAGGAAGAGGGCAGGGGGAGGTTATTGGTACGTACCCCAGAGCAGCAGTGAAGCCCATACAGCCCAGGCTCTTCTCCGTGTCCTGAACTGCTGTGCCCCAAGGCCCCCTCCTTGCATGAGTCTGTGTCCCTGGGGGCTCCCCAGGGCTTTCCCAGAGTGTGGGAGCGCTGGGGCCGTGTCCATGGGCAGCAGGTACAGAGCAGGCATGCAGGCGCTGGTGCCTCATCATAACATCTCTTTATTCAACACCAAAACAAAACGGGGGGAACAGAGGAACCGCTCTGGAACCCCAACCCGGCCCTGCCCCGCAACACCGGACGGAAATAAATAGGTGGGGAGCAGGGAGGTGCCACTTGCCTTTGGGCACAGCCACAGCCACCCAGTTCTGCACAGGGACAGTGACCCTGGGGCACAGACTCCACCAGGCACTGCCCAACAGCCCCAAGGGACGTGGGGGTGACGGGGCTGGGGACAGCAGGAGGGACCCGGGGGAGCTCAGCCCCGAGGGGATCACTCTGGCCCTCAGTGGGGCTTGGAGTGCTGTCTCCCAGCACCCCTTGGTCACAGGGGACCCAGCGCCCTCCTCTCCTTCCTATGGGCTCATGGCTCAGTGCCGGCTCCGGCCCCAGGTGCTGCTGGCTGGGAAATTAGGGATGCGGCAGAGGGGGGACGTGGCCGTGCCACCCTCACTCCTCACCCTCCAGCTTGAGGCTGACACTGCGGGGCTTGGCCCGGGACAAGCCAGGGGGTGCCGAGGGGGGCCCCCCATCCCGCTCCGCCTGGCTGGAGCCCCGGGAGCGCAGCAGCTGGCTCTGCTTCCGCAGGAAGTCCACGGGCGCTGGGCAGCCGTAGGTGCCTTTGCCCAGCACGGGCCGTGGGGGCCCCTTGGGGGAGTGGGCCAGGGCTGCTGCTTCCAGCTGGGCCAGGTGGGCGACATAGCCCTCGGAGAGAAACTGCGGGACACACGGACAGCTTGAGCCCACGGCCGTGGCCGGCCGGTGGGGTCAGCCATCGTGCCCTGTGTCCCCAGCCTGTCCCCAACCTTGCCACCACCATACCTGGCACTGGTTGTGGAACTTCTTGACGGCCCGTCCCACGATGTAGATGTGTGCCGGCGCAAGGCCCAGCGAGCTGTAGACGGAGACATCCTTGGTGGAGCCGTACCCAGCGATGATGGAGATCTCTGCCTGCCCAGGAACAGGAGTGTTAGGACACAGAAAGACCCTTCCCATAGGGACAGCCACCCCAGGGGCTGGGACACCCTCGTGCTATGAGGGATGGCTGGGGGTTGCCCCCACAGGCTGCCAGCTGCACCGTGGCAGCACATCCAGCTCCCAGTGTCTCCACGGGGACACAGAGCTGCACAGGCTGTGGCACAGCCCATCCCACCCCACCAGTGCCCCCAGCCCCCTGTCCCCCCTGCCAGCGCCCCGTGCCCACCTCGGTGCGCAGGCTCTGCAGGAAGGCGGCTTTCTGGCGCAGCGGGTCGTGGGTGAGCCCGTCACAGAAGGAGACGGCGCCGTGGGGGAAGTTGTGCTGGGACAGCCAGGCCACCACACGGTGCTTCTGCATGTCGGGGCGCCCCGTCACGTAGATGATCATGTACCCCGCGTCCTGCCAGTGCCTAGGAAGGGACAGGGTTGGCTGCCAGGAGCCTCTGTGGGGCCAGTCCTGCTGGCAGGAAGCCACACCCAATACAGCATGTGTGAGTGCTGCCTCCAAAACCTCCCTGCTCTGAAAGATTTTATCAAGGGGAGGGCACAGCAGAGCTGTGGAGATCACATGCAAACCCTGAGGGGATTATTTTCCACAATAAAGCACCAGAATAGATGGTATGTTGAGGCAAGGGTGGTGGGACATCCCGATTTGTCCCTACTCCAATACCCTCCCTACCCTTCAACTGGGCTGTCACCACAGCATCAAAGAGGGGGAGATTGTCCCCCTGACTGAAGGGCACCCACCTTACGACGTCCACAGCCCCTGCCCGCACTTTGGGGTCGCTGCCCATGATGGAGACGCTGGCAGTGAAGGAGCCATCGATGCTGAACACGACGGACTCGGTGCCGCGGGCCACCACGGTCAGGTACGCCTCGGCATAGCTGTGATCCCCCCTGGAACAGCAGTCACAGGGGCTCGGCCCTTGGCCTCTGCTGCCAGAGGGACAGGTGTAGCTCTGCCAAAAAGGCTGGGGGAGGAACTAAGGTGACACCTCACCTGACCACCATGCGCACGGGGTAGATCCCGATGGCCAGAGCCTTTTCCGGAGGGATGGTGAAGGTCAGGCGCCCGCTGCCACTCGTCACCTCGGTGCCATAGTACAGCCACTTCCCCGACAGTGGCTGTGTCATGATATAGATGTCCACCTGGGAGAGGGAAGCAGGCTGGGCACAGGCTGAACCCCAACAGCCTGCTGTGTCCCCACCTAAGAGTCCTTATGACTCTTTCCCCCCATCCCACACAGGGTCCTATTCACCCCCTGCCATGAGTGACACCAGCCCCATGCCCCATCCTGGACACCCCCACTTTGAGGGGGTCCCGGTGGCACCGTGACCCAGCAGTACCTTCTCCCCAGTCAGCGTCACCACGTCCAGGGGTCCGTACATGAAGCGCCCGCTCAGGACCTGCGCTTTGCCCTCGCACACGATCACGTCGCAGGCCCGGTGGTTGGCTGTCACGTTCTGTGGGGGCACGGCGGGCTCAGCAGGGTGACACAGGGACACCACTGAGCTGTGGGATTGTCCCAGAACCCTCCCAGGCGCGTCACCCTGATAGCCTGTGTGGGCTCCTGCTGGCCACAGGCCACCTACCCGGATCTTCACTTGGGTGCGCTTGCGCTGCCACTTCTCCCGAGGGATGGCGGGGCTGTAGATGGAGGTCTCCTCACTCTCTGCTGGCTGTGGCCCCTCCTTCTCCATCACCTGTGGATGGCACAGCCCAGCTCAGCCTCCACAGGCCCCAGCTTGCCACCCACCCCACCGCGACCCCTGTACCTGGCGCAGGATGAAGGCCACCACGTCAGAGGACTCCCAGTAGCTGGCGTGGAAGAGGTGGGGCAGGGTGATGGTGGGGAAGGCGGTCAGGGCATCGGGGCAATACAGTGAGTAGTCAATGCGCTTCAGGCCCCACCAGCGCTCTAGGACTGTGGGGAGAGCTGGAATTAAGCCATTCCTGCACCTCATGCCATGGGATGGGAGGGGAAGGGCAGGGCAGGAATGGAACTTACTTTTGACAACCTCGCTGGTGTTGGCAGGAGTGGGGGGCTCTGCCGGCTCATTGCCCCTCCAAAAGCCCCCGAAGCTGCCAGTGGGAGTAGGGGGAGCAGCCACATCCACTTTGGGCAGGAACAGGGCAGAGTGTGTCTGCAGGGCCTCCGCTACGGAGAGAGCTGTATGAGCACACCCAGAGCCCCCAGAGACACCCACCACCCTGGGACCCCACCCCAGCAGAGCCCCAGAGGGGTGGGAAGGGCTTGCACATCCCTTTCCCCCCACCCAGCCAGGCTGTGGATGCTCTGGGTACCCCAGTGTGACCCTGGGGCACTCGGGACCAGCCCGGTGGGGACCTGCTCACCCAGCAGGGATGAGGTGCCGTCACCCAGGGGGTACTTCTGGTAGCGGGGCACGCTGAGCGGGGGCACGGCGTGGAAGGCCTTGGCCAGGAGGGGCTCCAGGCGAGAGGCACAGGGATCGGCAGCGTGGAACAGGTTGTAGATCTGCTCACAGGCGGGACGCAGCTGGGCCACTGCGGCACAGAGCAGGGTTAGGGGTGCCCACGAGGGCTGGGGGGCACCAGAAGCAAAGCATCCAGGAGGAGTAAAGCAGGACACAGCAAGAGGAAAGGCTGGAGAGGGAAATTTAGGGCACTGGGGATGGGCTGGGGCTGGCACAGAGCGAGGACACTTAAGCCACCCACCACCACGAACACCCACACAGCCAGGGCTGGATGTGTGGGGGGCTCAAACCCAAGCAGGGCTCTTTGGGAAGGTCCCAGGGGGCTCAGGCTTGTGGGGGGAGCACGGCTCAGGGACTCAAGCCCTGCAGGGAGGGTCAGGGGCTTGCACAGGGGCTGGCAGGGCTCCTCACCATCCAGAGCAGGCATGACGGTCTTGCGCAGCGCGAGCACCAGCCCCAGCGGGG
Organism: Myiozetetes cayanensis; assembly: GCF_022539395.1. Classification (NCBI taxonomy): domain Eukaryota; kingdom Metazoa; phylum Chordata; class Aves; order Passeriformes; family Tyrannidae; genus Myiozetetes; species Myiozetetes cayanensis. The sequence continues at coordinate 55,482,792 of NW_026087853.1, forward strand.
AGCCAAAGAGGAAGAAGCCGGATACCTTAAATTCAAGGCGGCTGCTGGCACCCTCCGCCCCATCCAGCACCGCGGTGCCGCTCCGGGGTGCCTCTGCCTCCAGAGGGGCCTCGCTGGCCTGCAGGCTGGGACAGCAGGGACAGTGGGCATGGGGAGAGAGGGCCACATCCTGCTCCCAACCCACCCAGGGGCAAAGCTGTGCCTGGCATGGCCCCATTATTCCAGAGGAGCTCCAGCGAGACCCTCCCAGGGCAGGTAGCCCAGGTAGCCCCCATGAAATGCTTCTTCCCAGCCTTGTGCAGGCAGGAATTCTGCCCTTTCCATAAAGCACAAAATTATTCAGGATGTCAACCATGCCCCTTGGGCTCACCTGCACGAGGAGCTGTGCTGGTGGCTGTCCCCCTGTGCTCCCAGGAGCTCAGGGCTGGCCTGGCCTAATCCTGTTGCTCCCTCTGTCCCGTCAGCCAGTGGGTCCCTGCTGCCGCACAGCTCTGGGGAGACAGGCTCCGTGCTCTGCAGGGAGAGGCAGCCAACAACCAGACCCCACATAGCCCCCAGTGCACCCCCAAATCCTCCCCAGAGGGTGCTGGGGTGCAGGCACTCACCAGGCTGCCACGGCGGCTGCTGCTCCGGCTGCCCCCAGAGCCCGCCCGGCTCTGGCACAGCGCGTCGAACCCCAGGATGCCGCCCACACAGTCCCCCAGCAGCACCACCTGTGGAGGGCAGGCACCCATGAGCGGTGTGACACCCCCAAACCCTCCATGCAGGGCCACAGCTGGATCCTGGAGCCAAGCTTCCTCCAAAATCCCCCCTCACCTGGCCGCAGAAGCCAGCACCCTCCCCAGAGTGCAGGAAGGCTCCGTAGGCCTGGTTGGCACGGGCGATGACGGTGCCCACGGCGTGTTGGTAGGTGCCCGAGGAGGTGGCCAGCAGTGGGAGCGCTGCCAGCGGGATGTGGTCCTGGCTGCTGGACAGGCTGTCCCTGTCGTGGCTGTAGGGGCTTAGCCTGAGGGGGACACGGGGAGGGAGATGGAAGAGGCTGTCCCAACATCCCCCTCACAACCCACGGTGCTTGTTCACCCCAGGATGCTGCACCAGGGGTAATCGCCATCCCAACCCATCCCATGCCTTAACGTTTGTTTGTCCTGGGATGCTGCACCTGGGGTTAGCCCCATCCCACCCCAAACACCTTCTTAGGAGAAGCAAAGTCCCCTCTCCAAGGCCATCAGCTCCCCACTCTCCCCCTCTCCTGGCGTGAATCCGTACTTGGAGACGAGGGTGTAGGCGGCGGCGCAGATGGGTGGGCAGGGCACCAGGCGCAGTGCCACGTGTCCCAGTGCCTCGGGGAAGTGGACACGGGTGACGGCGTCAAAGGTGGCCGCCAGTGTCTGCACATCCGCCTGCTTGGAGCCTGGCTCGCCCGCGCCCTGATCCAGGATGTTCCCGCTGTGCAGGATGAGGAAGAGCGCGTGGATCCGGCACATCTGCTCTGTGCTCTCTGCTGCGCCGCCCTGCAGGAAGGAGAGCGCTGAAGTCGGGGGGCACGGCTGGGGGCCATGGCCTGAGGGAGGGGACATAGGACACACACCTCGGGGAAGCCGGACGTTCCCAATCCTTCACTGTCCACCTTGGCAGCACTGGATCCATCCCCTGTGAGCACACAGACCCGGTGAGCCTGGCTGGGGTCTCCAGGGCCTGGGAATAAGTCCCCTCCTAGGACACCCACACCAGGATTTGGGGCTGGAATCCCCCCAGCGCTCACCCATTGCCTCATCCAGCTCTGCCGGCCGCTCCAGCGTGTCCAAGAAGTCGTTGGAGCTCCACTTGGTCATCTCCTTGGCAAAGACCTCATCACTGTCAGACAGGTCCTCTGTGGAGGCAGTGAGGGGTGTGGGCAGGGGAAACTTGCCTGTGCCTGCACCCCCACTCTGAGATAGCCCTATCCCCCACCCAGCCCACCCCGAGCCAGTGTCTGTACCATGGGCATCGAAAAATTCCTCTTCGGAGCTGTTCTCGGAGTCCCGGGCGATGTTCTGCATCCGCCACTCCGACAGGCTCTGAGGAGACACACCCCCTGCCACCAGCAGGGAGTCAGCATGCAGAGACCCCCACAGTGAGACCCTGATCCTGCTCCCACCTGGTCCTGCACCCAGACCCATGCACGGAGATCTGGAGACATCTCTGGATCACCCAGACCACGCCCAGGAAACACACATCCATCCAGGTGTCACCCAGATCCATCCCTCAGTCCCCCAGAGTCCCCCAGGAGACCCAAGCCAGGGAAAAGAGAGTCCCCTGACACATCTCCTATGGAAAACAGCAGCATCCGGGGCGTTGGGCTCCCCATCCCACCCACATAGGACCTGGTCTCTCACCTCCATGCTGGGAAGAGTAGGAAGACCGGGAAGAGGTGGACCACTGCTTGGCAAAGGTATCGTCGGAGGAGGTATCGGTTCCCCCCTGCAGCTCGGCCCCCTCCTGCCCGCTGGGCCCCCCCGGCTCCGGCCGCCCCTCGGGGCTGATGCCGGCCGTGGGGGGCTCCTCGGCCTCGCCGCACTTGGCCATCTTCTGTGCCAGCATCCGCGCCGTCTCCTCCTCCAGCTGCCGGATATCCTCCATCGTCAGGTCCGTCCACTCATCCTGCCAGCACCAGGCTTGGCGGTGGGCGCGCAGCATCACCTTCCGCAAACCTGAGGGGGGAAAAGAGGCGGGGGCAGCGAGGCTGGCGAGGCCCCGCAGCTCCCCAAATTCCACCCCCCAGCAGCAGCTCCTGGCTCCGGACTCACCCACGTCGTGGATGAACTGCTCGATCTTGGACTGCATCCCCCAGTAGCGGAATTCCACCTTGCAGAGCTTGTAGGCGCACATGAGGGGCCCGCCAGCTGCTGCGGCCTCCAGCCAGTCATCCCCCAGCGGCCCCCGGCCCGTCTTGGAGGAGTGGTAGAGTTTGGGATCCTCCTCGGGCTTGTATTCCCCCGGGGAGATGGGATCACGCACGATGTCGATGGTGTCTGCAGGGGAACAGCACCTGTCACCTCGCAGCACCCGGCGAGGGGGCACAGGTAGGAAAAAAAGGAAAAGCGGACAAAAGTCAAGCCAAATTATTCCCACAAGCTGTCTCCCCAAGAGCAGCATACACTTTCTATCCTAGAACCCTAAAATCACGTAGACCTAAAATCGTGGAATCCTGGAATGATTTGGGTTGAAGGGACCTTAAAGCTCATCTCATTCCGCTCCCCTGCCAAGCGCAGGGACACTTCCACTGGCCCAGGTTGCCCCAAGCCCCATCCAACCTGGCCTTGGACACTTCCAGGGATGGGGCAGCCACAGCATCTCTGGTGCAACCTGTGCCAGGGCCTCACCACCCTCACAAAAAAGAACTCCCTCCTAATTAGGCATATAAAAATAAACCACCCCGGGGCTGGAACATCACAGACACTCTCGGTGCAGCCAACCACATGGGGAGCGGCACAGTGCGGCTGTGAGCGGCACGGGGGCTCAGAGCGTGCCAGGGCTGACACACATCCCATGTTGGCCCAGAGGTCTGGCAGCTGCAGAGTGATCCCAGCCACCCCACGGGACAGGGGGGCTGCTGCTGAGGACAGTGCACAGTGCAGCTCAGCACAGTTCCCAGCTCGGCCCCCACAAAAACCCTGGAGGTCCTCCAACATGACACAGGAGCCTCTGGAGAGCCAGGGGTTGAATGGTAACAACTCCCATCCCCAAATAGGGGCAGCCTCTCCCAAAATGTGGGTGACCTTCCCCCCACATGGGTGTGACCTCCCTAAACCTGGAGGGGGGCTTATGCATGGCACCCAGGAAAACACAATCCAATAGCCCCTGGGGGGCTGTTTGGGCTCAACCCAGCATCAAATCTCCTAAAATTTGACTTTTGCAGTCCTATCTCCAGGTCAGCTCCCTCCAGCCCAGTCTGGAGGGTCCTAGGCCACCCCACTGGCTCCTAGGACTGTCCTTCAGTGTTCTCCCCATTCCTGGGCATGCCAAAACCTTCATTTATTTTCCCCCCTTCATGTCCCCAACATGCTGCTGGCCTCTTCCTCCAGCTTGGGCTGAAAAAAAAGGAAAAAAGGAAAGAAGAGATGCCCTGAATCCATAAAAATGATGCAAGGCATGACACAATGCCAAGCATCTTGGATAGCAGCAGCAAGGAGCAGGGATAGGACCTGCTGTCCCCAAGCAGCTCCTGGCAGTGTCATTCCCACCACAATCAGACTCTCCTTGCTTTTACTACCGAGAGAAAGTTGCCAAGGAAGCAGTTATCCCTGCGGATTGCCCAGACCGTGTTATTCCATCGCCCTTTGAAACGTGAGATGGGTTTAAATCTGTTGGTGCTACGGGACACCACCACAAAGAAAATCCCAGAGGGATCCACGTCGGGGCTGGTCCCGCTCCAACCCTGCTGCCTGTGGGCGGCATCAGCTGCTGGAGACACCGCATGCCCTGTGGAATGCCCACGGGATGGGCAGCGGGCAGCAGGCACAGGGCCGTGCCCTGATGCCGTCGGCTGGGCCCCAGTTGCTTCCCGGCGGTGGCAGGGACAGAATTCCTCCCCCCAGGGCTGAGCTGCCGGTATCCCGGCCGGACATCCCCGGTGCGGCAAGAGCCGGGGAGAGAAATAGGTCAGATGAATCATTTCCTCCGAGTGCCTATTTTAGGCCTCCATTTTAAGAGGCAGCGCGTCACACTCCGTGCTCCGGCACCTAAACCGACCACATCCACATTGCCCGGAACGGGATCCTGCCGGGGAGGGAGGAATCCCACGCCAAGCCCCCAGCTCTGCCCACTGGTCCCCCCTGGAAATGAGCCGGAGAGCGATCTGGAGCAAAGCCCTGGGGAGGGGGAAGCAGGGCAGGGGTTGGGAAAATGGGGACACATTCTTGCAGCTCCCCCCACTCCAGCTGATCCAAAACACCCTGCGGGAGCCCAGTGTACTGCACACGTACACCCAGAGAGACTGGGAAGGCAAATCCGTGTCAGAACAGGGCTGGGACGCGGAAGAAGAGGGAAGCAGGCTGGCAGTGAGAAAGGGAGACTGCAAACAGAAATAGAGGCAAGCGAAGGGGCAGAGGACAAAACTGTGCCTGAAAATATCTTTAGTGTGGAATCTAATTCAGCAGTGCTGGGAGGGAGAAGTCAGGGAGCTTGGAGCAGGGAGACTGGGGCACAGGGAGTATGGAGCCTGAGCTGCAGGGAGCTCAGGATCCAGGGAGCTCTTCCCTTCCAGGGTCCCCAAAACACGGGGGCCAGCACAGAGAGCAAACCTAAGCAGGGAAGCCAAGCCCCTCAGGCCCCATTACACACCCACATCTCCATCCTAGGAGCACCAAGTGGGAATTCCAGCAGCCATGAGTCCTGCCTGGTGTCCCGAGCCGGCCGTACTCACCCAAAATCCTCTGCCTCTTCTCCGCCGCGCTCAGGTTGAAGACGTTGGTCTGCTGGCCCGCATCCGGCCGATAGTAGGTCTCTATCTCGATGGAAAACTTCTCCACGAAGGGACACGTGTACCTGGAAGGGGACAGCATTGAGTCTGGGGGCATAGCAGCCCACCTGCAGCCCACTCTGCCGCCCCTCCAGCCCCCACCTGGTGCGTGTGTAGGGATAAGCGTTCCAGGACTCCTCCTCCACCTGGAGTGCGGCTTTGGGGAGCAGCGCCCGGAACCAGCTGGGGATGTGGGAGCCGACATGGTAGATCTTGTGCGTGTACTGGCCGCTGCCCCCGGGGCCGTCGCTGTAGGGCCGGTTGGCCAGGATCTCCACCCCGCTGCCCTCACCACTCGACTCCTCCCGGCTCTTCTTCTGCGGGGAGAGACAACGGCTCAACACAGTCCCCCCGGACCCTGAGACCCTCATGAGCCCTTGGGGTCCCTGTCCACTCCTGCCCTCGCCAGCCCCACACCTGCTCCTAGGACCCCCCCCCTTGGCTCGGCAGCCCCAAACCCACCCAAACCTCACTGACACTGACACCTCTGCACCCTGCCAATCCTCCTGCCCATCCTGGGGCCCCACCGTGCCCCTCCAGGCTTTGTGCTCAGCCCAAGAGCCCCCCTGCACCTCCAGTTCCCCAGGCTCAACTTCTCAGCCCCTGCACCCTCCAGCTTCCCTCAAAGCCCCCCTGTGCACCCCCAGGCTCAGTCCCTGCACACCTTCGTGCTCCCCCGCAGCCCCCTGTGCCCCCCAGACTACCACCTACGGCCTCTCCCAGCCCTCTGCACCCCCTCAATCTCAGCCCACACATCCTTGAACGCTCCAGCTCCTCAGGCTCGGCCCCAGAGACCCCCTACTCCCCTACCCAGTTCCCCAAACTCAGCCTCTCAGCCCCCTGCATGCCCATGCTCAGCCCCAGAGGCGCCCCGCACCCCTCCAGCCCCCCATGCTCAGCCTCCTGCACCCCGTGCAGCCTCCCAGTCTCCGCCCCCAGCCCCCGCCCCGCAGCGCCCCGCGCTCAGCTCCGCATCCCACCTGGATCATGTAGAGCTGTGCCACCTGGTACTCCTCCAGGCTCATGGGCAGCAGGATGTGGTACTCCTTGATCAGCATGGCGGCGGCGGCGGGGGCGCCGGGGGCAGCGCCTGAGGGGTCTCCCGTTACGCGGGGCCGGGTCGGCACCGCTGCGGCCGGTTCGGCACCGCTTCGGAACCACTCGGAACCGCTTCGGAACCGCTCGGCACCGCTTCGGAACCGCTCGGGCCGGCTCAGCACCGCTTCAGCACCGCTCGGACTCGGGTTCGGCCGTGGGTTCGCCTCAGTTCGGCACCACTCGGACTCGGGTTCGGCCGCGGGTTCGCCTCAGTTCGGCACCGCTCGGGCCCGGCTTCGGCTCAGTTCGGCACCGCTCGGCTTGGCTTCGGCCCGGCTCGGGCGCCCTCCCCGTTGCCATGGCAACCACCCCCACCCCCTCCCCAGCCCGGTGTCCCCCCGGCCCCGCCGTTCCCCGGCCGCGGCCCCGCCGAACCTGCGCCGCTCCGCACCGGCCCCTCGGATCGTGACATCACAGCCCGTTCCCACGGCGACGGCCGTGACGTAGACAGGGAGGGGGGGGCCCGTGACGTCAGACAGCAGGAGGCGGCGAGAGCCGCTCACGGGCGCTCCGCGTGCACCGGCGCGGCCGCCCCCCCTCCCCATCCCCGCACATAAACGGGGCTTTTATTTAAAAAAAAGCCACATTTAAGTGATAAAACAGAGGTTGGAGCATTCCCCCGATGACACCCTCCCACCTCCACCCCGCGTCCCCACCGCGACCTCCCCCTGGAAGGGGGACACACCGAGTCCGAGTCCCAATATTGTCCTTTATTTATAAAAACAGGCATTTATAAAGAGCGGAGAGCGCGGGGAGGGGGATGCGCGGGGAGCACGGCGGCCTCCCCTCCCCGCCGCCACCGGGGGTCCCGGGGGGTCCCGGGCGGCAGCTGCCGTTACGTGCGGGCGTTTCGCTCTGTCTCTGCCAGGCACTCCCTGACCAGCGCCCGGGCGTGGATGATCCCTGCGGGGAGAAGCACAGGGACACCCCACATCACTCTCCAGTCCTCCCGCAGCGGGGCTGGGGGAGCCCCGCGGGGGGTGCAGCCCCGGGGGCCGCCCGGTCCCGCCGCCGCCGCCGCCCGTACCCCGCTTCAGCCGCTCCATAGCGCTCTTGCTGCCGGCGTAGGTGGGCCGGATCTCCTTGCCCATCTCCTCGATGACCGAGAGCAGGTCGGTGTAGGTGCTCTGCGAGCCCTGCGCCCCGGGGGGCTTCATGGCCTGCGGGAACGGGGGCACACGGAGGCACGGCGGCGCTGGGGGCCGCCCCCGCCGCCGCCACCGACCCCGGCCCCGCCGCCCCCGGCCCCGCGCCTCACCTGCACGTAGCCCATGGACGGTGGCCCGAAGTCATTGAAGAGCGGCCGGAAAGGGGCGGCGGCGCCGGGCACGGAGCCGGAGGGCGACGGGACACTCGTGGCTGCGGGAGACGGAGGGTCACGGCCGCAGCCCCCCGCCTCGGCACCCCCCGCACCGCGCCTCCGTCCCGCCCTGCCCCGGTGCCCGTCGGCGGCACTGGTCGCCCCCATCCCTCCGCGGTCACCGGGGGGTCTCTCACCGGCGGACGGCGCCCCGGGCCCCGGCGGGGCGGGGCTGGCGCTGGCGGCTCCGGGGGTGGCGGGGGCGGGAGCGATGGGCTTGTAGGACATCCCCGACGGCCGCCCGCCGCTCCCGGGTGCCTGGAGCCCCGCGGCGGGGTCGGCGCGCGGCCCCGCGCTCGCCCCGCCGGTGGTAGCGCCGCTGCCCGCCTCTCTTCAGCTCAGCTCTGCCCCGCTCGGCCCGGCGAGACGCCGGGGAGCGGAGCGGAGCGCGGCGGCCCCGGTTCCCGGTGGCGCTGCGCTGGCCCGGCCCGGCCCGACTCTCGGCGCCGCTGCCGCCGCCGCCGCCGCCGCCGCCGCCGCTCGCGGTGATGACGCACACGCGTCGCCCGTCACGCGCCCCGACGTCACCGCGCCCGCCGCGTGTGCGCGCGCCCGCCCGCCCGCCCGTCACCGTGGAGACACCCGGCGTCGGCCCCGCCCCCGCCCGGTCACGTGACCGGCGGCACCCCAGGAGCGAACCCCGACCCTGAGCCCAGGGGGAAACCTGGCCCTGATCCCGGGAGTGAACCCCAGCCCTGATCCCGGGAGTGAAGCACAGCCCTGATCCCGGGGGGAACCCCGGCCCTGATCCCGGGAGTGAAGCACAGCCCTGATCCCGGGAGTGAACCCCAGCCCTGATCCCGGGGAACCCCGGCCCTGATCCAGGAGTGAACCCCAGCCCTGATCCCGGGAGTGAAGCACAGCCCTGATCCCGGGAGTGAACCCCAGCCCTGATCCCGGGGGGAACCCCGGCCCTGATCCCGGGAGTGAACCCCAGCCCTGATCCCGGGAATGAACCCCAGCCCTGAACCCGGGGGTAACCCCGGCCCTGATCCCGGGAGTGAACCACAGCCCTGATCCCGGGGGGAACCCTGGCCCTGATCCTGGAACTGAACTCCAGGAGTGAATCCCGGCCCAGATCCCAGGAGTGAACCCCAGGGGGGAACCCTGGCCGAGACCCTGGGAGTGAAGCCCATCCCATATCCCAGGGTTTCCCTGTGACCGGCCCCACCGGCCTCCTCCCATGCAGGGACCCTGTGCAGCCCCCCCAGCCCTGGGCCAGCAAAGATCTCCAGGGGTCCCTGCGGTCTCCTAAGAGACACGGTGAAGGTCCTGAGTGTTGGGGAACACGGGTGGATGGCGCAGTCATCAATAAATGCTCCAGAAACTCAACATAAAACACAAACCAAAAGTGTGCAGAGAGAGGTTTTTTTCATCTCCAAGGGCAGAATTAACCCCAAAACTGCAGCCAGGAAGGGCACCCGTGCCAGCCCTGCCTACAGCACACTGAGCCCCCTCCGCCTGGGAACATCTGATTCCAGGTTTCTCTCCTTGAGGGGGTCCCAGCAGGGCACTGAGGCCCCCAGGAGCATCCCCCGCACTGGGGGCGGCTGGAGCATCCCCAAGGGGCCACGCCGGCCTCAGAACTAGAGGGGTGGGCAGGTTAGGGGGAAGTCTGAGCTCAAACGACGGTGACAGGGCAGGTTGTACTATGGGGTCAACATTAAACACAGTGTGGGGGAAGCCTAAGGGGCCCAGCATGGAATACAGGGAGGGAACAGAGGGTGTAGGAACAAGCAGCAGGAAAGGGTGCAGCTGGAGGAGATTGTGATGGTCTGACTTTTGGGGTGAGGTTGGGGGGGGAGTGGGATGGTGAAGGGAGGGAGCAGAGATGAGAGCGAGAGTGGCCGAAGCTCGTCCGAGTCTGTGCCGAAAAGGGTCCCAGCCTGGGCCCTGGTGCCTCCCGCCAAGGTCGGAGCTCGGCGTGGGAGCAGCCCTGGTGCTCTCGGCCTCGCCCCAGGCTGGGGCGGCACTGCCCCAGCCCCTGCAGCCAGGGGGCCCTGCATGGCCCCCTCCTCGTCGTAAGGCACAGGGGGCCCAGGTCCCACGTTGGCACACACCGCCCTCAGCGCGACATCATCCGCACGAACTCTGCCGGCGGGAAAGCACACCGGGAACATCAACATCGTGGACAACCCTGGGACACCCCCTGGCCCACGCCCCCCGCCCTACCTTCAAAGTCCACCAGGCCGTCGCCGTTGAGATCCACGTCCTTGAGGATCTCGTCCACCTCGCGGTAGTTGAGCTGCTGCCCCAGCAGCTTGCGCATGGCCTCCCGCAGCTCCGCCATGCTGATCTGCCCGTCCCCGTTGGTGTCGAACTGCAGCACAGGGCCCGGTGCTGCTGCTGCCCTCGGCATGTCGGCTGCCCGCCGGGCCGCCCCCCCCGCCCCTCGCCTCACCGCACCTCACGGAAGGCGTCACGCAGCTCCTTGATCCCAATCATATCCGCCGTCTCTGCCAGCATCTTGGGGCCCATCAGCTCCACGAAATCATCAAAATCCACCTTGCCCCCAGCTGCGGTGGGACGGGGAATGTCAGGGAGGGTGCGGGAGGTGGGCTGGGGTCGCACCCTGTGCCCCCCCACCACGTACTGATCTGCTGGGACAGCTCAATGAGCTCCATCTCCGTGGGCATGTAGCCCATGGTCCGCATGCACTCGCCCAGGTCCTTGTAGCTGATGTAGCCGTCGTGGTCCTTGTCGAACTCCTGGAACGCATGCTTCAGCTCTGGGAACACCACAGTGTCACCGCCAGACAGCCGGCACCGCCACCTGCCCCCCCCTCCCCCCGGGGCGGGAAGCCCTCCCCGGCACCTTACCTTCGATCTCCTCGGGCCGCAGCTCCCGGTCCTGAGGGAGAGAAAGCGGGAAGAGACGAAGGAGGGGTCCTACTCCCAGGGATCCCGCAGGGATCCTGCCCTCACCCCCCCAAGGGGTGCGGAATGCGCAGGGAGGGGACAGGCACGTACCCGCTGGGTGATGGCGATGCTCTGCCGCAGGAAGATGCAGGCCGGCCCCACCAGCCCCTGCAGCACCGAGTATCCCTGCAGAGGGGGGGTCTGCGCCGGGTCCAGTGCATCCTCTGGGTCCCCCCCACCAGAGCCCGGGACGCCGGAGCGCGGCTTCCCGTCCTGCGGGCACAGCGGGTGTCAGTGGCGCGGGGGGGCCGCGCTGGGACCCCCCCCTCCTCCTGCTGCTGCCCCCACGGGCCGGCCCGGCCCGGCCGTACCTTGGGGAGCCGCCGCTCAGGGGTCTTGGTGCAGTTGCCCATGGCTGGGGGCTGCCCCCGCGCCGCAGGACATGCCTGGCCCGGGGGGGCCGGCTGGCGCAGACCGCGGGGCTGCCACCGGGGATTTGAGGTTTTTATGGAATATCTGGGGATATGCAGGGCAGGCGAGGAGGGGGGGCGCCGCGCCCGCGCGCATAATCCTCCGGATTATTCCCCGCTCGGCCGCCCAGCTCCAGATGTGGGGAGCCGCCCAGCTGTTCCCCGGTCCCGCAGCCTCCCCGCGGGGGCACGCGGGGTCCCCGGTGCCCGCCGTGCCACGGCCCTGTCCCCGCCGGTTACCTGCCCGAGAGCGGGGGGCGGCCGGGGCCCGGGCTCCTCGGCGGCCCGCCGCCGCTCCGAGGGGGAAGCAGCGCTACGGCTCCAGCGCCCCCGGCTCCCCGAGGGGCCGGGACCCCCGAACCTCAGGGCCGGGCGGGATCGGCGGCCTCCCCTCCTGCCGAGCCCGTGGGGCCGGGGGGCAGCCCGGTAGGCGGGGGGCGCGGGGCTGCCGGTGCCGCGCCGCTGCGACCCGCGAAAGAGGAAGAACATCCCGTCTGCTCCCCGCTCCTTCTCCTCACCGCGGGAGCCTGGCAGGGGGGGAAACCAGATCCCTCCGAACCGGCGCTCGCCCCTCGCAGGGACGAGGCCAGCGCTGTCCCCGGGCCTCGCCGCGTCGCCCAGGAGACCGGGTGGAGCGCGACGACCCCCGGGGCGCGGGACGGGGGAGCGGGGCGGCCGGGGGACTCCGGGGGTCCTGGGGGCTCCGGTTTCAGCGCCCGAAACCCGACCCGACACCGAGCGCGGGGCACGTGGTGGCGCGCACCACCCTGGCCACGCCCCCCCCCCGCTGAGACCACGCCCTCCAGGCCACGCCTCCCCGCCGTGACCGCTCCCCAATGTCACCCGACGTGCTGCCCGGGAGGACACGCCCCCTGCTTTCTGACCACGCCCCCGAGCAGTGACCACGCCCCCGGCCCTCTAACCGCGCCCCCGCTCCCGTGCCAATCACTGACGTCACTGTCGCGTCGCCGGCGCTGCCCGTGACGTCGCCGCGGGGGCGCCTGAAGGTGACGGTGGTCGGTCCCGGTGCCGGTCCCGGTGCCGGTGCCGATCCCGATCCCGGTGCCGATCCCGCCATGGCCGCCCGGCAGCTGCTGGCGCTGCGGCGCCTGCCCGCCGCCTCCTTCTCGGTGAGCGGGGAGCTCCAGGGCCGTCCGGGCTGGGTCCCGGTTGCTCCCGGTGCTGATCCCGCGTGTCCCCGCAGACGGCGCCCAAGAAGACGCAGTTCGGGTCGCTGCGGGATGAGGACCGGATCTTCACCAACCTCTACGGGCGGCACGACTGGAGGTGAGCGGGCCCCGGGGTCGGCGGGCGCGGGCTCGGCGCCCCGCTGCCGGTGCCATGGTGCGCGGTGCCCGCAGGCTGCAGGGCGCCCTGCGCCGCGGAGACTGGTACAAGACCAAGGAGATCCTGCTCAAGGGCGTGGACTGGATCCTCGGCGAGATCAAGACCTCGGGGCTGCGGGGCCGCGGCGGCGCCGGGTTCCCCACCGGGCTCAAGTGGAGCTTCATGAACAAGCCCCCGGACGGCAGGTGAGAGGCGGGGGCCGGGGGCGGCGCCGGGAGCCCCCCGTGGCACCGGTCCCGGAGCTTTACCCTCCCCCAGGCCCAAGTACCTGGTGGTGAACGCGGACGAGGGCGAGCCGGGCACCTGCAAGGACCGGGAGATCATGCGGCACGACCCGCACAAGCTGCTGGAGGGCTGCCTGGTGGCGGGGCGGGCCATGGGCGCCCGGGCCGCCTACATCTACATCCGGGGCGAGTTCTACAACGAGGCCTCCAACCTGCAGGTGCGAGGAGTGCCCCAAAAACACCCCCCCAGCGCCCCGGCACTGGCGCAGGGTGTCCTGGCTCACCCGTTTCCCCCCCCTGCAGGTGGCCATCCGGGAGGCGTACGAGGCTGGGCTGCTGGGAGCTGATGCCTGTGGATCAGGATACGCCTTCGACGTGTTCGTGGTGCGCGGGGCCGGCGCCTACATCTGTGGGGAGGAGACGGCGCTCATCGAGTCCATCGAGGGCAAGCAGGGCAAGCCCCGCCTCAAGCCACCCTTCCCCGCGGACGTGGGTACGGCCCCGGAGCTCCATCCCCAATTCTCGGCTGCCATCCCAAACTGGGTGTCCCCGGGTGTACCAGCACATCCATTGGGATCTCCCAGTGTTTCATAGAGTCACAGACTGGTTGGGGTGAGAAGGGACTTTAAGGATCATCCCATTCCCATGCCCTGCCACAGGTCAGGGACACCTCTCACTAGACCAGGTTGCTCCAGGCTGGCCTTGGACACTTCCAGGGATGGGGCAGCCACAGCTTCCCTGGGAAATCCATCCCAAGGCCTTCCCTACCCTCCCAGGGAAGAACTCCCTCCTTCCCTTTCCCAGGTGTGTTTGGCTGCCCCACCACGGTGGCCAACGTGGAGACGGTGTCGGTGGCCCCCACGATCTGCCGGCGCGGCGGCGCCTGGTTCGCCAGCTTCGGCCGGGAGCGGAACTCGGGCACCAAGCTCTTCAACATCTCAGGGCACGTGAACACGCCCTGCACGGTGGAGGAGGAGATGTCGGTGCCGCTGAAGGAGCTCATCGAGAAGCACGCCGGTGGGTGCCGGGGCTGGGCCGCGCTGCACCGGGGCCGGGCTGGACTGGCTGCTCCTCACCCCCCTCTTTGCAGGGGGTGTCCGCGGGGGCTGGGACAACCTGCTGGCTGTGATCCCGGGGGGCTCCTCCACGCCCCTGCTGCCCAAGTCGGTGTGCGAGACGGTGCTGATGGACTTCGATTCCCTGGTGCAGGCGCAGAGCGGGCTGGGCACAGCCGCTGTCATCGTCATGGATAAATCCGTAAGGGACCGGCCCTCTGCCCGGACCCCCAGCCTCTCTCCCTCCCCTCCCTCACCTCACCCTCCTCTCCTTCCCCAGACCGACATCGTCAAGGCCATCGCCCGCCTCATCGAGTTCTACAAGCACGAGAGCTGCGGGCAGTGCACCCCCTGCCGGGAAGGTGAGCCCAGGGGGAGCGCTGTGAGGGTGAGGGGTTGCCCAGCACAGAGCCCTGACCCCTCCCCGCCCCACAGGCGTGGACTGGATGAACAAGGTGATGGCGCGGTTCGTGCGGGGCGACGCGCAGGCGGCCGAGATCGACGCGCTCTGGGAGATCAGCAAGCAGATCGAGGGGCACACCATCTGCGCCCTGGGCGACGGCGCCGCCTGGCCTGTGCAGGTGGGGGGGCCCGGGGAGGGGCCTGGGGGGGCCCACCAGCCTCTCCCCACCCCAGTAACCGGCTCCTTTGCTCCTGCAGGGCCTCATCCGGCACTTCCGCCCCGAGCTGGAGGAGAGGATGCGGCGCTTCGGGGAGGCCAAAGCCCGTGCGGCGTCGGCGTAAGGATGCAGGACCACCCGCGCGTTTTCCTGCCTGGAAGAGGGTTCAGGGGGTTCTGGGCTTCTGGCAGCAGTTCGGGAGGCTTCTGTGGAGGGGCCTCAATAAACGCTGCTGCACTCGTGGTCTCTGTGGCGGACATAAAATGGTGGGAAGGGACTGATTAGGGGGGCTGGGGATCCCCACGGATCGTGGCGTCTGGGTACCCCGGAGGGGAGATCCCAGCTTTCTGTGAGGCTCCACAGTCCTTGTCTGGGACTGGGCAGAGGCAGTGGCTGTGGGGAGATCACTAGGACATGGCTCTTTGGGGACCTCATGCTCCCTGTCCCTGCCACAATGTCCCCAGAACACCTCCTGCTGTACCAGTGCCAGGGGACAGCTGTCCTGGCCACGCTCCATGACTCGGAGCCCGGGGCAGTTCCAAACATGGCTTTTACTGAATCACAGTGTGCGACATCACCAGTGGCTTTGGTGTCCCAGAGCCACCCCCTGTCCCCTCCTCCCTCAGGCCTCGGGTTTCCGGGCTGGCACGTGGGTCTTCCTGCGGTACTGGCCAGGCAGCAGCAGCTCCAGGGTGAGCTCGGTGACGATGGCCGTGAGCCCCCACACCCTGTGGGGGCCGTTCAGGAACACGGGCAGGGTGTACCCGTAGCCGGTGGCCGTGCGGAAGTGGGTGTAGCCCTGGTTCTCCTCCCGCAGCAGGTGAGCCAGGGGCAGGGTGAACACCTCCTCCACCTGCCGGCACATGGGGGGGGCGGGGGGTCACTGTGGTGACACGCTCAGTGACACCAGGAAAGGGCTGCAGGCCCCAGGGAGGGGTCACCCACCTCATCGGGGTTGGGGGTCAGTGTCAAGGCTTCCAGCGGCCCCAGGTTGGCCACAACAGGCGCCACGGTCATTCCTTGCTGGAGGGTGCATCAGCGAGGGATGGGGTGACAACCCCCTCTCTGAAGTGCCACCTGTGTGTCTTGACCCCCCTGCACCCAACCCAGGCCCCCGCCACGTGTGTGTCACCCAACCCCCCCCCCTTCACCTGCAACCACTGCCCTGTGTCCCTGAATCCCCAGAACTCCTGTCACCTATGTCCCTGCTGACTTGTCCGTATCACGTGTAATCCCTGTCACTTGTGTCCCTGTCAAACCAAACCCATTACACGTCCCTGCTGCCTTGCCCCTGTCATCCTGAACCCATCACCCATGTCCATGTTAACCCGAGTCCCCTATCACACATGACCCAGCTGCTGTCCCTGTCACCTGTAACCCCTGTCACCTGCATCCCTGCTGCCTTGTCCCTGTCACTTAGAATCCCTCCTCTGTGTCCCTGCTTCCGTATTCCCATAACCCTTGTCCCTGTCATCTTGAACCCATCACCCGTGGCCCTGACACTCTGTCCCCGTCACCCTCGACCCCGTCACGGATTTCCTGCCGCTTGCCCTTATGTCCTTGTCCCCCCCACGCCCTTGTCCCGGCCCCGCACCCCCGGTACCCGGTCGGGGAGGGTCCGCAGCTGTCCCCACACGCTGGCTGCTGCCACCGCCACCCCCAGCTCCTCCCGCGTCTCCCGCAGCGCCGTGGCCACCGCGTCCGCGTCCGCCGGGTCCCGCCGCCCGCCGGGGAAGCTGCGGGAGGGATCGGGGTGGGCTCAGGGCCGGCCTGGCCCCGGCGCCCGCTCCCCCCGCCGGTACCTGACGTCGCCGCTGTGGGAGCCGCCGAGGCGGCGGGAGCGGAGCGTGTAGAGCAGTGCGGGGCGGCCGCGCACCGAGCACAGCGGCACCAGCACCGCGGCCGCGGCCGCCGCGCCCCCCGCGCCCCCCGCCGCCAGCCGCGCCCGGCACCGCCGCTCGCTGCCGCCGCTCAGCACATCCCCGGCGTCCGCGGCCCCGGCGGCACCGGCACCGCCTGGGCCCGCCATGGCGCCGGCACGGGCACGGGGAGGGAGCGACCGGCTCCGCCTCCCCCGACCGAGCCCGCCCCCGGCCGCCCCGGGACAGGGAACGGCCCCGCGGGTGCGAAACAGCCCCGCCCGGCGTGCGACAACTCCTCCCGGTGGGACGCGGTCCCCGCCAGGCACGGAACCCACCCGCCGGCTTTGCGATGCCCCCGCCAGGCGTGCGACCCCCTTGCCGGGTGTGCGACGGCCGCCGCCTTTGCAAGGTCCGCTGCCGGGTGTGCAAGTCCCTGCTCCGGCCGTGCAACAGCCCCCACCAGGTGTGCAACAACCCCGGCCAGGTGTGCGACCCCCCCTCCCAGCTTTACACCCACCCCTGGGTGTGCAAACCTCGCACCAGAGTGTGCAACCCTCACCTCTCCCTGCTCCGCAGGCTCTGCAGTGACCCCTCCAGGTGTCCAACAACCCATTCCAGGTGTCCACTTCCAAACCCTTCCAACCCCACCAAATGTACGTTTCCTCCCCTCTTCACAGCCCCCACATGCCACCACACCTTCACTGTCCCCTTGTGCCTGGGAGTGTCAGGACTCAGCCCTGGATGTCCTACCTGGAGAACACCCGGAGTGAGCGAGGGGAAACCGAGGCCCCCTGTGACACCTGCACAGCCCATCTCAGCACAGATGGTTATTTGTAAGGGGGTGACAGTACCAGGTGCTGTTACCTCATGGGGGAGATTCCCCTGGGTAAAGAGCCTCAGCAGTGTCTGAGGATGGGAAAAACGCTCCTGGATAAAATCAGGAGAATGCTGGAGACCTGCCAGTACCGCTTTCTGGGAGACCCCCGTGGACAAAGACTCTCACACCTGCACTTTCAGCTCTCAGCAGGAAATGATTTTTAAAAAACTGTATAGAAATCATCACTCTCCATGATTCTTTGCTTCCGGAGCCCAGCATCGGCTCCACAATCCCGTTCCCGCCTCTGGAATCAGCGGAACCTCCGCTCGTCCCACACGTATCGCTTCCCCACCGGCACCTTGCGGAAGAACAGGCTGTTCCCTCGGCTCATGTTGCCCTGGAAAGGGAAAACGACCGTGGATGGGCCATATGAGATCTGGTGTGGCCCCTGAAACCCCACCCGGCTCCCACCCGGCTCCTTGCCACATTCCGGTGTGTCCCAGTGCATCCCGGCTCCAGCACTTACCTCCCTGTGCAGCTGGCTCCAGCAATCCAGCCAGGAGGAGTAGGTGGGTGCGTAGGGAAGGAGACCCCCAGCCAGCCTGGGGAAGGGAGGGGAGACCCACCGGGAATTACTCCCACAGGGAATCATTCCCACCCGGGGAGGTGGGATCCGTCCCCTCCGCAGCTCCACACTGGGTTGAACCCCAAAAGCTTTGCCGCCCCAATCAAAGAGGGATCAACCCTGTGGAGAGCTGGAAACACCTTTTCCACGAGGGAATTTCAGAAAGGTGCTGATCCAGGCAGACGGACAAGGATGTCCCTGGGACTGGGGACTCACCCGCAGTTGTTCACGGCCATGAGGTTGGACACCAGGACGAAGGGATAGGTGAGCATGCTGGCGAAGAACTGCAAGGAAAAGCAGGGATAACAGGATGTTCACTCTTCCCTCTGTGTGGGGAGAACCAGCCCCTAAAGATCCCTTGGGAACTGTGCCCCAGGGAGGGAGCCCACTCCTGCCACCTCCACAGGGTGACACGTGTCCTCCACAGAGCACCCCCTGGCCTGAGAGCTGATCCAGCTGATCACAGCCTGGCTCCATGCCCACCGTGGAAGCTGCAGGATTTCGGGAGCACACCATTCCCTAGGGAAAGGATCCAATTCCCACTCGTGCTGTACTCACCCCAGTGACTGCCTGGGAGTAGCTCTTCATCTCAGCCATGGTGGAGACCTGTGGAAGGAGCAGAGGCACCTGAATCCCCCCACAAGAGGGTCATGGCCCCCTGGATCACCCCTGGAGGTTCCCCCTGTCCGCCCCGGATCCCAGAATCCATACCCCGTTCTCCAGCGCGTATGTGTTGATGAGGTAGGCCAGCATGTTGCAGAGCCACAGGGACAGGATATCGCCGAGGAGCCGTGGGATGAGGCCGCTGGAAGGGAAGGAACAGCAGGAATGTTGGCTGAGGGTTGGGGTGTGGCTGTGCAGAGAGCTGGGAACAGCTTCTTTGGGATGTTGTGGGGGGCTGTTCCCACAGCAGGTGCGTGATGGGGGCACAGCCAGCCCCAGGGGTGGGGAATGCTTGGATGGATGATCCAGAAGGGACAGAGGAGCTGCTGGAGGGACCAGAATGCCCACGGGAACAGCCACCACACCTTCGCATCAGCGTCACCCCCCCCACGCCCCTCCCTCCCTCCCCGGCACTCACGCGAAGAATCCCAGGATTCCCTCTTCCCGGTAGATCGTGGTGAAGGCGCTTAGTGTCCCACTGGGAAGGGAGGGAAGAGGAGGGATGAGCTGGGGGAACCCCGGATCCCCAGCCCCCCCGGAGGCTCCCGGGCTGTACCTGTACTTGGTCTCGCGGCCGATGAACTGCACCATGCAGCGCAGGGTGATCACTGCGGGGACACGGGGACATGGGGACACGGCGGGCACGGGGGGCACCTGGCCTGCCCTCCTCGGCCCCCCCCGGGATCAGGGGGCACCTACCGTGGAAGGGGTGGGTGATGAGGGTGGCAGCAGAGCGGGCAACCATCTCCCGGGAGGTCTGGGGACAAAGGTGGTGTCAGTGGGAGGGGCCGGGGCCAGGACAGCCCAGAGCTACTGCCCTGCTCCTGCTCCTGCTCCTCACCTCCTTCAGCACCTGCTCCAGCGACGACACCGGCTCCTTCTTGCTGGCTCCGGGCTGGGAGGGAGGCAGGGTCAGGGGGGATCCACCCGCCGTCCATCCAGACCCCCGGGGGGGTTCGGCAGGTCCCGGCCCTCCCTCCGGAGCGTTCCGGGAGCAGGGCGGGGTGGGAAGCAGGGAGGGAAACCACGGAGGGGGAAGGGAGGGATGGAGGGGAGGAACAGAGAAATGGAGAGAGGGAGAAAGGAGAAGGGAGGGACGGGGAAATCGGGAGGCAAGGAGGGAAGGAAGACTCCCCCCCGGCAATCCCCTCCGCACCCACCTCAGCCTGCTCGGCCTCCTGGTAGTGCTGTGGAGCAGAGGGCAGGCTCAGCATCGCCGCGGGGTCCCGGTGTCCCCGTCCCCGGCGGCAGAGCCCCCCCGGCTCCCCCCGCCCGCGCCGGTACCTGCAGCACTTTGCTGTGCACCACGGTGCCGATGGCGCTGGAGCACAGCCGCGGGGCCAGGCCCTTGAAGAGTCCCGCTCTCCCGTCCACCTTCACGATGTGCTTGGCTGGGGACACCGGGGACCGTCAGCCCCGGGGGGACCCCACGGCGGCACCGGGGCGGCCCCGCCGGGGCGGCCCCACCGGGGCGGACTCACCGTAAGAGAAGAGGCCGGGCAGCTGGTACACCTGGCGGCCGAAGATGTTCCTCCCCAGGGTGGGCGGCAGCGGCTCGTAGCCCACCTGCGGCGGGGACAGGCGGCTGCACCCCACCGCGGCCGGCACCGAGCCCCCGCACCCCCCGCCCGCCCAGCCCTTACCTGCACCAGCACCTTCACGTACATGAGCGGCTGCGAGAGCACGGTGAGCCCCGAGCCCAGCAGCACCTGCGAGGCCGCGTCCGCCATGGTGCCGCCCCGGCGTCACGGCACAGAAGGACACGGCCGCCGCCGCCGCCGCTTCCGCTTCCGCCCTCCCCGGTACTTCCGCCGCCGCCGTGGCACGGTCCCGGCCGCCAGGGGGCGCCGCGGGGACGCGGCGGAGTCGCCATGACAACGCCCGGGGCACCACGGCGTAGCCATGGCAACGGGGCCCGCTGGGACATCGCGGGGACACTGCGGGGACAGGGCCGAGGGGACACCGGCGGGGCCCAGAGCCAGGTGCCAGCAACCTCTGGGGCGCCCGCGGGGACGCTGCAATTAGAACAGGCGTCAGCAGGCCCTGGTACTGGGACAAGGGTGGGTCCCAGCAGGGGCTCTGCTCTGGCACCGGGAAGGGGGCGGTTGGAGTGGGGACATCCCTCCAAGGCAAGGCAGGGACAGGGAGAGGTCCCCCAGATGCTGTGCTGGGTGTTGTGGGGGGCTGCCGGCTCCTGCCCAGGACCCCACTGCCCACCAGGGCTGGCACTGCCTGTGGGGCAGAGGGGATGCTGCCCAGAGACGTCCCCCAGGGACAGGGGGGGTCTCTTCCCTGCCCATCTTCTGGCCTTAAGGGGAGCAGCACTGCAGCTGGAGGGCAGGGGGCAGGAGGGGAGAACCACCGCAGCCAGGGCTCACCTTGGCAGCAGCCAGGGAAGTGTCAGTGTGGACAAGGCCGCTGAATGGCTCCAGGACTGACCCCCCACCAAAGTCCCTGGTGCTCCCACCCCTCCCCTCCCCTCTCCAGGGGCATCCTGCAGGCTCCACGGGTGGAGAGCTCTGGGAGCCAGGACAAGGCCACCACTCTGCCCCCAGCCTGGAGTGTTCAGGGGGTGGTGGTGACACAAGGGCAGGACCCAGCACTTGGCCTTGTTGACCCTCACACTGTTAGCCTCAGCCAATGGCTCCAGCCTGTCCCGATCCCTTTGCAGAGCTTCCTGCCCTCCAGCAGGTCCACATCCTACCCAAATCAGTGTCATCCATGAATTCACTGAGGGTACCCTTGATCCCCTCATCCTGAATATCCTGGATTACAAGAGTCTCATTCTGCCCCCACCATGCCAGTCACCACCCTCCCCCAGCACAATCAACCAGCTGGCCCTTCCCAAACTGCTACAATTTATTGGACAATGGTCAAGGGATCTGTACATCTGTAAAAAAAAAAGAAAAGAGCTCGGTGTGTGGCACCAGGTGCCTCAGGTGCTCGAGGCCGTTTTCCTCCGCTTCAGCCGCGCGCGCCAGTCCTCGGGCAGCGCCTCGAAGTTGGCGTTCCTCTCCGCCATGCCACTGCGGGACAGAGCAGGGGGTCAGCACCGCAGGGCCCTGCCACGGATCCCCCCGCTTCACAGGGCACGAGGTGCTGGCCCTAGGGTCCATACCTCATCAGCTGCTGCTGCTTCCACTCCTCAATGCGCCGCTGAGCTGTGGTCTCCCGGTCCTCCTCACTGGAGCTGGAGTTCTCCTCCTCATCCAGCTCCCGCTGGATACTCTGCCACTTCTTCACCAGTGACGGCATCTTCGTCTTGCCCTTCTTGCCCTGTGCCGTAAGAGCAGCCACAGTGAGCGCAGCTGGAGAGGCAGGAGAGGGGGAGTGGCACCAGCAAGGGCCCACCCAACCCACCTACCTTGTCCTTGCGCCCCTTCCTCGGCTTCTCCTTGTCTGGTGGCGGGGGGGCCTTGGGGCGGGCGGCGGGGGTGTCTGTGGGGGTGGTGGGGGCGGTGGCTGCTCGGCGGCGGGCAGGGCCGCCCGTGCCGGGGCGGGCTGCGTGGCAGTTGCGGTGCCCAGGCTGACAGGGGCGGCGCACTCCGAGTATCCCATGACGGAAGGTGTGGCGGGAGCCGTCACGCCCAGGTAGCCGGACTGCAGCCCCAGCGCCGTGGGCTGGGGGCCGGCATGGCCAGGGGCCATGCGCAGGTTGGGGCGGCCCTGGATGTCGCTCTGGAGGCGCTGGCGGGGCCGCAGGGAGGCCAAGGGCACGGCTGATGGCTGGTACTTGCTGGTGGCCATCAGGGGCTGGCTGTAGATGACGGGGCAGCTGCCGATGGTGGCCGTGCGCTGCATCAGTCCCGGGCTCATCTCCACGGCTTTCCTCTTCTGCGGCTTGGCTGAGAGCAGTGGAGCCGGGCTCGGATCGACGGCACTCTGGAGGAGGAGAGTACTGGGGTGAATGCTGAGCCAGAAACACCATGACACAGCCCCTTCCCAGATTCCCACCTTCTGGGATCAGCAGAGCCATGGCTTGGCAGCTCACCTGGCTGCTGCTGGCAGCGGGGCGCACCAGAGACTTCAAGGGAGCATCCTCCTCTGTTCCTGGGGCAGGTGGCTCCTCACCCCCCTCATCTTCCATCTCCACTTCCTGGATCTCCCCATCTTCTCCAGGTGGTGGGGGTGGTGGTGGGGGCGGCGGTGGCGAGTCTGGGGGAGGCGGAGGCGGCGGAGGCATTTCCAAAGGCAAGGGAGGTTGGAGAACCGGGACAGAGGACTGAAGTAGAGTCCAAAATGGAGTGAGCGGCATGAGAGACGTAGCAGGAACTTGGCCTGAGAAGGATTCTTTACAAAGGGAGCCTGAAGAACACATTGACATGGGCTTGAACACTCGGGCTCCTGATTATGCCACCTGCTCCTGCCCGCGCTCTTGCTCGGGCCACCGGCTCCACCTCCGGCAGCCGGGACACTGGGACAGCTGGGACGGTGAAGGCACTGCCATTGGTGACTGCTCTGCCCCAACACACCCCCCTTTGGGGCCAGGACTCCCCCAACAACCTCCTGGTCCCGCCGCAGTCGTACCTGCGGGGCGCTCGGCGGGCTCCTCGGTGTGCTCTCCTTTGTCTTTGGGGGGGGGTTTAGGAGGACCGTCGGGTTTTCTGTCGGCGCTTCGCTGTCCCTCCTCTTCGTCCTCCCCGTCAGGGAACTCCCATTGCGACTCTCCCGAGCGCTCGTTAACATAGAAATAGCGTCTATGCTCCCTAGATCACAAGAAAGAGAAGGAGGCTTCAGCTTCCCTTCTCCGCCCCCGACACTCCAGGTGGGCCTGCCCACGACAGCAGTGCGCTCTCGCAGGGGAGACCCTCGTGCAGCGGGGCTGCCGCTCTCCCAAACGCGACAAACAACTTTGAGGACAGAGGCAGGAGAGGCCCGAGCCGACTCGCTCAAAGCTATTTGCCCTTGGCTGGCTGCGGGACGTCGCCCTGAGCCCCCCGCCCCGAGGGAGGGGAGGGCCGGGAACGCCGGCGATGTCTCGCTAAGCATCGGGACTTTCAGCACGGCCTTGGCTGAAAGTCACCCTCCGAGAAGAGGCACCGGGGAACAGCCCAACGGAGGGAAGCGGCTGCCCCCCTACCCCGTGGTGCGCGGAGGTTTTTATGATACTCTTGGTGTCAAACACACAGTGAATGCTAGAGAGAGGGAGCGGATCTGGGAGCTGAAAAACAAAAGAGCAAAGATTTCAAACAAAGGAAAATTAATCAAGAAAGCCAAATAGACAAAGAAATGTTTGGGTCTGACCTGCTGGCAGGAGACAGAAATCTTGTTCTTCATTCCGTCGGTGAGTTGAAGTTTGTTCTTTGGCAGAGCTGTTGGTCAGAAGAGTTGATCCAGAGATCCTGCAAAGTTCACAGAGCTCTCGCATGCGCGACCCCCCAGGCCCGCCCTCCACAGCGCTTGACACTCGCGAGAGGGACAACCAGCTCTGTCCGTCAGGGAATCAGCTCCGTCGCAAAGCACTGGGCACTCCGTTTGGATCCTCCCGTTTGGTGGCCAGCCCAAACTCTGCGAGTGCCGGATGTTTCTCTGCCTGCCCAGCACTAACAGAAGCTGCTCTCAGTTCTGCCAGAGGGACGGCGCCAGCGTCGTTCGGGTGGTTGATGGTCACAAATCATGTCTGAGATGTCAGAGATGAAAGGTGAGAAAGGAGGAGAGCGCGTACCTGTCCCAGTGGCAGGACCAGCCTTTAGGGGTGGCGTTTATTTCGTATTGTTTAAGCTGTTCGGCTGCGTCTTGGAGTTTGCGTTTGAGGTAGTTTCCATTGAGAGCACCTTCTCGCCAGTCTGCAATGCGGGTCTAGAGGGCAAGAACCGGGGGAAGCCGGTGAGGTGGGCTGGGAGCGGCCACAGGGGGGACGGGACTCGAGGATCGGGAGGCTCCCTTCCAACATGGGACACCGGGGGCCAGGAGGGGGACACCCCGCCTGGGCATGAAGCCATGCTCTCCCCCCGCCGAGGAAGGGAGGGCCCTGCGTGGCGAGGAGCCACGAGGTTCACGCAGCACCGGCGCTCGGACGGCGGATTGCATCCGATCCGCTCCGGAACACGAGGCCGGAGCGGGGGGCGAAGGCTCGGTTACCTCTGTCTGCAACAGCAACATGTGGAAGTTGGAGATAGATTGTCTGTTGATGCCCAGGAACTCCAATTTACTAGTCAGAGTATTTGCCAGCTCTCCGATCTGAAACTGCCAGGAGAAAGGGCAGAGTCAAAAGCCGCCCTCTGGGAGTGGCACTGGGCGGCTGCAGCCCCGCGGCTCCCAGGAAACGCCGCTCGGGACCACCGGCAGCCCCTCAGCCCGGTGGGACTGGGACGTGCCATCCTGGCCCTGTGTGCCTGTCACCCCCTCTGTTACATCCTGCACCCCAAGGACAGGGCAGCGTGGGGAGGCCGGGTGACACCTCCTCCACAGACCATGCCCAACTCCATGCAGAAGGACAGCAGGGGCTCGGGTTGCTCTGGTACTCTGGAGTTACAGAAGAGCCATCGCCGTGGCAGAAAGCATAAAATCTAAGAATGTTTCCCAAATAAACGGGCTGGATGGCAGGATGACGTTCCAGGCTCTATAAATCATTGCTTTCCAGAGGAACTAGCTGGAAAGCACCAGAAAGGAATAACAGCAGCTACGTCAAAACTCAGGTCAGCCCACAGTGACCACAGCTACTCAACCCGAGCGTCCCATGGGAGGGAAACCTCCAGTCTGGGGACACGGGGATCTCCCTGGGTCCATCTCCCTGACTGGGGGCACTGCATGGAAGCAGCCATGAGCCAGAAAGGAATGAGGAGCAGGAA
Source organism: Myiozetetes cayanensis (assembly GCF_022539395.1). Classification (NCBI taxonomy): domain Eukaryota; kingdom Metazoa; phylum Chordata; class Aves; order Passeriformes; family Tyrannidae; genus Myiozetetes; species Myiozetetes cayanensis. The sequence goes on from NW_026087853.1 coordinate 55,508,082, forward strand.
CAGGGATGCCTGCAAGGGGCATTGCCACTGCTTTAAGAAGGGCTCTAAAAATGTCTATTTTTGGCTCTATTCCTCAGAAAAGGCTTAGGAATGTCCACAAAGCTAGCAAGGCAGCATCTGTCCCCAGAGAGGGGAAGGGCCAGACAGACAAGCCCTAGAGAAGCCTGAGGTTGGGATATGAATTCCCATGTTAACATGGCTCTGGAGAAGCCAGGGAAGATCTCAGAGCAGACAGTGACTTGGCAGCAGCGGCCCCGGTGCAGCTCCTGTAACCAGAGAGGTTATCCCGACCCGATGAGCAAACGGTACCGGTTACCCAGGGAGCCGGCATTCCTCCGACAGCTCTAAGGGAATCCTGCATGGAAAAGCACCACGGGGTCTGTCACTGCACCCGCTGGGACCAGGAGGACAGGGGACAGCGCAGGGGACCAGCAAGCCCAGCCCTGCCACAGGCTTTTGTTATTTTAATTTCAATGAAATGATTAAAAGATCAGGTCTCACGTGGATGCTGCACTGAGGGAGACTCAGTTTTGTGCTGGGAACATCACTCTGCAAAACCTCTGAACAGTTTTTTATGGGAGAAACGTGGAATTTTTCACAAGGACAGCACCAAAGCCCTTCCCTTTCGCACCAGTAAAATGATTAAGTGGTGTGAAATGAGGTCAGGGATGGGCAACTCTCGCTGCAGGTTCCACCCAGGCTCCACCACGAGCTGATGATTCCCCATCTGCCACAGTGAGGTGACAACATTCCTCAAAGCCACTCCGGAGCCAAATTTTATGCTGCAGGAGATCTCAGGGTAATGAACGACCAGGGAATCATCCAAAGGACAAACGGGAAAGTTCTCCCCTACTGCTCTGCCATGCTGCCCCAGAGCCTGGAGCTCTGCTATGGATCAGGGAATAGATGTGGTGCAGCCAAAGGAGCAAACCGAGGCTCGGGAAAGAAAGTATCAGCAGGATGCTGCAGATAGAAACCCCCAGGGCCTCCCCGGTTTGCCTCTACAAGTAATGCCGGGCGAAGGGCAGAGCGGTACCGTCAGCCTCCAGAAACGGAGAGAGTATGGACGAGAAGTCTTCAGCCTGGAAACGGGACGACTGACCGGGCCAGAGACTGGAATATCGTTATTGGTGAAAACAAAGTCAAGATCAAAGTGGTTGTTCTCTGTCACGACAACACCCAGGGTTCAGTCTTTGCCCCCCCACACCCTCCTTTTATCCAAGCTTTTGCTGCTGGATCCTGCTGGAGACAGGATATTGTCCCAGTCCTGCACAGCCCTTCCTTCACAAGCTGTTCCTGTTGCCACGCCAGGATCTGAGCTTTAAGAGCTCCACCTGGGCCAAAGCCAGAGCCCAAAGCTCTGGTGTTCCCAGGGAGGAGGCGGCTGGGGGAGCCAGTGTGTCCCTTGTCCCTGCTGAATACTGAGGACCCATCACATCCCTCACCTCACCGACACACACCTTGGCTTCTCCGTACCTTTAGGTCCTGCTCCTCCTCTTCCATTTTTGGAGCCCCTTGGGATTTTGCTTTTTCCTGGGGCTCCTCAGATTCTGCCTCTTTGTCTGAGCTCTGATCAGCTGCTTCCACACTGGCGGCTGCAGGAGAAGGGAGGACAGGTCAGTCAGTCCTTGTCCCACGACCATCCCAGTGGTGCTGGCACCTGGTTGGACCCTGCTCGGAGCCAAAGCCAACATGGGACAGGGCAGGGAAAGAGCTGGGACCTCTTTTCCATCAGAGCCAGTGACAAGATGCTGAAATTAAAAAGGAGAAATGATCACTGTGCTGTGTTTTGGTGGGGGGGCCCTTCCAGAAGGACAACACAGGGAGGACTGGAGCTGCTACAGCACAAAGCAGGAAGGAAGAACAGCCTGGAATACAAGGCATCTCAAAACCTATCACTTTAATAACTGGTCAGTAAAAGGTACAGGGTATTAATAAGTTAATTATCAAAGATTGAAGAGCTCCCAGAAAATTGTCAAGACCAGAGGGTTTTGCCTCTGGATGACTAATTCACTGTCCAAGTGACAAATTCCAGGGAAGGAAGTTCATGACAGAATCCCAAAGCCCCCAGGGGAAAGAAACCCCAACTCCCAGTGTGTGTGACCTGGTGCTGGAAGGCTGGAGACTTCCCTAAATCACCCTCCCGCAGCAAGGTGTTCGATTTAAACCGGTTGTTTTGGTGTGACAGCTTCCTGTTCCTCAGGTTAAGAAGGGGGAAATGGGAACAACTGGCTTCAGGGATGCTCGGAAAGCCCTCGGGTAAAACCACTCCTTGGAGCCACTATGGAAAAATGACATCACTGACTTAGTGCCAGAGACGTCACCCAGCTCACGCCCCTGCCTGAAGCAGAGGCACCTTAGGGAATGGGGCAAGCACCAACACAGCCTGCTCCAGGCCCTTTTGTACCAGTTCTTCCTCGGAAAAGCAGTTTAATTCAGCTTGCTGTGCTGCAGGTAGTTGGCCTAAAGCCTCATGCTGGGAAGGGACTGGCACGAGTGGAGAAAAGGAGGCTCAGGGGGGACCTTCTCACTCCCCACATCTCCCTGACAGGAGAGGGGAGCCAGGTGGGGGTCAAGATCTGCTCCCAGGGAACAAGTGACAGAACAAGAGGAAATGGCCTCAGGCTATGCCAGGGGAGATTTAAGTTGGGTATAGGGAAAATTTCTCCATGGAAAGGGCTGTCCAGGGCAGTGGTGGAGTCCCCATCCCTGGAGGGATTTAAAAGCCACATGGATGTGGCACTTGGGGACGTGGTCAGTGATGGCCTCAGCAGCCTTGAGGGAACAGCTGAACTCCATGATCTCAGAGGGCTTTTCCAACCTGAACAATTCCATGATCCTACAGTCTAGAAGTCCCAGGACTGCTGGGCACAGGGTGTTCTTTTAAATGCTGCAGCTGGTGCATTTTAGGAAGCACAGCTCTGGAAGGTCTGACAGGAACATGAAGAGTGGTTGTGGGCAACTGATATATCCATGCACACCTGGAATGGATCCAGGAGTACCTTGCCACGGAGGCTGGAGTTACATTCCCCACACATGAAGTGTGGAGCCCAAGTGGCTCTGGGGACACCTCAGCTGTCTGGAATTTGGCCATTGTTACCAGGTAGCTCAGAAACTGAACTTTGAAAGAGGAAGGTGACAGTTCCCAGCATGCCACAGGTTGGATTTCTGATGTTGAGAGGAAGTGGAAGGCAGTGGGATGCAAGGCAGCTGTTATCCACATCCCTTCTCCCAGCAAACCACTGAATGTGGGCACTCTCCTGCTTATGTAATTAACGAGGAAAAAGGAGAGAATGTGGCAGAGAACAGCTTGTCCTGGTGAGGCTGGGCTGCGACAGCGGTGACAGCCACCCCTTGGCCTGACCCCACACGTACCTCACAGCCCTTCCCGGCTCTGCTCCGCAGGTCTTCGGGGAAAGGAGACCCCCCGCTCCTCCCTCCGAAGGGAGCCTTTCCAATTACCTGCTTCTCCCACTTCTGGGCTCTCCCGGCCCGTTTTGCTGGAGCCTCGGCTGGCAGACTCGGGGCTGGCGGCTCCCCCCAGCAGTTTCCATTTCCCTCTCTTGGAGGCCAGCCTGCGGGATGCATCCTGCGAGGCTGACTGGCTCCTGTCGGACAGCGGGCTGGAGCCCGAGACGCTGCCATCGCCTTCCTCCAAGGCACGCAGCTCTGCCTGCCAGGACAGGACACCCCAGTTTATTCCCAGTAATACCACGGCTGCTGCCTGTGCAGTCTCATTTCCGGGACAAACGTCCCCCCTTACCTTCTTCCTTTCCAGCACCATCTCCAGTTCGAGCGTGTCCTGCTCCTCCTCCTCCTCCTCCTCGGCGCTCTCCCCCGACTGCACCACACTGCACAGATCCTCCTGCCCCGTGTCTTCCAGGGGGTCCCTGCTGGGCTCCGGCTCCTCGGGGACAGCCGGCGCCTCTTCTGCTTTCGCCTCCTCTTCCGGAGGCGGCTCGACCTCCTCCTTGCAGATCACCTTCCTCCTCCAGCGCTCCTCTTCCTCCTTCACCACATCGGGCAGGAGCGGGGCCAGGAGGGCTGCAGCCACGCCCTTCCTCTCCTCCTCGCTGTTGGAGAGGGCCTGCACGCCCTCGTTCACTTCCTGTGGGATGAGCTCTGCCTGAGCTTTCCGGCAGCCGCCAGAGGAAGGAGCCTGTGCTGCTGGGGCCCCTCCTGGGGCTGCTTAATGGAGAGGAGCGACCCACCCACTTCCAAGGAAGCCCAAGGAGGTGCCTACAAGCCCTAGGGCAACCACAACCCGCCTGACTGACCTTCTTCACCTCCCGCTTGGCGAGGCTGGTCCCGCGGCTGGCACTGCCCGGGGTCCCCTTCTCCTGCGGGAATGGCTCCGTGGCTGCCACAAAGCTGCCGTTGGCACCTGCAACGGTGCTGCTGAGGGAGAAGAGAGGGAATGAAGCGTGGGATTGGGACAACATCCCACGGAGCAACATCCCAGGTACCTCACCCACCTGTGCTGGTAGTGCTGCAGGCCCTGGACCTGCGTCGCCAGGTACTGTGGCAGCTCCCAGGTCACCTCGTTGCTCTGGGTGTTCCAGTAGTAGTAGCAGCCGGTGTTCTCATCCCACACTTCCTGCCAGTCGCCCATCTCCAGCTCTCCCACTGCCGGGGGGGGCACAAGGACAGCCCGTCAGGCCCTTCCCCCGGTGACACCTGCCTGTCCCTGCTCCCTGTGGGGACGGGAAGGGCTCTCACCTCCGGCCAGCGAGCACTGGGTGTCGTACTGCCACTCCGGGGCCGGCGCCGCGCCCGCTCCGTTGGCTGTGCCCACAGACGGGCCCGTGCCCGAGTCCTTCGGCTCCGGGCGGGGGGGTGTGGGTGGGGGCGCAGAGGAGGAAGAGGAGGAGGAGGCAGCGGTGGGCTCTGTGGGCTGTGGGGGAGCCGTGATAGCGTCGATCTCCTGTAAAAACAACATCCCACCACAGGCTTCAAATGCCAGGCCGAATCAAAGCACTTATTTGGTCATGAAACTCCCCTCCTCCCAAAAACACCCCCTGGCCCTCCCTGGGGCGGCACTCACCGCCAGGAAGTTGGCCAGGGTGCTGTCGATGTCGGTGGAATTGCTGCCATTGGCATCCGTGGAACGGGCTGGTTTTTCCAGGTTCTCACCCTCCTCATCGTCACTGTCAGCGTAGGCTCCCAGCAGACACAGACCTCCTGGAGAAAGGAGGATTGAATCCTTAGGGGGATCCTTGCTGCTGCCACAGGGAATTGGATCTGACCCCACACCCTCTGCTGCGGTGGTCCCACTGTCAGCCCAGGGGGAACAGCCCCCATGGAAGCAGCAGGGTTGGCTTCTGGGGACAGACAGCCCCTTCCCGTGAACATTCCGGGGACAGACACCACTCTGTCCTCTTCTAAACAGCCACAGGGGCATATGCCAACTCCCAGAACTGTGAGGGACCAAGCCCCGAACACAGGGGAGCAGGAAATCATTCCACGGCGAAAAGAACTCGACACGAGGAGGAAAGATCAAATCCCCACCCGAGAAAAAAAGACTCGGGGGTGGGGGGTCGGGATGCCACAAAAACGGAAACCCTCCATTTTTTATCATTATGCACCAGGGGCCGCTCCACTCCACTCCCAAATCCAGGGATTTGTTATTTTGGGAGGAGGGGGGTTTAATCCCACGTTTCCCCTCATGGCGCTCTCTTACCTGTGGCCTTGACGGCGGCGGGCGCGGGGGGCGGCGGGTTGGGCGGGTTGCGTGGGGGCTCCGCCACCGCCTCGGGCTCATCTGCGGGAAAGAAGCGTCAGTCCCGGGGGGCTCCGGGGACGGCGGGAGGGAGGGCGCGGGGAGGGCGGCGCGGGGCCCCCCGGGCTCACGCCCGCGCTAGGCCGCGCCAGGCCAGGCCGCGCCGCGCCAACAAAGCGCGCCCCCCTCCACCGCCCGCGACCGCCTTACCCGGCTCGGAGCCCGATTCCACCCCGTCGCCTGCGGGTCCCGCGGCCTCGTCGCGGCGCGGCGCGGGCGGCGAGAGCTGCAGGATGGGCCGGCGGCCGGGCGCGGCCCGCGGCTTCTTCCCCATGGCGGCGGCGGCGCCTCGGGCTGCGGCCGCGCCGGTGACGTCAGAGCGAGGGGCGGGGCCAGAACAGGACACGCCCCCTCCCGGGCGGAGACAGCAGGGCGGGACCGGCGCTGTCCGGGCCTGTGGGATGGGGATAGGAGCGGGAATAGCGCCCCTTCCCGCCCGGGAAAACGGGATAGGGCGGGAATAGCGCCCCTTCCCGGCCGTGGAACTGGGACAGGACAGGAATAGCGCCCCTTCCCACGCGGGGAAGCGGGATAGGTGGGAATAGCGCCCCTTCCCGCCCGGGGAACCGGGATAGGTGGGAATAGCGCCCCTTCCCGCCCGGGGAACCGGGATAGGAGCGGGAATAGCGCCCCTTCCCGCCCGGGGAACCGGGATAGGGTGGAAATAGCGCCCCTTCCCGCCCGTGGAACTGGGACAGGGTGGGAATAGTGCCCCTTCCCGCTGGAGGAACAGGGATAGGAGTGGGAATAGTGCCCCTTCCTCCCTGTGGAGGGGGATGAGTTAAGTGCCCCTTCCTACCCTATAGAAGGGAGAGGGATGAGAGTTTAATGCCCACTCCTGACCTATAGCCCCATCCTGCCCTGTAAGACAGGGCTGTCTTTGCATTTATAGCCTCTTCCTGCCCTAGGGCTGCCCTTCAATGTACAGCCCAATTCCCCCCTTGACCCTGTAGCACATCCTATCCCATAGCCCTGTCCTGCCCTATAGCACAGGCTGCCCTTGAGTCTATAGCCCCCTGCTGCACTCCAGGGTTGTGGCCCCATCCTACCCTACAACATAATCCTAGAGCTTTTCCTGGGGGTCATAGCCCCTTCTTACCCTATATCCCCCTTCCCTTGACTTATATCCATTGGGGATAGAGCTCCTTCTCTCCTGGGCCCTACAGCTCCATCCTGCTCTATATCCTGGCCCTAGAGCAAGGGCTGTGGGGAGAGGTCTGGGGAGAAAAGCCTCACAGCACCACCCTTTTCCCACCACGCCCTGATGCACGCCTGGAATAACGCTTCCATTTTATTAAAGTTAATCCAAAAACATATCAATAAATAAAAGAAGTTCCCAAAAGTTCCACATCCGAAGCAGGCAGAGAGCGAGTGGGTGTTGTGTCCGTGACCCCCCAGCCCTGCCCATCACCCACTGCCCCCCAGGGGGACAAGCCAGGGCACACGTTGAAGGGGCAACCCCACCTCCCCAAACCCGATCCTTCTGGAAAAACGACGAGTAAATCCAGCACCACAGGCTGGGATGGCGACGCTCCCGGGGACGTCACCTGGGCTAGGGGTGGCAGTACAGGCGCTCCAGGGTGGCCACGCTGACCTTCTGCTGGTAGTCCTCCATCCTGTCGTTCAGCTTCTCGTAGAGCTGGGAGAGGCAGGAGTCACGAGGAATCCCACCCCATCCCAGTGCCCCTCCCTCAGGAATTTTGGGGACTCTGCACCTACCACAACACTGTTCTCGTTGGCGGAGCTCTCCCGCAGCGCCTGCAGCAGCTGGTCAATGGCAGTGTAGGGAAGCCACATCGTGGGGGACGTCGGGGACAGGGGGACCTGGGAGGGACAGGAGCCCTCACACTGTGTCCTCAAGGAACATCCATCCCCCGCCACATCCCTCCCGCCTGCGGGTGAGCTCACCTCGATCCCAAAATACTGGTGCCCTTTGCCCAGCACAGCATCCACGTACTCCAGGACCAAATCCACGGCCTCCTCCAGCAGGTCGTAGTTCAGGTAGAGGCGCAGCAGCTCGGCAGCATCCACTTCCTGCAAAAAAAACAAAAGGGAAACTCAGCCAGGGCTGAGCCTTGGTCCTGGGCACAGGGCACCCAGCCCTGGGGCCTGGAGCGGGGAGCAGGGAGGTGGGTGGTGCTGGAAGGTGCCCATCGGAGCGAGAGTGATCCAGCAGCTCTGGGACAGAAGGGATTTTGGGACAGCTGGCTCCCCGTTCTCACCTTGTAGCTGTTAATGAGCCAGTTGGGCAGAGGGATCCCATGTGCCAGGAGCTTGTTGATGACGCAGCGATGGTACAGGCTGTTCTGGGATGGGTAACGCTCCAAGTAGGATGACAGCAGCCTCCAGGCTTCATCCGTGGCACTGCAAGGAAACAATTCCCCTTGGAACACGTGCCAGCAGCTCCTGCCACTGTCTGGGAGGCCATGGTGTGCTCCAGGTCACGTGGGGACAATGTGCAAACACAGCTCTCCCCATATCCCTGTCACACAAGTTCTGCTTTAAGGGGTTTTTAAGGACCCACGACACTCTGGATTCCCACAAGGCTCCTGTCTCCAGACCCTCCTGCTCCCAAACTGTGGACATGGTCCTACCTGGACTCCTTGGTGGTGACCAGGGATGAGAGCTGGTTTGCTGCCAGCCAGTCCCAGGCCTTGGCCTGCGCCTCTTCCCCTCCCAGCTGGAGCTTGATGCACCTGCATGAAAACCAAAAACCAAAGAAAGGTGGGTCCCTCCAGAGCCCAGCCCTTTCCCACTGCCATTAAAGCCACCCCTCGCAGGACTACTCCCAAGGAACAGCTGGGAATCAGCTGGATTGGCAGGAAAAGAAGGTTTTTAGGGCCAATTCCACCCCAAAACCACTGCGTCCCTCCGGCCCCACATCCCCCGAGGTGGGAGAACACCCGGACACGCACTTGAAGGTGAGGCCCTCAAAGATGGGCGTCAAGGGCAGCTTGAAGGTTTGGCACAGGGTGATGGCAGAGTCGAAGAGTCCGGCCCGGACCAGGAGAGACACCGTTTCCTCGGGCGTGGAGTTGCCTGAAGGGAAGGACCAGGTAAAGCCTCTCCCAGTAACACCCAGTGCTTACTGGGGCCTCACCCCATGTTACTCATCAAGAGCTGCAACAGCAATGCGCTAACAGCCTCAAACACCCCGCAGCAGTACTTCTCAATCCATGGCTGGAGGCTTCCCTGGCCTCCAGAGCATCCCATGAGCCCAGGAGCTATCCCCTGGAGGGACTGCACAGAGCAGCAGGGAGACACAGAGCTGGCCCTGATCCATCATCACCTGGAGAGGGACTGCACAGGGACACAGGCAGCAATATACAGCCTACAGGCAAATGCTGCTGCTGTTTAGGACCACGGAATTACTTGGAAAAGAACAAGATCAAGGCTAGGGAGGGGACAGCCTCGTCACAGCTCTGTATCCAAGCAAACAAGGCACCAGCTCAGCTCTGCCAGCACAGAAACTGCGGCACTCGGCTCCCTGCGTCTCCACTCTGCCCTCAAAGCAGCTGTTCCCTCCTTTCCCTGCAATCCCTTGCTGGGAAGTCACCTCCTCCTGACATTTAAAGGGGAGAGATGTGGACACGTTGTATAACTTCTATCAGAGATATTAAAAGGCCCAGGGTGGGAGAGTTGCACCTTCCTGCTGTCCAAAAAGGAACAACTTGGAGGAGCTAACACTGTTCCATGAAGCAGGACTGTCCAGGAAAATCATTTAGTCATCAATTAAAAAGGCTGGACTCAATGATCTTGGAGGTCTTTTCCAACCTTAGTCATTCCACGCTTCCATGATTTCCAGCAAGATAAAAAAGTGCCTTTTTGTCCCAACCCAGAAGCTCATCCCACCCTCCCTGCAGACCACTAGAACTTGGAAAAGCCAAAAAACAGCAGAATGGTGGATGGATTTCACGGGAGGGATGGGGATTGGGCGGTCCTTGCCAGCTCCTGGGTTTGTCCCTGGGGCAGGACAGGGACCTGAAGGGTCTGAAAGGGGCTGAATCCCTCTCACCTGCCACAGCCGCTGCCGACACGTCGTGTTCCACCAGGGTCAGCCGGATCCGGGCCAGCAAACATTCCCTCTCCAAATCCTCCAGCTCCAGGATTTCGATCTGGCGAGTGGCTGGAACAGATGGATACTGGGCTCTCAGCATTCCAAAAAGGGTTCTCTGGGCACTGTGCAGAATGTCATGGAATTGCCTGGGTTGGAAGAGAGCTTAAAGCTCATCCATTTCCATGGGCAGGGACACTTTCCATTATCCCAGGTTGCTCCAAGCCCTGTCCTACCTGGCCTTGGACACTGCCAGGGATGGGGCAGCCACAGCTTCTCTGGGAAATCTGTGCCAGGGCCTCCCACCCTCACTGGGAAGAATTTCTTCCCAATATCCCATCTAACCCTGCCCTCTGGCAGTGGGAAGCCATTCCCCCTTGTCCTGTCTTTCCAAGCCCTTTTTCCGAAGTCCTTCTCCAGCCCTCTTGGAACCCTTTTAGGCATTGGAAGGGGCTCTAAGTTCTCCCTGGAGCCTCCATACCCTTGTAAAACCATCTCCACACCCCTCTCCCACCCTAAGAGGAGTTGTACCCCAGAAAGCACCACAGGAATTATCAGGATTTGCTGCCCTTTCCCTGGTCCCTTGACTGCACTCTCTCCTTGATACTATCCTCTAATTCCTCCTCCTCCAGATGTTACCTAATATTTGGGAACAGCTGCTGCTTTGCCTGCCAGGCACACGCCACAAAAAAAACTCTTCAGAAAGAGCTGGTTTAAAAATACCTGACCTTAAATTTTCCCCACCGGAAGGCTGAGGATAACCTGATCCCACATCCTGGGCTGTGGCACACACAGGCACAGCTTATTCCTCACAGGATTTCCAAGGGCACAAACAGTCTTGAACAACCAGAAAATGCCTCAAAAAGGTGTTTGGTGGTTGGTGTTTTTTTTTTTGATTATAAATTATTTCCACTGAAAAAAAAAAAGGCACTGTCAAGGCATCAACTTGCTGAGAGCGTGCACAGGAGCTCCTTGGGGAATAGCTGTATTCCTTGGGGAAACAGTGGCAGTGTGTTGCAAATGGGACACTGGGAGAGTTAGAAACCTTAAAATCCCCCCACATTATTGATCCAGTGGAGGTAAGAGCTGCCCTGAGCTATCTCCCAGCTCCCATGGGAGCAGCAGAGAGGCTGTGGGGAAACTCCAGAGGCACAGGAAGGACCAGGACTGGGCACTTACTGGGAACAGCCATGCACTCCCCGTCGTGGCTCCTCTTCGGGGACGCTCCTGGACGCTCGTACTTGCAGGGAAAAGCAGAAGGAGGGTTTATAGCCACCTGGTTTCCCAAGGATTAATCACTTTGATAGGATAAATCCCAACAGGAGCCTTGATTTGGATCAGGGAAGCCGTGCAACCCCTTGGGAACTCAGGTTACTTTATCTCTGGGGCTCTCAGGAACATCAGGATTGGGTGACCAGGCTGCAGCCACCTGAATCCTCATTAGGATTTGAAACACAATCCCTATTACACCAACTCTCCTTTGCAACTGGTATTCCAGGTGCTCACACTCCCCTTTAACAAAAGGTGATATAATTCCCATATATATCCACCAGCCCATTTCCAAAAGTTATCCTGCTTCCACCCTGCTCCAGAAAGGGGAATGACACAAGGGTCACAGGTAGGGGTGATGAGCAGGGCCAGACCAAGAGCAGCGGATTAAGAGGCCCAACGCCTCTGTTCGCACTGGAAAGGATTCCGGAAGCTCCCCTGCAGGAAGCTCAGCATTCCTACCACAGCTCCAGAGGCTGGCTGCACTATCCAGGCGTATTCCGGGCGGATCAAGCGCAGGCAGTTAATAGCGGCCAGGAAACAATTTCCCTGTTTCTGGAGCCCTCGGAGCGTCCGCACCTCCCTGCCCAGGCGCATTCCGTACTCAAACATCACTGTTCCAGCTGGAAACAGGGGGAAAAAAGAAAAAAAAAAAATCCATCAGCCAAGAGCCTGGTGAGGCCACACACGTGGCAGGGCCAGGGGTGTCCCGGGTGGGTGGGCAGGGACAATGTGCCATCCCAGGCTTTACCTTTCCGGTAGTTGTGCCGGTAGACGTGGAAGGCGTAGAGCAGCTCGTAGTAGTTGTGAGTCATCAGGTCCACTGCCCGAGCGTGGGATTCGATGATCCCGACGACCTGCAACACGAACAGGCAACCCGTGGGCCCATTAATCCCTTTCCTTTAAAGGCAGTGCCCCCAAGCCCCATGATCCCAGCGCAGGATTACCTCGTTGTGCAGGTTCACGTAAGGGAATTCCACCAGGTCCTGGAGCTGGGATCGCTCGCACAGAACCACCACTAGCTGGCGCAGGCAGTCCAGCTGCCTGTGGAGGGAAGCACAGCCCTTTGGAGGAGCAGGACTAAACCCAGGAGCAGGAACACAAACAGCTCCAGGATGCAGGATTTGAGCCGCAACCAACCACTTTGCGACAAGCTCCTGCTTTGGGATGAGCTCCGTGGGATTCTTCCTGGCTTAGAGCCAGGTTATCCCTTTAGATTTCTCCAGTGCTGGAAACAGAGATCCTCTGAAAAGGTCTTCTCAGGAGGGCAGTCTTCCTCCCTCAATCAATTAAAAAGCATTCCTATTTCTCCTCCTTTATTCCAACTTTTCTCTGCTAGGATGAAGCTTCCTCTACCCAGTTAACTTCCCAAGCTGAAAACTCAACTCCAAATCTTTTCCAAATCTCTTTTTTTAGGAGCCAATTGACTTGGCTCCTAAAACTTTTAAACATGCAATGTTGCCAACAATCCTTCAGCCTCTTCCCAGATTTTTTTCCTTCTTTGAGACAGTCCCAATCCCAGGTGTCCTTAAAGTGAACATCCAAAAATTGCCTCCGCCTTTTTAAACCCACCTTTACACATTAACTCTTTAAACACGGCAGCCACGTCCTATCTTAAAGTGTCATTTTCCTTTCAGTTTCATGGAAAAATGGGTCCATGGGCCTCAAATAGAGGCATGAACTGTCACCTACCTGCCTGGATCCGGGTTTTGTGTTAAGGCTACATATGCTTCACTGTTGTGTCCCAAATCCAAGTGATGCTTGAAGATGCAGGTCCTCAAAGTAGCCTGAAAACAGCACAAACCAGTTATAAGACCAGCAGGAAATTCGAGTGGAAGAGGTTCCCAAAGTAACACCTTGCTGGAAAAGACTGACTGTGTACCTGGCTCCTCCAGTCATCTGCTGATTCCATGATGGCCAGGGTGGCCAACTGGATCACCAGCTCTGGCAAACCCACCATGTCCAACAAGCGAAGGACCTGGAAGAGAAAATACTTGAATAAAGGGGTTTTTGGGTTGTTTTTTCAGGAGCTGCTCCTGGCTGAAAAGATTTTGCCAACGTTTTAGGGAATCAGACTGAAAAAACGGAAGATTTGGGTAAATCACAGGGATCTGGATGAAACCCCAGCACAACAGGTCCAGGTTATGGCTTGCGTGGAGGATTCACCTCTGCACGTGGGGGATTTTTGGAGCATTTTAACATTAATGATTAATTTTCTGGATCCTAATTCCAGGGATTCCCTCAGCAGGAGCCCAGCTCTGAGCTCGCATCCCGACTGACCCAGGGCATTATGCAAGAGGAAAAGATCCTATCTCAAATTAAACATATTAACTTTAATTTGCCTCAAAGCTTAATAACCTTCCCCTTAGGCAGCGTCTTGCATCAAGTCTGGACATGTCTGGCTTCTGCTTCCAGCAGCTGGATCTCATCCTGCCTTTTTCAGCTGGATAACAAAGTTCTTGGCTTTTAGGAAACTAATAGGTGGAAAGTACCTAGGTTTCACATGCTCACCTTGTCATCACCCCCAAAGAAAGTAAACAGAGGTTTCACCTCCCAAATATTAAGTTTACTGAGGTTCAAGTCACTTCTCCCCCCATTCCAGCCAGGGACTGAGCAGGAATTCTCTGCTCCCTGTGGAGGGACTTGGTGCCAGTTTCCCTGCTCAGGACTGTACCTTGTTGTAGTACTGCAGGCGTGGCGTGGAGACCACCTCGCCCTCCTCGGGCTGGATCAGCCTGTCCAGGAACTCCTCTCTTCCCACCTCTGAGGCAGCTTGGCAGAAGCAATCCAAAGCCTGGAAGCAGACCTGGAATCAGCTCCCTGTCCTGTCAGGTGACTGATCCAGCAGCTGTACAGGTGAGGGGACAGTGTGGCCTCTCCCAAGCTCATGAGATCTTCCCCAAGAGCAGATTCCATCACTCTGCTCCAATCCCATCCTTTCCCGAAGGAGGCAGAGCATGGGAAGGATGGTCCCTGTGCACCTCCTGCCTTCCAAGGGAAAAGGTCCCTCAGACTTCAGAGCACGTGAAGGAGATGTGGGAGGGGTCTTACCTTGTGCCCCTCACCCATGACCAGGTAGCACCTGCCCATCATGAAGCAGCAGGAGCCCATGTTCACATGGCACCACGGCTGCAGCAGGCGGATGTATTCCTACGGGAGACAAGGAATGGGAGATTGGATTCAGGTCAGCACTCGCTCGTGATCTGCAGGCACCCACTACCAGCTGGTTTTTGGTGGCCCTGTTACCTCCTGTTCTCAGACAAATCCTGCTTTGCCAGCTCAAGGGCTGGTTTTCCCAGCCCCAAATTCCCATGGCTGCACTGATCATAGAATCCTGGAACAGTTTGGGCTGGAAAGGACCATCCAGTCCCACCCCCTGCCACGGGCAGGGACACCTTCCACTAGGCCAGGTTGCTCCAAGCCCCATCCAACCTGGTCTGGAACACTTCCAGGGATGGGGTAGCCACAGTTTCTCTGGGCAACCTGTGCCAGGGCCTCACAGACAGGAATTCCTTCCCAATATACAATCTATATCTCCCCCCTGTCCTGTCCTTCCACAGGCCCTTGTCCAAAGCCCCTCTCCAGCATTCTTAAACACCCTTTAGGAACTGCAAGAGGCTCTAAGGTGCCTTCTCTTCTCCAGGCTGAACATTCCCAGCTGTCCCAGCCTGTCCCCAGAGCAGAGCTGCTCCAGCCCTGTGATGGAGAGACATCCCCACCGTGCTCCCGGGAAACAACCTGCCCCAGTGTCTGCAGGGAGCACCTGACAAACAGCTTCCAACATCCCTGAAAATCAGACAGGATTCTTTCTACATTCCATTGCAGGGAATTGCAGAGGAAATGTGGACAGAGCACAGCAGGGAGGGTAAAGGCAGAGGAACAACGGGCAGGTGTTAGAAGAGGTTCAGGAGATGGTCAGCAGCCAAGGAAGCACATGGATGCCAGCATGTGGGACAGGGGTGGGATGGAACATCAGCGGCACACCAGGGGCATGATGACACCAATGGGACCCATCCTGGCCCTGTGCCAGCAGAGCATCCTCATCATCCTTGGAGCAGAAGCCACGTCCCGCTGGCAGGGCTGTGGGACTCGGCAGGAGAAACCAGGTCTTGGAAGTCAAGGCACCTCTGCAGGTGCACGAGCCCCCAGCACCTCTCCCCTCACCTTCCCTGGCCACAGGTCCACTCAAAGCCACGTGGCAACGCATCCAGAGCCCGGATTAGCAGCTACGAGAGATAAATCCTGCTCCAGGCTTGCCTAACAGCCTGTCACACACAGTTTGGCCTGTGTCCCAGGCCACTGCTTGGTCACCAGACCTTCCCCGTGCTCGCCAGCTCCTTGCAGGGAGCTTCCTGCATCCCCACGATTTGGGTCACCGTGCTCCCAGCAAAGCTGCTGTTATCTCCCCGGGGTCAAGGCACTTAATCCAAGTTTCCGTGACCGACTGGGATCAGGGAGCGGAACAGAAGGAGGAGGAGGAGCCGGCTCCTGCGGAGATAAAAGCCTGGAGGAGACACCAGCGAGGCGAAAGCAACACGAGCAGATTCAAAGCGTGTGCACATGCCAGGAGGGAGAAGGATGAGGCTCCAATCTTGGCATTTCCTGGCTCAAAAGCTTGGAGGAATTGAAATTCTTCCCTCATTCTTCTTGGCAGCAACACAAAAGGAAGCACTTCAGCCCCCAGGTGTGAGGGGCTGGGAGGATAAAAGGTTCTGCTGAAAAACAGGCCTTCACAAACAGCCTGCCTGGCCCTGGTGCCTCCAGGAACGCCCAGACAGGGATGAAGCCTGTCACGTGGAGCTGCAGATAAGGAATTATGCCGGTCAGAACTAGAGCACAAGCACCTCCAGCTGTCAGGAGCCCAGGGAGAGAGGTAGAGAACCAGTGGTCTGAAATATAGCATGCTGTCTGAGACATCTGGAAATCAGGAGTTCACTGTCCCTGCTACTGAAATGTCGGGAGCAGCCAGGGATGGAATGATGGTGGGTGTTTCTTGCACTGATTTTTACTAGGACATTAAGGCTCATTTAACAGATGAGCCCTTGCTGGGTCGAAGAAATCCTTCTGAACCCTGGTCCCATGGGCAAAGGTGCCACAGGAAAGGCTGTGAGCACACCAGCACCCAGCAAGCTCTTGGACTACTGGGATATTTAAACAGGCTCTGCAAAGGTGTTGCTGGAGCGTCATGTGGTCAGACAAGCCCTGGGAGACTGAACTCCTCCATGAAAAGGGAATGGAATAATAAAATGGAGTATCTGGATGCACTTGAAAATAGATGAAAGAGGAGATGCAGAAGATGATTCCCCCATGGCAGGGGAGTGGAATGAGATGAGCTTAAAGGTCCCTTCCAACTCACGACCTTAAATCATTCCCCAACAAACATTCTGAGGCACTGTCTAAGCTTAGAGAGCAGTGACTAGAGGTGAAGGGGACATTTAGATTGGATTATAGGAAGAAATCCTGCCCTGTGAGGGTGGTGAGGCCCTGGTACAGGTTGCCCAGAGAAGCTGTGGCTGCCCCATCCCTGGAAGTGTCCAAGGACAGGCTGGATGGGGCTTGGAGCAACCTGGGCTAGTGGAAGGTGTCCCTGCCCATGGCAGGGGGTGGCACTGGATGAGCTTTAGGGTCCCTTCAAACCCAAACCATCCCAGGATTCCATGACTAGAGGAAAGCAGAACTCCAGCTCCTGGAAAGATGGTATTTTGGAAAGTTTTCTGGCACCTGTGAGAGGGACAGCACAAAGGACTCACCTGCAGCTGGGTGTACTGACAGCTCCCCATCAGGCACTCTGGGAAGAGGAAGCTGGGGTTGCTGGGCCATCTGAGCAGAGGTTAAGGAATACAGGAGAATCCAATCTGGAGAAGCAATCTGGAAGCCAACATACCTCTCAGGCTCCATTTGTGGGGGGAAAGGAGAAAAGATTAAGCTGCTCTTTACTCAAGTCATTATTCTGTAATAAGATTTATCCATATTAGAACAAAATCATTAGTACATCTAATCCCCAGCTCCCTGAATCCCGTTACCCTTCCAAATCTCCCAACACTCCGCCCCGCCAAGTCAAGTTGTGAGAGCTCAGGGGCTTAAAGTCAAAAACTCAAATCCTTTATCGCGCACCTAAAACAGGGCGAATTCCATGAAATCTTAAAATACCCACAAATCCCATTAATGCCAGCAACCTCACTCCTTCAGGAGGCTTGTCTTGGAAATCTGGGGGTGGAAAACTGATTTTGGGACGGCAGGAGGCTCGGCAGCAGCGGAGTCACAGCCAAGGATACAGGAGAGGCAGAAAATCCGCCACTATTGAGGTGATGAGGTGGGGCCAGTTCAAACTTGTCTCAGCCAAAGAGGTGTTTGGTTGCAGGAAGAGTCGGGATATGATGTGCTTTCTGGCCACTTCCTGAAAGAAGAGCTCCACGATGGTCTGAGGGCCTGATACTGAAAGTCCAAATGAAAGGAACAGTGAGGAGAGGGCCCCTGCAGCAGAGATCCCAGGCTTTCCACCCCTCACTGTGCTCATCAGCCCCAACAGCACAGATTAAGTCAGGGCAAACCAAAATCACGTTCCACGCTCCGGCTTGTTGGTTTTGGATTTCTCCTGCCGTCTGGTTAAGTCAGAGGGAGCAGCAGGAGATCAAAGAGCCTGGTTCCGCAGTGTTTATTAACCACAGCTCAATTAAAACACACAGAAAAGGGGCTGTGCTCCCTCTCCAGTTGTTATTCCCAGCCCAGCTGCAGCCTTCCAGTATGACAGGGCTGAGGGAGTGCTGAGCTGGCTGCTCAAATGCCTCCCTCCTCATTCCAGCACCCCAGAAATCCCCCCTTACTGTTCCCAACGCCTCTCCCAGAGCTGCCACCTCCTTCCCTACGTTCCACATATTCTTCCCAAAGAACAGTGGCCAAACAGGACTTTCCTCACGAGCCGGCCAAGAAATAACCCACAACACTGGCAAACACAAAGGATGTTTTCAACCTCCCTGACATTTCCAGCTGCCTCCTGCACCCAGACTCTCCGTCAGGGAGAGCTCGGACTCTGAGGATCACAGATGTCAGAAAGTGGAGGAAGTTCTTCCCTGGCTCACACGTGGCAGTGCTGCCTGTTTGTCCCAGATCTTCCCAGCTCCCCGTGAAGTATCTGAGCCTCCAAGTGCTGACTAGTCACAGCAGGCTCTTACCTGTGTGTTTCCTCCCCATCCCTGCTCACCTCCTCCCTCTGGAACCACTTCAAGGCCCACATCCCCCTAATTAGGCTGCCTTATATCCTCCCCCGAAAAAAACTAACCCAAAACTTACATCTTTGCAGCAAAACTTTAAAGATAAGGAGTAAATATCAGCTGCAGCGTTTTGGGGAGGTATTTCCACGTTTTCAAGCAGGTTTTGGACAAGTATTTCTACATTTTCACGCCACCCTGAGCTGCTGCTCCCAGTTGCTGTGGGATAAAGGTTGGAGAGCAGGACAGGTTGGATGCAGCTCTGAGCAATCTGGGCTAGTGGAAGGTGTCCCTGCCCATGGCAGGGGGTGGGACTGGATGAGCTTTAAGGTGCTTCCAACCCAAACCATTCCAGGATTCCACGGTTCTGTGACAGACCTGGTCTGACCACTAGAATCACTGTACAGTGCACGAGAGGTGAGTTTGGCTGATGCTGCCGGGGTTAGAATGAATAATTTTTGCTGAGTGAAGCATTCCCATCGTCCTCAGGCAGAGAGCAAAACCTGAGTCCAACACTCCAAGGGCCTTTACTGTTGCTTGTTTGTTGTGTTTTTTTTTTTTGTGGACAGGCTGACAAACATCCCCACTTAAATCAGGGTCATTCAACCACACAGTCCATTAGCTCTCTGCATAAAGCACTTCCCCCCTCAGGTGGCAGAGACAGGTCTAAATAACAGAAAGGGAGAGCTGATGATCCGTGGACACCTTACCCAGCTTGTGTGGTGTCAGAGCCGTGGTGTCTGCTAACTCCAACACGGAGAGATGCTGCAGATTAGATTCCCTGGGGAAGAAAGGAGCCATCAGTGAAGAGACAACAAAACGCCTCCCGCTTTAATTGTGCTCATTGTTCAACTCCCACGAGCACAGAACAGCGAGGCCTTGCAGGGCAGATTTAGCACAAGGCAAAGAGTCAGCTCAGAACGTGGAAGGGAAAAAAACAAAACCCTCCCCAGCGCTCCTGGAGCAATACTCCTACAGCAACCACCAGCTTTCCATGCCAGGAAGGGCATTTCAGGTGGATTTAGGAGGTATCAAAGCCAGAGCAGGTGGAGACTTACAGCGTGTCCACAGGGACGTCGGAGGCCAGGCACTGGCTGGCCCAGCGGATCAGGAAGTAGGAGAGCAGCAGGGGAGAGGTGCGGTGCAGCAGGTCCTGCTGGGACTGGAAGAGCTGTCCCCCTCCCAAAACCATCTGCAGGGAAAGCACAGAGCCTGGTTTCACACTCGGAACAACTGGTGAGGTTTGTGTCCGGCACAGCCCGTCCCTCCTGTGAACACCAGGGTGGTCAAGGGCTCAGCAGGGAACTCAGCCCACCTAGGAGACCAGCAGGACACCTGCCCCATCCCTGGAAAAGTTCAAGGTCAGGATGGATGGGGCTTGGAGCAACCTTTTCAAACAGAAAATGCCCCTGACCAATTCAGGGGGTTGGAACTAGACGGTCTTTCAGGTCCCTTCCAACACAAAGCATTCCAGGATTCTTGTCCCTGAGAGTGAAATCATGGCTTTGCTACAACTCAGGGTCTCTCCATAAGCTCCAAGAGCAGGAGTCACAAAAAAAAACAATCCAAGCTTTTGAAGGACACGGGTGCACCAAGGTGGGAAAGCAGCAGGTCACATGCCTCATGCTGTGAGAGAGCCTGGCTCCAGAGGGCCAACCTTCCAATGCACCTTAAATGCTCCTAGGATAACCCTACCCCGGAAAAAGGGATTTATTTTCAACCAGGAAACTCCTGCAGTAATGTTTCTAAGTAAATAATATTGTTTAAACAAGGCTGTCCTTGTCTGGGGACTTGTTCCACATCCCTGAGTCCGTCCAAACAAGCAGCACTGTCCTTCACGTGGCCTCGGGCCTGACAGGACAGACCCAGACCAGTCCATCCCACCACTCCAAACACAAATGCCATTGAGGGGGCTGTTTGTTCCAGCTGGAGCAGCTTCCAAGGGCCTGAAAGTGCGACCTTGGGGTGTGCTGCCAGAGAACGGAGCTGCCATCGGTGGTGGGAGAGGGATGGGGATATCTGGGAGAGCTGTATGTGTGCTGATTCAGACAGAAGGCTGGAATCCGTGCCCTCCTCCCACAAGTAAAGCTTTGCTTCCTGGATGCTGAGCGTGAAACAAAGGGAATTAGGCTGCTTCACTCAGGGAGACAAAAGCAGCTGGAGGAGAGAGGAGGACTCGCCCGAGCCTCGGGCTATTCCAGCAGCCTTGTGGGAAGAGCTGGATCTCATCCTGGCACCAGCAGAACCCCGGATTCCCAAGCTCGGGGAGCACAGCGGCAGCTCTGAGGGCTGTACTCACAGGGTCCCCGAGGCGCAGCAGGAGCTGCTGGAGGATGAGCAGGTCCCGGCAGATGAGGAAGCGGATGCTGGAGATCTTGGCCACCCCTCCACACACCACGTGGGCCGCGGTGCCGCTGCCGAACAGCTGGGACAGGTTCATCCGCAGCGCCAGGTGCGGAGCTGAGAGGGAAAACCACCCGGGTCAGGGCAGGAACCGGACAGGCAAGAACAATCCCCCAGGGTAAGGGCCCTTCCCGGCGTTTCCCAGAAGCTGGGGAAGGGCTCTCACCTCTTTCCATGTCAGCATCCGTCTCGTAGTCCATCTCTCGGATGAGCAATCCAATGGCGTGGATGGGGTTTCTGATCTCCTGCAGCTTGCTGTGAATATCTTCCATCACGTTTTCCCTGCAAGAACCAAAACCATTCTCATCACCACGACAAGCGACGTGAGATTCCGACTGAAGGGGGCTCCCTTATGCTCCCTTCCAGGGAGGATCAGCACCTGATCAGCCTGGGCATTCCTACCGGGAATCCTCGGCTGGCTTGGAGTTTTATTACAGTGCCTGCAGGGACCAGTCTATTTATTTCACTCCCTCAGGCTACCAGGAAATAACAGCCAGATAGTTGGCATTCCATGAGGGAATGATTTCAGGTTAGCAAAGGAACCACATGGCTTGACCGAATCTCTGACCTCTCCCTACTGGCTCCAGGCACTTCTTTCCACACCTAACAGAAATTTGCCCCTCTCCTGTTCTCTAAATCACTTGAGAATCACCAAAATTTATTTCCTGGAGGGGTTCTGGCCTGGAAGACCCTGCTAATGACACCGAACCACACTCCCCATCCCTGGAAAAGTCTCCTGGAAAAGCACAGGGAGAGGAGCCCACACATCTCAAATGCCCTCAGATGTCAGGCAAGGGCGGCTCCAGGCAATCCCAGCTCAGCCATCCTGAGAAGCTTCTGGAAAAGACATCTCCTTACGTGTCATTAGCTATCAAGTCCTCCAGGATCTGCTCTGCAGCCTTTTCTGGAGGCTGGAGGCGGGAGCAAGCCATTTCCATGATGAATGCCATTTCCATGGAAATTGATTCTCCGATCAGGCGAAGGCACTGGACAAGACAGACAACATCACGAGACATCTCCAAATCTGCAATGAAAGAACCTAACTGTGTATTTTCCAAGAGATTTCCAAGGGAAGGTGGGAAGACCATGCAAAAACCGGTTAGTTCAGCTCCCACCACCAGTAACAGCAAACTGGTCCCAGTTCCCCGTGCCAAACCCTTCCCGACTAACAACAAGGACAAATTAGAGCTCAGGAGTTGACAAGGGAAAGATTTGGGGTTTATTATTTGGAAAAAAAAAATGATGCAACAATAAAACAACTAAATTCCCTCCAAGGGATTTTTTTTTTCCTAAGTCACAGGTTGAAAGGAAGTAATGAGTGCAAAAAAATATCTCAGAGAAAACAGCTCAGCTTGGCTTTGCAATCCTTTATGGATGAGTTTTTAAAAATAAATCCCAGTTTTTGAGACTGTGACTGTTCGTAAGAGCCAGGGCAGGAACTGCTGGGGCTCCCAAATACAGTCCAGCCCTCCAGCTTTCCTTTCCTCAGTTCCATAAATAGCTCAACCCAATGGATGATGATGATGCTTTATAAAAATATATAAATATCACTTGAGCATGAAAGTGAAGCTTAAGTAACATTTTCCAATGCCTTTTTCCTAGAGAACCAGCATTCCAGGGCCAGCAAAGCACAGAGGGCACTGTGGTGACAATATTAATGACAGGTTTTCCATGCTCTGGCATTTACTTTCCAGAGAGAAGGAAAGGCACAGGCCCTCTCCACAGCTGATGTGAAAACATTTCATAAATCCTGGAATGGTTTGGGCTGCAAGGGACCTTAAAGATCACCCAGTTCCACCCCCTGCCAGGAGCAGGGACATCTTCCACTATCCCAGGTTGCTCCAAGCCCTGTCCAAACTGGCCTGGAACACTTCCAGGGATCCAGGGGCAGCCACAGCTCCTCTGGTAAACCTGTGCCAGGGCCTCCCCACCCTCACAGGGAAGGCTTTGTCCCAGCCCAGCCAATTCCATGATTTCACGATTCTATTTGCAGCCTTGACACCATTTTCTAATTCCCGCTGTGAGCACAACAGCAAGTTTCACAAAACAGATCTCCCTACAAAGCCAAAGTAGAACTATCTCCATGCAACTACGGACCTGGAGCCCTTCAGGAGACCTCTGTGCAAGCTCCCACATCCCTGACACAAGGGAAAAACTCCCTCTCTCCTCACCTTCAAAGATGGCAGCATCGTCCTCAGTCAAGAGGTGCTCGTTGGAGAGGAGATAGAGATGATCCACCAAGGAGCAGGGCACAAGGAAGGACATGGAGCCCTGGAAAGCGAGGAGAAAGTCCTTGAGCTTCCCAGATCCTCTGGAGGAACTTCCCCAGAGAGTGCCACCACCACCCAGGCTCACCTTCTTCAGCAGGCACACCATGCTGGTGTAAGGGTTCAGGTGCAAGGCCAGGGGCCGGGAAAGAGCCTCCTGGTACTGAAGGCAGCAGGCATAGAATTTGGACCAGAATTCCACCTGCAGCTGCCAGAACTCCTCCGGGGAGCACTCGTATTCCGTCACGCTGCCCTGGAACTAGCGGGAGCAAAACGGGAGGATCGGAAATGGCAGGATAAAATGAGAGAAATTCAGACTCGAAAGGACATGGGGATACTTCAGGTAGGTTAGTAATAATAATTATTATTTGGATTCTTGGGAAGAATCCCTCTGTTTTGGGTTCTCTTCCAAAATAATGAGCAACAGCTCTGTGTGGTGGGTGACCAAAGTGCACCCAGGGAGATTCCAAAAAACCAAGAGGGAATGGAAAATCCTGGCAGGAAGGATGAAGGTTTGTACTTTTTTAAGAGTGACATGATTCCTTCTGGAGAAATACAAAATACACTGAGGTCTGGGGTCACTCTGCACTTAATTTACCTTCACTGAACGACCACAGCACCGAGTTCAACAAAATATTCCGTTAGGAAAATCCATCTCACCTCACTTTCCACGGCTAATGTGACCTCTTTCCTTAACTCATCCCACGTCAGATCCAGGTGCCTCTCAGTTCCTTGAGAAAAGATCTGCAAAGCAGCAAAAGACACTTGGATTTCAAAGCAAAAGTAAAAGTCTCCCTGAGGGTTCAAGCAGCACTGAGTGAGGTAAAGCAGCAGGAGAGCATCAGCCAGTGCTTTGTGGGATTTGAGTGTTACAAAACATGTCTGGATGCTAAATTTGGCATACATAGATACATGGAAGTGTGGAGTCCCCATGCCTGGAGGGATTGAAAACTCGGTGGATGTGGCACTTGGGTTAGTGGTGGCCTTGTCAGCGCTGGAGGAACAGTTGGACTCCATGATCTCAGAGGGCTTTTCCAACCTTAATAATCCCATGACTCCATGACACACCCTGACAAACAGCACCACAGGGGGCTGAGTCTCCCTTCACCTGGCTACGGCAGCAGGAATGAAAAACAAGCTCAGCAACCTGCTGTGCTATCCAAGGGGAAAAAAAAAGTCTGCTGGAAACCACACATTTTGCCTCTGGCTGTCGGCTCTCACCGGCTGCAGCACGGCCCAACAGCCACTAACTTCCTTTAGGGGCTCCCAACGAAAACTGGTGCCTGCCACGGGCTCCAAGGAATCCTGCTGCCTCACTTCTTAACAACCAGGGAGAGAGAGCATCCCCAAATCCCCCTCACTAACCTGCAAAGCCTTCTGGATAGCTGCATTAGAGAACTGGCCAGGCATGAAGAGATACTCCAGGTAGGTTTCCTGCAAAAAGGTAACGATTTAAAAAAACTCAAGGATCAGAAGAGCATTTGAGATGCTGCTTCTGGTCTCTCCTCCCATTCTCTCAACCTCACTCCCTGGATCTGTTTCTATCCGCACCCACCTCCAATTTGGGATTAAAAACTGCCTCCTGCCCACTCCAGACCTTGCTTGTTCCTGTTTTCTCTCCTGACTGACCTCGCTGCTTTTGGTGCTGTTTTACAGCTGGCTCACCCTGGGGTCCTGGTTGTGTCGGACTGTCACCTCCTCCTCAGGCAGCGGCTGCACAAACACCTGGTTCCACTGGCCCGCGACATTCCTGGAAGGACACAAACCCAGGGTCTGCTTTGCATCCACCTGAACCAAACCGGTACTTTTCACCAGCAAAAACAGCCCCCTGGGTCTGGAAACCACAGTTTTGACGAGTGGGATTTGGTGGGAGAGGTTAAATGGTGACATTCCCAACCCTAAGCTGAGGGAACAGGTTGGAATCCTTCACTTAGATCAATGTTCCCTTCATCCCATAACCTCCCAAGCAACTCTCAGACTGACCAGTAGCTTCTTCTCCCTAAATTTGCACACTCACAGCATTTTCCACCCACTGTTTAACTCCCTGCTTCTGCACAAACCTGCCCTCTCAGCTTTATAGTCAGGGATGATCCTATCCCATCACATGATTTTTCCTGGAAGGGACCAGCTGGTTTTTTTGAAGGAGCTGTTGGGGAAGCACAGAGCCCTCCCTCTGCCACGCTCAAACTCCACTTCCAGCACTCCTGCTGCCTGGATTTTTACATTTTTCACATTCCTGTCGCTTGATTAGAAATCTTTAAGTTGAGGAGGTCCATCAGGGTTTTAAGGAGCTGCTCCTGCAGTTATCCCAGCAATCCAGCCCCAAAACTCACTGCTCAAAGTTGATGTATTTCACAACAGTCTGGTTCTCCTCGTTGTGCCACAGAGCCCAGATCTCGGCCGAAGTTAAGGCAAAGTCAACCAGAGTCTCCTAGGAAAGAGGGAAAAAGCAAATTTCCCTTCTTACCCTGAACTCTCAGTGCAGCAGTGAGGTGGGTACTTAACAACAGCAGAACGTTCCCTTGTGTCATTTAACAAGCTTTGGGAATTGTTCAGTTTGGAAAGAGAAGGCTTTGGGGTGACCTGATTGCCCCTTCCAGTACCCAAAGGGAACTTAGAAGAAAGAGGGAGAGGGCCTGTAGTGATGGGATAATGGGGAATGGCTCTGAGCTGGAAAAAGGGGAGATTTAGCTGGAATATCAGGAAGAAGTTCTGTCTGTGAGGATGGTGTGGCCCTGGCACAGATTGCCCAGAGAAGCTGTGGCTGCCCCATCCCTGGAAGTGTTCCAGGTCAGGTGGGATGGGGCTTGGAGCAACGTGGGCTAGTGGAAGGTGCCCATGACAGAGGCTTGGAACTGGATGATCTTGAAGGTCCCTTCCAACCCAACCACAATTCTGTGATTTAAATCCCAGTGTCCAAGTCCCTCTCCCTCCAAGGAGGCCTCAGCTCTCACCTGTGAGGAGAACAGGGAGGAGATGTGGTCAAGGCTGTAGCGGTTGCTCTCAGTGCTCACCAGCTGGAAGACACAAAACTACAAACACACCTCATAAATCATTTCCTGAAGGACTAAACCACCACATCCCAGGGAATCTCATCACTCCCGTCCCTTTCCCTGCCTGGTGCTACAGGGAACAGAGCCCTGAGGGCAACAAGGGGGTGAGCTGAGCACATCACTGGACACTATGTACCATGTACTGACATCCTGGCTTCACCCTTCTCCCCAAGGACAAACATCCCTGCCCGGACCCGAAGGACTTACAGCCTTTTCCAAAGACTAAACTGGAAAAACTGTTAAAACCACTACTCCTGGAACTGCTGGTGACCACAAAATGTGGGAAAAGAAGGAGAGCAAGGTGGGAAAGTCCCAAATCCTCAGCTGCGGACCCAGCTCTGCATGTCCTTCCCAGAGCATGAGCACTAGTGGGACAGCAGGAGTCATGCTATGTGCTCCTGCTCCATGTGGGAATCCCCTGGAGGATGGGATAAGCTGTCCAACAGATGAGCCTGGTCCGTGCTGCCACCCCCCTCCTGCTAAATTTATCCTTCTCCACGAGAAGTTCTCCAGCAGTTGTAGAGGCGTCCCTCGCTCCCAGGAGCCCGGTGTAAACACACCAGCAGTATTTCCATGCTTTCAGCTCCTTCTGGACCTCTCCTTTTCCCACGGCACGTCCGTGCCTTCGGAGTAGGAGGCGAACGAGCCCTCGCGGATCAGCTCAGCCACACAGGGAATTCCACTCCCAGGGCTCAGGCACACGTATCCCGGCGTTTGGAAGGGAAAAAGGTTTATTTAAAAGCACCAATCCCTCCCAGAGGGGCACACACGCGCAGAATTTTTCCCTATTTCCCTGCTTTCCAGGCCTGAATCCCAGGAAAGGAGTTCTCCCGCATCCCAAGGAGCGGGGAGGGGCTGTGTGCCCGTACCTGCCCTCGGCGAGGGGCGTGCATGTAGACCCCGAGGTAGAGGCCCAGGGACTGGGAGAAGGCGAGGCGCAGGCGGTGCCCGGTGCCGGCCGCCAGCCGCAGGTCCCTGCTCACCGGCATGAACTCCAGCAGATCCGCCACCATCAGGCACATCTGATCCTGCCAACGGGGGGAAAGAGCCGGGGCAGCAAAGCAGTAAATACTCAGGGCTGAGAAACTGCCCTTCCTCCTCTTTCTCGTTCCCCTTCCCGCCAAAATCTGTCCAGGCTTTTCCAGGAAGGATGCAAATTAAGCCTCTGTACGTGTACCTGAACCACTCCTTGGCTTTTCCCACCTCACCTGTGCCCTCTCCCACCTCACCTGTGCCCTCTCCCACCTCACCTGTGCCCTCTCCCCACCCATCACACAGACTGCCAGAGCCCAGGCACGTAGCATGAAGCTTCCCCTCCCTCCCATGACACATTCCAGTGCCGCTGAGCCGTGAAAGCGCCGTGCTGCTCCATTAGCTCTGGCACTCAATATCTGGAGCAAGAGGCTTTTATTAACTTCTTGTTGACAAAGACACTTTCATTACTGCTGAAAGCGGGAGAAAATCCATTTGGGATGGCTCCTTGGGCCTTCAGAGCACTCCTGCCTGCCTTCCCAATGCTCCAGTAGGTCTGGAAATAGCCCTTATCCCAGGGTGAGAGCAGGGAGGAAACCACCCGCTTCCCAAACGTGCTACAAACACGCACCATGACCGTTCTCACACGTTGTCCCAAATCCCAGCGTGGAGAAGCCACAGAGACAATTTAACGGGAGATAAATCCATGCCAAGCACTCAGCTTTCACTCCTTCAGCCTCCCTTTGCTCCCCCAAATCCAGGCTTTGCTCACCTTGTAGGACCACATGCGGAGTTTGTGGTCCTGGCAGAGGGCGAAGAGGAAGGCGTCGTGATCCAGGCAGTGCACGGAGAGGCTGACGGGCACGTCCGACAGGCCACCGTCGCCTCTGGAGAACCAGACCTTACATCAACAGCTTGAAAGAAAATTCCACACCCCTGGAAGTGTCCAAGGCCAGGTTGGACAGGGCTTGGAGCAACCTGTTCTAGCAGAAGGTGTCCCTGCCCGTGGCAGGGGGTGGCACTGGATGGGCTATAAGGTCCCTTCCCACCCAAACCATTCCAGGATTTCATGATTCTAAAATCAAGGCAGGTGCACAGATCTGAGGCACTGGGGTTCCACCACTGTGGATTTAAATCCAAATAAACCAGTGGGGTGAGACCAGAAGGTGGTAATGTTTCAGCATCCATGGAGCAGAGGACCCCACCACGCCAGTAACACCCAAGCATGGACCTGAGCAGCCCCAGGCAGGGATCCCATCGGCCCCAGGCCACGCCCCTCCCACTTCCAAAGAAAAGGCCCTAGGATTTGGCTGTGCACTCTAAGCCACCCTAACAATCCCAGCCCTAAAGATCCCAATCCACCCCAGAGCATCCATGTGATCCCCACGTAACCTCTGCCCATCAGGAACAACCTGACACCTCTGCACAAGGGCAGCGTAATCCCTAATCCGTGCTGGCTGCCGGCCACATCCTGGGCAAATCCTCGGAGGCCAATTACCAGAGAGAACATATTCACAGACACACAGAACCAGCAGGACCCCACTAATCCAGCATTCCGCTCCCAACTTCCGTACTCTGACAGCTCCTGTGACCCAGTTAACTTTTCTGGGCGGAGTATTTACAGGTGCCTGTGTGACTTGAGCTAAAAATTCCAGGTGAGGGGATCCAAAGGCCAAAATTAGCTCCGTTTATCCGTCTCCAGACATTTACCTGATGGCAGTCGGCATCCAGCCAGTGAGGAAACGCTGCACCACCGAGCTCTGCTTCAATTCCACGATGGAAACGCTTCCTTCGGAAACAAAAGGGACACCAAATATCATAACTAAACAAAATTCCAAGCTGGGAGAGGGAGTGTAGTTCGCAGTGCTCACCTGGAGCATCAGGAGGAGGCAGCTTAAGGACAAAGATCCCTCCTGAGGCAGAGGGAAGGGCGAAGAGAGCCTCCCCCTCGCTGCTCAGCCAGGCCGCGGAGGCCACGGAGTTGGGAGCCAGCCCTGGCACGCTGGGAATCACGTAGTAATTGGAGGGGTCTCTGATGTGGATTTTGCTGATATCCGTGAACACAGACTGGACTTGGCTCTCCGTGATCAGCTCCTGGAGGGTGGATATCAGGGAAAATTCCTTCATGGAAAGGGTTACCAGGCATTGGAACGGGTTCCAGTGCTGGAGCTCCCATCCCATGTGGATGTGGCACTTGGGGACATGGGTGGCCTTGGCAGTGCTGGGGGAACAGTTGGACTCCCTGATCCCAGAGGGTTTTTCCAACCTCAGGAATTCCATGGAATAGCAACTCCTGAGCACACATATCCAAGGTACGGGAGAAAAGCGTCAGACACCCGTGGAATGGCAACTGCCCCTTGATAGAAAGCATTTTCCCAGTAAAAAAATTTTCGGGACAGCTCACAGCAAACCACTGGTGACAAATCCCAGGAAGAGCAGCTCTGCCACAGCACAGGGTCATCCCTTGGGAAAGCTCTCCAGAGCTCTAAAAGCAGGGGAGAAGCTCTCCAAGAGAGAAGAGGAACCCGGCAAGAGGCAAAATCAGAGCAAGCGGGGAGAATCATGGAATCCTGGAACGATTCGGCTTGGAAGGGGCCTCAAGGATCACCCAGTCCCAACCCGCATCCCACGGAATGACGGTAAACGTGGACGATGGATCCTGGGCTGGATTTATACCGCACGACACGCAGATGCCAACCGAGAGCGGAACGCGGCAGAATTCCCGAAAAAAAAAAAAAAAACCCCTTTCCCCGCGGGTGTGTCAGCCGTCCCCGCCCGGCACTCACGCTGCGGTAGAGCCGCGCGGGGTGCGGCAGCAGCAGGCGGTGCACGGTCTGCGCCGTGAGCAGCAGCACGGCCAGGTGGCTCTGCAGCTCGCACAGGTGGACCCCGCCCGGCAGGAAGGGGCAGCCCTGCACCCGCAGCCGCAGCGCGTTGTGCAGCAGCGGCACGTCCAGGGACTCCTCCACCAGCTCCACCGTGTCCCCCGACGTGCTCCTGCGGGGACACAAGGGATGAGAGAGGGCAGAGGGAGAGGGCGGGAGGGGCAGAGGGGGTGGGAAGGGGAGAGAGAGGAAGGTGAGGAGGGTCCGAGAGGGTGGGAAGGGCCTGAAGGAGGTGAGAAGGGAAAAAGTGAGGATGAGGAGGGTCTGAGGGGAGTGAGGAGGATCTAAACAGGATAAGGAGGGTCTGACAGGGTGGGAAGGGGAGAGACGAGGGTAAGGAGGATCTGAGAGGGTGGGAAGGGGAGAGACGAGGGGGAGGAAGGTCTGAGAGAGAGGGAAGGGGAAAGACGAGGGTGAGGAGGGTCTGACAGGCTGGGAAGGGGAGAGACGAGGAAGGTCTGGGAGGGGATGGGAAGGGGAGAGACAAAGACGAGGAGGGTCCGAGAGGGGTAAGAAGGGAGAGGTGAGGACAAGGAGGGTCCGAGAGGGGTAAGAAGGGAGAGGTGAGGACAAGGAGGGTCCGAGAGGGTGGGAAGGGAGAGGTGAGGACAAGGAGGGTCCGAGAGGGTGGGAAGGGAGAGATGAGGATGAGGAAGGTCTGAGATGGTGAGAAGGGGAGAGATGAGGACGAGGAGGGTCTGAGATGGCGAGAAGGGGAGGTGAGGATGAGGAAGGACTGAGGGGGGCGACGCGGGGGTGGGGGCGGGTGCGCGTACTCACCACCGCACCCATCGGTTCCTGGTGGCGGCCGCGAGCTGCGCGCTCTCCTGGTAGCAGAAGCCGCCGGCGCTGTCGGGGTAGCGGCCGGCGGGGAGCGGGGCGGTGCCCGGGGGCACGAAGAGCAGCTCCTGCGGGGGCCGCGGCGGGGCCCGGCCGGCCGCGCTCAGCTCCAGGCAGCTCCGCGCCGCCAGCGCCGCCGCCATCTTGGGCCGTCGGGTTCCCGCCTCGGCCGCGCGGGGCACGACGGGAACTGCGGGGGAGGGAGGGGCGCGCCCCTGGTGGGCGGGAGGACGGGGGGCAGGAGGGAGCGGGGCGCCCCCTGGCGGGCGGGAGGACCGAGGGCAAGAGGGAGCGGAGGGAGAGGGTCTGGGGGAGGGAGGACGGGGTGGTTTGGGGAAAGGAGGAGGGGGAGAGGGTCTGGGGAGGGGATATGGGCGAGAGGAAATCTGCGGAGGCGGAATACGGGGAAGAGTGGTCGATGGAGGGGGTTTGCGGGGGGGATTTGGAAAGAGGGGAAGGCAAGGAGTTATGGGGAGAGGGGGCTCTGAGGAGACGGGGAGGAGAGGGGGATCTGGGGAGGGAAGTTTGGGAAGGGGGTCTGGGGAGGGTCCATGGGATTTGGGGCAGGCCAGTGGGGGACAGGACAGGATCTGGGTCTGTCTTAGTGGGGGCAGTGACAGCCCCGTGTGCCCACCGGCAGCAGCCGTCATCCAGCCCCCAGCACTCACCTGTGCCCACACCTCATCCCGGCGAAGCTGCCGCCTTCCCGGACGTGTCCGGCTCCGTCCGCTGGCACAGCATGTGTTCCTGTGTTGGTGTGGGCAGTGGGGACCCCACCACTCCACGGGTGCCACACGTCTCCCCACGATGCCACGCGGTGCCGGTGCCGGGCCTGGCCGGGTTCCCGCTCCACTCGGAACAATCCAGCCTTTCAGCGGGATGCGGCGCCGGTGGCACGAGGCTCCCGCTGGCAGAATGGGCCCATTCTGGTGGCAGGTGCCGCGGGGAGCTGGGGGCTCCAGCTGCCCCCCCAGCTTTATTTGGGGTCAAAGAGCCCCATGTGGCTGTGGGAACCATGGGGAGCTGGCACAGCTGGATTTGGGGACTCAGGCATCGCAGCACTGCCGGAGCTGGGCGCTGCTGATGGAAGGGGTAGAGGTGGGATAGAGGGGGACTGGGTGTACCCCCCACCGTGCCCTGGCAGCGGGGGCTGCCCCACATCCACCCCATGGCTGGTGGCACTGGGTGCCCGTGGTGGGGCAGTGACCCCACGGGTGCTTTGGTGCATCCCAGGACAGCGTCAGGACCGTGCTGGGACAGTACTGGGACCGTGCCAGGAATGGGTCAGGACAGTATTGGGACCATACCGGGACCACACCTGGACTGTTCCAGGACCGTACTGGAACCATACCCGGACCGTACCGGCACCGGAACAGTACCTGGACCACACGTGGACCGTACCGGGACAGTACCTGGGCTGTACTGGGACCATACTGGGACCGGACAGGGACCGGGACAACACCGGACCGTACCCCACACTCAGCCCAGAGTCCCTGCGATCCTATCCCGCTCCCATTCCCGGGAGTCCCCGTTCCCGGGGTCGGGCGGGGCGGCCACTGTCCCCGCCCCGAGGCGCTCCCGCCGCTTCCTGCGGGCACGACCGGGACGGGGCGGAACGGGACGGGCTGGGGCGGCGGCGGGAGCGGAGTGCGGTGAGTCCGGCCCGGGCGGGAGCGGGGCACGGCCGTGGGGGCCGCGGGCGGGGGAGCCGGGGGTTCCCCCCGGGCGGGAGGGGGCGGTCCCGGGGGTGCCCGGCAGCGGGGGTCCCGGTGAGGCGGGAGCCGGGGGTCCCGGTGGGGCAGGAGCCGTTGCATCCCAGTGGAGTGGGATCCGTGGGTCTCGGTGGAGCAGGATCCGTGGGTTCCGGTAGGGCGGGAGCCGTTGCACTCCCGTGGGGCAGGATCCGTGGGTCCCAGTGAGCAGGATCCGTGGGTCCTGGTAGGGCAGGAACCGTTGCATCCTGGTGGAGCGGGATCCACGGGTCCCCGTGGGGCAGGATTCGTGGGTCCAGAGATGCCCGAAGCTCTGGGTGCCAGTGGGGCAGGAGCTGGGGGTCCCCACGGGAGCTGTGAATCCTGGGGTGACCAGGGCTGGGTCCCGGGGGGTGCAGGGGACTGGGGTTGCTGGGAGACTCTCGGGACAGGCACCCACGGAAACATGGGGTGCTCCCAGGCCCAGCCGGAGGGTGCAGGACAGTCTGCGGCACGCGGGGTGACCCCTGAACGGGGGTCCCAGTGTGGGGTGTGGGTGCCCTCGCCCCTCCGTTGGGATTAGGCGGTGGGACGCCACGGGCGCCGGGCACTAAGAGGCTTTGGCAGCCCCGTGGAGTCGATGCCGCCGTGTCCCGGGAATGTCGTGACACGGGGACCCCCGTCGTGCCGGACCCCCGATGTCCCCGCGGGCGGGAGCGCCGGCGCCCAACCCGTGCCCGCCGGGCCCGGCGGTGCCAGCCGGGGCCGGGAGCGACGGGAGCGACGGCCGCGGCAGCTGGGCTGGAGCCGCGGGGACCTCCCCGCTCCCAAGGCCGCTGGGATTCTGGAAAATGCTTGGAAATGGTGAACCGCCTGCCCTTATATGGCTCCGGCGGGCTGGCGCGCCTCGGCCCCTCTCCCGGCGTGCTGTGCCGTGCCGGGATCCTGGGAAAACGCCGTGGGCTGTGCCTCGCGCCCCAACTCCCGCGCTGGAATGTGCAACGGGGCCGGCGGATCCCACGGCGGGGAGAAAACCCCACCTCCCTCCCGCCGGCACCGGCACAGCCCTGGCCCCTGCCTCAGCTTTCCCGACTGGGGAGTTTTGGGGAGCCCCCGTATGCACCCAGGTCGGCACTCCGGGGACTGGGGGTACTGCGACGGATCTGGGGATGAAGGTCAGGGCTAATCCCACCCGGAGCAGGCGGGAGCCGGGGGGCTCTGGACAGCCCTGTGCCCACCGAGGTGACACTGGGGGAGTAAGAGGATCAACCCCCCCGCTCC
Source organism: Myiozetetes cayanensis (assembly GCF_022539395.1). NCBI lineage: Eukaryota > Metazoa > Chordata > Aves > Passeriformes > Tyrannidae > Myiozetetes > Myiozetetes cayanensis. The sequence goes on from NW_026087853.1 coordinate 55,541,784, forward strand.
CCGGGGCGGGACGGAGGTGGCCAGAGGGCCCAGGCGAGTGGCCACAGTCCCAGTGACGTGGGACCGGTGCCGTAATCCCGGTGCTCTGAGCGGATTAGGGTGGCCGGGGCTGGCCTTTGGGGACGAACTGCAGTGGCCGCAAATCCCCGGCCGGGTGTCACGTGGGGGAGCTCCTGTCTGGTCCCCCAGTGCCGCCTGGGGGTCCCCTCTTGTGCTCCAGCAGAGTGGGATGGGGGTCAGACCGTGCCAGGGGGGATGGATGCCGGGGGGGCCTCGGTGTCACGGACTGCCCATGGGGCTGGGTGTCCCCCTGGAGTCGGGGTGCCCGTAAGGCCGAGTGCCTCATGGCTGTGGGACTAAGGAATTTGGGGTTTGGGGGGAACTGTTCCCCAAATCAACCAGATCTGGTGTGCCTGGGAGGTGCCCCATGGCAGAGGCAGCTGTGCCAGCACCCAGGGTCCCAGGCTGTGGCACCGCTGGGGCTGTGCGCTTGGGGTGGCTTTTTGGGGGGCTCCTGGTGTGCTTTTGGGGAAGCCCCGGGGAGGGCGGTGGCAGGATGGCGGCCAGGCGGCACGGTGGGTGTGGGGAGGTGCCGGCAGGAACCGGCCTGACCGGTTGGGTGCCGGTGCCGGGGGTGCCGGGGGGCTCGGGTGGCCACGTCCCCGGCACAGCACGTGGCCTGGCTCAAGGTCACCGTCCCCAGGGCCACTCGCCGGGGTGACCGGGCTCGGTGGCCTCGCTGTTCCGACACGCTTTGCTGCCGGCCACTGGTGTTTGGGTGCCCCAGCTGTGCTGGTGGCACCGAGCAGTTTCGGTGGCACGGGAGGATCCCGGTGGCACTGGTGGTCCGGAAGGGCGAGCCGGCACTGAGCTCACCTGGAAGGTGTCCCGCGGGCGCGGCGCTGACGCACGGCCCCGGTGGGTGGGGGCGATGGCGCTGGTCCCTCCTGGTCCCGGCACAGTCTTTGAGTGTGGGGTGAGGAGGGGGTGGGTGAACCCCTAATTCTCAGCATTGCAGTGCGCTGTGCTGAGATCCCTTTGTGCCGTATCCGGAGATTTTTCGGGGTCGGGGGATGCTGGCACCCCTTGGCGTGGGGGGGGTTTGGCCATCAGGGCTCTTCCTCGGGGTGACCCCCCCCTTGGTGCCACATGCACCACCCAGATTTGGGGGCTCCCCACTCCCTCTAACCCCACCGCTCTGCCCCCAGGGCCGCCCTGTGCCCCGCCGGTGCCAGGCGATGCGGGGATGCCAGTGCCCGCGTGCCCACAGCGCCCTGCCCTGAGCCCGGAGCCCGGCTGTGCCATGGAGGATCCGGCCGGTGCCGCGACCGAGCCGTGGGCCGAGGGGCTCCACAACACCAACAACAATGCGGCCCCGGGGGGGTGGCCGAGTGCCCGCAGCGGGCACCCTCTGGCACCTTTTGGGGGTCCTGGGGCCAAGCCCAGCTACCTGGACCGTGTGGTGCTGGAGATTGTGGAGTCGGAGCGCACCTACGCCCGCGACCTGCGCAGCATCGTGGAGGTGGGTGCTGGGGGGCACCCGGGGGAACGCCCCTTGGGTGGGGTCCTGGGGGGGCATCAGTGCCATCATGGGTGCCTGGCAGGGCTACCTGGGCAAGATCATCGACGCGGAGGAGCCGGTGCTGAGGCCGGAGCAGGTCAGCGCACTCTTCGGGAACATCGAGGACATCTACGAGCTCAGCAGGTGGGTGAGCACGTGCCATGGGGATGGGGCACTAGGGTGCCGCCCTGTCCTGTGAGTGGGGGGGGGGCTGTGGTCACCCTGTCCCCTCTGTGCCCCACAGCACCCTCCTGCAGAACCTGGAGAGCTGTGCCAGTGACCCCGTGGCCGTGGCTGTGTGCTTTGTCACCCGGGTAAGGGCGAGCGTGGTGAGGGGCATTTGGGGCACCAGGGGGGCACTGGGGCTGTGCCAAGGTTTCACCACACTCCCCTCTGCCCTCAGAGCCAGGAATTCACCATCTACACCCAGTACTGCAACAACTACCCCAGGTAAGTGGGAGCACAGGGGGGTGGGCAGGGAGGCGGGCAGGGGGGTGGGCAGGGGGCTGAGCCCGCTCCCTGCCCACAGCTCGGTGGCAGCGCTGGCCGAGTGCATGAGGAGCAAGGTCCAGGCACGGTTCCTGCGGGAATGCCAGGAGCGGCTGCGGCACGCACTGCCCCTCGGGGCCTACCTGCTCAAGCCCGTCCAGAGGATCCTCAAGTACCACCTGCTGCTCCAGGTGGGCGCCCAGCGCGTGGCACGGCACGGTGTGGGCACCCGCTGTGGCACGGGAACCCGGCACAGGTCCCGGCACCTGGCAGGGCACATTCCCCTGGCACATCCCGGGCTGGACGTGCCCGCGGGCAGTGCCCTGATGACACGTACTGTGCCCAGGAGATCGCCCGGCACTTCGAGCACAAGGCGGGGGACGACTACGAGCTGGTGCTGGAGGCCATCGACACCATGACCTGCGTCGCCTGGTACATCAACGACATGAAGCGCAAGCACGAGCACGCCATCCGCCAGCAGGTGGGCACCGGGGGAGTCACCGCTGCCAGGGGGGCACTGGGTGGGCGCTGGGCAGGTGTCGTGATGCTTGTGTTGTCCCTGTGTCCATGCAGGAGATCCAGTCGCTGCTGCTGGGATGGAAGGGGCCGGACCTGACAAGCTACGGGGAGCTGGTGCTGGAGGGCACGTTCCGGGCCCAGCGGGTGCGCCACGACCGTGCCCTCTTCCTCTTCGACAAGGCCCTGCTCATCACCAAGCGCCGTGGGGACCACTACGTGTACAAGAGCCACATCCCGGTGCGGGACAGGGGTGGGGCACTGGGGCGTGCTGGGCGTGGGGGAGCCCCACTGAGTGCCAGGGATCCCAGTGGATGACAGGGATGGAGGAGCGGAGTGGGTGTCAGGGACCTCGGTGGGTTCTGGGGTGGGAGTCCTGGTGCATTCCGGGCATGCCGATGCCTCTCCCTGCAGTGCTCCTCGCTGATGCTGATCGAGAGCACGAGGGACTCGCTGTGCTTCAGCCTGGCGCACTACAAGCACGGCAAGCAGCAGCACAGCCTGCAGGTAAAGGGGCACGGGGCATTGGGCACCCTAGGGACCCCCCTGTGAACCCCCTGGCTGACCCCAGTGCCCTCCCTGTGACCCTCAGGCCAAGAGTGTGGAGGAGAAGCGCGTGTGGACCCACCACATCAAGCGGCTCATCCTGGAGAACCACCACGCCACCATCCCCCAGAAGGTGAGGGTGAGGTGGATGGCACCTTGGTGACACGGGAGACCCCCCAGTGTGGCGAGTGGGGGGGCAGTTGCACCCTACCTTCACCCCCATCTCTCTTCATCTTCCTCCCCACCCAGGCTAAGGAAGCCATCCTGGAGATGGACCTGTTCTGTGAGTGGCACCAGTATCCCGCCGTTCCCTCCCTGCCCTCCTCTGTCCCCTCCGTGTTCCCCTGTGTCATCCCCTGTCCCCACAGACCCCCCGCGCCTGCCCCGCTGCAGCCCCGAGCGCCTGAAGAAGAGCTGGTCCTGCCAGCCCCTGGGTGACACTGCCACCGAGCCGCTCCAGGGACGCCGGCAGTCTGGTGAGAGCTGCGTGTCACCAGTGTCCTGACTGTCCCCAGTGTCCCCACTGTCCCCAGTGTCCCCACCACACCACCTCCACTACTTACCTGGGCCAAGCCATGGCTGGGTGACACCAATGCCTGCAGGGAGGGTGGCACCAGGTGCTGATGGTGTCCCTGTCTCTGTCCCCACAGAGCCCTTCCAGCACCAGGGGCACACGGAGACGCTCCTGGAACGGCTTCAGGAACACGGGGGGCGCAGGCAGTCGGGTGCGAATGGCAGCCAGGCACGGGGGGCTTGGGTTGCTGACAAATTTGGGGACACAGGGGTGATGCCACTGTCACCTCACCTCCCCACAGAGCCTGCCAAGCACAACCTGTGGCACCTGGGTGAGCAAGGTGAGCTGGCAGGGCTGCGGCACCGGTGTGATGGGCAGAGGGGTGGCCGGGGGATGTGGGGGCAATTTTGGGATGCTGCACCCCCACTAACCTCTGCTTTTCTCTCTCCTGTTTGGCAGGGCTGAAGGTAAGGCTGGGTGTGGGTGGGTTGGGGTGCCCAGTGCCCCCCAGCCCTGGCACAGAGTGCTGAGCCCTGCCCTCACCCCCACGCAGCATTCTGGCAGTGATGGGACACTCCTGGAAGTGGGGGAGCCCCCCCAGCACCCCAGAGCCTGGGCGGCAGCTGAGGGCATGGTGGAGGAGGAGGAGGAGGGAGAGGAGGCTTTGGGCAAGGACAGCCAGGAAGAGCTGCCTGAGCCTGGGAATCTGCTGGTGGAGCCCCAGGAGGAGCAGGTACCCACCTTGGTCCCCCAAATCACTTCTGGGGCACCCATGTCACTCCCAGGGCACACAGTATAGCTCCTGGGGCATCCCATGTCACTTCCTGGGCACACCACATCCCACCCCGGGCAGGACCCAGTGTCATTCCCGGGCACCCCATATTGTTTCCAGGGCACCCCATATGACTCCCAGAGCACCCAGTGTCACTCCCAGGGCATCTGGTATCACTCCTGGGCACTCCATATTATTTCCAGGGCACCCAGCATCATTCCCAGGGCATCCCATATCTCTTCTCGGGTACCTCACATCACTCCCAGAGCATCCCATGTCACTCCTGGGGTACCCCACATCAGTACCAGGGCACCCCATGTTGCTCCCGGGACCACTGCAGGGTCCCCAGCTGTGGTTTGTCTGGGACTCACCCTACTTGGAGCACCTGGGTGCCCCCAGCTCATGACACCCCACCTTTGCTCTTGCCCAGGCCGGGGGGCACTCATGGGTGCTGGAGGGACCCAAACGGCCGAGCAGCTGGGGGCCGGGGAGCTGTGAGAAGGTCAGTGCAGCCCTGCAGCCCCCACCTGGGGGTCCCCAGGGACCCAGCACCCACTCACCCGCTGGCAGCGCTGGGGAGCACCGCGAGGTGCCAGAGGCACCCAAATCCCCGTCCCCGGCGGGGCCCCCGGCACTGCCCAGCGGGGACAGGGAGCCACGGGAGCGCCCTGCGGAGGATTTGCAGATGCTGAGCAGCGAGGAGGAAGAGGAGGAGGAGGAAGAGGAGGGGGAAGGAGCTGCCAGCATCCTGCCGCCCTCGGTGCTGGACCAGGCCAGCGTCATCGCTGAGCGGTTCGGCGGTGGCAGCAGCCTGTCCCGGCGGAGCAGCCTGGCACTGGAGGGGCCGCTGGGACGCGCCCCCAGCCACGGTGGCAGCACCCTTAGCCTGGACGGGGGCCCCCCGCTTGAATCCGGGGAGCCCGGGGGCTCCTGCAGCACCGTCCCCTCGCCTGAACCCTTCGCCAGAGCCCGCCGGGAATCGCTGCTCTCCAACCGGGATCGCCTGCTCCTCGACAAGATCAAGAGCTACTACGGCCACGCCGAGCACCGCGACGCCGGTTTCGGCGTGCGCCGCCGCGAGAGCCTCTCCTTCATCCCCAAGGGGCTGGTGCGCAGCTCCGTGTCCCGCCTCAATGCGCTCCCGCGGCCCCCTGGGAGCCCTGAGCCCCCCGCCCAGCCCGAGGCACCGGAGCCGTGCCAGGAGAACGGGGTGCAGCCCCCCGAGCCGCTGCTCATCCTGGAGGAGGATGATGTGGGTGCCGGGGGGTCACCCTCGGGGCCACCCCCCCAGCTGCTGCTGACCCCCCCTCACCTGGGCACCAAGGTGTACCAGCTGGCACGGCAGTACAGCCTCCGCATCAAGAGCCGCCGCTCCGGCGCCCGCCGGCCCCCGCTGCCGCAGGAGGACGGGGACCCCCCTCCCAGCACGCCCTCGCCGGCTGCGCCGCGGGACGGGGGACTGGCCGTGACCCCCGTGTCCCCGTGTGTCCCCCGCAGCCCCTCGAGCCCCGTGGGTGCCGAACCCTTCGTCTGGCCCGACGTGCGGGAGCTCCGTGCCCGTTTCGGTGCCCCCCGGCCCCCGCCCGTGAGCCGCAGCCGCTCGGCGCCCGAGGGTCCCGTTCGGGGCGGGCGCCCCGCGGGGAAGGAGCGCGGCGGCGGCGGCCGGAGCCGGAGCGCCGAGGCCAACGCGGGGTCCGACGGCCCGAGCCCGGGGCCGGCGAGGCACAGCAGCGACGGGGCGCTGTGGGTGGCGGCAGAAGCCCCCCTGGGCCCCGGGCAGCGGGTGCTGGTGCTGGAGCGGCTGCCGGAGCCCCCCACGTACGTGCAGATCCGCTCGCCCACTACCCGCGAGAAGATCTGCCTGAAGGCTGTGGTCGAGCGCTGCAAAGCCTACCAGGCTTCCGAGGAGTACCGGCGGCGCTGCCCCGACACCCCCGAGCCCCCCCGGCACGGCCTCGTCAGGGACCTCCGGCAGAAGTTTCAGAGCCTCGACGCTGCCAGCTAGGGGAAAGACGGGGAGAAGGGGCATTCTGTGGACCCCCGGGGGAAGGAGCGCCCCACGGACCCTCAGGGGAAGGAGTACCCCATGGACCTCCAACTTACCTGGAAGAAAGGGCACTCCATGGCACCCCTGGCTGTTTGGGAGAAGGAGCACCCTGGGGACCCCCGATTTGCCCAGGAGAAGGGGCACGCCATGGATCCTCCCAGCCCTCCTGGAAGAAGGAGCACCCCATGGACAGTGAACTTGTCCAGGAGAAAGGGTACCCCATGGACCCCCAACCTACCTGGAAGAAAGGGCACCCCATGGACCCCTCAATCCACCTGGCAGAAAGAGCACCCTGGGGACCCCCAACTTACCTGGAAAAAGGGGCAGCCCATGAACCTCCCTCCCTGCCCAGGACCAGGGGCCCTCCCCATGTCCCCTCGGTGCCCTCCCCTCCCCCGTCGGCGCCCAGCACTGCACCCCGCTCGCTTTCGTATCTTTATTAGAAAAAAAACCCCCAAACTGAACCCAAAGTTCCTCTCTGGTCGCCCGCCCCCCCCGGGGTGTCTTGGCCCGGCCGCGGGGTGCAGGGGGGTCCCCCCACCCCGGCTGGGGGGGGCACTGGGTGGGGGAGTGCTGGAGAGGGGCCCCCATGGGCCGACGCTCTTTGGTTGGTGCCCGCGGGGGCTGGGGGTCCCCCTCTGCACCCACGTGCTGCGGGGGGGGTTTATGGCTTTGGGGAGCACCCGCGCACCCCCCCGTGTGGGTGCTGGGTGGGGGTCCATGCACACCTGTGCCGTGCGTGCGGAGGGGGGGGCCGGGGGTGCACCTGCATGCGGGGACACACGTGTGCAGACGTGTGCGTGCAGGGACACGCGTGGGCACGACGGGCACACGCCCGGGGGGGAGGGGGGAGGGCACCTGCGCTCGCCTCCACACAGGCGTGTGCCTGAAGCGTGTAAATGTATGTATATATATAAATACAAATCTATATATATATATATATACACCTGTGCACACTGACACGTGTGCTCGCGGTGGGGGGGGGGCTCCTGCCCACGCGTGACCCCCCCCACGTGCCCTCTAGACCCGGTGGCACCTGTACAGGTACCTGCACACATGTGTCCTTACACACGCGTGGCCCCGCTGGCGTGACGTGGGGTGTCCCCCTCCGCCCGCCATCCATGGGGGTTATTTCTTTTTTGGGAAGAAGCTGAAGCGTTTCTCCTTGTCCTTGCGGGGCAGGGGCGGTTCAGGGGGGGCCGGGGGCAGGGACAGGGGGAGGCTCTGCGTCTTCCCCCAGCTGCCCCTACACTCGGTGATGGCCGCGCTCAGCCCCTGCAGCCAGGCCTGCAGCTCCTCCTGCGGGCACGGGATGGGGAGGGAGATCAGGAGGGGCTCCCCTGTCCCTCCAGCACCTTCCTGGCCACCCCTGTGTCCCCCTGGGTGATGCCATTTGCCCCCTGTCTTCCCCAGCCGCCCACATTCCCCTGGGCACTGCCAGCCCCTCACTGTGTCCTCACGGCACCTCTTGCCACCCCTGTGTCTGCTGAGCACCACTGGCCCCGCAACGTTCCCCTGGCCAGCCGTGTGTCCCCTGGGTACTGCTACTACCCCCTGTGTCCCCCTGGGCATCACCAGCCACCTCATGTCCACCTGGCCACTGCTGAGTGCCATCACGTCCCATCGGCACCAGTGGCGTTCCCCCATGTACCCTGGGAACAGCCAGCCACCCCGTATCCCTCTGGACCTCTCTGGCTACTACCCCTGTGTCCCCTGGGCACCACTGGCCACCCTGTGTTTCCCCAGTCACTGCTGGTCACCACCATATTCCCCACCCTCCCCTCTGTCCCCAGGCCACCCCTCACCTCATCCTTGCCATGGAACAGCCACTCGCTGCCGTTGCTGAGCCTGGGGACAGAGCACATACACCAGTGCCACGCATGCCCACCGCGCCCCCCCAGTGCCACGCCGTGCCCTCACCTGAGCTTGAAGACGTGTTTCTTCTTCTTGTAGCCGGCGGGGACCTCGCAGCGGGCGTCGCGCAGCCCCAGGGGCTCCTCGCCCTGGCACGGCAGCCCCAGGGCACGGCTCTTGGCGTCCTTGAAGAAGGCGAGCTGGCCGCCCCGCAGGACGCAGTACCGCGTGCTCCACGACCTGCGCCAGCACCGGGTCACCCCAGTGTCACAGCCGCGCCCGGGGACACCGCGGGCCCCGCCACCGCCGCCACCACCCTGCCTACCGGTTGGACGCGCGCTTGGTGGCCGCCTCCAGGTCGTGCTTGCGGCCGAGGTAGCCCTCCAGCTGGACGCTGCTGACACGGGCTGGCAGCGTGGCTGGCTCCTCCGGCTCCTCCCGTGGTGGCCGTGGGGCTGGTGACACTGGCTCCTCGTCACCCGTCCTCGGCGCCAGCTGTCGCAAAGCAACGGCGCGGTTACGCCGCGGCGTCACCCACCGCCACCGAGGGATGCGTGGGGAGAGGTGTTGTCCCCTCCCGTGGTGGCACCGGGCACGTGGGTCGCTGTCACCCGGTGGGTCACGGTTCTCGAGCTGGTCTACACGCTCCGGCCTGGGGGCGGGTCACCCCCAGGTCTCAGTACCAGTGACCCCACCAGATCTGGGATGCGGGAACTGGTGGCTACTGGTAGGACCCCAGTGAGCATCTGGGACATGGTCCAGCCCTGAGACCCTCAGTACAGTGTCAGTGACCCCAACAGCTTGAATATTCAGGAACTGGTGACTACTGTGAGGACTCCAGTGATGGTTGGGACCCTCACTGAGGTGCCAGTGACCCCACCAGTTCTGATACGTGGAAACCGGTGGCTACTGGTAGGACCCCAGTGAGCATCTCAGACATGGTCCAGCCCTGGGACCCCCAGTACAGTGTCAGTGACCCTACCAGCTCGAATATTCAGGAACTGGTGGTTACTGGCAGGACCCCAGTGAGTGGTTGGGACATGGTCCAACCCTGGAACCCCCAGATCTCAGTGACAGTGACCTCATCAGCTCCAGCATGTGGGAACTGGTGGCTGCTGGGAAGACCCCAGCAAGCAGCAAGGACCCTCAGCACAGCGCCAGTGAAGCCACCCCAGCTCCAGTACATGGGAACTGGTGACTACTGTAAGGATCCCAGTGAGCTGCTGGTTCATGGTCCAGCCCTGGGACCCCCAGATCTTGGTGCCAGTGGTGCCCCAGATGTGGGGTGATGAGGTTGAGCCGAGCCAGGTGAGCAGTCCTGGGAGCCGCCCTGCTGTTGCTGCCAGCCCAAGGTCTTGGGGACAGTGGGAGGTCCAGTCAGGGGCCATGGTCCCCAGTAAAGGGGACGCCCATCCAGCTGGGTGCCACAGGAGGTGCTCAGCCATGATCCCTGTCCTCAGGGAGCCAGGAGACGCTTGTGTCCCCAAGCAGGTAGAAATGATCTTGGACCCAAGTCGATACTTAGAGGCCCTGTTCCCAGGCAGGCAAAAGTGATCTTGTCCCCAAGGAGTCAGGAGATCCCTGTGTCTCCATGCAGATGGGGCTCCTGTCCCCAAGCAGGTGAAAGTACCCGTGTTCCTGAGCAGGCAGAGAGGACCCTGTCCCCATGCAGCCAGAAGATGCCCGTGTCCCTGAACAGGCAGAGGGGGATACTGTCCCCAAGCAGATGAAAGTGGTTGTGTCCCCAAGCAGGCAGAGCAGGACCCTGTCCCCAGGAGATGCCCATGTCCCCAGGCAGGCAGAAATGATCCTGTCCCCGTGTAAGTACTCCAGGATCTTGCCGCCAGGCAGGGCAAAGTGATCTTGTCCCCAAGGATCCAGAAGATGCCCATGTCTCTGAGCAGGCTGGCAGTAGGCAGAGGGGGCTCCTGTCCCCAGGCAGATGAAAGTGGCTGTGTTCCCAAGCAGGCAGAGCAGCACCCTGTCCCCGAGGAGCCAGAAGATCCCTGAGCAGGCACAAATGATCTAGTCCCTGTGTAGGTACTCAAGGATCCTGTCCCCAGGCAGGGGAAAATGTTCCTGTCCCCCAGGAGCCAGCAGACACCCATGTCCCCAAGCAGGCAGAAGAGGCAGAAGGAGTTCCTGTCCCCAAGCAGGCAAAGCCACCAGAAAGCCGTGTCCCCACGTAGGCAGAGCAGGCAGGAGGAGCAGAGAGGCTGGCAGCGGTCACAAGGGGGTTGGCACATGAGGTGACAATGCCCCGAGGGGGGCAGTGCCCTGTGGAGTGACGATGCCTTGCAGGGTGTCAGTGCTGTGGGGGTAACGACGCCCCACAGGGTGCTGATGCCTTGTAGGGTGGCAATGTCCCACAAGGTGACAATACCCCAGAGGGTGACAGTGCTCCATGGGGTGACAACGCCCCATACAGTGATGGCGTCTCTTGGGGTGACGATGCCCCGCAGGGTGCTGATGTCCCGCAGGGTGACGATGTCCCTCTGGACAGCAATGTCCCAGGGGGTGACAATGCCCCAGGGGTGACGATGTCCCGCAGGGTGACGATGCTCCTTGGAGTGACAATGCCTCACAGGGTGACGATGCCCCACAGGGTGACAATGCCCCATGAGGTGACAGTGCCCCACAGAGCGATGATGTCCCTTGGAGCGACACAGTAGCCGGGATCTGCCCGCTCCAGGGCAGACACTCCAGCTCTGACTGTTGCACAGATCCCAGACACACACGTGCACCCACAGGTGTCACCCCCCCTGTCACCCCAGGAGCTGGGGCAAAGGGGACCTGCAGCACCCCTCTGCCCGCCTGGCCTTTTTGGGGTAATTTAGCATTTATTCAACTCAAGGCAAGGACAAGGTGAGGGTTGGGGACACAGGGAGCCATCAGCACAATGTGGTCACAGTCACGGGGGGTGCCAGGAACGGTGGGACATGCAGGGAGACGGTTTTGGTTGTCGGGGAAGGTAAAAGCTAAACTCAAGAACTGACCGGCTCTGGTCCATCCGTGGTGGGTAGTGAAGAGTCCTGTGTGCTCACATCCTTCCTCTTCTCCTCCTCCTCCTCTTCCTCCTCAGACCTGCACAGGGAAGCAGCTGTTCAGCATCCCCATCCCAGATGTGATCCTGCAGGGATTTGGGGCTGGCTGCAGCTCTCCTGTCCACCCCTCAAGGGATGAAAGCCCTGTCAAGGGTGAGGCTTAACCTTCATGCTGCAGAAGAGCATCAGTTTGTTGCTTGGAAAAGACAAATTGCTAAAAAGCCCCTTAATGCTAAAACAAAAAATCCTTAATGGTTTGAGAAAATACGGAGTTAAAGTGGTGTCCATGGTCACGTGGAATGGCGGTGGCAGCCCTTACCTGGCATCCAGCTCCCCATCCAGATCCAGGTGGTAGTCGGGAGCCTCTGAGCGCGTTGTCCCATCCCGTGCCAGCCCCTCACGCAGCGACCGCCCGCCCAGGAGCTCCAGCTGCCGGGTAAAGGGGGGAAAGTGTTAAGGGATGGTGGGGGAGCTGAGGCAGGGCAGGCAGAGGCCTCGCCACGAGCCTTCCTCACCGTTGTCAGCTTCCTGAGGGCGGCGATTCGCTCCTCCCAGGTGGCCGAGGACTTCTCGAAAGCCTCGTGTCGCTTCAGAAGCTTCTCCACCGCGTCCACCGTCTGCCCGTAGTCACTGCTGGCCAGGTAGGGCTCCTGCGCCATGAGCCACGACTCGGCCACCGAGGCATCGCGGGAGAACTGGCAAACCTCCAGCACTAGGAGAGGGACAGACAGAGCTCAGCCCCTGACTCACCCTCCCCGCTGCCCCCCCAGCACTGCCCCGCCCCTCCCCGGCACCCCCGCCACACTCACGCAGCCGCAGCCGCTCCCAGCGCTGCTCCCACGTCTCCATCATGGCTTTCCTCTTGTCCACCAGCTCCACCAGCTTCGCCTTGATCTGAAAGCGAAAGCTGTGAGGGGTTGGCCCTGGTGGCACTGTCCCCACTGCTCCCTATCCCTGATTTCTTCACCTCTGGCGAGTCCTGGTGCTTGCGCTGCAGCAGTTTCTTGCCCAGCTCGATGCAGGTGGTGAAGTTCTTGCTCCGAGCATCCACCTCAGCCCTAATTCCCTGGTGGTACTTCATCAGCAGCTCCACCGAGGAGACATCCCTGGGGACAGAGGGGCACCGACGTCAGAGGTGCCACTGGTGCCGTTCCCATCCCAGGTGCCCGCTGGGCACATCCCTACCTGGGTTTCTCCTGTGTCTCGATCTGCCGGACGGTGCTCTCCATCCAGGAGAGCAGATCCCGTGCCATGCTGAAGAAGCGGTGCTTGTCGGCAGTGTCCACCAGCCGTGCCCGGCGCCCGCTGCACGCCTCCAGCAGCTCCTGCAGTGCTCGGGACACCTCCTGCTCCTGCTCCTGGATTCCGGCCGCCTTCTCCCCGGCATAGGCGGTCTGCAGGCGCGCCGCCGTGTCCCGAAACTGCTGCACCTGCACGGAGTAGCATGGAACGGTTCAGGGTGGAAGGGACCTTAAAGACCATCTAGCCCAACACCCCGCCATGGGTAGGGGCACCTTCTACTAGACCCCTGGGAATGCTGAGTGCTGGCATCTGCAATGCCAGGACGGAGCCTCACCTGTGCCTCCAGCAGCTGGAGGTCCCTCTCGAAGGCGCTGTGCATGCGGTGAAAAGCCTCCACCGTGCCAGCGTCCTCGCCCAGGTCCTGGGGCAGCTCCTGGCGCCGGCTGGCGATGAGGGCCAGCAGCTCAGCGCCGTCGTAGAAGTACTTGTGGAGGTCGTGGGAGGCTGCGAGGAGCTGCATGCGGGTGTCGATCAGCTCCAGCAGGTCGGCCCAGCTCTCGTTCAGCCCGTCCTTCCACTCGGCCATGGTGGCTGCCTCGGTGTGCCCTGCGTCGATGAGGTCCTCGATGGTCAGGTTCACCCGGTCCACGCGCTCCTGCCCCACACTGCCAGTCTCCCGTGCAAACTCCCGAAACTTCTCCCGCAGGAGCTGCACGGAGGGGAGAGAAGAGTCACGTCACAGCCCCAAACCACCCACTGGCACCGCCAACGCTCACCCTGCGACCCTCACCGTGACGTGGTCCAGGTCCTGCCCCATCTCCTGGGAGGAGGCGACCACGTCGCGCTCGGCAATCCACTGCTCCAGGTCTTCCACCTCCCGCTTCAGCTGGAAGAGGTGGGACATGTTCTCCAGGCGCCGGCGGCGCTCCTCAGCCACCTCCTTCAGCCCCGCGTAGTGCTTGTCCACCTGGCCCTGCAGCCGGATGATCTGCTCCCTGCGCGGTCCCGGCACACAGACACCCAGTTCTCACCCGGGAAAAGATGTCCCCGACCCACCCGTGTTGACGACCAGGGGGGCTTGGGGGTGAAGGACCCGCTCTGTGCTCCCCACATCCCTCTGCAACCACCTCCCGGCCCAACCAGAGCAGCCAACACCGCCAGAGCTCCGGCCAAACCCCCCACCCACACAGTGCTGAGGGCACGGGACTGCCCCGAGGGACAGGGGACAGGCAGCAGTGGCACCTACCCCTCGGGGTGGCCGGCGGAGAGCAGCTGCTGCGCCCTCCCCGCCAGCTCCTTGATGGTCTGTCCGTAGTCCTCGATGGAGCGCAGCTGCCGGACGTGTCTCTTCAGCATCACCAAGCCACTCTCCTCATCCTATGGAATGGAAGACACAGGCGTGGTCAGGGCACAGGAACTGGGGTCAAGACCCACCACCCATCCTACAGGGATGTCCTGGCTCCATCTGATGCCTTGGGCAGCAATGCTGAGCTCAGCGGGGCATGGCACGTGATGGCATGGCATAGGGTGGATAGTGTGTAGTGGCACAGGAATGGCACACAGGAGCGTGACACACCACAGTGTATCCTGTTAGACATGGATAACATCCAACAGCACAGCATGGCATGGCCCAGGTTGACATGGGGTGTCCCAGCACAGTGTGACACAATACAGAGCCCCTCATGGCATGGGGCACCACATGGATCCGCTCCTCACCTTTGGCTTCTCCTCGGCTCCCATGAAGAGCTCCTGCTCGCTGACCCAGGCCTCGGCCTCACCGGCATCCAGGTAGTACTGCTGGGCCTCTCCAGCCTCCTGCAGGCGCCGCTGCCGGGCAGCTGCCTCCTCCTGCAGCGCCTCCCACAGTGCCCGCAGCTCCTGCGCCCGCGCCGCCAGCTCTGGGCCCGGCTCCTCACTGCTCCCCGCCGCCTCTCCCCGGCTCAGCACCTCAGCCAGGCGGGGGGCATGGCCTGCCAGCTCCTTCTGCAGCGTCTGCCAGGGGGCAGGAGGTCACGGTGAGGGTCACCCAGGGGATGGGTGATCCCAAGGGACCCTCTGGGGTGGTGGGTGTTGCCGCAGCGCCCGGGCTCACCTCGTTCCTCTTGGCGAGGCGCTGCACGGTCGGGAGGTCAGTGCCGTGATCTGTCGACCTCGCCAGGGACAGCCGCTCCTGCACCCACAGCTGCGGGAAAGAGCACCCACTGAGCCCCCCGCAGCACCCATGGGTGCCCCCTGCACCTCAGACCCTGCTGCGGTGAGGACACTCACCGTCTCATCCTCCAGATCCCGCCCCAGCTGGTACATGGCCTTGGCGGTCTCCAGTTCCTTCCTCTTCCTCTCCAGCGGCTCCAGCAGCTCCAGGACTCGCTGCCGGAGCATCTGCTCCTGCCCGGTGGCGTCTGGCATGTCCCCAGCACCAGGGGTGCCCTGCCACCCCAGTTCCTCCAGCTCCTTCATCCACGTTCCCACTTGCTCTTCCAGTCTCTGTGGGGGGCAAACCCACGCGAGTTGCGGGTCAGAGCCAAGCTGGAGACCCCCCAACCCCATTTGGGAACAAAACCCGTCACCTCCGACCTCCCGCTCCTTCCCAAAGAAATCAGCGAGGTGCCCCCACCCACCGTCAACCTCTTCAGCAGCAGGTTGGTGGCGGTGAGGTCCTGGACCTTCTCGGCGGCGCGCAGCTCCTCCTGCGCCCGCCCCAGCCACCTCTCCAGCTCCGCGTAGCTCTGGGCGTACAGCGCCGAGCGCTCGGCCTCGAACAGCTGCCGGCCCTTCTCCTCGGCGGCGCCGCGCAGCCCGTCCCAGCGCCGGCGCAGCTCCTCCAGCCGCCGCGGCACCACCGCGCCGTACTGCGGCTTGCGGCTCGCCAGCTCCGTCCCCTCCTGCAGCAACAACAGACAGGCTGGTGGCCACCACGGCACAGGGCCATCCCTACCATGCTGCAGGCTGAGATTCCTCCCGAATCGTGGAATCACTAAGGTTGGAAGACACCTCTAAGGCCACGGAGTCCAACCATTCCCTCAGTACTGCCAAGGCCACCACTGACCGTGTCCACGAGGCTTTTAAATCCCTCTACCTGCCCTGGGTAGCCTGTTCCATGGCCTGGACAGCACTTTTCATGAAGGAATTTTCTGATATCCAACCTGAACCTCCCCTGCTGCAGCTTGAGGCTGTTTCTTCTTGTTTTGTCCCTTCTTTCCTGGGAGCAGAGCCCAACCCCACCTGGCTCCACCCTCCTGTCAGGGAGTTGTGGGGAGCAAGAAGGTTCCCCCTGAGCCTCCTTTTCTCCAGGCTGCCCCCCGCCAGCTCCCTCAGCCATTCATTGTACTCCAGACCCTTCCCCAGCTCTGTAGCCCCCGTCTGGTCACAGTGCTAGCACTCACCGCCTCGATCTTCTCCAGCCAGCTCTGGTTGGGTGCCAGCTCAGCCATGAATGCCTGGTGCTTCTGCCACTTGCTGTGGAGACCACGGGCTTCTCCGTAGGAGACATCCTGAGCCATCAGCATCTTCTCCTCCACCCAGGCATCAAACTGCAGGGAAAGGGTGTCAGGACTTGGCTGGTGGGGAGGCCCCAGGGGTGCCACCAGCCATGCCATGTTCCTACCTCCTGGCAGCTCTGCAGGAAGGTCTGCAGGTCATGGTTGTCCTGTAGCAAACCAGCTGCCTCCTCCACCTTGGTCATGACAGCTCCGTGCCTGGCAAGGGAGCGGGGATGGGCAGCATTAGCCCCACTGCCCACCTGCTGCCCACCCACCCGCCAGCCCTGAGCCGGACTCACCGCTCCTGGAGAGCCTGGCACTTCTCGGAGATCTTCTCAGCAAAGATGTTCCCTTCTGCCACCAGCTTGTTGCCACCAGCCACCACCTCGGGGACCTTCTCTGCGCTGCTCTCCACACCGGCACGGAAATCCTGGAAGCGGCGCAGGGCAGCGGCCGAGCCCTCCAGTGTGGGGGGCAGCTCCAGGTGGGACAGCGTGTACTCCTGGGGGGGGGGCACAGCAAGGGGTCAGCGCAGGGTCCCCCCTTTTTGGGTGTGCCAAGGAAGCCCAAAGGACGTTGCCTGGGCACCCACCTGGTTGGTGAGGAGGATCTCCGCCTGCTTGGCATCGCGGAGGAACTCCTGGAAGTCGCGGCACTGGGTGAGGAAGCGCTGCCGAGCCTCCGCCATCCTGCCCAGGGCGGCCCAGCCAGCCTCCACGCCGCCCAGGCGCTGCCGCAGCCCCTCGTACTCAGGATCCGTCTGCCCCCCCAGCACCCGCTCCCCCGCCTCCACCAGGGCGGCGAAGGCACCCGTGTGCTCCTCGGCGTCACGCCGGGCCGCCTCATGCCGCTGCAGCATCTCCTCCGCCTCCGCCAAGGATGCCGGCACCTCGTCGGCAGCCGCCACGGCCTTCTGGGCGCCAAAGAGCCACGCCTGGAAGTCATCCAGGTCCTGCAGGAAGCTCCGGAGCTGCCCGGCTTCCCCTAGGGATGCCGCCCGCTCTCCCAGGGCCGCCTGCAGCTCGTCCCAGGCGGACGTCGCCGTCGCCAGCCGCTGGGCCACCTCCGGGGCCGCCTCGGGCCGCTCCTCGGCCAGGCGCTCGGCCTGGGAGCGCAGGGCGGCCAGGCGGTCCTGGGCCACCGCCAGCTCCCGCTCGATGCCGAAGAGCTTGCGCTGGGTGGCCAGGACACCGGCCAGGTCACGGCCCAGCTCGGCCGTGGCCTCCACCGCCCGGGCTTTGCTCCGCAGCCATTGCTGGGTCTCCTCGGACTCCAGGTTGTAGTTGAGGAGTCGCAGAGCCGAGCCCACTGCCCGCCGGCGCTCCGACACCAGCTCCCGGAACCGGTCCCACCTGCGGGACAGAGGCGGGGGATGGCGGGGGACGCACTGCTGGGATATCACCCGCCAGCCCACCCCAGTGTCACCCACCACGGTACCTCTTGTTGAGTTGCTCCTGGCACTGCCGGACCTGGGGGCTCCGGGGGTGCCCGCCGGCCAGGAGCCCGTCGGCCGCCTGGTTGACCGCGGCGATCTGGGAAGCCACGGCGGCCATGTCCTGCTCCAGCCCGTCCAGCCTGCGGGGACAGCAGGGCTGAGCGCGGGCAGCCCCTCGGGACACGAGCACGGCGGCACCGCCACCACCGGGGGCTCCTCACCTGCGCTGCGTCACGTCCAGGTCCTCCAGCGCCTGCGGCACCTCCAGCTGCGCCAGCCAGGTCTCCTTGGAGCCCATCCAGAGGTGGCAGGCGTCGCTCTCCCCGAAGACAGTGTAGAGGTCCAGGGCGTCCTGCAGCTGGCGGCCGCGGCGCTCGGCCAGCGCTGCCGCCTGTGCGTGCAGCTCCCGCAGTGCCGCCAGCCGGCTCTGCGCCTCGGGGCCGGCGCGCAGCTCCGGCGGGAAGCCCTCGGCTTGCTGCGCCAGCCGGTCCAGCTGCTCCCGGGCGGCCGCCAGCTCGTCCAGCAGCTCCTGGTGCTGCCGCAGCAGGACGAGGGTGCGGGACTCATCCTGGCCCAGCTCCTCGGCAGCCGCCCGCCGCTGGGCATCCTGCAGCCCCTCGGCCAGCTCCTCCACCTCCACCTGGAACTGGAAGAAGCCCTCGGCTTCCCGCAAGCCGCGACGCCGGAACGCCGCCAGCTCCTCCAGCTGCGTCCACAGTGCCCGCACGGCCGCCCCCCGCTCCCGCAGCCGCTCGGCTGCCCGGCCCGCGGCCGCCAGACCCTCGCCCGCCGCCAGCGCCTGCTGCAGCCGCCCGCCCCGGCTCCGCAGCTCGGCCTCGAAGGCAGCGTGCCGGCGCTGGAGCAGCAGCACACCCGGCAGGTCCTTCCCGAAGTCCAGGGAGGAGTAGAGCTGCTCCTGCTCCTTGATCCAGCTCTCCGCCTCGTCCAGCTCCCACAGGCAGGTCCAGAGGGAGCGGGATTGCTCCAGCAAGGCTCTCCTCCGTGCCGCCAGCACCTGCAGCTCCCGCCGGCACATCTCCAGATGGCTCACGCGATCCCGGATGACTTTGGGGTCGCAGGGACGGTAGCCTGGACAGGGATCGAGGAGGGCGCCCATCAGCACAGCATCCTGCCTTCCCCTGGCCGTGCCATGGACGCCGGGCTGTCGCGGCACACCCACCCTCGGCGTCGGCGAAGCGGAGGGCGGCCGCACTGATGGCCCGGGCTGTCTCCGCCTGCATGGCCATGTCAGCCTCCAGCAGCCGGTGGGTCTGCAGCAGCTCCTCCGCTTCCAGAAGGTGCTTCCCAGATTCGGGAGATGCCAGTTGCACCTGCAGGAAAGCCTCAGCCATCACCCACTGCCACCAAAAACGTGGCACCAGCACCCCAACATCTCATCTCCTCCCTGCCCCCCCCGAGGAGGGTGACACCCAACACTCACGGCTCACCTTGACCTCGTCCATCCAGTCGATGCAATGCAGCATCTCCTGGAAGAGGTGCTGCAGGGTGAGGTTCATCTCCAGGCGCTGGCGCCGGGCAGCCAGAAGCTCCAGGAGCTGCTCCCAGAGCCGCAGGATGTTGTCCTTGCGCCCGTTGATGCGCTGGATGTCATGGTAGCCCTCCAGCTCCAGCTCCCTGGCCACCGCCTCGATGGCCTGCACCCGCTCCCTGTAGGCAGCCGTGTCTGTCTCGATGGCCTCATGCTTCTTCTTGGCCGCCTCCACAGCCGCCAGGTCCTGCCCAAAGTTGTCCTGCCCGGGCACAGAGCCCGTGGTGAGGCTCTGGTGGGACTCCCCGGGGTGGGGGTCCACGGGATGGGAGTCCCCGGCCTCACCTGGGCCACCAGGCGCTGGTTCTCGCTCAGCCAGGCCTCCCTCATGGCTGCTTTCCGGTCGAAGCGTCGCGCCAGCTGCTCCAGCTTCTCCTGACGGATCAGCTCGTTGCGCAGTGCCAGCTCCCGCTCGTGCTCTGCTTTCTCCAGCTGCTCCCAGGCCTGGGGAAAGGCGACACCGGAGGGGTGGCACCCTGAACTGCCCTGGGAGATGAACCCAACCTGCCCTAGGACCTGAACTGCTCTGGGACAGACCCAATCTGCCCCAGCAGAGGAATTCAGCTTCCTCTGGGAGATGGGCTCAACCCGCCCCTGGGAGATGGACCTGCTTTGTCCCCAGGAGATGATGGACCCAATTTGCCCCCAGGAAACAGGCACAACTTCCCCCAGGAGGTGAACTCAAATTCCCCCAGGAGATGGGCCTGACTTGACCCCAGGAGACAGACTCCAGCGACCCCAGGAGATGGACCCCGTACCCGGTTGATGTCAGAGACCAGGCGCCCCTCGTGTGGGGTGTAGACACGCTGGTTGTTGGCTCTCATCCGTGACTGGATGGTGAAGAGCAGCACCTCCAGGTTGCCCTTCTCCTGAAACCTGCCACAGAGAGAACTCAGAGGCCACCCTTGGGTGCCCCACACCACCAGGTAGGCCTGGGGAGGGTGGGGGGCTCTTACTTGGGGGGCTTCTCCACGGTGCGGTAGGTGCTGAAGGCTTGCAGCTGGTGCTGCACCCCGGCCAGAGAGTTGGCGAAGCTGCGGCTGTTGAGGGAGGCGATGGTCTGCTCGATCCAGGTGAGCAGGTCAGACGCCAGCCCCCCATAGCCCTCGATCATCCGCTCTGTCTCCTTGGCGTGCTCGATGACCTGCGGCGGCACTGGCAGTGAGCACAGGGGGCTGGCATCCCAACAGAACCCCCCAGACCACCTCACATTGTCCTTTACCTTGCCCAGGCGCCTTCCCTCCACCTCCAGCACCTTCATTTTGGAGAAGTAGTGGTAGAAGGCCACCACGTAGGTGATGATGGACTTCTCGTCAGGGTTCTCTGTGAATACATCTGCCCGGCACAAGCAAGAGGGGTCACTCCCGACCCAACCTTGGCCCACCCCACAGGCCGCCATGGCCTCGTGAGGTCTCCCTCGTGCCCACCCAGACCCTCCTTCCTTTCCATGGGCTGGGAACCTCTCTGTGCTCCACGGAGCCTGGCAATGTCCCAGCAGAAACTGAGGCAGGAGGGCTGGCAGCACAGACTCACCTTCGGGGTCAAGGAGCGGGGTGATGCCCAGGTGCCGCTCTGCCACGCTGAACGCATGCTCCAGGTTGTGCCGGGCGTTGGATTTGGTCAAGTTTTGGAAGTCAACCAGCTCAGGCCTGGTTATGGAGGGCATGGGACAGCAGTGACACACCTGTGGTACATCACTCAGTGCCACCACTACCCCGATGCCCACTGCCATGCCACCTACCTGTGCCTGTGGATGAGGGCATTGAAGGCCAGCCCGTCCTTCCAGCTCGAGGTGAAGTTGGTGACATTCACGTGAGGGTACCTGCAATGGGGACAGAGTGTCACTGTCACCCTCCGGACACTGCTGGACCCCGGAGCAGAGGTGTGGGGCACCTACCCTGCCGTCTTCATCTGGCACCAGAGCAGCAGCGCATCCCTGGCAGAGCGAGTCTCCCGGCCCTCCTGCGTCTCCACAATGATGTCCTGGATCTGAGGGCAGAAGGACATCAAAGGGTTGGAACACGAGATCCATGGAGGATGGTTCCTGCTTGGGAACCAGGTGAGAAGCTGAGGGGGGCCCCAAGCCACCTGTTCCTACCTGGAAGCGGAGGATGATGGTCCAGATGAGGCCGAGGACGAGGCGGTGGTTGCCATCCACAATGTCGTGGGAGCCCATGTTCTCCAGGTGCACCCGCTGCTCCTTCAGGAACTGCAGCGCCTTGTCCACATTCTCCAGGCAGTGGATCCGCATCCGGCCCTTGGTGGGCTTGGGCTGGGGCACAACAGCGCTCAGCACTCTCCCCTCCACACCGGGCACCCCAAACCCCACAGGGGACACCCCCACGCCCATGCTGCCACCCCAGCCCCTGCCCAACGGCAAGGTCAGCTCCCTGGTGGAACAGCTGACATGACAGGGCATGGCATGGCATGGCATAGGTCCCAGGGTCTCCAGCTAGATGGGATTCCTACCAGAAGCTCTCCTGACAGCACCTCCAGCAGCTTGATGAGCACGCGCCCGTCCCGGAGGTCCATGTAGAGGTCCGAGATGCGGCAGGTGACACGAGCCAGGTGCGAGTTCACCCACTTGGTGAAGGTTTTCTTCTGCACGGCCTCCCGCTCGTCTGCAAGGACAGCGGGCACGGGGTCACCGACAGCGGGGACAACCCAGGGGGACCGCGGGGAGCCGGCACCCACCTGCTAGGGCTTTGATGCGGGAGCGCTCAAAGAGCCGCGCCGAGCTGTTGTCGTTGTCCAGCTCATCGTCGGACGCGTCCCAGCGGACGTTGATGCGGCTGTACTGCTGCTGCAGCTCCAGCTGCTCGTAGTCGTTGGCCGGGGGACACCGGCGAGAGGCCCCTGGGGACAGGGGGACCGTGAGAATCAGCGCGGCTGCAGCGGCTCGCCGGCCCTGCGGCACGTGGGGATTTGCAGCTCAGAGCGGCTGGATAAGCTGCTCAGAGGGATTTAGCCTCACCCCACCCAGGTGTTGGGGGGGGCACCTGGGTGCTGCGTGCTCCAGGACCCCCCGTGCTGAGCTGTGCCGAACCGTGCCGATGCCTATTTACAGTGCTGTGTCCCCACCCAGGTCCCTCCTGCCCCGCTAACACCCCAATCTGGGTCTCCGGGGGTGTCCCCCAATCCTTGTGTGCCCCTAGGGAAGCGGGTGCCGTTCACCCCAACCCCTGCACAACAGAGGGGCTTCACCGACACTGGTGGCAGAAAGTGGGTGACAGCTGCCAGCGGGGGTGGCCACCCACCCCCGCGGACATTTGAGACACAGATAGGACATGGCTGGTATCTAAAAATGCCTCCGAGCAGCTGTCGGTGGCTGCTGGGGCCCCTGAGGGGTGAGAGGAGATGGGCTCTGGCTCCCCACAGCCAGCAACACACCCAGGACCACCCCCAGCAACCCAGAGCTGCATGGAGCCCTCAGCTGAGGGTGTTGAGGGGAACCCCGTGTGCCCCAAACCGCTGGTGACCCCGTGAGCTGTGACACTGCATGATTCCCCCAGGCCCCCCCGGAACCCCTCAGGGCACCCCCTGGATCCCCTCGGGTCCCCCTGGGTGGTGTTATCGGGGCGGCCGGGCTGGACCACACCCCAGCTCCGCACCCTAATCGGGGCAGCACAGGCAGGGCTTGGCCTGGGTTTGGTGGCACTGGGAGTGTGCAAGGACATGGAGGAGCATGCGGGAGCATGGACACGGCAGCAAGGGCACACAGGAACATGTGCATGTGTGAGGAAGGGCATGTAGAAGTGTAGAAGTCTGACAGAGCCTGTCCATGGGAGCGAGGACGAGCAGGAACGTGCCAGAGCATGCAAGAGTGAGCAAGGACACACAGAAGCATGGCAGAGTGTGCACATGTGAGCCAGGACACGTAGAAAATAGAAACATGCCAGAGTGTGCCAGAGCATGCACATACCGGCAAAGGTAGGCAGGAGCACGCCCAGAGCATGTACATGTCAGTAAAGACATGTGGAAGAGTGCCAGAGCATGTCAGAGCATCCACGTGAGAGCAAGGACATGCAACAACATGCCAGGGCACGCAAGAGTGTGCACATATGACCAGGGACATGCAGGAACATGCCAGAGCATGCACACATGAGCCAGGCCATGGGACACACACAGCAGGCACATGAGCACATGCAGGAGTGAGCAGGAGGGCACCGGCGCCAGGCCCGCACCCCCCCATGCCGTGGCTCTGTGCCACTGCTGGAGCACCTGGCTCCCCCTGTGGGAGCCCAGATTTGGGGACCTTCCCCCCAGAACTTCAGGGACTGCCAGTGGGATGGGTGTGCTGAGCTGGGTCGGGTCTCTGCAGGACACCTCGGTTCTGACTGTGTCCCTGACAACACAACAGCAGGGCCACGGCCGTGAGCATCCAAGGAGGAGAGAGAGGAGGAGGAGATGACGCTGAAGGGAGCCACAGCAGGCCCACGGGAGCGCTCTGAGCGCGGGCGCTCACCCACCCTTTAAATCTCCCTCCGCCGCACCGGCGCCTCCTGAGCATCCCTCCCTGGCACAGCCGCGCCGCCACCGGCACCCGCCACTTGGGAATTGTCATTCCTCCTGCTCGGTGTGCGGGAAGCTGGGAGTGCCGGCGTGCTGGCCTCACCGCCAGCATCCTGCAGCCGCGGCCCGAGCAGCGTCGCCTTCCCCGGCCAGCGACTCGGCACGGTGAATCAGCACTTCCCGGCTTGGGGCTGGCACTGTGCCGTCGCCACGGTCCCCCCACCGGGCACAGGTGATGTCCCCCCACATCCTGAGGGCAGCCAGGGCAGCGGTTGGCTCCTGGTACCCATGGCACCCTCAAACCCATTCCCTGGCTCATCCCTTGCCACTGCAGCGTGCTGCTGGAAAACCCCTTCCCGGGGCACAAGAACTCATTGGGATCCCCCCAAACATCCCAAAAATGCTGCCCCACCACCGCCACCCGCAGCCTGGTGTGTCTCCATTGCTCCACTTCACCAAAACACCTGGATTTGGCATCTCCACCGTGCCTATGGGCATCCACGCTCTTGTTGGGAAGGGGGCAGGAGTCAAGGGGCATCCCCCCAGCCCCCCAACAGCCTCCTGCCTGCGAGGCGCAGGGCCAGAGCTGGGAGCAGATGGTCCTGCTCGGCACGGCCACGCTGCACAGCACGGGGCGCTTGGGCACGGCCCGGCATGGCTTCTCCGGCCGCGCTGCCCCGCTCCGGCCAGGGCTCCCCTGCCACACTCTCACCCGCCTGGAGAATTTGGGCTTCCCCAGGGCCACACGCTGGCTGTGCCAGGACTGTCCCATGTCACCCAAGCCGGAGACACGCACACGTGCTGACACTCCACAGACATTTTTGGCTATAAATAGGCCTCCCCTGTGCGCGGCGCCAGCCAAGCCCCGCTCCCTTCTTAGGAGCTGCCCCCCCCCCGCACCCCAAAATCGCCAGCCGGTGCCACAAAACCGCACGATAGCTGTAAAATACTCTGCAGGGGGTTGTGCCGGCACCCAACGGGGCTTTCTGGGTCTCCTGGGCTTGCCACCCTCTTCCAAGGCACCCCGATCTCCTGATTCTGGGAGCTGGAAATTTATAAAGGGAAATGCTGGGAAATCAGCCCTTGGGGACCCCTAGGTTATTGGGGTGAGGGTAAGAGTTCCCTCAGCCCAATGCCTACCCGTGAGCATCCTTGTGGAGCTGGGATGAGGGGGGAGTCAAGGGCACGGCACCCCAGAAACCCTTTCCAGTAAGTCCAGTTTGCCCAGTTGCTAAAAACTGGGGGACAAAGTGGGTTGGGCAGTTGTGTTCCACCAAGACCCTCCGGACTCGGCTTGCCCACCGTGTCTTGACAGAGCTGGGAGCACCCAGGACTGTCTTGGGGAACCCTCCAGGGGTTGGTACCCCAGGGGAAGTGTCCCCAAGGTGTCCCCACGTTGTCCCCGGGGTGTCCCCAGAAAGTCACCGCCACTCGCCTGCCCCGTCCTTCCTGAAAGCAGCCCCGAGGGACACGGGGTGACAGCAGAGCCCCCGCCGCAGGGCGAAAAGGGCGTTTAGCCCCCTCCGGAGGGCTCCTCACCCCCCACCAAACTTTTCGCCGTGCCTACCGCCCTCCCCCCCCAGTACCGCTCCCGGTGCTCGGCGCAGACCCCCGCCCGGTATCCCCGGGGCGGGCAGCGCCTCCCGGTGCCCCCCCCGTCGGCGTGTCCCCGGGGAGCGGCGCCTCCCGCCGCCCCCCGAACCCCTCCGTACGCCCCGGAGCGGCGCATCCCGGTGCCGCGGGGTCTCACCTGCGCGGGGCGGCGGGCGGGAGAGCGGCGGCGGCGGCGGCGGCGGCGGGGCCGGTGCGGGAGCGGGGCGGGGGGAGCGGAGCCGCCCTGCACGGCGATATAAATAACATTATCTGGGCGCGCAGGGACATTCCTGCCCGGAGCCGGCGGCGCTGCCCGGCCCCGATAGCCCAGCTCCCCCCGGGAGGGCCGGGCCGAGCCGACCGGGCGGGCGGGGACGGGGATGGGCGCAGGGACGGGGACGGGGACGGGCCGCCCGCCCCGCAATGCAGCACAGCGGCGCCCCCCGGCCGCCAGCGCCACCGGCACCCGCGGCACCGGCAGCGGCACCGGCAGCGGCACTGGCAGCGGCACCGGCAGCGTCACCGGGCACCGGCACCAGCACCGACAGCATCACCGGCAGCA
Source organism: Myiozetetes cayanensis (assembly GCF_022539395.1). Classification (NCBI taxonomy): domain Eukaryota; kingdom Metazoa; phylum Chordata; class Aves; order Passeriformes; family Tyrannidae; genus Myiozetetes; species Myiozetetes cayanensis. Next base: position 55,567,499 of record NW_026087853.1, read on the forward strand.
GCAGCACCGGCGGCACCGGCACCTGCCAGGTGCGGAGTAGCGCAGCGCCCCGCCGACATCGGTGGGGGTCCCCGGCGAACCACCCCCTCCCCACCTTCCCCGGCCAGCCCACGTGTCCTCCGGCAGCCCTGGATGCCCCCCAGCTAGTCACAGGCACCCCGCAGCTGGCCCTCAGTGATCCCCAGCCAGTACCGGGTGTTCCCCGCTAGTTCTGGGTATCCTCCCCCCGCTAGCTGTGGTTGTGCCTCATTAGCCCTATCAGTCCCCCAGCTAGTCCCAGGCACCCCCCAGTTAGACCTCAGTGTCCTCCAGCTAGCCCCAGGCATGCCCCAGTTACTCTGGGTGTCCCCCAACTAGTCAGTGGTGCCCTCCACCTAACGCAGGCAGCCCCCAGCTAGCCCTGGCCCCTGCGTGATTAGCCCTGGGTATCCCCCAAAAGCCCTGGACGTGCCTCAGGTAGCTCCAAGTGTCCCCCAATAGCCCTGGATGCCCCCAGCTAGTTCCAGTAACCTCCAGCCAGCTCCTAATGTCCCCGAGCAGCCTTGTCCCCACTAGTCCCAGGTGCCCCCAGGGAGCCCCAGGTGTCCTGTACTACTCCTCTGTGCCCCCGGGTGTCTTCCACTAGTCCTATGTGTGTCCCACTAGTGCCAGGTGACCCCAGGTAGCCCCAGGTGTCCTACACTAGTCCTGTGTGCCCCCAATAGTTGCAGGTGTCCCCCACTAGTCCCTGGTTCCCACCAGACAGCTCCAGGTGTCCCTCACTAATCCGGTGTGTGCGCCACTAGTCCTGTGTGCCCCCACTTGGGAAGCCCCAGGTGCCCTGCACTAGTCCTGTGTGCCCCCAGGTGTCCGCCACCAGTCCCGGGTGCAGGTAGCCCCAGGTAGCCCCAAGTGTCCCCCGGTAGCCCCAGTTTCTCCCCATCCCGCCCCATTGGCCCCAAGCCCCGCCCCTTTCCCCTCAAGCCCCGCCCACAACTACTGAGGCCGCGCCCGCGGCCCCGCCCCGCTGCTAAACCCCGCCCCTTTGGGCCCAGCTCTCGCGAGACCCGGGTCGCGAGATGTGCGGGGGCTGTGTGGGCACCGAGTACCCCGAGCGGGTGAGGGGCGGGGGGGGCCGGGCCGGGACCCGCCGGGACCCCTCCCCGGGCCGGTCCCAGCCTCTGCTGCCGCCCTAGGGCACCACCTGCCTGGAGGGCGGCTCCTTCCTCCTGAACTTCGTGGGCTGCGCGCAGTGCGGCCGCCGGGACTTCGTGCTGGCCGCGAACCGGGCCGCGGGCCTGCACGACGGGGAGGAGATCGTCACCTACGACCGTGCGAGGGGGGAGCACCGGGGCAGGGGGGGCGTGAGCTGTGGGATCTGGGGGTCTTGAGGGCCAAGGGGGACATTTGGGGCCTGGGACTCAGGGGGTCGCTGAAGGTTGGGAGGGGTGACTGGAGGACTGGGAGGGGTCTGGAGATCGGGGATTCTTGGGTGTTGGAGGGGACCTGGGGCCTCTGGGGGACCTCTGGGGCCTGGGGTTTTGGGGTGCATGATGATAGGACCCGGGCTCAGAGGAGGGGGGAGGCCTAAGGGAGGGTTAATTTGGGGGCCCAATATTCAGGAGGTCCCTGAGGACGGGAATGGTGGCTTCCCGGGGATGGGGTCTCCTGACGGGTTGTCAGGGAGCTGAGGGGCATTAAGGGGGGTGAGGTGCTGGGGTGGGGGAATTCGATGCTTTGGGGACAGGAGGTCTGCACCCCAGGAGTGAGGGCAAGCACAGAGGGTGGGGGTTTCTCCCGAGGGACTGGGAGGGGGTGTACCCCAGGGACAGTGCCTGTGTTCCCTCACCCCACTGTCCGCCGTTCTCACAGACCTGTGCAAGAACTGCCACCACCTGATTGCGCGTCACGAGTACACCTTCAGCGTGGTGGACGACTACCAGGTGTGCCCCTTTTTCACCCCAAACCCCTTCCTGGTTCCTTTGCCTCCGGAATGTCAGACCCACCCTTCCGCGGGCTGATTCCCACCTGCCCTGGGACGGAGCCTCGAAGGATTCGGAGCTGCATCCTCTGTGCCCGGGGCTACCTGGAGGTTCCCAGCACTGGTCCGTGCCTTGTGGGGGGAGCCCAGCTCACCTGGCACGGGAATGTGGGTGATGGGAGGGGCCTGTGCCCCCCATTCCTTATTCCTGTCCCATTTTCTATGTGGCAAACTGCTGGAAAAAGGGCTCGGGGGAGCCGGTGGGGCTGGAAATGAGATCCCCCCGGCTCTGATTGCAATCAGGGATCGGGTACCGGATCCGGCTCAGGTTTCCCTGTGGGGGAGCAGGGCCGTGGCAGCCCCCTTTTTTTTCCATCCCCCCCTTTTCCTCCCCCCAGGAATACACCATGCTGTGCCTGCTCTGCGGCCGTGCTGAGGATTCCATCAGCATCCTGCCCGATGACCCTCGCCAGATGACCCCACTCTTCTGAACTGGTGTGTACCCTGGGATGAGATCCCTGGAACCACAATCCCTGGGGACCACACAGTCCCTTATGTGATTCTCTCCCCCAGGCTTCCAACCTGGATTCAAGGAATGCCCGACACCGGATGCTCCCGTGTTTCCGGAGCCCTGTGGCTCTGACCCCGGCTGCAGGGATGGGGTGCAGCGCCACGGCCCGAGCCCCCCGTGTGCTGGAGACATAAAGGGGACCCCAAAACAGGGTCTGTGTCTCCCCAAAAACAGGATCGAAAGGGATTCCCACCCCATCCCTGCCTCAGGAGGCCTCTGGTGTGGGGCAATAAATGTGACGTGTGACAGCTCAGTGGTGCAGGTGGGAATATTTTGGGGCTGGGCTTTACCCCCTAGAGCTGGTGAAGGTATTGAGTCCTGATACAGGGATCAAGGGAGCTTTTGCCATCCCAGGAGCCTATGGAATTCCTCTCTAGTCCTTCCCAGCACCTGAGAGCCCACTGCACCCTCGCAGTGCTCTCCTGTGGAGAAAACTTGATTATTTTCCCTCCCTGAGGAGCTGGCTTGGGGTCACGTCTGTGTGCCCTGGGGTGTGTAACTTAGCCCTGCCCTGCCGGGAATTCCTTATTCCTGAGGCGGGAAGGAGCTGGGTGTGGGAAATCACTGCCCTGGGGTGAGTGAGGTGCTGCTCTTGGCACCCAGCCCCAGCAACACCCACGGGGAACTGGGTGCAGCCAGCCTGGCCCCCACCTACCCCTGTGCCGCTGTTTCCTGATGTGGCACCTTGGGGCTGCAGCCTCCTTCCTGCTACCCCACATGGCTGTGGGTATGTTCCCAAAAACCACGCGGATCCGGGCGCGCTCCCTCCGGCTCGTTTATTGCCCCCAGCCCGTGCCGCCCCAGAGGCTCCAACCCTCCGCCCCTATCGAGCCCCCTCCCCACGGCGGTTTCAGAGGGGGCTGTCACCCTGCGGAGAGCTGGGGCCACCCCAGGGTGACCGCAGAGCTGGGATCACATCGGAGCCGGGGCCGTGCCGGAGCTGGGGTTACTTGGCCAGCTTGAGGAGGCGCTGGATGTCGGGCTCCAGCTGCGCCGTGGGCACGCGGGGGCTGTAGCGCCGGAACGGCTCCCCCTCGGGCCCCACTAGGAACTTCTCGAAATTCCAGGAGATGTCGGAGCGCCGCACGGGGCTCCAGGTGACAAAGCGGGGCTCGGACATCAGGTGTGCAGCCTCGTCGGCTGGCGCGGGCAGGTGAGCCTTGAGGTAGGCGAACACGGGGTGGGTGTCGCTGCCGTTCACCTGGCACTTCTGGAACAGGGTGAAGTTGGGTTCAAAGCCGCCCCCGGGCCGCACGTGCTTCAGGGTGTTGAGGATCTCCTCGTTGGTGCCGTTCTCCTGCGGCAGGGAAGGGAAAATCCGGGAGCTATGAGTTTCCCGGCTCCCCCACCCCCCACACCACTGCCTTGTAGCCCACAGGACTTACCTGGTAGCCAAACTGATTACAGGGGAAGCCCAGCACGACCAGCCGCCGGGGGTAGCGGGCTTGGAGCTGGTTGAGCTGGGTGTAATCCCGCACCGTGGTGCCTCAGAGCGACGCCACGTTTTCTATCAGGACCACGCGGCCCCGGAAAACGCCGAAATCCACCTTTTCCCCGTGCAGGGAGGTGGCGCTCAGGTCGTAGAAGGACTTGGCGATGGGGACGCTCATGGCTGCGGGCGCGGCTGCCTCCCCCGCGCGCCCGCACCGCCTCTTAAGGGCTTCCCGGCTCCCACGTCATGGTCCAAAGGTCTGCGGGCCCCGCCGCGGCTTGGGAGAAATCGGAGCTGCCCGTCCCACCCGTGGAAGGAGGAAGGTGGCGCAGGGCCAGGGCGATGCTCCACCTGCCTCAATAATTCATGGCACGGTGCGGTGCGGCTGCTCGTCCCAGTGCCCGCAGGATGTGGGTTGCTGCCGGCCTGGCACGGCGTGTTCCCGAGGTTTGGGAATGCTGGTGGGAATCGGGGAATAACTGGGAGCTGGGGCTGTGTGGGGTGGAGGACAGGAGGGACGGGTGCCCCAGCACTTCTGGCCTGGCGCTGCCTTGGCATCGCCTCTGGGGACTCCTGCGCTGCCATCCCAGTGCCCACCAGTCCCAGGGCCCGCTGGTCCCAGTGCCAGCTCAGTCCTTGGGCCCATCCACAGTGGTGCCCACCATTGTCCTTGTACCTGCCCATCCCAGTGTCCGGCAGCATCTCGGTGTCCACCTCTATGCTGGTGACCGTCATCCCAGTAACCACCCATCCCACTGGTGTTGGCCGTGGCACCCCACGGGTCCCACGCTCCATATTCCCGTGCCCAGCCTGGAAAGGGGACACCGTCCTGGCTGCCCCCGATCCCTGTCAATTATTGATCACCGCTCGGGTGTCCGTGCCCGGGCTGTGCCTGCTGCACGCTGCTCCCTGTGCCGGTGCCTCTGGAGGGTGACCACCACTATGGCATCGTGCCCACATCCCCCCACGGAGCACACGCACTACCAGCACCTCCAGCATCACTTTTATTCTGCAAACGGTGTGTGTAAAACTGGGGGGCTCCCACGGGCACGGGGTGGACACCGGGTGGGTACACAGCGCCTGGACACCCCCCATCCCACCCTGCACACCAGGGGGGGCACAGGTGCCAGGATGGGGGGGCACCCTCATGCCTTCCCCCCTCCCACTCCCTGTGGGGTGTCCCTCCCCGCCTCCATGGGGACCGCCCCAATCCCGCCCCTATCGTGCCCTCCCCCGACACAGCCCGGGGCACCGTCAGGGAGGTGCCAGCCTTCAGCACCAGCAGGTTTTGGGGGAGTCCTCACTCTGCAGAGGCTGTTGCTCCTCTTCCTCCAGCCGGGCCAGGGTGGGGGCGCGGGGGGGTCCCCGCAGCTCCTCCAGCTCCTTGCGGTGCGCCTGCAGCACCAGCTCCGTCAGCCGTGTGAAGGACTGCGGGAAGGGGCGTGTGAGCCCGGGAGAGCGCGCCCCGACCCCTCCAGAACCTCCAGCCCTCCTCCCAGTCCCCTCAGGACCCCGCGGCCCTCCTCCAGCCCCCCCCATACCTCCTTGATGTTGAGGTTGCTGCAGGCACTGGTCTCGTAGAAATCCATCCCGTATTCCCTGGCCAACTGTGGCACCAGGATTTTGGCGGGGAGGGAGCGTGATTTGGTGGGGGGGGGGATTCAATTACCCCGCTTCCCCCCCGGAACGTGCACAGCCGGGCACGGACAGACGGGTGAGCTGAGGGGGCTGGCATAGGGGAATCCCCCCGGGTCTGGGCACTGGGGACTTTGGGGGTCCAGAGGTTCTGGGGGCGTCCCTGGGTGCTTTAGGGGTGCAGGGGACCACGCTGGAGGTGCGAGGAGGGGTTGGGGTTCCCTGGACACCCTGGGGGCGGAGTGTGTGGGGGAAAGGGGGTTCCTGGATGCTCTGGGAGCTGGGGTGGGGGGGTCCCTGGTCATGCTGGGGGGCACTGGGCATGTTTGGGGGTCCCTGGGCACAGGTAAGGCTGCAGGAGGGCTGTTGGGGTCCATGGAGAGTGCAGGGTGGGCTCAGGGAGGGACTGACCAAGCCAGGGGTAGAGGAGGGGGGTACTGGATGATCTGGGGGTCTAGAGGTCCCAGGGAGGACACGGGGGGGGGGCACTGGGTGCTTTAGGGGTGCAGGGGACCATGCTGGAAGTCTGGGGAGGGGTTGGGGGTCCCTGGACATCCTGGGTGGGCAACAGGGAGATCTAAGATCGGCCCTTGGAGTGTACAGCTACTGTGGGGGAGGCAGGGAGCTCCTGGATAGTGGGAGGGGAGGGAATGCTGTTTTTGGGGTGCCTGGGTACAGACTGCAAGGGGGTAGGAGACGCCTGGTCATGCGGGGGCGGGGGGAGCTGGGGATGTTTGGTAAGGCTGCGTGAGGGCTATTGGGGTCCCTCGTGAGTGCAGGGGGGGCCCTGACCACCCTGGGGGCGCAGGGGTTGGGGTCCTGCCCCCCCGCGGGGCACAGGCCAGCCCCCGCTCACCTGCAGCCCTTGCTCTTTGGGCACTTGCCTCTTGTGCTCCTCGTCCGCTTTGTTCCCGATGAGGATTTTCTGGACGCCGTCGGGTGCGTACTGCGGGGTGAGTGGTGTGAGGACCCCCTCACCACAGCGGGGGGACCCCCAGCCCTTCCCGCCCCCCCATGCACCCCCACCTCATCCACGTCGCTGGCCCACTTGACGATGTGCTGGTAGGAGCGCTCGCTGCTGATGTCGTACACCAGGAAGATGCCCTGCGGGAGGGGGGGCCGGCCATTGACACCCCAAATCTGTACCTCAGTTCCCCCTCTGCTGCTCACCAGGACGGGTCCCCCCTCCATACCTGTGCCCGCCGGTAGTACTGCTTGGTGATGGTCTGGTACCGCTCCTGGCCGGCCGTGTCCCTGCCCGGGGACAACGGGTCAGTGCCACCACCCGCGGCACGAGTTGGGCAGGGTTCAGCCCCCACCCCGGCTGGGGGAGCGGGACTCAGACCTCCCCCAAAATGCCCCCCTTCCCCCACCCCTCCCCGGGATCCGGTGCCGCCACTCACCAGATCTGTATCCGCACCTTGATCCCGTCCACCTCGATCGTCTTCATCTTGAAGTCGACACCTGGGACGGGGACGGGAGAGGGGACGGGGTGTCCCGGTGTTCCCCACCGCTGGAGCTGCTGTCACCGGGGGCACTCCGGTCCCCTCCTGGCCCACCCCAAGCCCCGCCGTGGCCCGGTCCCGGTGCCCACACCTGGTGCCAGGCCTGGCAGGAAGTGCCAGGTAGGTGATCCAGGTTCCCCAGTGCTACGGCTTTCCGGTGCTGTGGCTGCCCACTGCTCCCGGTTCCCGGCTGCATCCTGCTCCCGGCTCCCCCGTGCCAGAGATGCCCAGTGTTCCCGGTTCCCCAGTGCCCATGATTTCCTGGCTCCCTGATGCTCCCGGTTCCCCGAAGCCGCGGCTCTCCGGTGCCCCCGGTTTCCCAGTTCCCGGGTACTGCGACTCCAGATGCTCCCGATTCCCTGGCTCCTATAGTTTCCCCACTCTCTTGTTCCCCATTTTCCCGGTGCCCACGGTTAACCGTGTCCCCGTTACTCGCAGTTTCCCGGTGCCCCCGCTTTTCCCGTGCCCGCCACTCCCTGGTTCCCCGGTGCCCACGGCTCCCGGGTGCCCTGGTTTCCCGTTTCCCCGATTCTGTGGCTTCTCAGTTCCTCGGTACTCCCCCGTTCCCCGGTGCCCACGGTTTCCCCCCTCCTTGGTTTCCCGGTTCCCGTGGCTCCCTAATCCCCCCCAGTTCCCATGGTTTTCCCGCTCCCCAGTTGCCCGGTTTTCCGTTTCCCCGGTGCTGCAGCCTCCCGGTACTCGCGGTTTCTCGGTGCCCACGGCTCCCTGCTTCCCCAGTGCTGCCGCTCCCCGGTTTCGCGGTGCTCCCCGTTTCCCGGTGCCACGGCTCCCCGGTTCCTCAGTTCCCCGCTTTCCCTTTTCCCCGGTACTGCGGCTCCCAGCGCTCCCGTTTCCCCGGTGCTGCACCTCCCCACCGCTCCCGACTCGCTGATGCTCCCGGTTCCCCGTTTCCCCGTTTCTCCGTTTCCCCGGTGCTCCCGCTTCCCCGACGCTGCCGGTTCCCCGCTCCCGCCGCCGCGCGCTGCCGGTGCCGGTACCGATGGTGGAGATGTGGGCGGGGTGGAACTGGTTGTCGGTGAACCGGCAGAGCAGGCAGGTCTTGCCCACGCCCGAGTCCCCGAGCAGCAGCAGCCGGAACAGCACGTCGTACTGCTTGGCCATGGCGGGCCCGGGCACCGGGGCCGCACCGGAGCTGCGCCGCCGCCGCGCCGGGCCGGGCTGGCACCGGGGGATGCACCGGGGCGGGGCGAGGGCGGCGGCGGCGGCGGGAGGGGGCACCGGGGCGAGGGTGTGGGGGGGTAACCGGCGGATGCTGTGGGGAACGGGGAGGGGACACCGGGGATGCGGGGGAGGGAGCACCGGGGGTGCACCGGGGATGTACCGGGTGCGGGGGAGGCACCGGGGAATGCTGTCGGGAAACGGGGTGGGGACACCAGGGGAAGCACCGGGAGAACCGGTGGGGACAGGACACCGGGGGATGCTCCGGAGTACCGGGAGGGACACGGGAGTGCGCAGGGGAGGGAGAACCCGGGGTACACCGAGGATGAAGCAGGGGATGCCCCGGGCACCGTGGGGATTTGTAGGGGAGCTCCGTGAGGGACACGGGGGAACCGGGGCCGATGGGGACACCGGGGGATGCTCTGGAGTACCGGGAGGGACACACAAGGGAGGCACCGGGGATACCTTGGGGGTGCTCTGGAAAACAGGAGACAGGAGAAACGGGGGATGCCCCAGGGGGACGAGCGGGGACACCAGGAGATGCTCCGGGGCTGCTGGGAAGGGGACACAGGGGTGCAGCAGGGGACACTGGGGTGAAACAGGGAGCTGCACTAGGGGAACGGGTGACACTTTGGAAGGATGGGATGGCATCCAGGGGGACAAAGGTGGGCCCATGGGAACGTTGTGGGGGTCAAGGAGGCCAAGGGCAGGGTTGGCACGGGGACAACTGCCGGGATCAGTGCAGGATGGGGATGATGGCGTGGACAGCAGCCCAGAGGGGAGGGATTTGGGGGTGTTGGGTGATGTCCTCCACTGCCCGGCTGCAGAGTCCTCGGCATGGGAAGGACGTGGAGCTGCTGGAGCAGGGCCAGGGCAGGCCATGGAGATGCTCCGAGGGCTGAGGACAGGCTGGGATAGAGCTGGGGGTGTCCAGCCTGGAGAAGAGAAGGCTCCAGGGAGACCTTTGATCCCCTTCCAGTGCCTAAAGGGGCTCCAGGAGAGCTGGAGAAGGGTTTTGGACAAGGGCATGGAGGGACAGCACAAGGAGAAATGGCTCCAAAGTGGAAAAGGGAAATTCAGATGGGATATTAGGGAGAAATCCTTCACTGTTAAGGGTGGCGAAGCAATGGGAACTGAATTCCCAGAGAAGCTGTGGCTGCCCATGGATGCCTGGAAGTGTCCAAGGATGAGCTCCCTTCCAGGATCCCAAGCCACGGAGTAAGCGATGACGTCACGCGTGACGTCACACCGCGATGACGCAGCGCCCTCCCGGCATGCGCGCCGGGGCCGGGCGGGGCGTGCGGGGCGTGGCCAGGCGACGAAAGGGCGTGGCCAGGCGGGAGGGGCGTGTCCCCCGGGGGGGCGTGGCCGTCTGTCCCCTCCCGGCCGCCGTCGCCGCTCCCCGCGGGCCGCGATGGCGGGAGCGGCCCCCGGGCCCGGCGGGCGGCGGCGGCTGCGGGACGACGGGCTGCGGACCTGCACCTCCGCCGAGCAGGTGCGCGGGCAGCGGGCCGGCCGCCGCGGGGCTCCGCGACGGGGCTCGGGGGCGGGAGGCCAAGAGTGGGGTCGCCAGGCTGCGGTGTGGGGTCTGGGGTGCGGCGGGGCCGGCCCTGGGGTGCGGCGGGGCTGGTGTGCGGGGTGCCGGGGCTGCTGTGGGACCGGCTGATCCCTGCCCCAGTTTCCCCGCGCCAGCCGCTGGCCGCACACCCACCGATGTCACATCAGTTCGGTCACCCGGGGGGGGTTTGGGGGGTTTCGGGGGGTGCTGCCACCCGCCAGGCGCTGCAGCCCCCCGGGGGACACCCCCGCTGGCTGTGACACGTCCCCCAGAACTAGTGACACGTTGTCCAGACCTAGTTCGGGGCGGGTGAGAGGTCGTGGGGGACAGCCAGACCCCCTCCTCCCGCCCTCCGTCCTGATCCAGCTGCTGGCAGCTCCCCTGGGTGCCGGGACGGGGTGAAAAGTGACCGCTGTTTTCCCAATCCTTGGGATTTCTGCTCAGTTCCATCCTGGCAGGGCACAGTGCCATGCATGTGGGTCCCTGTGCTGCCCCTCCCAAACCCTGTGGCCGATCCTGGGGTGTTTTCCTGGAGGATTACTCTGGGCCGGGGGTGTCGGACTCCCTGGTTATCCCAGGGTGAGTGGGAGGAAGGTGTTTTCCATGGGGGTCCCAGGATGGATCAAACTCCAGCTGGATTTGTAAAGCAGCACCAGATGGTGCTGGACTCTGACATAATTCAGGGCACAAAGGTCCTGGCAGCTCCCACTTCGGTTTTACTGGATGAAATGGGGCTGTGAGTCCGATAAAGCCCTGGGATGGGGTAGAAACTGGGGGGCTCAGTGGGGATCATTTTGGGATGTGCGGAGCTGCTTCCCAGAGATTACCACAGTCTTTATTCCCTCTTTGCCCGCCAAGTCCAAGGTGGAGGACATCGTGCAGGAGGTCTATGACGCCTACAAGACAAACCATCACTCCTCGCAGTGAGTCCTGAAATTCCCAATATATGTAAACAACTCCCATCCCAAAAAACCAACAACTCCGGTTGTGGTGGGATCCTGCCCCTCCTGCCATTGACCCCCTGCTTTTCCAGGCCATCCTGCCTGCTCATCCCTGTCCTTCCTGTCTCCCAGGTACGTCCTGCAGCGGGAGAAGCACTTCCATTACCTGAAGAGAGGCCTCCGGCAGCTCACTGAAGCCTACGAGGTACCGGGAATGCCGGATATCCCGCCCTGGAGCCACTGGCTGGGACAAACCCCTCACCCCAGGGCTGTCACTGGGGCTTTGCTGGCCCCGGGGTGGACACAGCATTTCCTGTGTGCCCGTGGGATGTGGTGATGCTCTGGGGGTTCTGCTCCCTGTCCTCTCACCCCTGCCTGCTCCTGCTGCACCCCGTGTCCAGTGCCACTCCCCACCTGTCCCCTCTGTCCCCACAGTGTCTGGATGCCAGCCGCCCCTGGCTCTGCTACTGGATCCTGCACAGCCTGGAGCTGCTGGATGAGCCCATCCCGGAGTCCGTGGCCTCCGAGTAAGTGGTGGGAGCCGAGGGGGGGACCCCAAACCCTGCCACAGCCAGCGTCCCCACGGGCCGCCCGCGTGACGCTGGAGGTGCCACCTCCCGCTGTCCCCGGAGCAAAGGAGCGCTTTGTCTCCCTGCTTTGTCTCCCTGCCGCCGTCAATGCCGCCCATTCTTCCGGAGGCTCCCTCGTGACGGCAGAGATGGGGGGGTGACACCCCCGGCTTCGGCCTCGGCGGGGGTTCACGGGGCTGGGAGGGGACACATCGCCCTGCTGGGGCGACACAGGTAGCAATGAGCCCCTTGCCCACTTTTCCTGCAGCGTCTGCCAATTCCTGAGGCGCTGCCAGAGCCCCCAGGGGGGATTTGGAGGGGGTCCCGGGCAGCACCCCCACCTCGCCCCCACCTACGCCGCCGTCAACGCGCTCTGCATCATCGGCACCGAGGAGGCCTTCGGCATCATCGACAGGTCTGGGGGCCGGGACAGCTTGGGGGGACGTGGGGGGGTGTGTCCTCCCCCCTCACAGCCGCTGGCTCCTGCAGGAAGAAGCTCCTGGAATACCTGTACTCTTTGAAGCAGCCGGATGGCTCCTTTCTCATGCACGTGGGTGGAGAGGTGGACGTCAGGTGGGTGAGGGCTGTTTTGGGGAGCTGGGACACTTTTGGGGAGCCAGTGCTGGGAGCTGGTGATGGTTTTGGGAGCCGGTATAGTTTTGGGGAGCTGGTGCTGTGGCGGGGAGCTACTTTGGGGTGCCGTAGCACAGGGCTGGTGTCAGGAGCTGGTGCTGTTTTGGGAAGCCAGTGTAATTTTGGGGAGGCAGAGCTGCCGCAGGGAGTGGGTGCCATTGTGGGGTGCCGGTGCCACATCCCTGAGCACCCTTTTCCCACATCCCTGAGCACCCTTTTCCCGCAGGAGCGCCTACTGTGCTGCCTCGGTGGCCTCACTGACCAACATCCTGACGCCCGCGCTCTTCTCCGGGACGGCCGAGTGGATTGTCAGGTGAGATTTTGGGACGGGAGCGGGGACACACAGACAAGGGATGGCATTCCCGGCACCAGTGCCGCCCTGACCCTGCTCCCACAGGTGCCAGAACTGGGAGGGCGGGATCGGCGGCGTGCCGGGCATGGAGGCGCACGGCGGCTACACCTTCTGCGGCATGGCCGCGCTGGTCATCCTGCAGCAGGAGCACCTGCTCAACCTGCGGAGCCTGCTGGTGAGTGACCCCTGCCCAGGGCACAGGGCGGGAGGGTCTCATCTCATGGGGGAACTCTGATCCCACACCGGCTCCGATCGTCCCGCAGCACTGGGTGACCGGGCGGCAGATGTGCTTCGAGGGCGGATTCCAGGGCCGCTGCAACAAACTGGTGGACGGGTGCTACTCCTTCTGGCAAGCCGGGCTCCTGCCCCTGCTCCATCGGGCACTCCATGCCAGGGGTGAGTTGCCATGGGCTTCCTGTGCTCCCCAGAGTGGCATCTCCAGGGATCTGACACCCCCTCCTGGTGTTTCTTCTCCGTGTTTCCCTCCCAGGTGACACAGCGCTGAGCATGGCGCACTGGATGTTCGACCAGCTGGCACTGCAGGAATACATCCTCCTGTGCTGCCAGTGCCCGGCTGGGGGGCTGCTGGATAAGCCAGGAAAGTGAGTGATGGGGGGAACACGGGGCTGCTCGGCCCCCCCAGGCTCCCCCTCAGCATCCCAATATCTCCTGCGTGCAGATCCCGGGATTTCTACCACACCTGCTACTGCCTGAGCGGGCTGGCCATTGCCCAGCACTTCGGAAGCGGAGACCTCCACAATGAGGTGGTCCTGGGTATCCCTGAGAACTGCCTGGTAGGTGCTGGACATTGCTGCAGTGGGCAGGCCTGAACTTCTACGGCTCCACAGTGCTGGGAAAGGCAGATCCAATGGAGGTGGAGAGCTGGGGTTCAGCCTGGAGAAGGGAAGGCTCCAAGGGAGAATTCAGAACCACTTCCAGGTGGAAGGGGCTCGCAGAGCGCTGGAGAGAGGCTTTGGACAAGAACTCAGAGATACAGGACAAGGGGGAGTGGCTTCAAAATGTAAAAGGGGAAATTTAGATGGGATATTGGGAAGAAATTCTTCCCTGTGAGGGTGGGCAGGCCCTGGCACAGGTTGCTCTGAGCAGCTGTAGCTGCCCCATCCCTGGAAGTGTCCGAGGCCAGGCTGCCCAGGGCTTGGAGCAACCTGGTCTGGTGGAAGGTGTCTCTGCCCAGTGGGTCGGACTACACGATCCTTAAGGCCCCTTCCCATGCCATACCCCTTCCAGAATTCCATGATTGACCTCTTCCATCCCTCTCTCTCCCACAGCAGCCCACGCACCCTGTCTACAACATTGCCCCAGAGAAGGTGGCGAGGGCGGTGATGCACTTCCTGCAGTATCCCGTGCCCAGCCTGGATCCAGCACCCGCTGCCGAATAGGGGGAGGGTCCTGCTGCCGCCTGGGGGTCCCGTGGCCCCGGAGTGCACGGCCCAGCCCAGCCCATGGCGTGGTGTGGTGGCCTGGCCGGCACAGCGAGGTCCTCAGGGTGCTAGCAATACCAAAACCCAGCCTGCTCTGGGCTGCGCGTCCCGCTGCCGTCCCGGCCGGGCTGTGGCAGAGCATTTTGGCATCAATAAACCAGAAGTGACACCCTGCCATGTGCTGGGGGCCCTGGGGACACACGGGGCAGGAGGTGACACCGTGCCCGGCTCTGGTGGCACCACTTCCCTCGTTCCAAGAACACGCGGTGACTGCTGGGCAAGATAAATTAAGTGGAATTTTGGCTTTTTTTTTTTGTTTATTATTTATAGTCTTATAGTAAAGGGAAGCCTTAACTTGCAAGACAACTCTGGGCAGTATGTACAACATACCTTAAATTTATGGAATGGCATCAAAATGGGGGGAAAACGGGCACCTACGGGGCAGGGACGGGCCACTGGAGTTCGGAAAATGCCACGGAGGTGGGGAAGGGGCCGAAGGAGGGGAAAAGGAGGAGGAGGAAGAGGTGGGGGACGGGACCCCCCAAGCCCGGCTCTGTGCCAGGTCGTGCTCCGCCGACTCGGGCAGGTGGAGTTTGCACACAGAGAAAATAAATAGGGAGACCCCCCTAGTGCTTGCTCCCTTTTTTTGGGGGGCGGCCCGGCTCCTCCCCGCTCCGGACTGCGCTGGTCCCCGGCTATAAATAGAAATGCTCCTATAAAACCAGGAGGGACAGGGGAGGGGGGTCACTAGCAGGGGGGGCAGCGATGGGGGGCTCTCCCTGACCCCCCCCAAGTCTTTCGGCTCGGCCTGTCCGGCTCCCCCCGGGGCCGGCGCGGTGGGAGCAGGGAAGGGGCCGGGGAGGGCTGGGAAGCTGCAGTCCGAGAGCTTCTAGGAGCGGAGGGAGCGAGTCCTGCTGCGGGCCGGGGGCTGCCAGGGGGGCCTAACTGGCCTCCATGCGCAGCTTCTTCCTGCTCTGCGGCTCGTCGGGCTCCGAGTCGGAGCTGGAGTCGGAGCCGCCGTCGAAGGCAGAGATGGCGCTGCCCTTGGGGTTGGTGTAGAGGCTGTTGTCCGCGGGGTAGCTGGCCTGGAGCTGGGCACTGGAGCGGGCCTTCTCCAGCGCACGCACTGCGGGGACGGCACGGTCACCCTGCGTCTGGCCCCGCATCACAGCTCCTGCCACACCCCAGCTCCCGTGGGATCCCAGATCACAGCTTCTGCCACACCCCGGCTCCCGTGGGATCCTGGATCACAGCTCCTGCCACACCCCAGCTCCCGTGGGATCCCAGATCACAGCTTCTGCCACACCCCGGCTCCCATGGGATCCCAGATCACAGCTCATGCCACACCCTGGCTCCCACCACATCCTGGATCCCAGCCCCTGCTAGCCCCCATCTCCAATCAGATCCCAGCTCCCACCTTGCTGCTCCAACAGCGCGTTCTGCCGCTTGAGGTCATCGATGTCCTGCTGGTGTGTGTGGTTTTTCCGGCGCATGTACTGGATGTACTCTGTGGCTTTATCCAGGATTTGGGCCCGGGATGCCTGTTGCAATAGTGGGAAAAGCCAGAGGCAAGATAAAGACCTAGTTCAGGGGGGAAAACCATGGGATTTCATCTGCCTCATCCCACCCTGGCTCCGGTCTTGGGAATGTCCCAAAACACGGAGCCTGGACGCTGGGTGGGCACGTGTCCGTGCTCCCAGCACGCTCCATAAACTCACCTTCTCTCCCTGGAGTGAGGGCACGGAATCCCGCAGGCTGTGGAAACTGTCCTTGATGTGGTCCCTGCGCTTGCGCTCCAGCGCGTTGTGATGAGCCCGTTTGTCGGCCTGGGAGGGGGGGACAGGGATGGCACCGGGGGGGGCCACCATCTGCACCCCTAGAATTCCTTCTGGGAAGTGCTGCGGGAGCCCGGCTGGGCCCCTGGGGCGGCTCCGCGGCCGTGACGCCGCCGGCTTAGCCGCGAGGGCGGGGAAGGAGGCGGCTCCCGGTCCTTTCGGTTTCCCCGGCTTCCTGCTGCCGGGGCAGCCCCGGGCTCCGGGGTGGGGGCAAAGCACCTTCGCCCCGGAACTTGGTTCCCCCCCACCAAAACAACCAGGCACAAGTCCCCCTCTGCCAGCCCCCCGTATTGTACACCTCTCCAGTACCCCCCAAATACGGCCCTACATCCCCCCTAAAATGACACAGCCCTACACATTCCCCCTCCCCCCGACAACCCCGTTTTACCCCAAAAGACCCCGCACTCCTCCTGCCCTACAGAGCCCCAGATCTCCCTCCGCAAGTCCCGCAACTCCCCACTGATGATCCTCCCCATAAGACCCCCATCCCCGCAGGACACCCCCAACCCCTTTCCCCCCACCACCCCAAGACTCCCAGCCCCGCAGATCCTCCCTGTGTGTCACAGCCCCCGGAAGACCCCAGCCCCAAACGTGTGTCCCCCTCCCAAGAAGCCCCTCAACCCCACAGGACATCCCCAAACCCACCCTGCTCCCCTAGGGATCCCCGCTGCCCCTCCCAACCCCCACCCCCTCACCCCCCACCCACGTGCTCCCGATCCCACGGGGGTGCTGCGTGGGGGGCCCCCCCAGCGACCTACTGCGGACTGAAACCTCGGCTGCTCCTCCTGAGGAGCCCCGAGCCGGGCGACGAGGAGGAAGAAGAGGAAGAGGAAGAAGATGGTGGAGGGGGGGGGCGCCGCCATATGAGGGAAGAACAACACACAAACCAAACGTTACCCCGTTCCCAGTGCTCCTAGGGCGGGGAACGGCTGCGGGGGAGGCGGGGGTTACCGCGGGGCTGTCCCGGGAGCGGGGACCCAACTCACGTCGCTCTCCACCTCGATGTCATCGTTGTCGCTCATCGCTCCCGCCCGGGTGAAGCCGCGGGCCGCGCCGCCACAACAACAGCCCGCACCGCGCATGCGCACGGGGGGGGGGGGCGCTGCGGGCAGCGATGGCGCCGGGCGGCGCGAAGGACCACGGGAGTTGTGGTTTAGACAGGAGGAGGGGGAGGAGCGACTCCCTGCTCGGGGACTACTCCTCCCGGCGAGCAGCGCGCGGGAGCGTTGCACGCCGGGAGCCGTAGTCCCCGCCTATAAAGGGGGCGTTGAGGGTCCGGCGCCCGGCCTTGGGATGGAGGAGGTGAGTGCGGATCGGGGGGAGGAAAAAGCGGGGTGGAAGGGCTTGGGGTTGTGGTGGAGAGGGGTGTATGGGGGTCTGCAGGCCGGCCTAGCAAGAGGGGCTGTCGGGTGGGACTGCGGGGTCGGTCTGGGCTGCTGTGGGTATGCCTTGAGTGCTGCAGGTTGGCCTGGGGATCTGCAGGCTTAGCAAGGGCGGCTGTGGGTCTGACCTGAGTGGCTGTGGCCCAATTTGGGTGTCTGCCTAGGAGGGTACAGGGTTGCCCGGGGGGAGGGGGGGCTGCAGGGTTGGGCTGGGGTACTGTGGTTCTGTCTGAGGGGCTGTACCCCAGTTTAGGGGACTGTGGGCGCGGCCTGCAGGACCATGGGTCTGCCTCGGGGTCTGTACCACAGTCTGGGGGACTGCAGGTCAATCTGGGGGACTGTGGGCCAGGTAGGGGGGACTGTGGGCCAATGTTATGGGACTGTGGGCTGCCTGGCCTGAGGGGATTTGGGGCCCACTGGGGGGGTTTGGGCATCCCCAGGGAGGGCAGTGGCCCTGCTCGGTGCTGGGAGCAGGGCAGGGCTGGGCTGTCCCTATCCCAGCTGCTCCCCATCCTCTCTGGGCTCCTCATCCCCGTGGGCAGCCCCAGCCGGGCTCTCCCTGCCGTCCTGCTGGTCCCCGTCACCCTCGGAGCCCGTCTCATCCGAGTCATCCTCCTCCAGGTAGCGGTACCCGCAGGATTTGTGGCGCGGGCGCGGCAGGCGGGGCAGCCGGTACTCCACACGCCTGCGCCAGCTTCCGCTCCATCCACAGGTACGTCCCCACCGCCACCACCAGCGTCAGCAGCAGCATGGACAGCTTGGCCTGTGGCGGCACAGCGAGGCGTTTGGGATCCCCGCAGAGCTCGGAACGTCCCGGGGCTGGGCTGGGGCGCACCTGGGGCTCACCTTCATGGGCAGCCCGGACCACAGGTAGACAGCAAAGATGGCCAGGGCCTGCCACCAGTGGTAGATGGTGAAGATGAAGTCTTGGCGCTCCTTGTTCTTGTACAGCATTCCTAGGAGGACTGTGGCAGAGATTGCAATCAGCGCCTCCCTTCCTGTGCAGTGGGTCCCCCTGGCGTGGGGGACAACGGGACGACCACAGTGGGTCTGTCCCGCAGATCCCAGGAGTGGGAGCGCAAGGTCGCAGCGCCAGGGTTAGTGGGGAGAGGATGAGTGGAGAAGCTGGGGACAGCCGAGGCTGCTTTGGGGACCACCACCGATGATGCTTTGGGGATAACGGAGACATTTTGGGGACCACCGAGGCTGTTTGTTTGTTTGGTTTTTTTTTCCCCCACCACTCACTGCTGATTCCGGTCTTGTTGAGGGCGCTGCCCGTGCCCCAGAGCGCGGCGAAAGCGTAGAGCAGCGGCGCCTGTGCCTGCTGCCGGGGCTCTGGCGCCCAGCAGAAGAGCATCACCAGGAGTCCAGCGTGGATGACGGCCCCAGCCAGGAGCGGGATGTGCCGGCGCAGGCGCAGCATGCTCAGGGCCAGGCTGGAGCACGCCGAAGCAGAGAAGCCGTAGGCCATGAGGAGATACGCCAACTTCTCCAGCCCCAGGGTGCACACGCCGTAGTTCTGCGGCGAGTGCGAGCTCAGCATCACGTGGCCCTGCTCCCTCACCCCCCCACCCCATCCCAGGTCCTACCAGGGAGAATCCGGTGCAGACGAAGAGCACCTCGAAGCCGCTGTAGATGAACAGCGGCAGGAGGTGCTGCAGGCGGTAGTCCCGCATGTGCTTGAAGGGCAGCTGGAAGATGTTCCCCCAGCCGATGCTGCGCATGTCGATCTCCTCCATGGGCCGGTACGCGGCGCCGCACAGCACCAGCACCTGCCGAGCGCCCAAGGTGAGGCGCTGCCCCCGCCCAGCCCGGCGCTGTCCCCACCCCGCCGGCCCGGCACTCACCACCAGCATGGCGAGGAAGGCGGCAGCCATCAGCGCGCTCTCCACCACGATGAGGTTGACGCTGCGGGGGAGGCTCTGCAGCACCGTCTTGTTGAAGCCGGGCAGCATGCCGTGGCTCAGGGTCCCTGCCGGGGAAGGGGGGGGGAGGGCACACTGCAGTTAACCCCAATGGGAGCGGGGGGCTCCCGGTGCCGCCTCGCGCCCCCGCGGCCTCACCGCAGTGCTTCACCGTCGCCAGCGTGTGGTTGAGCTGGTACAGGTAGTTGTTGAGGAAGAAGACCATGGGCAGCTGAGCGCAGACGAAGCTCAACTAGAAGATGTAGCAGGGGGGGCAGGCTCAGCGCTGCCGGTGTGGCCCCCGCCCCGCCTGTCCCGCCCATCCCACCGGCGCTCACGTGGAAGCAGGAGTAGAAGACGGTCTGGAAGACGATGATGTAGGTGTTGCAAGCGTCCCGTGGCGCCCGCTCCTTCTCCTGCTCCTCCTTGTAGTTGACGTACTCGTAGTACTTCTGGGCCATCCTGCACGGCACAGCAGGTCAGCCGGCACCCCAAGGCCCTGTGCCCCCTGCCCGCCCACCCGATGCCTACCGCGTGATGTAGTTGCCCATGGAGGCCCAGAGGGGCACGATGACCACGCCGATGGCCACGGCGGAGGGCACCAGGGTGTAGTAGCGCTCCCAGTAGTTGCTGGAGACGAAGAGGGCGTAGATGCCCACCGCCAGGAACATGGCCCACTTGGTGCCGAGAAACCTGCCGGGGCGAGGAGCGGGCAGTGTGGGCGGCTGTGCCGGTGCGCCGTGCCAGCCGGGAGCGTGGCGGAGCCGTACCTGATGAGGATGGGTGTGTAGAGCAGCGCTGCCACGGGCGTGACGTTGATGCCCATCAGCACCTTGTGGTCGATGTCCTCCAGCTGGATGTTGCTGTACTTCACCTCCCGGTAGGTCTCGTCATAGTGAAGGATCAGCTGCATCTGCAGCAGGCCTGTGGTGGGGGAACCCGGGGGCGGTCACTGCATGTTCTGAGCACCCCGGATGGTTTTAGGGACCCCTGGGAGGTGCCCATACCCAGGTATACACCGTAGGTGAGGGTGCCAGCCAGACTGGCGGCCACCACGTTCTTGATGACGCCGAGACGCTTGCGGCGGAAGTACTTCTGCTCCTCCTCCTCCTCATTGTAGTCGGGGTGAGCGCCCACAAAATCATCCAGCTGGAGGTGACCCTGGCTGTCAGACCTTGGGGAT
The DNA here is from genome assembly GCF_022539395.1 of Myiozetetes cayanensis. Classification (NCBI taxonomy): domain Eukaryota; kingdom Metazoa; phylum Chordata; class Aves; order Passeriformes; family Tyrannidae; genus Myiozetetes; species Myiozetetes cayanensis. The sequence continues at coordinate 55,587,580 of NW_026087853.1, forward strand.
GGCCACCACAGGCCTGCCCACCCCCCCATCCCCTCCAGGTTCCCTCCCCTGGTCTCACCTGTGTCTCTGTCCCCTCAGTGCCCAGCCTGGCACCCAGCACCATCTTGGCCCCATCCTGGCAGCAGTCGGGGTCCTTCTCCATCACTGCTTCTGGGGGAAACCGGGATGGTGCCAGGATGGGGAGGAACCTGTTGGTACCCCAAGTCTTGTACCCATGTATTTTGTACCTCTGTGTCCTTCATACCCAGACCTTGCACCCCCCGACTCTGCACCCCTGTGCCCAGCACCCCCAGACCCTGTGCCCATGTGCTCTGCACCCTGAGAGATGCACCCCCAGACCTGCACCTATGACTTGTACCCCCAGCCCTCGTACCCTTAACCTTGCATTTCCTGCACCCATGTGCAGGATGGGTGCATTTCCTGCACCCGTGTGCCCAGCACCCCCAGATCCTGCACCCATGACTTGCACCGGTGTCGGGCACCCTGCACCCACGTGCTCTGCATCCCTACACCCTGCACGCCCCGAACCCAGCACCGTCCCCACCCCCTCAGCTCTGCACCCCCCCGAACTGCACCCCTGGGCCCAGTACCCCCAGCCTCCACCGCACCCCCCAGCACCCCGACCCCTGTACCGGGTGCCGGAGCCTCCCGGGGCGGGGCTGTCGCTGCTTCCTCTTTCGGACGGGGCGGGCGGGACGGGGGTGGTTAAAGGAGCCGCTCCCACATTCCCCCCCACTCCACCCCCGCACCTCTCGTGTCCCGGACTCCCCCCGGCTCCTGCACCCCGTTCCCTGCCCGCAACCCCCAGTGCCCTGCACCCGCCCTCAGCACCCCGACCCCCCCAGAACCCATCACCCTGACCCCCCTGCACAGCACCCTGACCCCCCGGCACCCATCGCTCCCCCGTTGCACAGGAACCCTCAGCCCCCACCGAACTCCCCTCCCAGCCCCCCTGTACCCCACAGCTCCCCAGTGCTCCCACCAGACCCCGGACTGGGTGCTGCCTCCTCGGTGTGTCCCGTGGCACTGGGTGCTGGTCCCGGCTGCTCTCGCTTCCCCTTCCCTGCCCGGGGGATGTGCCAGAGTGCCTGGGCGGGGGGACACCCCAGTCTGGGGGTATGGGGCACTGCCTGCCCTGCTGTCACCCCAAAGTCAGGGTGCATGGCATGGCAGGGTGCCCCGGGGCAGGGTGGGGGGACATGGGCAGGGCAGGAAGGGGTGACATCTTCAGGGCAGGATCTGACCCAGCCGGTAGCGGGGGATTCTTGACATGGGATTCTTACCAGGCTGCTGGTTCCTGAAGGATGAGTGGGATATGTGGGGAACAGCCCCAGAAGGGTCATGACAGTGGGGTAGGGGCAGCACCCATCCTGAGGGCCCCCCACACCCCAGGTGAGGGGAGCCACCCTGGAGTGCCAGGGGGAAAGGGTCCGTCCTGGGAACAGGATGAGGGTTGTCTGTGTGGTCCCAATGGATCAGGGTGGTTCTGGGAGCAAGGTGAGGGGTGTCTCTGGGGTCCCAGTGGGTCAAGGTTCATGGTGGTGGCTTGGTGGCTGTGGGAGTTCCCCAGTGCCACTGTCCCATGGGGGAGGTCCCATCCTATCCCATCCTAGACCTTTTCCCAACTGCCAGCCCCATGGAGGCGGGGCCCAATCCTCCCCGCCCCTGGCCATGGGGCCCAGCCACTGGCCCCACAGCATTTAGGGGCCCCTGAGCCTCAGCAGCGCCCACCTGGCCTCCCGCTCCTCCAGCCCCTGTGCAGCTCCCAAGGTAGGCACTGCGGAGTCCCCAAAACTGGCGTCCCCTGCGTGGCACCCCCTTAGCATCCCCCCTGCAGGTGGGGGTTGTGAGGTATTGGGGTGGGTTCCCTCGAGGAAGGGGGTGGGTGAGGAGAGGAATGGGGGGACAGATGTGGGGCTGCAGCTCTGTCCCCCAGATTTGGGGGTGTCTTGTCCCTGAGGTCCCCATGGGTGACCCCACATCAGGTGAGCAGCCCGGGCAGGTCAGTATCCAGAGGCTGGCAGTCATCCTGGGAATCCCAGGCATCTCCCGGGGCCTCAGGCAGCAGCACTGGGCTGAGTCACCCCAACAACCAGGACGGCCCCGAGCACCCAACCGCCCTTCAAAGGTGCCGCAAGTGACTCCTCTTTGGATTGAGCGCTTCGATCCTGGCATAAGCTACCCCGTCTCTCCCCAGGGCCACCACACTCTCCATGGAGACCGGCAGCACCTTCCAACAGCTTGGCAAGCAGCAGCCCCTTGAGCCCCCCGGGCAGCAGCCCCTGGGCTGTGGCAAGTGCAGCTCCACAGGCAGCGATCATGGCAAAGACCTCAGGAAAGCTGCTGGGTGCAGTGGAGGCAGTGGGATCGGGAAGGGACCAGTACCGCTGGTCTGCAGCACTGTGTGGTGAGAACAAGGGGCTGGGGACAGGAGGGAGACAGGAGGGTGGGCAGGGGGGCTGTGGCAGTACCAGGACGTTGGGGACCCCAGGTTGGTGCTGGGGGACAAGTCTGGGATATGTGGGCCACCGCCTTCCAGCATGGCCCAGGGGAGAAGATGGGATCTGCTGGGAACAGTGCCGTGTTGGGCTGTTCCTAGCAAGGGAAAAGCACAGGTGTGTGGACTCCCTGCCCTGTCCCCAGGGACTCTGGGGCTCCAGTTTGATGCTGGAGCGTGGGACGACATGGATCTGGGGTGACGTGGTGCTCTGAGGAGCTGAGATGGGGTTGGGGTCCGTCTGACACTGCCATCCCTGCAGTGGGAACCCCTATGCTGGGCTGGTGAGCCACCTGAGGGCATCCTGGCTCTCCGGGAAGACACGGCCCCTGGAATACCGCATGACCCAGCTGGAGGCCCTGGGACGCTTCCTGGATGAGAAGAAGCAGGAGATCCTGGAGGCCACTGATTTAGACATGGGCAAGGTGAGAGGGGGGCTGGGATTTGGGGGCCACTGGCATCATGTCTTTGGGGTCCTTCATGCCCCTTTGTCTGGCTGTTGCATCCTCGTGGGGCTCAGGGCACGGGCATGTCTCCTCGCCAGGGTCCTGTGTCCCTCTAGGTGTGCTTCAGGGCTGGTGTGGCGCATCCATAGGTGCTCAGTCCCCTCAGATCTGGGGACAGTGGAGGGCCTGTGCTGCTGATCCCATCCCTGGTGCCCTGACATTGGGCAAAGGCCACCTTGGCTGACGTGAAGTGGGAACGTTTCACCCGCTGTGTCGCCCCCACACATCCAGCCCCTGGGGGTCTGTGTGAGCTCCACAGAGGGTGATGTCCTGGGGTGCTCCTGGCCAGCCTGGCACACCCAGGATTACTGGCATTGTGCAAGGCGCTGGCGCTGCACATTCCCAGAGCCTTACAGGGACTGGTTTCACTGGCATGGTGGCATGGGCAGGGATCTGGATATGGCTCAGGGTATTGCAGCATGCCAGGAGGTCCTGGATGAGCCGCTGACGAAGCGGAAGCATCCCTGCCATGGATAATTCCAGTGGTCTCAGCTCATTGTCTCTGGAAGTGTTCAGGCTGGACAGGGCTTGGAGCAACCTGGTCTAGTGGAAGGAGGCCCTGCCTGTGGCAGGGAGTGGCGCTGGATGAGCTTTAAGGTCCTTTCCAACCCAAACCATTCCAGGGTTGGTTCCATGAGATGATCCTCACCTCTTTGTCAGGCATCAGTGCAGCAGCCTGTGCCCTCAGCCACGTCCTTCCACGTCCTGCCATCTCCCAAGGCTCCTAATTGCCTTGTTTGTTGGATGCAAGTCCTTCTCTTTCAAGCCAGGCCTTGATAGGCATCAGTGTTACGAGTGTGTCTGCCACCTCTCCTAATTATGCCTAATTAGATCTGGTTGTCCAGTAATGAGCTTGTTATGCAGCCAGGCCCTCATAGTTGGATGGACACTTCACCTGCTCTTACGTACCTGAGGTGGTGCCTCACGTCCAGTGATGCCGGTTCCTCTCTGGTGCCGATGATCAGCAGCGCTTGGATGACCTCAGACTTAATGTCCCATCTCCCAGCCTTCGTATCCCATCAGAACCCATAATGACTCATCACCTTCCTCACAGTGGTGATGCAACTGTCATCCCAGATCAAGAGCGGCCCCGTTGCTTCACCGGATTATGCCACGTGCCTGCGGAACTCACGTCCGGGAGGGTCCTCACGCTTCCTGGCAGCAGTGCTTTGGGGACCGTTTTGGGGTGGTGGAAGAGCATGGGAATCAAGGACCAGCCTTCCCAACCCCAAAGTAGTGTGGTGATGGGAGTGAAGGCTCCAATCCAAGGATGTTTTGGAGTTGGAGTAGTCCAAAAGTCCAAATGTCACAGCACAGGAGCTTTGCTCTTCCAGCTCTTCACAGTCATGAGGGGGCTCCACTGAGCCTGCTGGGTTATCCTGGTGTCTTCACAGTTCTCCTGCAAGTGTGATCCTGATCTGTGCTCTGTGGCCGTGGAGAGGACCCACTTCTCCATCTTGAGGGGTTTAATTGAGCTGTGGTTCTTTGTACTTCCCTTTAATCAAGGTCTTAAGTTCAGGTTTTGTCCATGGGCATGGGGAGGAAGCTCCAGGTTTTACTTCCAGCTTGAGTACCCAAGTGGTCAGGATGCAAGAGCATTGTCCCATCCCAGGGCAGCAATGTGGAACTGCCTCTGGCACCAGGACCAGCTCTTCTGAAGCTCCAGTGATATTGCTCTGTGTCCTCTTGGCTCAGGGCTCTGTTGCTGGTTCACAGTGCTGAGCTCAGGAATTTGTTAAATATCATGAAAATATCATGATATATTCAATTTTGGTGGTTTTTTTCCCTCTGGTCAAATACCTGTTTTCATACAGTTTCTGGGACACTGATATTCCCTGGGAGTTACCGGGGGTGATGGCAACTAATATTAAAGAGCTTCTCCTGCTCTTCGTGCTTGGAAGAGGGGAGAGACACCTCCTGGGGTGGTGGGGTTGGTGATGGGGTTGGTGTTGGGGTGACATTCTGTGATGTGTGTCCCCAGCCGTCCTTTGAGGCTTACTTCACCGAGGTCCTCCTCTGCAAGAACGAGCTCAACGTCACCCTCAACAACCTGTGCCACTGGATGAAGGACGAGCACGTGGACAAGAATCTGGTAAGAGGGAAGCTCTAGGGAAAGGGAAGGCAGGGAAGGGGATTGCTGGTGGGGAGGACAGGACTGAGGTCATGGACGTTCTCACAGGTGACGCAGCTGGACTCTGCCTTCATCCGCAAGGATCCGTATGGGGTGGTGCTCATCATAGCGCCCTGGAACTACCCCATCCACCTCTTCCTAGTGCCCCTCATCGGGGCCATCGCTGCTGGTGAGCCCCACGTTCCAGTCCCCTGGCCCAGAGGATCTGGGCAGTGCTGGGGTATCGTCCCCAGGGGGGCTGGCTGTTACAATGTCACTGTGCTGATGTCCTGTTGATCTCCCCCCAGGGAACTGTGTCATCATCAAACCCTCAGAGATATCCAAGAACACCGAGAGACTCGTTTCTGAAATGCTGAGCTGTTACCTGGACAACGTGAGAAGCCCTTCTTGTCCTTGTCCCTGTTCCCGGGCCATGGTGTTCTCAACCCTGCCTCGCAACCCCAACCCCACATATCTTCCATGTGCTGAACCTCCTTCCTCCACACCCAGCTGGTGTCCCAGCATCCCAGGATCCTGTTGGTGGGGACAGATGGTGACAGGAGGTGTCCTATTCCCTTGCAGGACTGCTTTGCTGTGGTGACTGGGGGTGTGCAGGAGACCACCAGGCTACTGGAGAACAAGTTTGACTACATCTTCTTCACTGGTATGTCCCATGGGACAGAGCAGAGTCATGCCTGGATTTGGTGTGAGGGGGAAGAGGGATTCCCTCCAGACACACCTGCTAAAAGGCAGGGATTGGCTTGGGGTTGTGATGCAGGGATGTGTTGGAGGATCTGGGATGTGTGTCTGAGATCTGGTGGGACTCAGTGTGCGTGCTCTGACCCCCCAGGTGCCGCATGGCAGAGCTGTGCGATGGCTGGTGGGTTCATCCCAATCCCCCGTGTTTTCCATGCCCACAGGCAGCCCCTCAGTGGGGCGGATTGTGATGACGGCGGCTGCCAAGCACCTGACGCCGGTGACGCTGGAGCTGGGGGGCAAGAACCCCTGCTACGTGTCCGACACCTGCGACGTGACCAACGTGGCTCGGCGCGTGGTCTGGGGCCGCTTCTTCAACGCAGGGCAGACCTGCATCGCACCTGACTACCTGCTCTGCAGCCTGGAGATGCAGGAGAAGCTCATGCCCGCCCTGCGCGAGGCCATCGTGGAGTTTTTCGGCCCCAACCCCAAGAATCCCCGGATTTTGGGCGCATTGTGGGGGACAAGCAGTTCCAGCGGGTGCGGAAGCTGCTGTGCAGCGGGCGCGTGGCCATCGGGGGACAGACGGACGAGGCTGAGCGCTACATCGGTGAGGGCTCGGGCCTCACGCGCGTCTTTGTCCGTGCACAGAGCGGATATGGGGTGTGGAGAGGGCCTCGCGTTTGAAGTGGGGGGGCTCTAGAGGGAAATGAGGTTCAGGGAAGGTTTCCACTGGAATTGGGTGCTTAGGGATGGGTCTTGGCAGGAGGTCCATGGTGTCACCTCCGACCTTCTGTGCCCGGCTGATGCCGTGGGGTTTCTTCTCCGCAGCTCCCACGATCCTGGCAGATGTGCAGCCCTCGGACCCTGCCATGCAGGAGGAGATCTTCGGGCCCATCCTGCCCATCGTCGTCGTGGCCAACATGGACGAAGCCATCGACTTCATCAACGCGCGGCCGCGGCCGTTGGCCATCTACGCCTTCTCCTGTGACAGCAAGGTGAGTCCGTGGAGCAGAGCAGGTGGGGAGGAAGATCAGGCACCACCCCGACAGCCCCCCAGACGTGCTCTGGAGGGATCACTCTGGGATCATCTGATGGATGAGTTGGGTGACGTTTGCCAAGTACAAGACCCTCATCCGCCTCCTCTGCTCCCTCCCAGGTGGTGAACCAGGTCCTGGAGCGGACGAGCAGTGGCGGCTTCTGCGGCAATGACACCCTGATGCACGTGACGCTGACCTCGCTGCCCTTCGGAGGGATTGGTATGTCCAGAGCCCCCAGGCCTGACCAGCTTCATTCTCCCTTTTAGGAATAGTGGGAACTGATAAATACATGGAGATCCTCCTCAGAAAAGGGGAAGTTTTTGTTCTCGGGGTTGGTGCAATTTGTTTTCTCAGGTGAAAAGCGAGGTCCCTCAGCCCTGGGCCTTTGCTGCAGCATGGTCCAGGGATACAGGAACACAGGAGTGTTGTTCCCCAGAATAATTCCCAATCTCCTCATCTCTCCCCAGAATATTTTTGGAATAAATCCCTCCCTTTGGTGCTGCCCCTTCTCAGCATCTCTGTTGGGGCTCGTGGCTGAGTCAGACATAATGAAACACCTTAACAATTAATTCCTCACCTGCCTGTGGCTCAGCAAACAATTTTTGGTGGTTCCCATTCCATAAGTTATCTTAATTGGGAATGATTCAAACCAACCACCTCCAATTATCAGCTAAAGCCACTTTAGAGCAGGGGAATGGGCTGAAGTCATCGGGGTGAGACGGGAAGTCACTGGACTCAACCTCCAGTTAAACAGGAACTGGGAGAACTGGGTGTTGCCAATGTGGCTTCAGGTTTTAAGAGCTCTAGGAAGAAGATGGAACAGCTCCAACTGTTGGGAGATGCAGTGGAGCATCATGGAGGGAAATCAAGGCTTGTATAGCCCCAACAGAGCTTGTGTAGATAAACAGAGGTGGATAAAAACAAGGTGCTGAGGCCTCCAAATGGCTGAGTTACAGCAGGATTGGTTGGACTGCATATCCATAGACCTGGAAGAGGCACTGGGAAGGATGGAATTCCTCCACCATGTCTGTGTTGCTCAACAGAGAAAAGCCTGGAGGGTTTTTTTTTTTTTTCCTCTCGTGTTGATGCTCAGAGTGGGTGTCACCAGGAGCAGAGTCCCATCCTGAGCATGGACCTGTCCTGTGCATTCCAGGGAACAGCGGCCTGGGAAAGTACCACGGGAAGTTCACCTTCGACACCTTCTCCCACCACCGGGGCTGCCTGCACCGGAACATGGGGCTGGAGGCCCTCAATGCCCCGCGCTACCCGCCCTACACCCAGCAGAAACTGGGGCTCCTCACGGCCACCTTCGAGGTCAAGCGCAGGGGCACCTGCACCCTGCTCTGAGGGTCCCACGTCCTGCTCCGAGGGTCTCCACGCACAAGAGTCGCTGTGGAGAACCAGGACTGTCCCCCGATTCTCACAGTGTCCTTTGCCTTGCTGGAGCGCGTTGGACAGCCGAGATGGACGCCCCCTCCTGCACCCTTGTGGCCTCTGCTCTGGACTGTTTTCCAGGACGCAGCTGAAATGGCCCAGAAGCTCTTTTTCCTCTTCCTGGTGGAGAAACGGTCCCGTCAGCCCCCTCTCCCATCACATGGACGATGGGGATGATCCTCCCTCTCCTCACTGTTGCTCTTTCCTCCGTGTAACTCTGCCTGTAGTAAAGACTTTGCATTGAGCTCTCTCCTGCCTCTTCTCGTGCCTCCGTCCTCCGGTTTGGGGGGTGCTGGGAGGTGCCCTGGGCTGGATTTGGCTGGAATGGAGCCAGCGGTGATAGGCAGCCCGGCAGGCAGCCAAGGGGCAGAGCAGGAAACTGGCAACCACCCTCCTTTGCACTCCCCCAGGGAAGGGGGAAGCTGCAGTTGGTGGCCTCAGGGCAACCACCCCTGTGTTTGCTCCTGTGGGACCATGGAGACTGACAGTGTCTCCCTGCAGCCCACCGGGAGCGGGGCTGGTGATGCCACGAGGTAGGAGTGTGGTGGGACAGAGGGGTGGCAGGAGGGGTCCTGGTGCTCTGTCCTCTCTATCCCACTGGAGTGGCAGTGGGATAACAGGATAGGGTGATACAGAGCTTGGAGGAGCTGGGCTGGGACTGGGGTCCCTCTGACACCCCTGTCCCCGCAGTGGGAACCCCTATGCTGGGCTGGTGAGCCACCTGCGGGCATCCTGGCTCTCCAGAAAGACACGGCCCATGGAATACCGTGTGGCCCAGCTGGAAGCCCTGGGACGCTTCCTGGATGAGAAGAAGCAGGCGATCCTGGAGGCCGCTGCTGTGGACATGGGCAAGGTGAGAGGGGCCTGTAACTGGGGAGACCTGGTGGCAGGAGGAACTGAAGGGCTCCCCCACCCCAGCTGAGGGCGCTGTGTCCTCCTCCCTCTGGGTGCTCCATCCCTTCATGGATCTTCCCTGGGTTCACAGCCTCTGGAGTTGGGAGACTGAGGTGAAGCATGTCCCAGGCCCCCTCCAGAGCTTGTCCCTGCCCTGACATGGGCAAAGGGGGCTGTGGGAAGCCTCCTGACATTGACAGCCATTCCCACACCTGCCAGCCTCTGTTTCCCTCTTTCCTGGGCAGGTTCGTCCCTGCTCCCTGCCCGGGATTCCCACTGAATTGTCACCTCCTTCCCTCCCTAAGGGCTTGCCCAGGCTTCGGCATTCCGAGCCTGGACTCTGTGGCTGCGCTCTGTGGCTCTGCAGCTGGAGCCTCACTATCACACAGGGCTCATTGTCTGCTGTTCTCCAGCCTAGACCCTTTGGACACCCTCCCTCCCCATCCTTCCTGCTGTCTGGATCAATGGGATCTGCATCATTTTTCCTATTTTTTTTTTTTTTTAAGCAGTCAGTGCTTAAAAACCTCATGCCATAGACACAGGGCAGGGGGCTCAGCACCCTTGGGGGGTGCCCGTTCACCATGGGATGGCGGAGGCTCCAGGGCGTCAGACCCCAAATCCTGGGGAAAACAATGTGGAGTGTGAGGATATGAGCTGCCCTGTGCTGCAGGACACACTGAGATCACGTGTCAGGTCCTCTGTGTCCCCAGCCGCCCTTTGAAGTTGAATTATCTGAGGTGTTCCTGTGCAAGAATGAGCTCCACGAGACCCTGAACAACCTGTCCCACTGGATGAAGGACAAGCAGGTGGACAGGCCTCTGGTGAGAGGGCAGCGGAGGGAGAGGACGGGAGGCAGAGCCGGGGTGGGATGGTGGTGCAGGATGGGACCTGTTGTGGTGGGTGTCCTGCAGGCAAACCAGTTGGATTCGGCCTTCATCCGCAAGGAGCCGTATGGGGTGGTGCTCATCATAGCGCCCTGGAACTACCCCATCTACCTCATCCTGGGGCCCCTCATCGGGGCCATCGCTGCAGGTGAGCCCCACCTTCCAGCCCCCTGGCTCAGAGAATCTGGGTAGTGCCAACCCTGGCAAAGGCACCTTGTCCTCAGAAGGGCTGCCTGTTACCATGTCACTACTCCAAAAGCCTGTCCATTTTCCCCCAGGGAACTGCGTCATCATCAAACCCTCGGAAATATCCAAGAACACCGAGAGACTCCTGGCGGAAACGCTGCCCCACTACCTGGACAAGGTGAGATGCTGTCCCCATACCTGCCTTGTGGCTGGGGTGTTTCTACCGCTGCACACTCGGAGCTGTGCCCTGTGCCCACCCCTACACCATCCCTCGTTTTGTGAGCTGCCCAGCCTCCTTCCTCCATACCCAGTGAGTGTCCCAGGACCCTGTTGTTGAGGACAGATGGTGACAGGAGGGAGATCTGTTCTCTTCTCATACAGGACTGCTTTACTGTGGTGACTGGGGGTGTGGAGGAGACCACCAGGCTGCTGGAGAACAAGTTTGACTACATCTTCTACACAGGTAATCCTGTGCGACAGAGCAGAGCCCTGCCTGGCCTTGGTGTGAGGGGGAAGAGGGGTTCCCTCTGAACAAACTGCTAAAAGGCAGGGATTGGCTTGGGGTTGTGGTGCAGGGATGTGTTGGAGGATCTGGGATGTGTGTCTGAGATCTGGTGGGACTCAGTGTGCGTGCTCTGACCCCCCAGGTGCCGCATGGCAGAGCTGTGTGATGGCTGGTGGGTTCATCCCAATCCCCCGTGTTTTCCATGCCCACAGGCAGCCCCTCAGTGGGGCGGATTGTGATGACGGCGGCTGCCAAGCACCTGACGCCGGTGACGCTGGAGCTGGGGGGCAAGAACCCCTGCTACGTGTCCGACACCTGCGATGTGACCAACGTGGCTCGGCGCGTGGTCTGGGGCCGCTTCTTCAACGCGGGGCAGACCTGCATCGCACCTGACTACCTGCTCTGCAGCCTGGAGATGCAGGGGAAGCTGCTCCCTGCTCTGCGCGAGGCCATCATGGAATTCTATGGCCCCAACCCCCAAGAATCCCCGGATTTTGGGCGCATTGTGGGGGACAAGCAGTTCCAGCGGGTGCGGAAGCTGCTGTGCAGCGGGCGCGTGGCCATCGGGGGACAGACGGACGAGGCCGAGCGCTACATCGGTGAGGGCTCGGGCCTCACGCACGCCTTTGTCCGTGCACAGAGCTGATATGGGGTGTGGAGAGGGTTTCCATAGGATTTGGGTGCTTGGCGGGGTGTCCCTTCATAGAGGGGCTGGGGTAGCTCCAAGGCGTCATCTCCGACCTCTGTGCCCGGCTGATGCCGTGGGGTTTCTTCTCCGCAGCTCCCACGATCCTGGTGGACGTGCAGCCCTCGGACCCTGCCATGCAGGAGGAGATCTTCGGGCCCATCCTGCCCATCATCGTCGTGGCCAACATGGACGAAGCCATCGCCTTCATCAACAGCCGTGAGCGGCCCTTGGCTGTCTATGCCTTCTCCTCCAGCGACAAGGTAGAGTGACAGCAGGACTGTGCCCGCCCTGTGCCCCTTGGCGGCCGTTTCCAGCCATGTCTGAGCTCCAGATATTTTCCTTAGAGCACACAGCCCTGGTTAGGGGTGGGGGGAGGGGGATGGATTGCAGCTGGAGCTGTGAGAGTGAGGTTGGACACTCACTTCCCTCTTTCTCTGCTCCCTCCCAGGTGGTGAACCAGGTCCTGGAGCGGACGAGCAGCGGCGGCTTCTGCGGCAACGACACCCTGATGCACGTGACGCTGACCTCGCTGCCCTTCGGAGGGATTGGTATGTCCAGAGCCCCCAGGCCTGGCCAGCAGGAGCCAGGTGTGATGCCACCCATGGTCAGGAAGGGTCTCAAGGGGAACCCTCTGCTCCAGAGGGCTCAGTGGTCCCTAGGGAAATTCTCCTTCAGAAGCTATTTGCCTCACCTTGTGCTCTTTGGCTTTGCTGGACACACGTGGAGCACCCTGAGGTTCCTTCTCTCTGTATTTCCTGCCCCAACCTCTCTGTTCCCTGTGTCTGAGGGAATGTCTGGCTTAAAACATCGGGAACTGGGGCTTGGAGCAACACGGTCTAGTGGAAGGTGTCCCTGCCCATGGCAGAGGGGTTGGGACTGGATAGTCTTTAAGGCCCCTTCCAACCCAAACTGTTGTGGGATTCCATGATGGAGACACTCAGTTTTGATGGGATGATCTCCACTATCATGGAAAACCACCTGAATCCCGCTCAGCTGGCCGGGTACCCTCAGTGCCATCACCCTTTATCCCAGGGTGACACGACGCCCAGCCCTTTGCCCCAGGCAAGATTTGCATTTTATCAGGAAGACGAAATGCCTCGGGACCACTCACTGAACTTTATCCCATCCCTTATCAACACACAGGGCATTTCCTCATTATCTGCCAGCCTGCCTGCCCTGCCCTGTGCTTGTTCCTGGCTGGCCACCTTCCACCTCTCGACACTGATCCCTGGAGATGGGTCCCACCTTGCCAAAGCCACCTTGACCATTGTCCCTCTCCACTCCCAGAGTCTTTGCAGCAGCAGGGCTGGATCCAGCATGGACGGGGATGTGTTTTGGAGGGTATTCCTGTGGTAGGGAAGCTCATCTGGTGGGAGCATCCTGCTGCTGCCACCAGCTCATCAGCGATGCCCTTCTAGTAGCTAAATGTGTTACCTGAAACGGTGAAATCCACTGATTGGAGGGTTTTGGGGAATCTCTCCACCTCCTAGGCTGATCTCCCCACTCCAGACCACCCCTTTGGGTGTGCACTGGGTTACCTCGATTGGTCCTGTTTCGGTCACATGCCTGGGAAGCTCATCCATGGCTTGGAAAGCAGCTGGATGAAGATGGGGGGGGGGCCGTTTTTACAGATCTGGGAGCTTAATTTTGGGGTTCTTTGACCCAAACGATGGCCAGATCCAGCCACACCCCCGGGTCCCGTGCTGTGTGTTCCAGGGAACAGCGGCTTGGGAATGTACCACGGGAAGTTCAGCTTTGACACCTTCTCCCACTGCCGTGGCTGCCTGAAGCGTGGGATGGGCTGGGAGGCCCTCAATGCCCCCCGCTACCCCCCCTACAGCCAGAAGAAATTCGGGATCATCCGGGCCGCTTCCAAGGTGACGCGTAAGAGTGACTGCGTCCTGCTCTGAGGGCCCCTGTGTCCCATTCCAAGGATCCCAACCCCGGCTGTAGTGTCCAGGTACAATGAAGCGTGTTTACCCACATCCTGTGTCTTCTCCTCCATGTCCCCGCTCACCTCAGCAGTCCCCTGTCCCCCTCATCTCCCTCCATCCCAGTCCCACATCCCCTTTCCTGGCTCTGTGGGGCTCCATCACCGCCGGTCCCACCGCAGCACAGGGGTCACCTCCATGTCCCCCCACTGAGGACTCTGCTCTGAGGAGGTCCACAGCAACGCCCTGATCCCAAATCCTTACGCTGGAATGATCCTGGTCTTTACCACGATCCCAGTTTCCCTTGATCCACGACCTCCGTTTCTCCTGCTCCGTGACCCCGGTTTTCTTTGCGCCGTGACGCTCCAGTTTGGGGGGGCTGGTTGTGCTCGGAGAAGGGATTCCCACCCCTGCCGGGCCGTGGAGTGCCGCGGCTGAATCCCAGAGGGATCCCCCTGGGTAGGACGGGGGAGGAGAGAATCTGAGAAGGGTGTTGAGATAAAGACACTTTAATAGGAAAACACAAGGAAAGGGTGACCGCGCCCAGCACCGGCGCCCCGCTGCCCCCGGGAGCCGGGAGGCCCCGGAATCCCGGGAAGTGCCAGAAGCCCGGGACGCTCTGCTCCGCCGCCGTAACCACGTGGGGCTCCGTCGCCATCAACACGCGCTTCCGCTTCCGCCGGCCGCTCGGACACGCCCCCTCCCCGACCCGGCCAATCGCCGCTCCGCGGGCTCCTCTCCGTCCAATGAGTGACGCTCTGCCTCCCTCCCCCTCCCCGCCTGCGGGGCTCCGACCAATGGGAAGCGCGTTCATCGCCGCGAGCCCCGCCCACCTCACGCGGCCCGCGCGCGCATGCGCAGTGCCCGCGGGGGCGGCCAGGGGTCAGGGCGCTGCAGGTGAGGGGACAGCGGGGGGACCGGGCCGGGCTGGGCTGGGCCGGGCCGGGCTGGGCCGGGCTGGGCTGGGGGTCCCGCTTAGGGCAGAGGGGGCGGCCCGGACCGCCCCCCCCGAGGACACGCGCAAAGGGTGAGCGGCGATTTCGGGGGTGACAGGAGCGGTTGGTCCCGCCGGGGAGGGACAGTGGCTGCTGGAGAGCGGGGAGGGGGCTTGGGGATGATTTTTTGGGGCATGGGGGTAAGCGGGGGGACGCCTGGGTCCTTTGTGAAGGAGACAGGACTCCTGAGTCATTGGGGGGGGACAGTTGGGTGCTTTGGAGGAGAAGTGGGACGTCCCAGGGGGGTGAGCGGGAGGCAGGATGCCCGGGTCCCCTGGGGGGACACTTGGGGTCCCTGGGGAAGGGGTGTGTGTTGGGACACCAGGAGAGAGGTGCCTGGGGTCCAGTGTCTCTTTGGCTGGGGTCAGGGTCCCAGGCCCCCCGTGGGAAGCTGGGGGGCCTCCCTTGCTTGCAGCCCCTGAGGTTCCCTCTTCGCCCCAGGCAGGACCGGCCATGGCGGCGCTGCGGCTGCTGTACCGGGCTTCCCGCGCAGGTGAGGCCACACCAAGCACCCCCGAACCCCACTAAGCCCCATCTCGATCCCTCCTCACTCCCCTGTCCCTCCCTCAGGCCCCCCGGTCCCGCTGCGCCTGCTCAGCACCAGCACCCCCAGGGACTGCTACAGTGAGTAGGGCCGTGACGCCCCTGTGTCCCCTCCGTGTCCCCTCCCTGCGGTGGGCACAGCCCCTGTCCCCAGGGCGTACGGGACGGGCACAGCTCCCTTTTCCCGCAGAGTACGTCAACGTGCAGGAGCAGCCCATGGACATGCGCTCCATCACCGACCGCGCCGCACAGACCCTGCTCTGGACCGAGCTCGTCCGAGGTGAGCCCCGCTCGCCCTGCCCGTCTGCAGGGTGCCATCCACCCGGCCCTGACCTGGCTCTGTCCCTGCCAGGCCTGGCCATGACCCTGAGCTACCTGTTCCGGGAGCCGGCCACCATCAACTACCCGTTCGAGAAGGGCCCGCTGAGCCCGCGGTTCCGCGGGGAGCACGCGCTGCGCCGCTACCCGTCCGGGGAGGAGCGCTGCATCGCCTGCAAGCTCTGCGAGGCCGTGTGCCCGGCACAGGTGAGCCTTCCCCCCGACCCTGCTCCTGCTGCCCGGGGGCTCCGGGGCTGACGCTGTCCCCGTGCCAGGCCATCACCATCGAGGCCGAGCCCCGCGCCGACGGCAGCCGCCGCACCACCCGCTACGACATCGACATGACCAAGTGCATCTACTGCGGGTTCTGCCAGGAGGCCTGTCCCGTGGATGCCATCGTGGAGGTAAGGGGTGCTTGGGGTGGCCTTACAGACCCCCTTTTCCCCACCGTGCTGACCCCAAGGGTGACCTTCCCACTTCCCGCCCCGGCAGGGTCCCAACTTTGAGTTTTCGACGGAGACGCACGAGGAGCTGCTCTACAACAAGGAGAAGCTGCTCAACAACGGCGACAAGTGGGAGGCCGAGATCGCGGCCAACATCCAGGCCGATTACCTGTACCGGTGACGGCCCCCCCTGGCACCCACCCACCACCGAATAAAGGGTCTGGGGGTTCACCCGTCACCGGGGGCACCGACCCCTTCCCGACCCACAGCTCTGTGTCTCTTCCTTTCCAGCACTGGCGTTTGACCCTCCTGAGCCCCAGGGTGATCCCTGAGTGTGTGGTTGTGTTTTGAGAACGAGGACGAGGGTCCTGGGGGTGACAGCAATGTTGGGGTGGGGAATGGGTTGCGGAGAAAGGTGTGGGATGGGGTTAGAGGTGGGCAGGGTTGGAGGGGCAGCACTGGGGGGAATTAGGGGAGAGCTGGGAGACTCATTTCCACTTTCCAAGGGCAGCCAGGTACAGGGGGCTTGGTGGTACTGTTGGGGGAGCCCCAGTGGTGCTGGTGTGAGGCTCTGGGTGATCCCAGCAGGGGGATCAAATGTGGTACAAATGGGAAGGTCCTGGTGGTACTGGTGTGGAGGTCGTGATCACCCTGGCAGGAAGGTCCCAGTGATCCCGTCCTGGGGGTCTCAGTGTGATCCCAGTGATACCAGTATGGGAGTCCTGGGGGTCTCAGTGATGCCAACTGGGTAACTCTGACGGTATTGGTGTGGAGATCTCAGTGGTACCAGTGTGGGTTACCTGGTGATCCCAGTGGCACTGCCAGGAGGGTCCTGGTGATACTGATGAGGGGTTTCCTGGGTCCGAGGGAGTGTGTGTGTGGGGGGCTGTTTCCCATTTCCATCCTCGCTGGATGATGCAAGGGGCCCTGTCTCCGAGGGGCCCCTTCCCACCGCGGGGTGGGATGCGGGATGTCCCAGGAAGGGGGGGTTCCCGTCGGGCGGCGGGGCCGGGCCGGTCGGTCCCTCCCCGGGGCCGGGCTCTTCCTGGGGAAGAGGAAGTGCGGATGGATCCTCGTCCCGCTCCGCCGCGGGGGGGGCAGCAGGGGCAGGTGGGCCCGGAGCGGGGCCGGGGCGGTCCCGGGGCGGGGGGTGCGCTGGCCCTGACTCAGAGGCAGCTGAGCGGGGCGGGGATTGTGGGGAAATAGGAGGTTTGGAAAGTATTTTGCCAGCCCGGTGCTGGGAAGAGCCGCGTGTGACCGGAGCGGGTCGGTTTCCCACGGCCACAGCGAGGCGACGCCGCGGTGCCGCCGCCGCCGCCTCCGGGACCCCCGGGGTGACGCCTGGGGTGACCCCCCCGCCCTGGTGTTCCCCTCTCTAGCCCTGACCCCCTGTCTCTCAGACCCCCATTCCCATCCCGTCCCGTTCCCTCCTGTACCGTTCTATCCCATCCCCAGGCGGGTGCCCTGACGCCTCCGCACCCCGGGCCGGATTGGGGGTCTCTGGGGCTCTGGGGGGGCCATGGGGTCCCTGTTCCGCAGCGAGGAGGTTTGCTTGGCCCAGCTCTTCCTCCAGTCCGCCTCTGCCTACAGCTGCATCAGCGAGCTGGGGGAGCGCGGGCTGCTGGAGTTCAGGGATGTAAGTAAGGGTTGGGGATGGGGGCGGTGTGTGTGTGTGGGTGTCTTTTGGGGTGTCCTGGGTGCAGGGGATTGGTCTGGTTGGGTTTGGGTGCCCTGGGTTTGGGATAGGTATTTTGGGGTGCTCTGGGAACGGGGACTTGGTCTGGGTGGGTTAGGGTGCAGGCTGTTTGGGGGGGGTGTGGTTTGGGATACTTATGGGTTCAGGAGGGTCGGTTTGGGGTGCTCTGGGAACAGGGAAGTTGGTCAGGCTGGCTTGGGGCGCAGAGAATTTGGGATGGTGTTTTGCGGTGCCTGTCACCCCGGGATGCTGGACTCCCCATCCCGCGGGGCCATGCCCTGATTGCCCCCCCGCCTCAGCTGAACCCCAAAGTGAGCCCCTTCCAGCGGCGCTTCGTGGGCGAGGTGCGGCGCTGCGAGGACATGGAGAAAACCTTCAGTGAGTGCCGCGGGGGCGCGGGGCTGACTTGGGGGGGGCTTCTTAGGAGGATCTCCCCCTTAGCCCTCCACTCTGACCGTGTGTTCCCCCCGCCCGGCAGCCTTCCTGCAGCAGGAGCTGCGGGGCGCGGGGCGGGTGCCGGGGCCGTGTCCCGAGAGCCCGCGGGCGCCGCTGGCGCGGGAAGCGCTGCGGGTGCAGGAGCAGTCGGAGCAGCTGGCTCAGGAGCTGCGGGAGGTCAGCCGGAATCGCGCATCCCTGCGCGGGCGCCTGCGGGACCTGCGGCAGTACCTGCATGTGCTGCGGGAGGGACGGCGCTTCACCAGCCTGCCGGTGGGTCGGGGCGACCCCGCCGGCCGCGGGGGGGGCTGCTTGGTGCCTCAGCTTCCCCCTCCCCGCAGACTCATCCCTCTGCATCTCTGCAGGCCCCCCTGGGCTCTCCGCCACGGCCACGGGCGCTCTCGGAGCGTGAGCCCATCCTCGACCCCTCCCTGCACCAGCACCTCGAGCGCAAGATCAAGTGAGAGGGGCTGGGGCGCAGGGGGTGGGGGGTGAAGAGGGGCCATGGGGCAGTGACGTGGCCACGGGGCAGCTGGGAAGCTGTGGGATCAGGGTTGGAGATGGCCTGTGGGACAGTGGCGTGGCTGGGGGGCAGCTTGCCCATCCCGACACCCCTGCCGTGTCTCTGCAGCTTCGTGGCTGGCGTCATCCACCCGTGGCGAGTGACCGCCTTCGAGCGGCTGCTGTGGCGTGCCTGCCGCGGGTACCTGGTGGCCTCCTTCGTGGAGATGCCTGAGCCCATGGAGGACCCGGCCACGGTGAGGGGGCACCCGGTGGGGAAACTGGTAGGGTTGGAGGACTGGGACACCAGGGTGACATGGGCTGCGCTGTTCCCAGGGCGAGAGCATCACCTGGGTCATCTTCCTCATCTCCTACTGGGGCGAGCAGATCGGGCAGAAGATCCGCAAGATCTCGGACTGGTGAGGGGCCGTGTCTGTCCGCACGGAAGTTTATTTAGTAACACCCACTCTGGATCCCCACGCAGGGCTGGGCTGGGAAGCCCTGGCACACCCTGACACGGCGGTGTCCGTCTGTCCCAGCTTTCACTGCCAGGTGTATCCGTACCCGGAGAGTGAGGCCAGCCGGGAGGACACCATTGCCGGGCTGCACAGCCAGATCCAGGATCTCAGTGTGGTGAGCCGGGTCCCATGGGGAGACGTGGGAGCCATGCCAGGACCCACATCCCTGACCCAGGTGCCCGCAGGTGCTGGAGGAGACGGAGCAGTTCCTGGCACAGGTTCTGGACAAGGTGGCGCTGGCGCTGCCCGCCTGGCGCGTGCAGGTGCAGAAGATGAAGGCCATCTACCTCATCCTCAACCAGTGCAGCTTCGATGTCACCGAGAAGTGCCTCATTGCTGAGGTCTGGTGCCCCGTGCAGGACCTCACCCAAGTGCAGGATGCCCTGCGCCAGGGATCGGTGAGTGCCTTGGTGCCCCTGTGTCCTTGTCCTGGGCAGGCTCCATGTCCCCCTGTCCTTACAATGGGGGTGTCCTCGTGCCAGAGCTGCTTGGTGTCCTCGTGCCAGTGGCTGCTTGGTGTTCCCACATTCTTGTGCCAGGGTTTGCCTGGTGCCCTTAGGCCCTCGTGCCAGAAGTTACTCGATGTTCCCCCGCCCTCGTGCCTGGGTTTCTTGGTGCCTCCACGTCCTCATGCCGGCAGTTGGTTGGTGTCCTCGTGTCCTTGTGCCAGGGGTCGCTCAGTGTCCCCATGTCCTCGTGCCGGAGGTCACTCAGTGTCCTTATGTCCCCTCACCATTGTGGGGCATGTGCCAGGAAGGGGGGTGCCGGGATCAGGCTCCAGGAGCTGGGCAGGGGGGGTTGCCATGGGGTGGTGCCATGCAGGGGAGGTGCCAGGATCAGGCTCTGGATGCTGTCCCCACAGTACCAGAGTGGCTCCAGCGTGGAGTGCTTCGTGCAGCGTGTCCCCACCTCGGAGAGCCCCCCCACCCTCATCCGCACCAACAAGTTCACTGCCGGCTTCCAGAGCATCGTGGACGCCTATGGGGTGGCCAGTTACCAGGAGGTGAACCCCGGTAAGGCCCCCCCGGACCCCCGCCACGGCCCCGAGGCTGGGGATGGCACCCCACATGATGCAGTCCCTGTGTCCCACAGCGCCCTACGCCATCATCACCTTCCCCTTCATCTTTGCCATCATGTTTGGGGACGTGGGGCATGGGCTGCTCATGTTCCTCTTCGCGCTCTGGATGGTACTGTACGAGGACAGCCCCCGCCTGCGGCAGGGCACCAACGAGGTAGGGGCAGGACAGAAGGGTGGGATGGGGTTGGAAGTAAGGGGTGGGCTGGGGGACGTGGAATGGGGTTGGAGATGTGGGATGGCCTTGGAAGCATGCGGTGGGGTTGAAGGTGTGGAGCAAGGTTGGGGGTGTGGGATTGGGGTTGGAGGCATGGGATAGGGTTGGTGACACAGGGCGGGTCAGGGCTGGTGGTGTGGGGGAGGGGGATGGCGTGGGGCAGAGGAGATAGTGAGAGACATGGGAGCCTTATTTGCCCCCACCAGATCTGGCTGACGTTCTTCGAGGGGCGTTACCTCATTCTGCTCATGGGAGCCTTCTCCATCTACACCGGCTTCATCTACAACGAGTGCTTCAGCAAAGCCACCGTCATCTTCCCCTCTGCCTGGAGCGTGGCCACCATGGCCAACCACTCCTCCTGGAGGTGGGATCCCACCCCTGTGCCCCCTGCCTGGGTCCCTGGGTCCCTGTCAGTGCTGACATGCCTTGCTCTGCCCCCAGCTCTGCCTACCTCGCCACCCACCCCTCCCTCACGTTGGACCCCAATGTCACCGGTGTCTTCCGAGGGCCGTATCCATTTGGGATCGACCCGGTGAGTGTCCCCTGGCAGGGACAATAAGGTGGGACCCTCTTTGGGGTGGCACAGAGTCTCACCCACCTTGTCTACAACAGATCTGGAGCTTGGCCACCAACCACCTCAACTTCCTCAACTCCTTCAAGATGAAGATGTCAGTGGTGCTGGGCATCGTGCACATGGGCTTTGGTGTTGTGCTGGGGGTCTTCAACCACCTGTGAGTCCTCAGGCTGCTCCCACTGGCTCTTGTCATGCCAAGGGGACCAGGATTGAACTCACCTGGGTGGGACGGGGTGGGTGACTTGGGTCCTGTACTCCTACACCTTGGTGGGTGCCGAGGACATGCGAGGGGGAGGAGGGACTGGCTGAGCGTGGCTGATTTCCCCCCGCCCAGGCACTTCAAGCAGCGGCACCGGCTGGTCCTGGAGTTCCTCCCAGAGATGATTTTCCTCCTGGCTCTTTTTGGCTACCTGGTCTTCCTCATCTTCTACAAGTGGATCAAGTTCAGCGCTGCCAACTCCCTGGTGGCCCCCAGCATCCTCATCCACTTCATTGACATGTTCCTCTTCACCTCCAATGCTGAGAACGTCCCGCTCTACCAGGGGCAGGTACCACGCCCCTGCCATGGGGACCACCCAGGGTGGGAGAGCTGGGAGCCCTGGTGTTGTGAGTGGGGCCGTTCTCAGCTCAGGTAGCCTGTAGGGGACCCCAGAATGATGTCCCTGTGCCACAGGTGCCGGTGCAGATGGTGCTGGTGGTGCTGGCGCTGGCGTCGGTGCCCGTCCTGCTCCTGGGGACGCCGCTGTACCTGTGGTGCCGGCGGCGCGCCCCGACTGTGGTAAGGCTGTAAGGGTGGCTGTGGGTGGCTCAGCGGGGAGGTGCAGGGGGGGCACATCTCACGGCCTGCCGGTGCTGTCCCGTTGCAGCCAGTGGCTACAGGAGAGCAGGAGCCACTGCTGGACGGGCAGGAGGCCGGGAACTCTGTCAACGCCACCAAGGAGGACGTGGAGAGCGGGGGGCACAGCCCTGATGCCAAGGTAAGGGGCACCCAGGGTGAGCTCAGGTGGTGGGAGTAGGGGTATCTCTGTCCCCTGCTCATGTCCTGTGTCCCCTCCATCCCTGCAGCACTTGGACTTCTCCGAAATCTTCATGCACCAGGCAATCCACACCATCGAGTACTGCCTGGGCTGCGTCTCCAACACCGCGTCCTACCTGCGGCTCTGGGCACTCAGCCTGGCGCACGCCCGTGAGTGCCCTTGGCCCCCTGTGTCCCCCACCGGAGCTGGGCAGACCCTCAACCCCTCTGCCTGCCCCTGTCCCTCCCATTCCCAGAGCTCTCGGAGGTCCTGTGGAGCATGGTGATGCGGAATGGCTTCGTGGGGCTGAGCTACGTGGGCGGGGTGGTGCTGGTGCCCGTGTTCGCCGCCTTTGCCGTGCTGACCGTGGCCATCCTGCTGGTGATGGAGGGGCTCTCAGCCTTCCTCCATGCCCTGCGCCTGCACTGGTGAGTCCCCAAAGCTGGTGGGATCTGGGGGATGGGAGGGTGATGGACCCCTAAAAACCACCCCTCACTCCCCCACCTCTCCTCGCCAGGGTGGAGTTCCAGAATAAGTTCTATGTGGGTGCCGGGTACAAGCTGTGCCCCTTCGCCTTCGCGCCAGACACCTGGGAGTAGCCGTGCTGAGGGAATGCCGGGGGCTTGGAACATCGGTGGCAGCCCAAATTCCCCCCTGCCCCGGAGCCGAGGGGCAGCTGGGTCTGGCTGCAGCATCCCCCTATCCCCTCTTCAGCAGTGAATAAAGCTGCCCCTGTGGCTTCCCCCCAGCTCTGTGTTGCCATCCCTTGGGTCAGGGGTCTGGGGGGGATTTGGGGGTGCCCCCCATCACTGCTGCCCATAGCCAAAGGTGGGGCCTGCGGCGGTGCCGTAGGTGCTGAGAGGGGGGAAGGCGGGCAGGGGGTAGGGCAGGGTGCGGGGTTTGGCCCCCACGTACACACTGGGGGGGCAGGTCAGGGGCTGGAAGGGAGGTGCAGGGAGCTCAGGGAAACTGGGGGGTGCTGCTGGTTGTTGGGTGGCAGCAACCAGTGCCCCACGGCTGCGGGGAGCCCCTGGGGGGGAGAGGGGCAGCAGCAGGGGGTCTGCCCCCCCTGCAGCCCCCCTACCTTTCTCCTGCTTCTCGGGGTGGGGGGGCAGTGGGGCGGCCCGGGTGCGGGTTGTTGCCCCCAGCAGGGACCCTGCCGGCACCCCGCACCTGCAAGGGAGATGGGGGGTCAGGGGAGGCGGTGTGACCCCCTCACTGCGGTGTGGGGGCAGCATCCGGGGGTCCCTTACCATGGCTCGGGGTCGCCGTCCCGAAATCCCTTGGCGAAGGGGTTGCTGGCGATCTTCAGCTGGGTGATCTGTGGCGGGGAGCAGGGTCAGGGGGTCCCTGGGAGGGTGCCCCGGGGTCCCCCGCCCCCCGTGCTCACCCGGTGGTTCTGGTAGGCCGTCACTGCCATGAACTGGGTCTCGGGGAAGCTGAAGGACTTGAAGTTCTGGTGGGCGAAGCGCTCGCTGTCGCGCCGTGGGTCCACGAGGACGACGTGGAATCGGGGCTGGTAGCGGTGCATGGAGTTGAGGATGATCTGGGGGGTGGGAAAGGGGAAGGTGACAGGAGACCCCCCACCCCCAATGCAGGGGTGCATCGTGTCCCCCCTCCCCATCACCTGCCCCACAGCGGGGTCCTCACGTGGCCATTGTCGTCCAGGAGGTTGTTGGTCAGCTTGAGCTTGTCGAAGGAGACGATCTGCCGCATCCACTGGGCGCCCTTGGCGGGGGAGTCGGGGTGGAAGTGGACGCGTCCGGGAGCTGCCGGCTCAGCCCGGCCCGCTGCCAGCCAGGAGGAGCTGTGGAAGGCATATCTGCAGGGCGGGGTGGGGCTCAGCACCCCCAGATCCAACCCTCTGCCCCCACAACCCCATCTCCACCTGTATCTCTTGTCGTCCAGCGGGATGAAATCCATGAGCAAGACGTAGTCAGCCAGCGGATCCAACCCCGACAGCTTCACCTGGAAGGTGGGAAACATCCTCCTGCACAGAGAGCGGGGGTGGGAAGGGTGTGCCCCCACCCCAGCAGCCCCCCGTGCCCCTCAGGTACCAACCTGCCCGCTTTGGTGACGATCATCTCGGTGCCCAGGCGGTTGAACTCCTCCCAAAGACTGCCCATCTCCAGCCGTGCCGCAGCGTGGCACACGCGCTGGTTTTTGCCGCTGGCCCCTGGCCCCTCGCCGGCCCACCCAAGACCAGGGGCACACAGGGGTCCCTCACCTGCACCCCCCAGGAAGGCTGCAGAGGGATGAGGGGGTGTTTGGTCTGGGGGAGCAGACACCGCATCACACCCTCCCTCTGTGGAGGGATGAGAGGATTGAGGTGGGGTTTATCCCCCTCCCCATTGCATTCCCACTCTTTTGGGATGGGGTGACCCCCCATACCTTATAACACTGTGGGACCCCACCACAGGACCCCACCAGTGGGACCCTGGAGCATTACCACAGGTGAGTTTTACCTGTCATGGGTGCAGCAGGAGGGTAGGAGGTGTCCGTGGCTCTGTCTCCGGGCATGGTGGCAGTGGGGACCACACTGAAGCCCCGTCCAAGTGCAGCGCTGGCTCTGGACTGTCCCCTGCAGCCTGCCGGGGGTTTTATGCCCCAACTCCAGGGTGGAGAGGCGGGGGCTGGAGCCGAGGTGGTCCTCAGAGGCTGGAGCACGGCCCCCTTCCCTGACCTGCCTTGACGCGATGATGACGGACAGGAGGTGAGCGGTGGCACTTCTGGGACCACCACTGGTCCCCAGCTGGGGCTTAGGGCACCCTGGGCTGTGGAGAGACATCTGTCTTGGGGTCTCCATGTCCCCTTTTATCACAGATCTGAGAAGGGGAGATGGGGGCTGCTCCACCCCCCTCCTCTGGGCAAAGCCCCTCTCTGCACGTGGCTGTCACCACCTGATATTAAAAATCACGGTGAGGTGTTGAGGCATTGGCTGCTCTGGCAAAGCCTCTGTGGGGTGGGGGAGGACCAGACTGCTCCCTCCCCCTAAGCCCAACCTATCCCAGTGTGGGTCCTGTCTCTGCCCTGGTACCTGGGACCCCCGTGCCCCCCATCGCTGTGTTCAATACTGGCCTGACAGTGGGAGATGGATGGGGCTGAGCTGGTGCTGTGGGGCTGAGGGATATTTGCAGGGAGGTGACAGACACCAGGGCAGGGGGCTATGGTGGGAAAGCAGGGGGCTACTCCAGAGCCCCCCACTTTCCTACGACCTGTGTCACTGCGTGCCACGGTGTGTATTCCAGCGGGATGAGGGGTGCTCAAGCTCTGGGGAAGGGTCTGGACGACAAGGAGATGTCCTCATGGGGATGCTGGTGTTTCTTTCTGCCCACTGGACTGAAATCCCTCCCTGCTCTGCATGTCTCCAAGCTGGGTCTCAGTCTTCCCTTCTGCCTTGGGGTCAGTACTGAAATCCTTCCCGTGCCCGTCGTAACACAGAGGTTAATCCTGTGTCCCCCACGCTGTGGGGGTGGCCAAGGGGGCGGCGTGGGCAGCACTGGATTTTGGAAGCAGGGCTGATGCAAACCAGGCAGGAACCATCTCCCCAAGCCCCCCTCCATCCGTCACACCCGCACACGTGTCCTGTAGAGCCGGCTCGGCCCCATCCATCTCCCACTGTCAGCCGGGCCGTGGCCGCGGGGCCTGTATTGAGCGGGGAGATGAGGAGGTGCGAGAGGCAGAGCTGACAGCGGGGGCTGATGGAGGGGGCTCAGCCCCGGGCAGGAATGGACCTGGCAGGGCTCCATCCACAGCTCCTGGATTTTCTGGGTGGAACTGGATGAGCTTTAATATCCCTGCCAACCCAAGCCGTTCCGGGATTCTCTGGTCAGGGTAGGTGACTGCAGGTGGATCTCCTGAACCCCTGCTGAAGCGCATGATACAAAATGGCTTTTCAAAATGAGCTTCTTTGGTCCAGAATGGGCAGGTGGAAACCAGAAAACCTTCAGAAGAGGGAAAATGCTGACTCTTTCCAATGGGCAATATTGCCCCAGACAGCAGGACAGGCTGGAGAGCAGCTGTGGAGGCCACCAAGGTGGAGATGAGCCATCAATGCATGCTGGGTGCAAGGACACCCACTGGCAGCTGGAGAAGAGCAGTGGCAGCTGGTCAAATGACTTTTTGCAATGAACCTTTGACTCACAGGTATAATGAGGAAGTAAAAGCTGCTTTGGGAGGGTGAGGGGAGAAGGGGAATCAGTCTGAGCAAACGGTCGTCTCACAAGGAGTAGCAACCAGTCAGCACAGCTGCTGGGAAAAGGGAAGTGAGAAGGGAGGAAGAAGTAATACTCATTTGTCAACCAGACATTTCTCAAGATAGTTTTGGGTCAGAGTCGGCTCTTTATTTATTTTACCTTTTTTTTTTTTTTTTTTTTTTTTGTAAACCCTGAATAAGAAAAGAGGAAGGAAATTTCAGCAGGTAAAGTTATACCCTG
This sequence comes from Myiozetetes cayanensis, assembly GCF_022539395.1. NCBI lineage: Eukaryota > Metazoa > Chordata > Aves > Passeriformes > Tyrannidae > Myiozetetes > Myiozetetes cayanensis. The sequence goes on from NW_026087853.1 coordinate 55,613,718, forward strand.
GAAATGTTCCAGACCACATGGGGATGGAGCTTGGAGTAACCTGGGCTAGTGGAGGGTGTCCTTGCCCATTGCAAGGGTGTGGAACAAGGTGAGCTTCAAGGTCCCTCCTAACCCAAACCATTCCAGGATCTAGGATCTGCTCTAGGGAATGTGTAGTGCAAAAGAAAATTGATAATTGCAAAGATAAAGCAATAATTTCCTTAAGTATGTCCATTACTGAGAGTTAGTTTTTTTCCCCTCCTACATATAATAACTAAGATATATATTATACAACTACAATTGCATAATTAAACGATAATATAGAATTAGAGAAGAATTAAAAAAAAATCTTTCAAATTCAAGTCTTCAACAAAAGTCCTTGATTTTGTGTTTCACTCCTCCCAGTCATGTGCACATAAGCAGCATTGCTCAGGCTCTGCAGGTATCAGTTCTCTTGTGCCGTGGGGATCCTGTCCCTAAAATCCCAGAGAAACCTTGGGATGGATCTCAGGGCCCTTGGGGAAGGCTCATTCTGTTTTCAGGTGCCTCAGAGACCCTTTGGTGATTGGTCCCCTGAGGATGGTGTAAAACTTAAATCTTCCAGCCACGTTAGAGGGCAGAACAGGGAAAACTTCCTGGTTTTGGCAAGACCAAGGGATGGAGCCTGTGGACTCCAGCTCAAGGACCTGTGAGTATCTTGGCTTGAGCTGTCATTATTCAGAGAGGGTGGAATTTTAAGTGAGTTTGAAACAGTTTTTCACTGGATGGGGAAAGTCATCCCTCCCAAGTTCCTGCAGAAGCAGGAACCTCTTAGTGAAGCTTTTTATGGGATATAAAAAAACAACTCCAAGTTATTAAGGTCCTTCCTGAAGGCAAAACACAGTACATCTGAGTCTTAATTTTTTAACTCAAATTTTAGATGAATGTTCCTGACATCAGCACCCCTGGGAGGCACAAGGAAGATACCGTGCAAGTATAAATTGGATTAGAGGGAGATGTTTTTTCCTTTAAGCTGCACATGGATGAAATTGCAATCAGGAATGCTGGTCTTGTTTTACTTGATCCAAACTGATTGGAAATCACTTCAACAGGTCTGTTGCCAATTCAATGCAGCACTAATTAATGTAGCAAATGAAGGCATGATGTTATTGTATTTTTTTACCTCCACATAGGAACATTCTCCCCCACAATGTCATCCATTCCAGGGATGGGGCATCCAAAACTTCTCTGGCCCTGGCACAGGTTGCCCAGAGAAGCTGTGGCTGCCCCATCCCTGGAAGTGTCCAAGGCCAGGCTGAACAGGGCTTGGAGCAACCTGGGCTAGGGGAAGGTGTCCCTGCCCATCCAGGAACTGGATGATCCATAAGGTCCCTTCCTACCTAAACCATTCCAGGATTCCATATGTTGTATTCAGATGCACCTGGTTTGCCTGATGGCTCCAGAACTCCCCCATGGGCTTATCTCCTCCTTGTATCCCCCCATTCAGGTGAGGCTGATTTTCCATCCCAGCTGCTGTTTACTCATAATTCCTGCTTCCATGTTTCAGGAGTGGAGTCATCTCAGCCTGGGACTCATCCTCTCTCCTTTTAGGCCTTGAACAAGTCACCACAGGTTCCCCTTATGGAGACAATGATATGTTTGGGGGCTTTGAGTCATCTGATTTATTTCAGGCATTTTTGTTTCGAAAAATGGCGTGGATTTCTCCCCGTGCTGTGTGGTGGTGAAAGGTTGGCAGGGTGACACAGCCACGTGAGAAATGGGGGACTTATTCAGAGCACACAAACTCCAGGCACAGGCTGAAGAGTCAGTTTGAGCCTAAGGGACTTAAATTCAGTTGATAATTTTCACCAGAAAAATGTAAAAATAATTTGCAGCAGGAGAATTCAGTAAGACTTTTCCCTTCATCCCCATTAGCAGTTGTAACACTTCTCCAAATCCTGGTCTCTCTCCCAGTCCCTGAATCTCAATTTCTTACATTAGTTCTTTTTAATTCCCTGTGGTGCCAAGAGATTAATTATATATTCCAAGACGTAAATGTGCATATATATATATATATTTAGAAAAAATTTCTTATATAGTTTAAGTTATATATCTATTTCCTTCATATATATATAAATAATATATTACATTCTTTTAATATGAAATGTGTACATATAAAATTATATAAAGTTTTTGTGTATATATGTATATACATACATACACACACACACATATATATATATAAAGAAGTAGGAAATAAATCCTCCTGCTTCTATTTAGTTTCCTGAAAATCATTGAGTTTATTTAACTAATTGTGTTTATTTGTCAGTGCAGGTCTCTTCCTTCAGGAACTGCTTCCAAAGCCATCCATTCACGAGGGAAATTTCCTCCTCCAGAGACGGTCAGTGACAAACCCTTTGGTCTTTACATGAATGAATATTATAAACAGCAGGTTTTTTTACTCAAGTATTGATGCTCTTCGTGGGGGGTAAATAAGTCCCACTTTCCACACTGATACTGGGAAAAATTTGGATGAGGCCCTGGCACAGGTTTTGCCCAGAGAAGCTATGCTACCCCATCCATTTGAAGTGTCCAAGGCCAGGTTGGGTGGGAAGATCTTGGTCAGTCCTCAGGTGGCTCACTGAAAGGTCCTCTACTGCCTTTCCCAAAGATCTTATGGAATTTGAGTAGGAAAACAAGTGCCACAATGGAGATCCTCACCCCAGGAGGACAAGGATGAATATTCCTTTAGTTATTCAGCAGCGTGTGGACCAACCACCCACCTCTCAGTAGGGGAAAAAACCCACAACCTAATCCATATTTTTTAATTGAATTTATTTCCTTTCCACGTCTCAGATTCTTCACACAAAAGCAAAGTTTGTTTTGTTGAGCAAGAAAAAGCAAGGCTGAACTTTAGTTAAGGAAGAAATCGAGGTCTGTTCTCCGATGGCAGCAGATGTCGCATTCAGGCAGGCGGATGCTGCCCCTGGGGGAGGACTCAGCCCCAAAACCGCTCGATTTTTCATTACTTGTGACATCTCCTGTGGCCTGGCCACCACTTCGCCCCCGGTATCTCCATGTGGGTGATGAAAGGAAGCTCTTAAAGCCTCGTTAACAACACCAGGAGACCAGACATGTCTCTCCTGGGACACCTGAAGCGGGACGTTGGGTTCTGGGGGTGAAACTCAACCCTTCGGCCAAGGCTCATCCAATAATGATGATTTTTAGGTTTGGATCCCTCTGTCAGGAGCCAGCAGTGCTTACTCTTGGTTTACTCTCTGGTGTAACTCTGTCAAGACATGATTAATGTTATCCAGGAGAAAAAAATCAATGTTTATTTATTCTATCTGTCATAGGGTGGGATTTCAGGAGCTGCTGATCTCTCCCTGGACAACGGCGAGATGGAGCCTGAATTTATCTTTTATCTCCAAATGAAGCATCTCATCTGAAGCAAAGTGAGGTGAGACAAATCCCAGCTCTTATTCCTACACCAGGAAAAAATGCACTATGCAAAGTCACCTTCTGCAGTGCTTTCACCTAGAAAAGATCTTCCTGGGACATGGGGAACAGGTATTTATCCTCCAAGTGCTCAGGCTGGACGGGGAGCAGTCAAAAGATGAGGAATAATTTCATTTTTTTCAGCAGTTATCGGGAAAATTATGGACTTCCATGTATGAATGGTTGGGGGAAACTAGGAGGAAGCCTTGCAATTTATTTATGATTTATTCTGGTATGGTATTTCCCTCCTTAATGTCTTAAATATCCACCTGCTTTCAAATATGTTGGCTGAATGTGGATACCGGTGTCAGGAACTTGTGGTTTTCCTCTTTCGAAGAGAATTTACCTTTTGTTGACTGAAAGTTTTATAACCAATTGACAAGAATTGATGTTCTTAATATCACTGATGCATTTAATCCTATTAAATTTTTCAGTTTGAAAGACACAAAGCAGCTGAACCGGACATATAAAACATTCAGCATGGTTGGAGACAATGAGACACTTGTGCCCGAGTATATTCTCCTGGGCTTCACAAGCCAAGCAGAGCTGCAGGTGATGTGTTTTTGTCTTGTTCCTTGCCATCTCGTAGGAAATCTGGGAGGAATGACATGAATCCGTCCTCTCGCTGTTCCTCGGCTCTGCCCTGCAGCTGGTCGGCACAAAGCCTCCTCCACCTGCACCTCTCACCTGGGATCCATCGCTCTGTACCACAGCAGCCCCCTCTTCAAGTGCCTGCACCCTGTCTCCAGCCACTTCTTTGAGTTGGATACTGGACCCTCAAGACCCTGAGGTCATAGTCTGGACTTGTCTCCCGGCCATAGGGGCCATGACCTTGGGGCCATGGTCTGAACTCAGCTCTCGGGTCCACTCCCAAGTGTCCATTGAGGATGTGCCAGCTCACCTGCTGGAGATTTTATGTGAAATATTTCAACACAAATAGTGAAAATCAAGTCAGGTCTGTTCTGCAGCCTGCACAGCCTTCCCTCTGTTCTGGAGAGCACACTGTTCTTAGGTTCCCATTCACTTCCTATTAAATGATACCATGGAAATAATTTTGTACTGAAAGGGGAGAGGAGCTGTTTGTGGGAGTTCAGATGTCCACGATAAATCTTTATGCTTTTTCAGTTGCTGAATTCCTAAACTTTCTTACAGTGGTACAGGCAAAAACTCCACGGCACCCCTGATGGAGCTCCTTAGAGACCTTATAAGAGTTTGTGTGTATGGTAACAGGTGTTGGGGAATGTCCTGAATATGAAACAGGAACGCAGGGAACAAAATCCTCATGTAATGCTGAGCCCTCCCATCAGCTGCAGCGGAGACACCTCTGTGTGCACTGTGGGAGCTGATTGCCACGACATCCAGAGGGCTGGGATGATTGCAGGGTGTTGTAAGCAAGGAATGCCTGGCTTCTAAAACTCACCAGCTGAGTCTTAGAGGCTTCTTTGCTGAGCTGTTTTCAGGCAGCCAAATGGGCCCCCAGCAGGGACTCTGTGCCTGCTCCCCCGTGGTTCCGAGGTATCTCTGGGCCTTCATGCCAGCACCGAGATGTTCTCGGGAAGGCGCTCAGATCCCCGGAGCAGTCTGGGACACAGGCACGATCCCCCTGCATTTTGGGAGCAGATTGGGCCCCCTGGAGGGACAGTGCTGTTGGTGCCCCCTGGGCTCAGAGACCCCAAGGACACGAGCGTGCACAGAAAGGATTCTTCGGGGAGCTCCTGTGGGTGCCCCAAGCTGGGGAGCTCAAAGCAAGGTCCCTGGAATGGATTGAGGCATTCCTGAGAGTATCAGAGGTGTACCTGTCCATCCTGGCCATGGAGCTCTGGAATGGACTGTTATTGGGTTATAAAAGTGGTGTGCTGATTGCAAAAGAGGTGTGGGATTGAGATTACAGAATGAGCAGTGATGGTACTGTGAAGGTGATTGTTATGACAGGGGTTAAACTGGGAAAACATTTGGTAATTCCTCAGCTTCTCTCTTTGCCAAACTTGCCCAAATCTCTGCTAGGAAGAGATTTGCTGGAAAAGTTGAGGCAGAAATTAAATTGGAAAATGGGGAGATTGAAATTCTAATTCCTGAAACTAAATGTGGGAGAGCAGCAGCTCTTCTTGTGCAGGGAATAACTCCTGTCAGCAGCACCGTCCCGACTGAAGTGGCAGGTGGAGTTGTTCCTGTCGTGTGGGCTAGTGGAATTCCAGGAAACTGGACCAGGGCAGAACCTGTAAGAATTACCCCTAAGTCAGAGTCTGTACTGGTAAGGCAAACCCAGTATCCTTTAAAATTAGGAAGCCAAGTTGGATTGGTTCCTGTAACAGCCAAGTTTGGTAATCATGGTTTGAGAGTAGAATGTGAATGCAAGAACCTGTAAAGAAAGGAAATGGGAAAGATGATTGATTCCTGGGAGCAAGGGCTGACAGACACTGGCAGTGGATGTTTGGTTGTGGTTGGCAATGAGCAGCTTGACCTCCCCATGGTTGTCTGTGCTGGCTGTGGGTTTGGGTCCTGTCTGGCCACAGGTCTGTGCAGCAGCTGGAGCCTGGGCAGGTTTGGGGGCTGTGGTGTCCCAGCCTCTGAAGTTTGTTGTCACTGTTTCCTTTCAGTGGCAAAGTGTTCCTGCTTGGCTGTTTGTTGCCCTGCAGCCAGAAGAGCCCAGCCCTGAGATGGCTCCGTGTTGGTGTGAGCCACAGTCGGTGTCACCTGCCCTTGGGACAGTGCCCAGAGCTCCCTTTGCCATCCCCTGCTGCAGGGTGGGAGCTGCACAGAGCCACCAGCGTCCAGCTGGAGGATCCAGGAGGATGCAGCTCTGCTTTTTTGGGAGGTAAGAGGTGGGGTGCCGGAGCTGGAAGGTCCACACTTTATATAATTTTATATGTACACATTTTTCCAGGCAGAGGGAGGGAAGGAGCAGGGAGAACTGCAGCTCCCAACAGCTCGGTCAGTGCTGGTTGGACTCAGGGCTGGGAAAGGTCACTCGGTGTGAGGGCAGGTGAGAGCCCAGGGTGGCCCTGGGAGCCTTGGGGCTGTGAACAAGTCCAGTGGGCAAAGGAATGGACACTGGAGAGCTGGGCAAACAGCTGGAGGAGTTTCAAGGAGAACCAGGAAACTGGACTTAAGGAGCAGTAGCTCTTTGTGTTTGTGTGTGTAGAACCAGCTCTAGTGCAGCCATGAGTGATGTGGGAAATGAGTTTCAGGAGGCTGGGAACAAGTCCCACAAACTGGTTAAAATGAGATGGACTCTTCTGAAGTGTCTGAAAACTGGTATGATTGTCGAGGTGTTGGCACTTGTTGTCCTGTGTCTTTGGTGAGGTGTTGACTCAGTACCTTTATTGGAGCTGCTGTTGGATGAAGAAGTGCCCTTAATTGACCTGTAAGATTCTAGTTTTCTTTTCTGCTTCTCCCAGCTTGTCCAGGAGATGGAATTCCAGTGCTACCTTATAGATGGCTCGTGGTGCTCCCTAAAGGAGCCTTTCTGCCTTCAGGGCAAGTTCTGGTGCCACTGGAGCTGTTGGGAGAAGCGGAGGGTTGGCAGTGACAGGCCTGGAATGCTGTTGCTGAGGCACAGACATTGCTCCCTGGCAGGTTCCTGGGTTGGATTCCTTGGCGGCCACTTGGCAAGGCCTGGAACAAAACATTGGATGGTAAAGCAAAGCTGGGGAGGTTCTGGTTTCAGAAAGGATCATTGTCTTCTCTTTCTGCAGGGACACTGAGCTGGTCCAGCTGTGCCAAGAAGAGCAAGTGGGCTGTGAAGGTTTGGAGCAGTCTGGAAGGTTCCTTGTGCCCAAAGGATCCTGGCAAGTGCAGCCCTGGAAGAGTCAGGAATAATGAAAAGTGCCCCAGCTCTCCTGAAGCTCAGCTTTGTAAGACGTGTCTCAAGACCAGACAAAATTTTCCAGCAGTGAGCTTGGCAGAAAAGGCCCTGTGAAGCAAAGCAGCATGAAAATCCAGAGCTGCTTGTGGATGGCGGGTGAAAGCTGGAGCCCTCCCAGGTAAAGGTGTCTGATCCCCACAATCCTCTTTGTGTCCTCTGCCAGCAGCTGCCCTTGGTCATTCTTGTGGTTTGCAGGTTGTAAAAAGGGCCTTGGGGATTTGCTTCTGGGAATAGGGATCCGTTTCCTGATGGGAGTCCTTGAAACAGAGTGAGAAATGAGGAGGCTACCGGAGTGCTGGGGCTGGAGAGTCCACAGTGAGTATGGTTTGAGTGTCCTGATGTCCCCGACCCAATGCTGTGCTGTCACCAAGTCCTTTCATTCTGATTTAAATGGTCTTTAAATGTGCTGGAAGTCCAAATTGAAGTAGAAAATGCTTGTGGAAAGCTTGGTGTTTCCCAAGGGAATGCTTTAGGGATGTGCAGCTTCTGAAGTGCAGAAATAATTTGGGTTCCCCCAGAAACCTGCTGGGCTGTGGTGGGGTTTTTTGTGGTTTGTTCTTTTTTTTTTCTCCTTTCCCCCTCCTTTCCCCCTCCTTTCCCCCTTCCCCCCTTTCCCCCCTTTCCCCTCTTTCCCCCCTTTCCTCCCCCTTTCCTCCCCTTTCCCCCCTTCCCCCCTTTCCCCTCCCTTTCCCCCTTCCCCCCTTCCCCCCTTTCCCCCCTTCCCCCCTTTCCCCCCCCTTTCCCCCTTTCCCCCCTTCCCCTCCTTTCCCCCCTTTCCCCTCCCTTTCCCCCCTTTCCCCCCTTCTCCCCTCCCTTTCCCCTCCCTTTCCCCTCCTTTCCCCTCCCTTCCTCTCCCTTCCCCCTCCTTCTCCCCTCCTTTCCCCCCTTTCCCCCCTTCCCCTCCTTTCCCCCTCCTTTCCCCCCTCTTCCACCCTTTTCCACCCTCTTCCACCTTTTTTCTTTTTTCCCCCTTTCCCCCCCCTTTTTTCTCTTTTTTTAATCCCATTCCGTACTCTTGGAAAAATCCAGTCCGGGTTTTCCCCTATTCCGTACTCCTGGAAAAATCCAGTCCGGGTTTTCCCCCATTCCGTACTCTTGGAAAAATCCAGTCCGGGTTTTCCCCCATTCCGTACTCCTGGAAAAATCCAGTCCGGGTTTTCCCCCATTCCGTACTCCTGGAAAAATCCAGTCCGGGTTTTCCCCATCCCTACTCGCTCCCGCTGTTCCCGGAGGACGCTGCGGGACCGGCAGTCCCCGGAGCTGTGCGGGGTCCGGCGGGAGGGGCTGGGGGGCTGCGCTGGCGGTCGGGGCTCGGCTCGGCTCCCGGGGCTGGCGGGGCTCGCTGTGGAGCGCTCCGTGCCCGTTCCGTGCGGGGGCTCGTGGGGAACTCCCCCTTCCTCGGGGAATGACCCGTCCTGCGGCTTCTGGAGGGGTGAGCTGAGCTCGGAACAGCGCGGGGCGGCTGGGATGGGCAAAGGCAGCCTCCTGCTGCTGCTGGAGCGCTTGGCAACCCAAAGAGGGAGGGAGATTTTCTCCCCTGCTTACGGAGCACGATACTGGGGCTGAATCGTTCCCAGGGAAGTGTCCGCTTGAACGAGGTGTTTCCCAGCGACATTCCAAGAGCCCTGAATGCTGGGATTTGGGTCTTTGCGGCGACTGCTCTCTGGAAGCTCTTTGGAGAGAGGGCAGTCCGGCAGGTGTGCTGTCCCACACTCGGAGGGCAGGCGGCATCGCTTCCCTGTGCGCCCCCAGGGAGCCGCCACCTCTCCCCGGCTGGGAGAGGGGGAGCAGCGGGCGATTTCCCGGCTGCGCCGGGCGGAGGGAATCCCTCATCCCCCACCCCGGGGCTTCCGTGGAGAGCCGGTACTGCTGCTGCCGGTGCTCGGGTGCCCGGGTGCCCGTGGCCGGTGTCCCGGCGCTGCCGGATCCTGCCCGGCCGTTCCCTGTGGCGGAGCGGCCGCGGGGGCAGCGGGGCCAGCGGAGCCTCCGCGGCTCAGGGGCCGCGCGGCCGCGGGGGGAGCTGGAGGGGCCGGCGGCCCCCACGGGGAAGAACCCCCCTGCCCGCGGGCGTGCGCGCTTGAATCCCTGCATCGTCCCTTGGGAGCTGCAGCCCGGGCACGTGTGTTTTCCAAGGCATCGCTGGGGACAGGACAGGATTTGGGCAGGAGCTGCGTGGTGCCCTCAGCACTTGCCCTTGTGCAGTCCAAAGAAAAGGTGCTTTATTGCATTCCCAGAAACTGCTCCAACAGCTGTAGACTTCCCCCTGCCTTCTCAGGGTAAGGATGTGGTGACAGCAAGAAGGCAATTGGTGGGGTTGGAGGTCAATTGCTGCATTTTGGTGAGATGTGTAACCTGTGGAATGGGTGTGTTTCCTAGGAGAAAACATTCCGTAGTGGCAGAATGGTTGCCACAGACACCACGTGAGTGCCACACCACGGCGTGAGCCTTCAGGCCCTGCAAGTCCTCGCCCAGACTTGGTGAAGTGTTGAAGCGTGAACTGACTGCTGGGAGTAAGGATGTGTCTGGCAAATGGCAGTGCTGCCCACTGAGCCGCTGTTTCTAGAGAAGAGGGTCCTGTCTGACAGGCAGCAGGCAGTGGACACGGCTCAGTTGCCACGTCTGCCGTGGATGGGCACGGAACTGGACAGCGGTGCTTCTGGGAACAGTGGTGGCTCGTGGCTGAGGTGCTGCTGTTGGAGAGGGCAGTGGTGGTGTCTGCTGCTGGGCAGATGGCCGGGAGCGGGTCATATCCAGGGAGCAGCGCAGGCAACACGAGCAGAATGTTGGAGGATGTGGAATTTCCTTGAAAGTTCACCTGTTTGTAGCTTTTCTCCCGTGGCTTGGAGTCTCTTTGGTAGCTTGTGACCTGTGTCAGGTTTCTTTGGTTTGGTTTTGTTTTTTCCCGATCAAATGAAAAGGGTGGGTTTTACCACAGGCAAGATTAAGGAGGTTTTCAGAAACGTTGGAGAGAGCTGTCTAATGTTCCATCAGGGTGTCCAAGCTGTCTGCTGTCAGTGCAGGAAGGCAGGCAAACTGCAGGGTTATTATTTGCAGAGGGATGACATGAGGTTTATTGTTGATTGGACCCTTTGTCCTTCTTAACAACGAAGGAAATACTTGTGACAGACAAAGCCGGGAGCACTGGAGCTGTTCTGGGGCAGTGGCGGGGGCGCGGCTGCAGGGGGAGCTCCCGGTGAATGGTTCTGGTCTGGACAGGGTTCGGGGCACTCGCAGCTCTGCTTTGGGGTTTTGGGGCTTTTTTTCTGCTTGTTTTTAAAGCCAAGAGTTATTTGTGATGTCAGTCTCACTGCTTGCAATTGTTCTTTTGGGTGTCAGTGAATACATTTGATAAGCCAGGGGGTTCTACAATTCAGTTGTTCTAAATGAGGTGATTCTCTTAGTGAGCAATTGGAGTTGTTTCGTAGTGTGGACTGCAGAAGGATTTTTCTGTCAACTAATTGTTTTTTAATTTCTTTTACAGCTCTCCTACAAACTCTCCACCGGTGTGCATTTGCTGCACTTGCTGTGGGGGCTGGAGTGAGAAGCAGCTGGAGGTGTTTGCTCTCTGCTCGGTCCCCACCTTCCCCTCAGTTCCCTGGGACTCCAGGTAATCACAGCTCACCTTGGCTTTTCTGGGGCCCTTGCTGAAGGGTTTCTAAGTATGGCCCTGAAATTTTCTGGAGTTAGAATTGATTGCTGTTCCAGGGCATGTCTCACTGGGCAGTCTGTGTTTTCACACTTCCCAGGGCAGGATAATTGCAGCAGAAGAAAGCCAAGGCAGCCCAGAGCCTGGCCCAGGAAGGCCCAGGCCTCTGGCAAGCCCAGGGCTTGCTGCTTGGTGTTGATTGTGCCGGTTCCAGTCCCGCACTGTCTGCTCAGGGCTTGTTCCTCACCCTTCAGCTGCAAATGAGAGGGGAGCCAGAGGCAGAAAATGCCCCTGCTGCTGGGGCTGAAGTGTCTGCAGTGCCTGGGGGCTGGCAGGACTTGGCCCTGCTGCCTGCATGCTCTGCAGTGGCCAGGGAGGGATCCCAGAGGTCACCCCCGTGCGTGCTGTGCTGCACAGCAGGAGCTGGGCATCCCGCTTGCCTGCCGGGTGAGCCCGGGGGAGGCCGTGGTGGGGCTGAGGGGCTGCTGCTCTCTGGGGTCTCTGGATTTGCCTTGGAATCCCAAAGCCTCTGCCTGCATGGGAGGAGACAAAGGTGACTCTAAATTGGTTTATTGTTGAGTGTTTTGGTGCTGAGTTCATGCTTTTGGCTTGTTGTGTGTCAGTTCCCAGCCTCGGTCAGGGCTTCCTGTGGAGCGTTGGTGCTGCTACTGGGAGAGAGAAATCCTTTGGGAAGCTGGGATACAACCAGCAACTCTGTGAATTGCTCAGCTTGTCCTAGGTAAGAGCAGGTTTTAGGGAAGAAAGGCCTGTAGTGAGTAATCAGAAGAGAAGGGTGAAAGCCAGGAGCCTTTGACTTCCCCAGTGCACTTCACTGTCTTTATTCTCCTCTCTTTCAGGACAAGGAAAATCACTGACTTGGGTCCAGCTCTGCCAATGCCTTGGGGTGTGAGCAGCCAAAGGCAAGAGGCTCCAGCCGTGCTGGGGGCTCCTGGTCCTGCCAGTCTGGGGTTCCCAGGCACTTCATATTAAATGATGCCATGAGAATAATTTTGGACTGAAAGGGGAAAGGAGCTGTGTCTGTGAGAGTTCAGCTGTCCATGACAAAAGCTTTCTGCTTTTCCAGTCAGTAAGGTCTTCAAATGTCTTCCAGTGTGTAGGAATGCCTGGCTTCTAAAACTCACCAGCTGAGTCTTAGAGGCTTCTTTGCCGAGCTGTTTTCAGGCAGCCAAATGGGCCCCCAGCAGGGACTCTGTGCCTGCTATCCTGTGGTTCCGAGGGATCTCTGGGCCTTCACGCCAGCACCGAGATGTTCTCGAGAAGGCTCTCAGATCCCCGGAGCAGTCTGGGACACAGGCACGATCCCCCTGCATTTTGGGAGCAGATTGGGCCCCCTGGAGGGACAGTGCTGTTGGTGCCCCCGGGCTCGGGGACCTCGAGGACTTGAGCGCGCACCAAAAGGATTCTTCACGGAGCTCCTGTGGGTGCCCCAAGCTGGGGAGCTCAAAGCAAGGTCCCTGGAATGGATTGAGGCATTCCTGAGGGTATCAGAGGTGTACCTGTCCATCCTGGCCATGGAGCTCTGGAATGGACTGTAATTGGGTTATAAAAGTGGTGCTCCGACTGCAAAAGAAGTGTGGGATTGGGATTAAGGAATGAGTGGTAATGGTACCATTGGCTGTTTTCTCTTGACTGGAATTGTGAGAGCTGCAGGAGTGCAAGGTGTGGGTTCCAGTCCCCACCATTTGGTTTGCACATGTCCTGGTCAGACACAGGTCCAGCTTCCTCAATCCTGAACACAGTGGAAGGAGAATTATGGAATAGCACTGTGAAGGTGATTGGTGTGACAGGGGTTAAACTGGGAAAACCTTGGGTAATTCCTCAGCTTCTCTCTTTGCCAAACTTGCCCAAACCTCTGCTAGGAAGAGATTTGCTGGAAAAGTTGAGGCAGAAATTAAATTGGAAAATGGGGAGATTGAAATTGTAATTCCTGAAACTAAATGTGTGAGAGCAGCAGCTCTTCTTGTGCAGGAAATAACTCCTGTCAGCAGCACCATCCTGACTGAAGTGGCAGATGGAGTTGTTCCTGTCATGTGGGCCGGTGGAAGAGTTGTGGACTATGAAGGGCCAGGTTGGACACTTGTCAAACAGCAGCAGAAGTGGCTCTCCAGGTATCCTAGTATAAATATGGGAAGCAAAGGGATCAAGTAAACCAGTGCATGCTGTGACTGCAGAGGCAGGGATAGGTTGGGATCCCAAAAAGTGGAGTGGAGGTACTTGGTATTCAGCTGCTTTAGACTGTGGTTTAGAGGGTGAAGTGTTTGCTGAAGCACAGCCAATAACAGGAGGGAAAGGGGAAGGTGCCCCTGATGGTTATCCTGTCAGGCCTGATGTGGTCGAGGTTTTTACTCAGCCTGAAATGGGGGAGTCTGGATCATTGCCTTCTCTTTCTGCAGGGACACTGAGCTGGTCCACCTGTGCCAAGAAGAGCAAGTGGGCTGTGAAGGTCTGGGGCAGTCTGGAAGGTTCCTCATGCCCAAAGGATCCTGGCAAGTGCAGCCCTGGAAGAGTCAGGAATAATGAAAAGTGCCCCAGTTCTCATCAAGCTCAACTTTGTAAAACATTAATGAGGATAAAATTCCTCAGCAATGAACTGTTGTGTCCCAAATAATAGTGGAGGGAGAGGCAAAAACTCCCACTGGTGCTGGGGCTGAACTGTCTGCAGTGACCAGGCAGGACTTGGCCCTGATGCCTGAGTGCTCTCCAGTGCTCCAGGCTGGCTCCCACCTGTCAGCCCCTTGCTCCATAACTTGAGGAGAGAGTGTTCCTGCAAGCCCAGCTGCTGTGTTGGTAGTCCTGTGTGCACCTCTTGCCCTGGCCTGCTGTGACTGTATTTGTGTTGCAGCTCAATAAAGTGGTGATTGTGTGACTTTGGTGTCCGTTCCTCTTCCCCTTGCCCAGGGGCTGCATCACTGACTTGTGCCTAAATGAACTCTTGCCCTGCAGCAGTTCTCTCTTGCTCTCAGAGATGTTGCTCTGAGCAAAGGGCAAAAGGCTCCATCCAAGCCGGGCCCGTGCTCCCCTCCTGCATTCCTGCAGCATCCCCTGTTTGCAGTTGCCATCACTGCTGGACATACACCCTGTTCCTGAACAAACTCCCTTGCTGTTCTCTCTCTGGGTCTCCCCTCACAACTCCCCTCCTCTGATGCTCCAGGTGCCAAGGCCCCTGTTTTTGAGGGGCACTCCTGCTCTGCTTCCCCCCCATTCTTTATAAATCAAGAGCCAGGAGCCCCAAGTGCTGAGGGGGCTGCAGGGAGTGTTCCCTGCAGTTCTCCTGCCAGTTCTCCCCTGGGCTGGAGAGCCCTGCCTGGCCTGTGTTTATGGGAGGAGAGTGATGTTATTTGTCCAAAAGGTGTGTTCGTGGGCACTCATTTTCTGACAGGCAGCGCCCTTTTCCTATTGCCTTTCCCAAGTTTTCCCAGGTGCTGCCCAGCATGGGCCTTGGTGCGCTGGGACAGTGATTGCCAGGAGGAAGGGGAGCCTTGGCCTCAGCTGCCCAGCTCAGGTGGGTGGGACAGGATTGGGGTGGCCTGGCAAGGCATGAACATATTTCTGAGTTCTGGGGTGCCTTGAAACCTTTCCCTGTCAGGTTTCTCTCCCTGATTTCCTGGGGTCCAGCATCGCAGGTGTCTCTTCCTTTGTCCTAAGTCCAATGGCAGAGGACTGAATAACTCACAAGGGGGGTTTGGAATGAAAAGGATTCTGTTCCAATTGGGCAAGGAATGCAGTAAGAAAGATGAGCCTCCTTTGAGTGCCTGAAACAGAGAGGAATAAAAATGCTGGAAAAGGTTACATTTTGTTTGGTGTCACCACTGGATTTTTTATGGACAAAACTTTAGTGAGCATTCAGAATAGAAGGGTGAAGGACAAGACCCTTTGAGCTCCCCAGTGCACTTAACTGTCTTGTTCTCCTCTCTTTCAGGACAGACCAAAGCCCTGAATTCAACCCAGCTCTGCCCAATGCCTCGGGGTGTGAGCAGCCAAAGACAAGAGGCTCCAGCCCTGCTGGCTGTGCTGGGGGCTCCTGGTCCTGCCTGTGGGGTGGGGTAAGTCAGAGGGACATGTTTCCCTTCTCCTGCCTGTTGGCATTTGCTCCCTGGGCAAGGGCTCTTTTTCTCACTGCAGGCTGGTCCTTGCTGTGTGTGCTGGGAAGGGTGGAGAGGAAGGGGCAAAGGGCCGGGTGATGGTGGGGTCCCAGAGCTGTGGGGTTGGGCTGGGCTGAGAGGGGCGGGTGGGTCCCCGTGGGTGAGCCTGAGCATTGGTTTGGGGGTTCAGGAGCCTGGGGGGTGTTTGCAGCTCTGCCAGGGCTGGAGCTGGGCTGGGCCGTGGGACAGATGCAGGGGAGCTGGGGGAGCCCCAGGAGCTGGTGCTGACCATGCCGCGGGTCGGGCACAGGCTGGTCCCAGCTCTGCCTTCGGTCCCTCAGACCCTGCATCCCTGGGCACGAGGGCAACTGGAGTTTGACTGGATCCCAGCGCCCTGGACAAGTGTGTTCCCATGAGCACGAGCCCATGGCTCCATCCAGCCCATCCAGCCTCCCTTTCCCTCCAGGGAGTCCCAAACCCTCCCCCCGTCCTTGTCCATTTTCCTGGAATTCCACTGGCCCGCACAACAGGAACAACTCCATCTGCCACTTCAGTTGGGATGGTG
Organism: Myiozetetes cayanensis; assembly: GCF_022539395.1. Lineage (NCBI taxonomy): Eukaryota > Metazoa > Chordata > Aves > Passeriformes > Tyrannidae > Myiozetetes > Myiozetetes cayanensis. The sequence goes on from NW_026087853.1 coordinate 55,629,353, forward strand.
CTGCTGATAGGAATTATTTCCTGCACAAGAAGAGCTGCTGCTCTCACACATTTAGTTTCAGGAATTACAGTTTCAGGAGTTACAATTTCCATCTCCTCTTTTTTCAGTTTAATTTCTGCCTCAACTTTTTCAATCAGTCTCTTTCTAGCAGTGGTTTGGGTGAGTTTGGCAAAGAGAGAAACTGAGGAATTACCCAAGGTTTTCCCAGTTAAACCCCTGTCACAATCAATCGCCTTCACAGTGCCATTCCTTAATTTTCCCTCTATTGTGTTCAGGATTGAGGAAGTTGGACCTGTGTCTGACCAGGACATGTGCAAACCAAATGGTGGGGACTGGAACCCACACCTTGCACTCCTGCAGCTCTCACAATTCCAGTCAAGAGAAAACAGCCAATGGTACCATCACCACTCATTCCTTAATCCCAATCCCACACTTCTTTTGCAGTTGCAGCACCACTTTTATAACCCAGTTACAGTCCATTCTAGAGCTCCATGGCCAGCTCTGATACTCCTCAGGAATGCCTCAATCCATTCCAGGGACCTTACTTTGAGCTCCCCAGTTTGGGGCACCCACAGGAGCTCCCCGAAGAATCCTTTCCGTCCACACTCGAGTCCTCGGGGTCCCCGAGCCCGGGGGGCACCAACAGCACTGTCCCTCCAGGGGGCCCAATCTGCTCCCAAAATGCAGGGGGATCGTGCCTGTGTCCCAGACTGCTCCGGGGATCTGAGAGCCTTCCTGAGAACATCTCGGTGCTGGCATGAAGGCCCAGAGATCCCTCGGAACCACGGGAGAGCAGGCACAGAGTCCCTGCTGAGGGCCCATTTGGCTGCCTGAAAACAGCTCGGCAAAGAAGCCTCTAAGACTCAGCTGGGGAGTTTTAGAAGCCAGGCATTCCTTGCTTACAACACCATGCAGTGATCCCAGCCCACTGGGTGTCCTGGGAATCAGCTCCCACAGTGCACACAGAGGTGTCTCCACTGCAGCTGATGGGAGGGCTCAGCATTACATGAGGGTTCACTTTGTTCCCTGCACTCCTGTTCCATACTCAGGACATTTCCCAACACCTGTTACCATACACACAAACCCTTAGAAAGTCTTTGAGGGGCTCCATCAGGGGTCTCTGGTGGTCACCTCTGCCTGGAGCCCCCAAAGTTCTACGTGACAACCTTATCAACTTCAAGACAATTCACCTGGTTGTAGAGGAACTTGGTCTTGCTTGGCTGCTGCCTCAGTTCCCTTCTTCATTCTTTCTTTACTTTGCTTCCTTAGTCCCTTTAAATCCCTTGGCTCAGCTCCGTGGAGTTTCTAGGGTACATCGCACTGCAAAAACTACTAGTGCTGTTACACCTCAAAACTCAGATATCAGGGTGAGAGGCAGAAATCAACTAATCCAGGGCAATACCTCCAAATATTGGGACAAAAATACCATAACATTCCATGGCGTCCCTTGGTAAATTAACAACAAACTGCTCAGACACAAACAATAATAACCTGCACACTACAACAATCTGCCACTGTTGGTTCAACCCAGACAAGTCAGTGGGTAAATTACACAAGGGGAACTTTTTTCAAGTTTCAGTTAGGATACAAAAATCAGGGAGATCAGAAATTCCTCCATACAGTTTTACTTGGAGGAGAGGAGGAAATCAAAGCCATCCCCAGTGCTGCAATCCCTCAGGCTCCCAAAAAAAGCCCAGGGGCTGCACTGGGGCTTTTGGCTGCCCTGGAGCACAGGCAGGAACACGACGTCACCACCCCACGGGCACAGTTGAGAACCCAAAGAGCAGCCACACCAGCAGCTCCTGGAAGCCCTGCTGGGCTGGGCCTTGGGGAGGAAGGGCACTGGCCTCTCTTCCTGCCCAGAAGGAAAAAGTCTCCTTGCTGAGCACTTCCTCTGCCCAGGGCATCAGCTCTGAAGGGAACTTCATCAAATGCAGCTTCTTGGACCAAGAGAGATTTCTGTTCCCTGGAAAATCTCTTTCCAGCTGAACTCAGCACACAGGAGAGGATACAGGGACAGGATTGAAGCAATGACTCCTCAGAAACCCATCAGGACTCAGCGGCACCAGTTCCAATGCTGCGGGCACTCCTTCAGAAAGCCTGGAAAACCCTTGGAAGTGATGCTGCTTTGTCCTTGTTGTCCCAACCTCTTCCTGGACCTTGACTACTTTTAGCACAGATGCTGCTACCTCAGTAAGGCCTTGGAGTAATACTGAAAGATATTTTAAGACCTTCCTGACTGAAAAAGCATAAAGCTTTTATCATAGACATCTGAACTCCCACAGACAGCTCCTTTCCCCTTTCAGTACAAAGTTATTTTCACAGGATCACTTAATAGGAAGTTCCTGGGAACCCCAGACTGTGCCCTCGAGAATGGAAAATAAACAGAGGGAAGGAGCTTTGCACAAGTGTAACACACTCCAGAACAGACTCGTCTTTTGTTTTACTCTTTGTGTTCAGATATAGCACAGAAAAACTCCAGCAGGAGAGCTGGCACCCAGTGGCACCCAGAAAGTCCATCCTACAGGTGCCATAGGCAAGCTGCAGTCATACAAGTCCCTTGTGCCTGCAGATGCCTGGGGGTCCTTTCCACCTGCCTCCTGCTCTCCCAGCAGGAGAAAGGGTGACCTCGGGGACACGGTGGCACTCGACATCCTGCTGAGAGAGCACAGCAATCCCCCGTCCTTGCAAACAAGGAACCGGTTCTCCTGGACATTTCCCCAACAGGCAGGGTCTTTTGTCTCTCCCGGGGTGGGGTGGTGGGGGTGGGGGTGGATAAAATGAACCTTTTGAATTAAAACCGAGGCAATTAGCGAGGGACATCCTAGGGAGGGAATTGAAGTTCTCTCCGCGGGACGGGAAGGGACAATTCTGGGGTGAAACCTGAGCTGGGCAGGGGAGGGTTGGGTGTCAAACCTGTTCCTGTGCAGGGGACAGAGGGAAGGTTTGTGATGGAAAAGCAGAGGCAAATTGGGAGGGGGAGCAGAGGGGTGGCATTTTCCACAGAAATGGTGAGATAATCTGGATGAAACAAAATCACCTTTTTTGTGGGGTGAATCCGGGGGTACCTTAGAGAGGAAAAAGGAGCCTTTCTGAGAGAAAGACTGGGAACTCAGAGAAAGCCGAGGCAGCATTTTGGACAGAAAACCTGGGGTTACTTAGAGGGGATAGAGGTGACCCTTTTAGCTGAAAACCTGGGGTAATTTAGAGGGGACACAACCACTGTTTTATGTAGGAAAGTGGGAGGTGATGTAGAGGGGAGAGAGGTGGCATTTTGGAGGGAATGGCTGAGATCGACTGCCAGCTGCAGGCTGAGCCCTGGGGGCTGAATCCTTCCCGGTCAGCAGGGACTGCTCACCAATGCCATCTCCTGGCTCATAACTTGGTAACATTGTGATCCTCCAACCCAACCCCCAGGTGCTGATGGAACCATTGCCTTAGGTGTGTTTAGTTTATGGCTGGAGAGCTGTTGATGGGAAAAAGATGGAGTAAATCTATTCCATGAATGTGTAAGGAAGGACTGAGTAGCAGGGAAGGGAGGATTTATAAACTACATCAATATTTGAGCCAAATTTGGGGGGAAACAGTGATGGGTGTGGTTGGGTTTGATCTGGGCCGGTCAGGGTCAGCCATAAACAACTTCACCAGACCCTGAACCCTCAATGGACACATCCAGCACCTCAAAAGAAACCCAAGTCAGTAATTACTACAGAGCAGAAATTATTGAAAAATTACCAGGAAAAAAAGGAACTTCTGTTCTTCATGGCAAACCTTCTGTTACTCCTTGTGCAGTCTCTGCATGCTGTTCTAGGAGTTACTAGTTAGTAACAAAACCTGTTAGAAATTCAGATGTAGGATTCGAATTTGGGTCTGTTCCCTACAAACTCCTGAAGGACTGGAGTGGTGACTGCTCTCAGTGAAGGTTGTTTATTAATATTCTGTCTGATTTCCCTCAGCTCTGGGCAGGAAAGGCAAGGGTTTGGGCCAGGCATTGTGCAAGCAAGGCCTGTGTGCCCGTGGATGTCTCGTGGGTGTGGCAGGGCTGGGACAAGGAACTCATGCAGGGACTGAGCTGGCACTGGAGCTGTTGCCGTTCTGAGCCATTCCCAAGGTGTGACTGGAGAAGGAGAACAATGTCCAGGGATGCTGAAGAGGGGGATCTGCTGAGCTGGGTGGCAGCAAACACAGAGCTGCAGGAATTTGGGTGCTGCTGGGGACGTGTCACCTTCCAACCGAGCATCTGTACCCGGCATTCCATTCCCCCTCCGGAGGTGGTTCCGGCTCTGGGTGGGCTGGGGGGGCAGCAGGATCCATGGGGATGGAGCGAAGCATCCCCAGGGCCCTCCCCCAGCTGTGGTGCCGAGTATCCTGGGGGCTGCACTGGGGATGGAGCGAGGAGAGGAGCGTCGTGCTCCCTTCATCCCTCCGGTGCTTTCCCACAGCCCGGAGCTTCCCGGCTCACACGGAGCTCACACGGTTCCCTTTAGAAAGGGAGGCCGTGGAATGTTAGGGGGTTTTTTCCTTTAATCTTTCAAGGTAGTGCTCTGAATTAATTTATTTCTGTCTTGCTCCCAGTGGTGCATTCCCCAGCAGTCCCACAGCAGCTCTTGGGCAGTGCAGCTGCCAGAGGTCCCTCTGGACTGTGGGACAGGCAAAAATTCCAAATAAAAGCATGGGTACAGATGCTGAGACTGTTATAAAGACAAGTGATGGGACATAGAAATAATGTCTCGGTTTTGGATAATGGTTGTGGGGTTTTTTTAATTATTTCCCACTAGTTATTGTTCTTCTATATGTTAAAGCAATTCCATGGTGAGGGAAGAGTGAGACATGAAGCTAATCCCCCGTGCTTTCATGATGTGTTTCATGATGTTTGCTGAACTGCATGTCTAAATACAAGCATTTTAGTAAGAAATCTGTTTTGGAGTTATGGCACACAGGCAGTGAGCCGAGATACTTTTCTACTGGCCTTAATGTTCATCTTTATTTTGCATTTCTAGCGATCATGTAAGAAAATTGTCCTTACAAATGTAAAAGCGCCTTTCCAGGTGCGCTAGAGCAGGGCTGGCAAGCAGACTTTGCAGCTCGCATGGTGATGCCTAAAAAGCCAGGTAGGTGGAGCTGTTATTTCATGAAAATTTGAGTTCAGCCTTTTCGAGGAATTAGGTGTTAGTTTTTAAATAAAACTTTGCAGGGAATTCTATTAGATATGTTTTGGAGGCTACTGCTGCTTATAAACGTGTATAAATGTGAGGAAGCACAAAGTAGAGGGTTTGATTTGGACTTCTGAGTAGTTTGGATTAAACTACATCCTCACATGAAGTTTTTTAAACAAAAGCTGTCAGAATATGCTGTGACTGTTCCTGCTCCTCCTCTGCTGCTGACTCTGTCTCAATGGTACATAAGCTGGATGACCTTCAGTGACACGTCTTAATCTAAGAAAGATGAGTAAAAAATAAATCACTGTGGTTAGTTCAGTCCTGTGGCATGAGGGTAAAGCACTGCTCCCAGGTTTGTAAGGTGTAAAAGATGTGCTCCTGCAGGAACTCTGATTACACAGAGCAGAGAGGGAAAGACTCTCTGGATCAGGATTATTTCTTGATGATGTGGTTGCTTTTAAGTAATGTGCAGGATGAAGTCCACAGGTGTCTTCAGAGGCCAAAACTGGAATCAAGTCAAGGATGTTGCTGGTCTGCTGCTGTTTCTCTCCAAGCTGCTTTAATGGCACTCATTAGGTTGGCTGGGCTGATTGTCAAGGGGGAAGCAGAATTGTCAAAGGGGGTATTTGTTTCCCCTTTTAGCAAAGGGAAGGAAAAAGGAAAATCCATACAGTGGAGGTGGGGTCGATATTCGAGGCATTCCACTGTGATAAGGAAAAATGGATATGACAGTGCAAGCCCCATTTTGGGTGCTCCCAAAATCCCTGCAGCTGGAGAGAGGGGGGAAACTCTTGTTTTCTCACCAAATAACATGATGGGATGCACTTTCCAGTTGCCTGAGTCCATAAAACAGAGTATTTAGGAGCTGCAGGGTTTCTAAGAGAAGCAGCTTTGATAACTTTTCTAACTTATCACACAATTCCATAGCAAATAACCCAGTAAGAATTTAAAATTCTCATCCCTGACAGTTCTGAGACACAGGTTGGGCAAAACCTCCTGGCACAGACTGGGTGTATTTATTTAATGCTGTCTCAGTGCTGAGAAACTGTTTCTCTTTTGAGGGCCAGTCAATTGTAGCCTTCTTTTATTGTAACTGCTGTTCTCATTCAAGGGAATCAGGAGCATCTCCTTTTTTCTTCAGGAGCCGATTTTGCATTAAGAAAAAGCAACTCCCTCCCTACTACCAGAATTGAGCTGTAAAAGATTTTTTGGTTGCTTGCTTTTTTACTCCCACAGTGAATAAACTGATTTCCAGAAAATTTCTCAATATATTCAATGCCTCTCACCCATTTTTTTTGGAAAAAACCCTAAAATGCCCATTTTCAGCAAAGAACAAGACAATTTTTGTATTTTCTTTTGTGAATGAATTGATCTCTCCACGTTTCTTTTGCCAGCTATTACCTCGCTGTTGCTGTAACATCTAGCACGAGAAAGAAGTGCTCTGCTGAAGAAACTATTTGTGAAGAAACCAAGGATCCTAAGAGAAAACTGTCTCTGACAAAAGGGCCTATAAGAAACGTCAAATTATTGGGGGTTGAGAGAGAAAATTAGAAGCAGAGTGTGGGAAAAGTAAATAAGTACTGAAAAGAGAGTGAACTCCGGCATGAATAGGTTGTATACAGATAAAAGATCTGGCCAAGTAACAACAACAACAAGCAATAAGTTGTTAACAGATGCTTGAACTTCATATTGAAACAGCAGAAGTGTTGATATAATTCTGTTGATATAGCTCTGTTGTGTTATTGTTGGCAGAAGAAGTTAGTTTAACTTTAGAGGAAGGGTAAATTGTAGACTCTTGTTTATTTTCTCCGGCTAAAAACCTCTGACTTGACTTTTTACCTATTTTTGTAGTGAATTTTCATCATACCATGTAAGTATGAAATCATTCAGACAAACATTTCACATGTCAATAAAACTGAGTGTATATATTAGCCCAGCACATTTCATTCCTCTAAACCATATTTATTACTTGAGCTCTGCAACATCAATTTTGCCCTTGGAAAAACAGAGGAGCAGAGAAAACAGAAAGCCAGGGTTGTTTGCAGAGGAATGTTGTTGTGAAATAAGCCAGGGAGGAAATAAAAAAACCTCCCCAAATAGTGGTGAATGATCATTAGGTCTCTTTTGAGGCCTTTTCTCTATTTCTGTTTCTATTCAGTTCAGTCCCTGCTCTGTGACTGGCTGAGAGTGAAGCAAAGGAAGTTAAGATCCAAACTGGAAGTTGCTATTCATCCAGGGAAATAATCCAGCACTTTTGATTAGCAATCTTGAAAACTAATGCTAATTAATTTCTCAAGAGCATGTAAATTTGGTCCTTATTTTCCTGAGCCTCTGTATTGCCAGTTCCTAAGCCCAATAAAACTGTGAAAATGTAAATGCTTACCACATTAAGGTTTATTTTCTGCAAACTGAGGTGTTTTTCTTCAGTCTCCTTCTTTGCACTAGAAAATACAAATATCCTGAGCAGCTACAAAAAAAAAAAAAAAAAAAGGTCAGGATAACAAAAATAATTATTTTGCAGAAAATGAATCGATTTGGCATAAGTTGGAAGTATTTCTTACAAGCATGTAAATAGTCCTACATCACAGGACTTCATCCTCCCACCCAAGGAAAGGGTTTTTTCCCCCTTTCCTTACTGAAGAGCAGCACTTTAGTGTCTGTTGCAGAGCACTGCAGTTGAAATAGCAGCAGCAGGGATGTTTCTTTGTGTCTGTGAATATTCAGCTCTAATCTCTGCTGCATTAACAGACTCTGCTTTGGACCTGGTCACCGTCATGAAAATGGTGTGAAAAATGTAAACTTTTTCTCTGCATCCAGCCTGCAGAAGGGCCTCTTCACAGACCAGAAAAATACCTAAGTGTCTCCCAGAGGCACTAAAAGTTTGCTTTAATAAACAGAAATGAGGGAGCCTGGTCACATGTGCGTGACTTTTGAGTTCAACTCAGCAGTGAGTTCACCACATCTGTGACTGGAGACAATGACAAACCAAAAAGGGGGAATACATTTCCTAAAAACAAGTATCACCTCAGGCACTTGTGATTTTCACTCTTCCCTTCCAGAATGTGCCAATACAGTATTTTCCATAGTAGTGAGTCACTACCTGAGTGCCATTTGAGGTTTGTTTTTTTTCAGTTCTGATCAGAGAGGGAGTGTCTGGTCTGCTCGAACACAGTGCAGTTCTTATCCACAGCCCTCGTTTCCTTTGAAAACATGAATAGCTTTATGGAGCTATTAAGTGACACAGGATATGACTAGGTTACTTACTCACAGGGATTTAGATATACTAAATAAGAAAGCAAATCTGGTTTCATCATCCCCCTCTCTTGATTCTTGGGGGAGCAAGTATTACTTTCTGCTTTCTAAAGAAACGCTGTAATTTGAGCTAGTCCGCAGTGCTGTAGTCAGAATGAGATACAAGTTAGTCCTAACCAACAATTTGGAGTTCATTTTCGTTCACAAACGTAAGAGGAATGTGTTGCATTTGTTCCCAGAGATGAAAAGTCTATGGAGGAGCGTAACTTCCTGAGAGAAGGCTGGATTACTCTAAATCAATATATAACATTTATGTATTTTCCTTACTGTCTGTACACTTTAGAAGGAAGTTACACACACCACGCTTTGTCTGCCTACCCTCAAAAAGCCACATACTGTGTTTTCTCCCTGTGTAGCTCTTGTTTAGAGATGCAACGAAAATTAAATGACTTGTAATTTAAGATCAGACCCAAGCTCTTTGCTTTGCTGTTATTCACCAGATTTGGAGGGAGGCTTTTTAAAGCAGATGGAGCCTGTGCCACATCTTTGCCAGGTACCTGAACCTGGCAGTGATTAACTGTCATTTCTTACCCACAGGAAGCCCCAGAGGTGATGACCAGCTTAGCTCTCCAGCTCTCCCTGGTCAGAGCTCAAAGACAAGCATTGTAAAGATACAGAGAGATTTGGTTTCAGACGAAAAATTCAAAAAGACAGAAGTCAAGAGGCTTAGCAGACTTTCAGAACTGACTCTTGGTTTTACCTCTTTCACTCTTTGAAGACAGGATGAAGATGATGTAGCTGAAATTCACAGTAATTTACTCTCTGGATTTTCACTGTTCCTTTGCTGCTTCTAATTCCCTCCTACTTCCAGCAGTACCTGAGTAGAGTAAAACACCTAAAAAACTTCAGGAGTGTGGCCCAGAAAAACCAGACTGCAGACCCATTTCTTGCTGCCCAGAGAGGCCAGGCAGTAAGTCTGGCCTGCCAAGATTTATTACTTTCTCACTTGATGGTTAATTACTTGCAATTACCTTCCTTCTTCACCTACAGATGTACTTTGAAGATTAATACCTTAAGAAATGTGAGCTGCTCCTGTAATTACACGCTCCAGCCAGGACAGCTGGGAATTCCATGCTCATGAGCACCGTGAGGCGATGACGCAGTGTTGCCGTCCCAGTTCAGAGCAGGCAGAGCAGCCACTCACCTGCACATCCCCTCTGGGGCTTGAGAACTTACCTGCTGCTGAGCCAAAGGGCTTGTACCCACCAGGACACAACTTCAGTTCTGGAACCTGGGTGAGATTTTACAGCTTGATCTGCTCAGTGTTAAAAACAAGTGTGTGTTCTGAGAGGAACTGTTTATCTTTGATTGCCAAGGATCGTGGTGTTATTTGCAATGCAGTGGAGAAGGCACAGTCGCCACACTCTCACTGATCCTGGAGATATTGTCTCCTTCCTACTCTGTTTTCATCCCATTCTTTCCAAAGGATCAAAGCCTTCCAGCCTTCATCTCAACACAGGACCGACAGGGTTGTGTAACTTGGCAAGATGAGATGGCAGGAACAGTGCAGGAACACTGGCAGAGGCTGCCTGATAACCCACCTACAAGATGTCCTTGCCTTAGGAAGCCATTCTCTTCCCAGAAAAAACTTCTGTGGCTGATCTGTCAGCTAGCTCGGGTGTGAGAGCATCAGCCAAAAGCCTGTTCTTCTTCTCTTCCCTATTTGCACCTTTCCCCCAGCCTCCATCTCATATTCCAGCTAGAGAAGACGACCAGTCTTCATTTAGAAGTAAAAATAAGGAATAACCTTTTCTTCTGCTCCAAGACAGGTTGCTTAACTACCTGCCTCTTGCCCTGAAAAATGGGCTTTGTTACACTTTTAAGTTTCTTTAGAACAAACACTCTGCTAAACATCTTGTCTCTTTTTTCTCATGAGCATCCCAATGGATTACCTTTCCCATTTTGGCCTGAATTTTCTCACAGAGGTGGTACTGAGCAAGGTGAAAGCTATGACCTCAAAGTCTTTAAAACCAAGTTGTAACCAAGTTCCCATGACTGGATTTTCCAAGCCCTTTACCTGGTGGAAATGAGAACAACGGGGCACCCAGCTCTTTGCTGCTCTTACAACGCGTCTGCATCGACGTATTTTGGCTTTAGCTGGCACTGTGGGTTGTAAAAGAAACCTGCAATAACTGTCATGAGTTTTTAAACTGGAACTAATCATTCAATAAGCAACTCTTAGCCTCATGCAAAGTATGCTGCACTCACAGGGAATCAATGGAATTACTTCCTTTGGCTTCAGGTGGCCTGGAATCAGGTGGCGTGAATGGCATTACAAATGAAGGATGGGGGTTAAAATTCAAAAGAAGCCCATTAATAGTTTCTCCTTCCAAAAGGCCTGTTGGGCTAAAAAAAGAAGGTTAAAAAAAGAACTTCGGTTTTTCTCTGCTGGACTAAAAATGGCATATTGTGTTTGGTCATGGAATAAATAGTGCTCAAATGTGCAAAAGAATTGAACCAGAGTTTGAATGGAATTCATATAAATTTTAAGACGGGGTTTCTTCAGTGGTAAGAGGAATAAAAGTTGTTTACTCTGAAAACTTCATAGGAAAATATAAATGCACTCAAGTGACCTCTGGAACTTCAGGAGAAGTCAGACTCCTGAGGTATCAGGATGAAAAGTAAATTATTATTGCTTATTGGAAATCACCACAGCCAAAAGTATCATTAACAGCTCAGGACCACAGAGCATGGAGGGTTTAAAAATAGAAATGTGTCTGTGTCTTGACGTGAGACTTATTCATCCTTAAGCTATTTAAGACTGCAAAATATTTGCAAGACAGTATCTTAGAAACACAATGACATGGAAATCCAGAAGATTTAGATTCCCACTGGCAACACAATAGGGTGGGTATGATTTCCTCGTCGGATGCACTGACATTGTGTCTTTGCTACAAACTTTGGATGGCAGAAAGCAAACTGTGATTTAGCAATGGTTCAGAAATGATCTACAGAGCCATTTCCAGCAGCAATCTTCCCTATTGTCTGCATTTCCTCTCTTGGACCGAGCAAACTGGTATAATGACTTTCCTCTTTAATACATTAATACTTTGGGTTTGGGATTCTTTTTTTTTTCTTCCCTTTTTGATCAAAGCGGGGCTGGGAAATGGGGTTTTGTACTTACAGTTTTGGGGCAGAAGCAGGCCGAGAACAGGTGGAATGCACGTTGTGGAGATACTGTCATGTCAATACAGAATTCAGCTGTATTTTTACAAATAAAAATATTTGTTTTGCTATCTTTCATCCAACCTGTCCCGAAGAGTTCATGGGAGTCACACTGAGGCATGTTCAGGTATCCCTTGGTCACTTCCAGATCCCTGCTTCTCTGTTTTAAGGTTGTTTTTCCCCCCTCCCCTCTTCCAGTGAATCCTTATTAGCATAATCCTGCCTCGAATTTGCTATTGCTAAAACCCAAACTTGTTTCCACTTGCATCCCAAACACGAGAAAACCTTCTGGAAAAGCAGCACAACCACAGTGCAAGCCTGGTTTTGAAAGGCATTATCTTGTATCTAACTATTGTAAGGTCTATCTATTTACTATTTTGTCCTTAAGAATTGACAAACCCAAACAGTTACCAACTGGGCTTCTGGTGTTCATTTTCTCAGAACAAAATTCCCACCTTCTAACTAAACGTCATGAGTTAAGACTGTTCATATTTTCTGGCTAGGAAAGGAGGATTGGTATGAAGCCTCATGCTTTGCCCTCTCACAGAACTGTTAAATGGGAGAAGATGAAAAAAATTCAATCAGCAAATCAAGTTCTGAGCCCAGCTTTGCCTGTGAAGGTCCCTCAAGGCAGCAAAAACGTGATCTCCACTCTGCTTCCCTTCACTGTTGAGTCAAAGGAATCCCTGAGCTTCACTCCTTGGGTTTTACCATTCCTTTCTTAGCAATTAATCCACTTTTCAAATTAAAAGAACAAAGCAATTAGCATTCTTCCTCGTTAGGAGCCCATTTCAAATGTCTTAGTGAAAGCTCCTACACGTTACACTCTGCTAAATGCCAAGGATTAAATCAGAAGAAAATGAAAGCTCCCAGGCTAAGAGCCATCACTTAATATTTAGTGTCTGCAGTGCAACCAAAAACTCCCCCTGTGCTCTTGGAGACAGAAGGATTTCAGGGGGGATTCACTTATCTCCATGTGGGTCTTTCAAAGCAGCTCAAAACCCCAGATGTACCTTGGGCTTTGTTAGGAAGATGTCGGGACACTCAGAGCACAAGGAGAGCTGGGAACAGAACCTGTCCCACAGGAGAAACTCTTGCATATTTAAGTTTATTTTCAAATAAGTGTTCAAAGAAAAAGAAAAAGGGGAAAAAAAAAACCCAACAAAACAAAACTGAAACCAAAATAAAACAGATTTAGTATATATTTGCTTTTCTTAAAAAAATGATTCCATGAAAGGATTTTATAGATATCTAAGTAGTAATACAGATTTTTATATACAAAATTCCATTTCAAACAATTTACTGTACAAAAGAAAGTATAAGCAACTATTTAATGATTTCAGCAAATTATGAAAAACTCTGCTAAGTATGTGTTCAGGATATAGTTCTACCATTTACAGGAATGTCAGTATTAAGTTGGGAATACTTTCAGGTGAGTATTTACAGATTAAAACCCCCTTCAAGGACGTTCCCTAAGATTTCTCTTTAGAACAGGTAGTTCAGGTTTGTCTTTCTTCTGGATCTTTTGGGCTACCGAGGAATGAGAGGAAGAACATGTTTTCAACAAGATGTGTGGACAGAATTCTACTTGAATTATTCCCACTCACAGTCCTTTTGCAGTCAGTGGGCCTGATCTGGTAAACACTCACTACTAGGAATAACACTTACGTGGGAATAAATCAGGCAGGATTTGGCCCTCCAGCAACAAACTACCATAAGTTACAAATTTTAAAAATAGTGACATTCCTGCAAGTCAAAATACAACAGAAACAAGAGTTAACAAAATATAAGCCCTTTATTAATAAAAATCTTTGGTTGGATCAATATTTTAAATAAGCTTCAAGAATATTTGGTTAATACCATTTTCTTTCTTCCACATAATTTCTCTTCTGATACCTTCTTTGGACAGACTACAGAAAAATATCAAGTTTATCACATACTTTAAAACAAATAAATATATCAAAAGCTAAATATGGCAATTTTTTTTTAAAGTTCTAGCATTAATCTTTAAATTAGTTTGGCAAAGAAAAAAGAAAAGGAAAAAAGAAATAACCAACTTCTCTTGAAAACAGTCTTTCAACGTTTGGTTTTTTAACAAACCATACAGTAGTTAGACTCTAAAGAAATCCTTCCTTTTTATTTTCTTTTTCAGTTTTATATTTGCAATGCAAGTGCCATGGACGAGACAAAGCAATAAAAGAAATCAGGTTAATTGCACCAATATTATTTGGAAGTGCAGTTTATCAATTGACAAAGCAAAACTAAAATGTATTATGCTTAAAAGGAGTTGTACTGATGGGGTTTAACTAGGCATGGTAAGTAAGGATTTTACACTTATACTTTAAGGAAGCTCCTTGTACAAAAGATAGACTATTTTAAGACAAAAGAAGAGTCCTGTAACTAACTGAAGGTCTGGTCCTGTAGCCCCAGTGCAGGCAAAACTTCCACTGAAGACAGTGAGCGGTACACATTTTGGGTTCACTCCTCTGGCACAGCCTCTGGGAAATGCCACTCAACAGCACAAAAAACTGTGGGAGAAACTGGGGTGTAGACTCCCTTCTCCTGCAGAGGACACAGGGCTACAGGGGGAAACCTGGCTGGGAAAGGGATGTGCTAAAACAACAGGGAAAAGGGGATTTCCTCAGCAACAACAGTGTCCGAGTACTGGGCAGGGCAGTGCGAGTCACTGGAGCTCCACGTGTGCTCTGTTAGTTCAGGGCATTTCACAAAATGCTCTGTGAGCATCTCCCTGCTGGGAGGATCCCAAAATTGTGCTGCTGCTGCTGCTGCCTGGCCATGAGGGAGGAGCTGCTGGGAACTGCAGCCTGGGGCACCGGGGTAGCTCCATCCACAGCAGTCGCTCAGTGGTGAAAAAGGACTTTCCAGATTCCCTTTCCTGATGGTTCTGGAGGTCTTGGATACACAGCGAGTTGCCACAAGTGCCCCAAACACTTGGTGTGACACTAAAGCTCTGCTTGTTTCAGACACAGAGCTAAACCCAGTCTTGGAAAGCAAGTCAGTCTGGGAGGCTTTACGTGGGTTCTCTCCACTCTAGAGCTGATTTTGTGTGTAATTTATCTGGTTACCCCATGGACCTTCAAACCTGGGTTTCCAAAAATATCTTAACTTGCTATTATTATTTAAAATTTACTTCACTAGTTAATCAATAGGCTAAGGTCAAATTCTCAGAGAGTATCTCTAGCAAGATGTACTAAGTACCTGCATTTATTAATGCACGCCAACAACAAGAGTGGTATCTAATGATGAAATATAAAAATTCCCTGCATTTACTGCTTGTGCAAAAGAAAAAGAACATTACCAGAAATAGAACGTGGTCCTCCATGTCTGCAAGAAGGGCATTTCTCACAAAGATGGGAGTGAAATGGCAGCACATCCTTCAACATGCACCAGGTTGTCCATTACTCGAGTCCTGCCCTCTGTGGCTTGTGGAATGCCCCGACATACTCAGCTCCCTCCTCTTCTACACATCCAGAGGATAGGAATGGCAGGAGGACAAGCTGCCACTGTGGCTCCTGGAGAGTCTGGGGCTGTGATTGTTACAGTTTTCACCTTTTCTCTTGTCCGTGTCTTTCCAGGTGTCGAGCATGTGCAGCTTCCCTTGCTCTTCCCTCATGAAGACCTCCACCATGAGAACCTTCTCTTTGTGGATCTGCTGACTAATGTCCTTGGGAATGTCTGGGATAATCCAGTCCACAAAGTCACTCATAAACATGACCAGGTTCTGGAAATGAAGTTGTGAGAAAATGTCAGCAAGGTCAAATGAAAGGATGGCTGTGGGGAAAGGGGGCTGGTTTTGGTGTACTCAGGGAGGAAGGATGAAGAAAGGACAATATTTGAGTTGGGATCAACTGCATGTCACAAGGCTGGTGCTGAACCAAATTCACCTCAACTGCTTGCTCGTGCTAGAGTTGAAAAAAAAATACCTCAGGCTCAGATCTCTGTGATTTATGTACGAATACTGTCACAGCCACTGAGAATTCCAAAGGAAATACTGGCAGTGATAAACAGCTCAGGAGTTTTGCAGTAGGAAGGCAGAAGCAAATGTAAGAGGTAAAAAGTGGTGACAGCTTGTAAAATACACTCCAGTTAAATGTTTCTGATTTAAAAACCTTAATTCAAGGAGAGGGAGGTCCTTCACAAAAAGATACATAATTTATCCAAAAAAACCCCAATAAATTTTTTAAACAAGTTTTTCAGATAAGGCAAACTTAAAACACTTGTGTCACAATAACCAGTGCCACTGTTGTGACTGAATAATGCCATTTAAGGACAAATGACAAGATTTTGCCTTCTTGTTCAGGTGCAACATAAACTGTAACTGGGAAAAATTTGGAAATTTCATTTCTTGGCTAGCTCTAAAAATGATTTTGCATTAAAATTGTTGATGTCCTATGGGAGAAATTGGTGGTACTTAATTAGTATCAGCCTTGTGCTTTGCTGCTCTCTAAGGTCATTAATTTCTTCTGCATCAAACCAGTTCAGAGAATCCCTGGGGATGCATTTTTGCACTGAGGATATACCTGTACCTGGGTTGGTGGTACGAAGAGGGTGATGAGGATGGGCAAATTTCTTTTCCTTTTCCATGAAACAACTGTGAATGAAGATGTTTCTTTGGCCTAATAACTTATTCCCAAGGGTCTGCAGCGCAACCTACCTGGAAAACTATCACAAAGGCTAATCTTGCTGCTAGGACAGCCCAGAAATCCTTTGAAATGTCATATTTGTTTTCAGACCAGGGGGGTTCTCGATAATCTTTGTATCTGCAAAACAAGACTCGGTAAATTGGTGATGTCATTCAGAAATTTTAGCACTGGGATTAATAATTAATACCAAATACTCAAACAATAAGTGGAACTGTCTAAAAGAAAGTTCACTATTACAGCATGATGTCTCAAGTAACCTTCAAGCTTTACTCCAATTTAAAGGTCTTCCATCTTAATACCCCCTGATTAGTACAAATAATATAAATTTTTCATAAGATGGAGTAAAATACACAGCTCAGATGATTTATTTTGTTTTAACGTAGGTAAAAGGACAACATCTATTTTTCAAACTGATTTTAAAGGCAAAAATACTGATCTCAGTAAAAACCAGTTTAAAACCACAGCATCCTGTCAATATTTTGATGGAATTAGGGCCCCATACTTTCAAATGATTTAAAAGTCCTTGAAATACCAAAGAACGGATGGAGTGGCAAGAATAAAGTGGCTGGGATTAGAAAGCAAATAAACTTGGCATTTTGCTTTTAGACCGTGACACTGACACTGCTGTTCAGTCAGTTCTGTGCTAAAACCTGTTTGCCAGCCTAATTCATCCTGTGCCCAGAGAGCACCAGAAGGGAACCAGGAGAAAGTAAAAGCAAGCAAAGGTAATACTTATGCAATTTTGGTTGGTGTGGTTTTTTTTTTCCCTTTCTTCTTGGAGTGATTTTTTTTCTGTTTAAAGGTCATTGCAACCAATTAACTTGCACTGTCAAATATATAAAGAATATAAATATAAATGTGATATATATATAAATACAAAAATATAAACATTCTTCTATATAAATATAAAATATTATGTTTATAAAGGTGAGGTTTTTTCCCCTGATCAGTTTCTTTAAGTTTTCACTATATGTGAAAGTCATCTTTTTTTTTTTTTACTCCCCTGGAACGTCTCTTTCCTCCTTGTCCTCTTTGCATGGACAAACAGTGAATTTAACTAATGCTAATGTCCATTTCCCAGAAGAGAAGCAGTAATTCATATTCAGGCTTTGTGACTGCTTAATACGTAAGCCAAGATGTTCAAGACAAGGGATATAAAAGCCACCAAGGTGCTAAAAAGGAACTGAAAATGCAAGGGGCGTAAAAATCTGCCCCGTTCCCAGCCGGCTGCGAAAACGCTTCTCATCAGTTATCATTCAAGGGAGTACCTGCATATCTGGACCTCGTAGCCAAGATCCAGGGGGTCGTTGGGAGCTGTTCCTGCTTGGAAATCGCTGACATTAAAAGAGGATAGTGTATGGTTGACGAAGCCATGCATGGTGCCATTCTCACTGTACATGTACAGGTACACGAGGCGTGGAATGAAGTCGGATGTGAATGAGATCACAAATGCCTAAGCCACAAGAGTAAAGAGTGAGCGCAATATCCAGGCACTGCTTCATTAACAATACCCTCATTAATTGCCCAAACAACTCATGCAACTTAGGGGACACTGCAGCCTACAGGGCCCTAAAAATGGGGCATTCACTGCTGATATTTACTATGATATGGTGATATTTGCTGCTCTGCTCTTCTGGGTTGCAGCATATCAGATGGAGTAATTCCACGCCAACTGAGATATCCCTGGGTGATCTGAGCCCCGCAGAGAATGGAGCAGCTGCACCCCCAGCACCAGAGGAGAATTAACACAGTAGTCCTTCTCCTTGCCCCAGTCGCAGCTTGTCCCTGGTGCATTGCCACAAGGTCCAACTGATTGATTTCCAAGCGCTTTTCCTGTTCTGCAAAGAACTGACAGCGAATCGACTCTTCAAGTTCTCATTGCATTGCAAAAGGGCCATTAATTGTGTGTGGTTTTTGACTCCATCAAGATAAAAGGATGAGCAGACGGAGCCCAGTTTTAATTTTGAGGTCACAAAAATTGCATTTCGTTTGGTTATTTAAAATGGTTCTTTCAAAAAAGATTGCACAGAAAACGCACAACAGCCAATTTGGCTGAGTTCTCCATATCTTTACCCTTCCTCATTTATCATTATTATGAAACATTCTCAGTGGCATAAATCTCATGTACATGTGGAACAAACACGGTACAAAATGTTTTATTTATTTTATGGTAAAGAGGAACAGTACATTGATCAAAGAGGGAAAATAACACTGACAAAGAGACTACACAGAAGGAAAGAGAAAAACATAGAGGAATTATTTCCAAAGAAAAAGACGAACTAAGGCAGCAGACCAAACAACCAAAAGAATGGTTTTGCCACAGCCCAACAGACCCCTGGGGGCAAACTGAAGGGATTTCCAGTCTGGATAATGTAAAAAAAAAACCCCCAAGTGAGTTGATGGACATGTGGCCATGAGCCCTACACAGCCTCTGGTTTGCTGCATCGCAAACAGCTTTTGTTTTCATCTTTCCCCAGCTGGGGTGCAAGGAGGATGATGATCATTGTGGGATTATATTCCTACAGAGTACCAGAGAAGCACATACATTAATATATTAAGGTGTGCTGAATTTTTCTAGGGGCTGGGATGCGGATTCTGATGTTGAAATAAAAAGTATTTTCAGGGTTCTCAACACTCTCTGAGTGGGAGCAATGGGCAGGTTCTCAATGGAGGGGCACTGTGCTCTGAGGAGATGAACTGATTCTCGTCCCATACCAGACCCAGAATAGCACTGAAGTTAAAAAATATATCATCTTAGTGGAAGTATTTCAAAAGAGCAAAAGTAAGCAGCCGTGGTCCTGCTTGTTTGAAGGGCAAAGCTGTTTTATGAAAACATTCTGGAGAGAAGCTGCAATGACTAGCTACTATTTCACATTATTGCTACTACTATCACAACTTTAAAATAAACACTGCAACTAATTCTCTGATAGTCCCAAAACTTTCTACATCACACACTTTCGCTTGATTTAAGGGATTTATGCTAAAATCAAACTAATGGAGCAGAATGGAATAGCCAGCCTATTGAATTCAAGTTTTGTTCATGCTGATTTACTTACGTTTATGATGACAGCAAGCTTTCCAATGCCTCTGAGAATGTTATACCAGATTCCTGAGGGAAGAGGCAAACATATAAGTTCTGTTCTAGTCCTTAAAATTCCATAAATTACATTTTTAGTTAACGGTGCTAAGAGCACCTGAACTAGAGTTACATTTTAAATAAAAAAAAAGGAACAAATTATAAGAAATTAATTTAATGACTTGTAAGCAAAGGGAGCCAAAGCTATGGTTTCCAAAGCTATGTCTGAGCACTTTTTTTTTTTTTTTTTAAGCTAAAAGCTTCTTTGAGGAAGAGAAAGGCAAGTGTGTGTGAGAGAGGAATGCTTGGAAGAGAAGGCAGGTGTAGGTGGCTTTACACAGGATGATGTCCCTGGAAGACTCCTACAGCCTGGCTTTCTGGCAGAGCACACACAAACCAGCCTGGGCAGAGAACAGAGCTTCAGAAAAAGGTATGACAGTGTCCATGGAAGCAGGGATAGACCTCTGTTTGTGGCTACCCACTGCCTTAGGCAGGTAGGACGTTATCCCTCTCCTGATCCTGACAATCCCTGTGCTAAAAAACTCGTCTGGTTTGTCTGTGGCCCTCTCAGTCTGCCTTTAGGATGTCTCTGAAAGGAATGAGGTTTTTTCACCCACAAGGCTGTGATGGAATTGCAATGAATTGCAATTAACACCCTCTCAGAAACAAATTAAAAAAACAACAACAAAAAAATCAAAACCCCACCACAGCCAA
This sequence comes from Myiozetetes cayanensis, assembly GCF_022539395.1. NCBI lineage: Eukaryota > Metazoa > Chordata > Aves > Passeriformes > Tyrannidae > Myiozetetes > Myiozetetes cayanensis. The sequence continues at coordinate 55,649,443 of NW_026087853.1, forward strand.
AAAACCAACAACACCCTCCCTACCATCTCCACCAGCAACCCACGGCATCAAATCAGGCAGCCACAAAAAAAAAAAAAAAACCCATCCCCAAAGCAAAGACAGGGCAAAACGTGATGTGTTCTTCAAGTCCAGGGTGATCCCAGGCCACAGGGTGAGCCCAAGGAAAAGCTCTGCCTGTACAACAGCAGAATGAACCCTGAGTTTAGTAACAGACCACGAACTTTCCTGCTCTCGTTGGCCAGCTCTGTAATACAGACAATTATCTTATTTCTATTTTTATTTTAATGACCTTTTTAGTCCTAAGTAACCAACATTTGGGAAAAACAGCTTCCTTGATACGTACACCTGGAGCTGTTAGGCCTCCCAGTAAGGGGTGACTGGTCTGTTGTCCCTGTACAGCAGAGCCCAGTTCCAGCTACATTCACTGCAGCTTTCACCCTTCTGAAGTTCTTCCTGAGTAGGGACACGTTTACTCACAGCCTTCTGAGTCTCCTCTCAATCCCAAGGGTATTTCTGAGGCCAGTCCAGACTTATTAAATGCAGAAATTTTTGCCTCTACAAGAAAACTGCATTGCCGGGAAGGATCATTGCTGTGCAGAGCCATGCGAGATATTTTGCCACTGCATTGATCATTTTGATTTAAAAAGTGATAATGCTTGCTTAATAAAATATTAATCTGAATTTAAAGCTCTGGTCTTCCTATTTTAAAAGCAAAGCCTCGAAGAGTTATGGCAGTTCACAGTTAAGCCACAGTCTAATGTTTTGAATTTTCCTATAAATATCTTCCTGTTATTGAAACTAACTCAGCACAATAACATCCTGCCATCAATCCAGGAATAAACAAACAGGGACGCAATAGCAATAAGCACTTACCTATATCCTTTGCTCTCACTGCCACCGGTCTCCTCAGCTCAGTCACAAACTTTTTGGCATCCAGACGGATTTCAATGATGTTGTTCAATAAGGCAAACAGAGGTGCCAGAGGGAAGGACGCAACGAACAAAGTTACAAACCCAAACTGGATAACTGGAAATGAAAAGAAACCCTTTCAGTGGCTGTGGGTAGTATTTACCAAATGCTTCCATCACCACGTCAGTGCCATCCCCCGAATTCTGACAAGGTGACAAGTTCTGGGAGATTAAATCCCATTTTCTGTGTCAGGCACAGTTTGCATGACAGCTGTTCCACTCAGGCATGGAAGGTCCTGTTGCCACCTTGCAAAAAATGCAAGGAAAAGTAACCACAAGGATGGGGAAGCTCCTAAAACAATTTTTCCGTGGGGAAGACCGGCACAGGAATGACCTGAGGGAGTGGAGTTATGGCAGCAACAGTGTTAGCTCTACCTACACTTGCCATTTGCCACCTGGCAGGTTTTTAGCCTTCACCGATCCCACTTGGAAGCTTTGGAAAGGACATGACTGATTCTCTGCCTCTGCTGGGAATAACTTGCTGCCTACAACCTGGGATGTATCTGCTTTTTGTTTGCTGAGGATATCGCACTGATGTCATGTTCATCCTGGCACTGCCAGTGCCACATCCTTCTCTTCCTCTGTTACTTCCAAATGCTGATCTCAGTAACTGCATCTTTTCTTATTTTTAGGAACTGACAGCATGACCTCTTAGTCTGTAGCATTAGATTTCCATCTGTTTCAAGTACTCTGAACATCAAGGTCAATACATATTCTAATCTGTCTCATTCAATATAATGCATTACTTGAAAAAAAAATAAATTAAATGTGATCTGTTGAGTACAACCTGGCCTAGAGACACATCTCTCTCTCAGCAGATTTAGACCAGACTTCAGAAAAAAACCCAAAGACTCTCGTGTGGAAATTATCAAACCTTAATTAAGTCATCTGCAATATAAGGTGGAGCTTGGTGATAAAATATTCCTCACAATCTCAAGTATATGCCACTTGTAATCATTTGCATTTGAAACTTGGCAGTGACGTGTCACATGGCTTGAAAGAAAACATCCACAATATCGTGCTAAAGTAAGGGCTTGTGAACAGCAGGGAGCACAGTTCAGCCCTCAAGCAGCCAGGGTTGGCTGAAACATGCTGCAATCCAAGACCGTACACGTCAATAATAAAGTTATCTTCATGTCCACCGAATCTACAGTTCAAAAAGCTCTGCCCTCCATCCCAATCAGTCAGAATAATTATGGCTTAATATGCCTTCTTTCCACCTCACTCACTCATTTCCATGTATTCAGGGGTGAGCCCAGCAAAAGGCTCCAGGTTATAGTCCACTTCATAACGCTGCTTTTTTTTCATGTGCTCTTCATGGTCCAAAGAACGCCGACGCTTTAATTTCAAGTATCGGATGAATTTCTTCATTTTTCTGAGGGAAGTGGAAATGATTCAGTTAGAATCCCATTCTCTGCTCATTTCTCAGTTATTCACATTAACAGGCACGACAAGCTCTGTACTTATTTTCATAAGAACTGTGCAAGAGCCACGATATGCTATGAGTATCTCAGGTGTATATTATAAAAGTATACATCAAAGAGATCAGGCACTAAAATATGGTAATAATTGAATCACTTGTTCACCATGACACCTCTTGCTAACCAGTAGGAAAGCAATAGATTGCCCAGCACTTTTCAAAGACATCTGCATTGCTGGATGCATTGTAGCAAGGATGCAGCTACTCCCAGTCACAGAAGCATGGAATTCCAGAATGGTTTGGGCTGGAAGGGACCTTAAAGCTCATCTTGTTCCACAGGCAGGGACACTTTTCACTAGACCAGGTTGCTGGTCATTCAGCTTGGCTTTGAAGCCCCCTCAGCTCCTGCTGCTCTGCAAACACAGACTTACTGCAAAACCTCTCACGCAGCCCGTGAACCACCTTCCCATCCAGGGGCGGAGGACACACAGTGCAAACTGCAGGCACTGTAAAAAACACTTGCTAAAAGGAAAAGAACAGAAGTCTCTACTTACGGGATGCCAATCTCAAACAGATTGTTCTGAATCAGCTGCTTGCCCAGCATGATAATACTGAGCTGGATGCACAACTCCATCAGGCAACCGCCCGGAGCACACTGGGGTGGACAGGGGAAAGGAGAGTCAGAACAACCTGCTGCATCCCCCTGGCAGGGGCAGAGGGTGCTCCCACCCAGCAGGACTCACAGACAGGATGGGAATGCAATTACCTCTTCCATCCGGAAAGAATGGAAAATGTAGACGTAGTCACCTGGACGTCCGACAAACCTAGGGCACAATGGTTAGAGTTAAATGTTTTATACTTCTAATATTTTATTCTTAGAGCATTTCATGTCACAATCCATGCCTTTGAGTGGGAACGCTCAAAGTTTGGGGCTGAAAAGATGAAACCCTGAGCAGCCCTTGGCATCACTCACCGGCCTTTGAAGAAGGCGACGTAGAAAATCGGGGTGTAGGCGTTGACAAATTTCAGGAGGAAAGCCTTGAAAATCAGCCTCTCTTCGAAGTTCTTGTCAGTTTTGGGCACCTCTGGAACCAATGTGAGACAGAAAAAAGGCGTTAAGGAATTATCCTACCTGCAATGCTTCAAGATCTTATGAACAGATTTTGGAAAACATCTTTTAAAACAAAGGGGTGTGTATGTATAGCCTTATATATATATATATGTATACATGTGTATCTATACTTTTTATATATATATTATATATATGTATATATGTGAATCTATATATACTTTTTATACATATAAAATAAGTATTATATATAGTTTATATATACATAATATTCTAATATTCTCTCAACATAAAAATATATATTTTCAATATATAAATATATGTATTTATTGAGGTTATATATCTATCTATCTATGTTGAGGTTGGTGGTCAGTCTGCTGAGGATCCCACCATTCAGACACGCTACAACAGTAATTCCAGTTTCATTCCACATCTGGCTGACCTTCAGGACAATCGTTTGCAGAGGGATGAAAACTTACCTGAGATATTCCTGAACCCTTTTATTACCGACAGCTTTTTTGGAAATTACTAAAAAAGTTTTTTTACTAGACTGCTTTTTTAGCACCCTTTTTCTGCACTTTTCCATGTGCCTTAAGCCAATTAAAAAATGGCAGAAAACAAGGGCTACTTGTGGGACAGAGGAGAGCGAAGCTCGAGATTAGGCATAGGAATTCCTGCCGGGTTAGTGATCTGCTCTGCCACTGCCGAAAGAAAAGCTCCGACAATAAATGCTTCTGAGTAGCTGGTCAGAATTTTAGCCACACATTAGAACTTCCTGGGATTCGCTCGCCGCTTCGCAGCCGACCCATGGGTGGCAGTGATTTGGGTCCCCCTCCTTTTGGAACTGTCCCAGAAAGTACCAGCCGAGGGCCTAAACCCACCGATCTGCGTGAGCCACCTGGCGATGCAGCCGTAGACCTCGTCCAGGATGATGATGACAACCAGGTTGATGATGACGGCGGTGGCGGTGACGGTGACGCGGACGCTGGAGCGCCCCGAGGGCGTGGAGCTGATGGCCAAGGCGGCGGCCGTGGAGATCCTGTAGATGATGACTCCGAACACGATGGCGAACGTCAGCCCGACCTGCCAGGGGAGAACGGCCCGGCCCTCCGGTGAGACACCCGGCTGAAAACGCTCCCTTTGGGGCTCAGCAATGACCTCAGAAACGGGGTCTCTCTGGGCCACATCCCCGCTCCAGCCAATCCCGCATTCAGGCTCCCAAACACTTGGATGGGCTGCGAGAAAGGATCCTCCTTTGCGAGGGACTTGAAAATCACTTGGAAAAAATTGATATGACGGTGCCACAGCCACAGGCAAAAGGTTTTTTTTTTTAAAAGGCACCCAAATGTGAACTACTTGCTTAGTAGTATTAAAAAAAATTATATATTACTAATTGCTAAATACTGAGCACTAAATACTAAAATATTATCTATTACTAATTAATATAAATATCAATACCTATTAAAAGTATTGGTGAGCTTGCTTTCAGGCCTGAAGCCAACAGCATCTTGCTTAGCAATATTAAAACAAATTTATATCTTACTAATTGCTAAATACTGAAATATTATCTATTACTAATTTATATAAATATCAATACTAATTAAAAGTATTAGTGGTCTTGCTTTCAGGCCTGACACCAACAGCATCTTGCTTAGCAGTATTAAAAAAAATTATATTTCACTAATTGCTAAACACTGAGCACTAAACACTAAAATATTATCTATTATTAATTAATATAAATATCAATACTAATTAAAAGTATTGGTGGGTTTGCCTTCAGGCCTGACACCAACAGCATCTTGCCTATTAGTATTAAAAAAAAATTATATTACTAAAAACTAAGTTGTAAAATATTATCTCTTACTAATGAACATAAATATTAATTAAAAGTATTAGTGGGCTTGCTTTCAGGCCTGTCACCAACAGCATCTTGCTTAGTAGTATTAAAAAATATTATATATTACTACTAAGTAAATAATTAGCACTAAAATACTCTATATTACTAATTAATAGAAATACTAATATTAAGAGTATTAATGGGCTTGCTTTCAGCCCTGGCACCAACAGCATATACACATGGTATTTCCTCTACTGATATAAAAAAGTCATGTTTGAAACAAATAGGAATATTTCTGCTTAACTCTAACACAAGCCTTCAAATCCCTTACTCAGGTTCGTTGTGCTTTTATAATCACAAACTGAAATTAAATCTGACTAAATCAACACAATTCCTGGCAAAGTAAAATCTCACTCAGTTTTTCATTGTTTAAACAGAGGAATAATTTTAAAACACGGTTCTTATGAGGTACCAATTCTTCAGGTGAGAATATTAGATTTGCTGCATTTCCATTCTCTAAAAATGCAAGCATTAAAACCAAACCAAAACAAACCAAAATCCTTATCCCACAAAAAAAAACCAAACAACCAACAACCAAATCAATTCAGTTAGTCTGGAGAATTCTACTTTTGGAAAGGGCTTAAGCTTTTTTTATCTGCCTGCCAATCTGTTCCTTACCTTGAGTTATTGTTATTTCTGTCAACATTTGTTTTAAATGCTTATGCTTTATCAGCAAGTGGAAGAAGGCTGTTCTCATCATTACTTTACCTTTTTCTTGAATTAAGTGCTCTGTTTGCAGTTCTCCTGTTAGATGGGGTAACTCCAAATTTGGCTGATGCATTAAAAATCCTTGCCATCATGATTGCAATTGGCAACAGCATTTCTTTCAAAGAGGTTGGTACAGAAGTAGGACTGTTTTCTACTTCCTGACCACTTTCTGACAGGTTTTGTCCCATCAGTGGTGGTGGGAATCTTCACTTCCATGCCCTCATTTTCTCCTGCCCTAATTTAGGATTCTTATTCCTTTACTGGAAAGAGATGGCAAAGCAGAAACTCAAGTTCTTGAAAAGATTTTAGACTATGAAACAATAAAATGCTTGAATTTTTTCCACTGGGAAAAAGTCACTGTGAACCACATCCATCTGATAAAAGTTTCACTCATGTTTCCATCCCTTCTGTTCTACACAATGACTCAGTAACACAAAGTTCAGGTTTTGCCAGGTGGTGCTTACCATGAAGATGATGCCAACAAAATTGGTTAAATAGGCTGGAAAACGGTCCTTCCATGTCAGCTTTTCTTTATCTGTCTGAAAAGTTTTTTTGGGGAAAAAAAGAAAAGGCACATTTAATGAAAAAAAGGAGGGTGTGATTTTGCACGTGGGACAAAAACAGAGAGGGGGAAGAAAAGGTTGGTAAAAACACAACCAGTCAGACGATGCAGACATAGTGTTTACAGCTACAATTCCACACAGGCAAATTGTTTACTCCATATCCAGGTTCAAACTGGTCAAGGAGCCTGCACTGGGAGTATAAATAAACCAGATTTTTTTTTTCTGTATACTTTTTGAAGGAAACATGCAAATATGCTGTCAGAAAGCATGAAGTAAGGTCTCTCTTACTGTTAAATATTTTCTTTTGCTTTCCCTAGAAAAATTCTCCTCCTTCCTCTCTCCCTCCCCAGTTAAAATTTGCAGCTTTGTAGTTACATAACTGGCTCACTTAAAATACAGATTTAAGCATGGTATGGAGTAACTCCAAGGTGAACATAGAGTTGACAGGGAAGATCTTGTTTTGGTGCGTGGCAAGACTTTAAATTCCTTGGGTGTGAGTGATTTTTAACTATCCCCTTGGTATTCAGTGGATCACACCAACAGGAGTTAAGGTGCCCATGGCAGGGGGCTGGAACGGGATGGTCTTTAAGGTCCCTTCCAACCCAAACCATTCTGTGATCCTCTGTATAAAAAGTCTTTGTAGAATTCCCTAAATCCAGTCAACCAGCCACTGCTTGAATTTGGCCCTGAAAAATGAATTTAGAGCACTGTTGCCCATCCAGAGTCCTTCATAAACTTTGATGCCCGGAATTGTTTTGAAACACCAGAAAATAAAGAAGAAAAGGAACATCACAGGAGAAGATGCACACATTGTAACGAACATAAAATTTTTGCTCAAGTTCTGTTTTCACGACATGCACGTTGTCATTTGCAGGGAAGTGCAAAGCAACTCTCTCAACACACGGCCCATGCTCCACTGCAAAACAAAGTCAGATTTCCCAGGATGGGAAATATCTCAGATTAGCCATGCAGTGCCATTCCCAACGCATGGAACAGCGTCCCACAAGGTGCTGAAGAAACAGGGGGGGAAGAAGGGGAAGAAACCCAGAACTGAATATGTGAATATTAAACAGAGGTTCAACAGCCAAAAAAACAAATTGATTTGTGTCTTCCATAATTACTCATAATTTGAGTTTCTTCATAAGTTTGAATAAAAAGAACCAATTTCACCCCAGCCATGACTGTCTTAACTCTTTGTCTCCATTTGTTTGCTGTCTCTTCTGGGAAATATCGGTGCTTCTGATGGCAGCCAAAGGAAAACAAGAAAGGGTCGGGCAATATCACATTACAAAGCACTGCTCAATTAATTACACACTCTCTACTGCCTCAGCTGACACAGCACTTGAGCACAAGTGAATGCTCTTTTAGTTTGCTTAAGGCTTTGTGTTTCAGCTTTGAGTTAATAAAACATAACAACAACAGGCAAACCCTTGCCCCAAATCCTTGGGTACCTCAGGCAATCCTGAAAAAGATATTCCCTTTTTAATTGTGCCTTTCTTTTATGAAATATAAAGAATGTCCAAAAACTTTTTCCTTTAATTTTTTTTTTTTTTTTTAATTGGACTTCTCTTGAAAATAATATAAGGAATTTCGGTTTAGCTTTACATATTTTTTTTCTTTGATAAGATTTCCAAGTTGTCTTACAACTGTTGAGAATTTGAACTTTAACACACCAGATCCCAGTGAAAGATAACCACCAAGTCTTTCAGGAAAAAAAAACACCAAAACAACCTCCTTTTCTCACGTTTCCCAAATTAGCAACATCCAATTTGAACGCAGCCCAAAAATTTATAAATAGTCTGGTTAAAAAAAAAAAACAAAACCCCAAAACCCTCTTAATTGCTCAACTTTCATTCTTAGGGGGCCACCATTCATTAATTGCTCAATTAGTCTTCCACATTTAAGAACTGAATTCTTAATATACTCAAAAGTACAGCATTTTTTACAGGTTTTAGCAGAATACAGTAAAACCTGTATTCAAAATTGTTTACCCAGCCCGTAAGAGGGCAGCAACCCAAATTCTTTCCCTTCTGCAAGAGATTTGAAAGGGATTTGATCTGCTGCAACAGAGGTATTGCATATGGCACTGGACCACTTGGAGCATCCTATAGATTAATGGGAACAAACCACTGGCAGCTCTGCAGCATCTTTTAAGAAGATGGTACTCAAGTATAAATTTACTTTAACGCCAGTCCAATCTATATATGCTTCCCTTAAAGAGTGTATTCTGCAAATATTGTTATTGCAGTTGGTATTTTCATAGGGTTGTCATAAAATCCCTATTTAGGGAATGGCTCCACACTACTGTGCCACTGGTAACAGAGATAAGAGAGGAAACTCTGCCAACAGGTTTGGTTTTTAGCTGGAGCTTTTGCTTCTCTTCTTAAAAACACAGCACACAAATAGCTAAATTCTTGCAGTTAAGGGGGAATAACTTCTGGTGGGGTGGAAACCCATGTGTGAGGGAGAAAAGGAGCTTTTCCAAATCAGTCTGCTCTTGACAGGCAGTCACAGGGAAAGAATTACAGCCTTCAGGGAAAGGGCAGGGAAGCTGCTCTTAGGGATGAGTAGCTGCTCTCAGGATGACTGGCAGCACCTTTCTCATGATGGTGTAAAAAGAGCAAGTTAAAAGCAGAAGTGAGCGCTGCATTGTTCAGTGGAATAAAATGGAATTTGTGCTTTTAAAAGGCTGAAGATCATTCTCAGAGCTGGAATTCGGTGTGGAAATTGCTGTTAGTGCTCTTCATTAATGTTTTTATTTGCAGAGACAGTCTAGCAAGGCAGAGAACTTCTCCTGAGAGGTTTTAACTGCACAGAATAAGATGTTTTGTTGCAGTTTTCTCAAACTTGATTTATTAATGTAACAGGAGCACCCCTTTGATGGGGCTCAACTAGTTTCCCTAAGCCACAGTCCTCAATCTCATCATTAAAGGCATTTCTAGACTTAATCAGGTGTTGTGCCCTGGCACACAGCAAGTATTCTAGGATTGAAGACTCCTGGAACTTAAACACAAGTGAGCAATAGTTCTGTCTTTTACCTATTCCTTAGTCTTGGGACAGTGCCTGCTGTAACAACCTTCTTTTTCAGTCTTTTGTAAGTGAAACAAGTCAACATTTTTACCATACCTCTTTATGTTTGTGTTCTTTTCTCAGTGACTTTTCTAAAACTTTAGCTTCGTACTCTGCTCTTGGATGATCCTGTGAAATAAGTCATATTTAATAAAAAGCAAAATTACTTGTTTTCTATATCAGCTACATAGGAACTGTTTGCAGGTCGATTTCCTGGTAATTTCTGAGTTTTATAATTGAATCCCAATTTGCTTGATGCCATTCATGTCAACTGATAGTTGACTGTAATTAAAAAAATGTTAAATTCTGTACCATTCATAGTTCTACAGCAGCAACTGCAGAACAATCTGGACACCCACGTGCAATGTTACACAGATTAAATTTAATACATGAGATATACAGCACAACCTGCAGACAGCATAGTTCATACCAAGTGACATGATGCTTGGATTTCAATTACCTATATTTTCGATAAAAATTAGATGTCATTGTCTGTAATTTCAGTGATCCTCAGCTCGTGAGGGAGACAATTTTCTGCTGTAAGTTTGCAAAATACTCGGCTTTGGGATCCCAGAGAATTGTCAGCTGGGGCCTTCCCCTAATCCTGTCTTGGACAGCACCCACAGATTCTCCACGTGCATTGAAGGAGAAGGTGTAGGAAACAATTGGAAGTAAGAGACAGCCAAAAGATTCAGAAAGATTCACGGATTCACAATAATTATGCATTCATAAAAGAGTCAGAATTCAAAATTATGCGTTGGATGGGAAACAGAACGGAGCTGAAAAAAGTCTGAACAAGTGGAGAGCAGGAGGGTGTAAAGGCAAAGCAACCAGTGGGAGATCTAAAGAAAATCTGATGCTCAAAAAAGAAGAAATGGAGGTCAAAAGATGGCATTCATCAGTAGACATGGAATAAAAAAGGTAGGAGCGATTGAAAAAAAAAAAAAAATTTTCCAAACCTTGACTGCCTCCTTCAGGAAACCAGAAAAACCCCACGAAAAACAAGAAAAAAAACACAAATAAACAAAAATTTGATTACTGAACAGTTGCAGATCATACTGGATTTATATTTTCAAAATTACATAAAACAGACACAGGTACAGCAGATGGTAAAAATCAGTCTACTCGTGTTCTACATTTAGTAACATTACTGTCAGTGTTTTATGAACTAAAAACACCAGAAAATGAAACACTTTGGGTTTTAGCCTTTCACTTGAAACCCTGATTCTTCAACACGATTCCAGCTTAAGTTTCCCCCCAAAATCAGAGACAGGAGGAGCCTAAATTCGGGGCTAAACGCATGACTAGATTATCCAGCACCGACTACCCAAAACACAGAACAAAATATACTGTATTAGCAGCTGCCGTGTGGAGCTCTGAGCTCAGACATGAAGGGGATAGACATCGGAAAGATACACTTAATCCTCTCCACTTTCATGTATGATAACAACAAGTTGCCAAAAATAAAAGAGCGGTGTAGTGCCCAGGAAATAAATCCCTCTATTAAATCCCAGTAAACAGGTATGAACCAGCACAGCACACGGCACAGAGGCTGCTGGCACGGGGGCCCCTAAATATATTAGGAAAGGAGATAAACATATTAAGGGCAGGGGATAATTCAAACAGAAGGACTTTGGGGGCGAGGGGAACGATGCCTGTGCCCGGTTTAGTGAGCTGGGTCGTGTTAAACCCGGGGCTGGGTAGGGTTTTGTTTCACGTGAGCAGTATTTGTTGTGTATCTATTTAGAACATCTCGAGATATGACAAGGGAGGTCATAGTTCTTTTAATAACAACAGCAGGGCAAGGCTGGGGGTGGGGGGGGGCTGGGACCGTGTTCTGCTCCAGGAAGGTGCCTCCTTTATCTTTTTTTTTTTTCCAAAGTGACAGAATTAAACCCAAAAAGGTGGGATACAGCTTTTCAGCTTCTCCTTTCCTCCCTGGATTTTGATGACCTTTTTTCATACTTATTCAGCCCTTTTTCCCTTTATGTTCTTTAGCATATTTAATACAACCCTGGCCAGAGATATTATTTTTCTTAGCCAATGAAAAAAACCCAAACCCACCACCTCCACACTATGTCCCTCCCAATGCCTCAACCCCACAAGTCTGGCAATGCTTTCTTAGCTATTTTCCAAGTCAGGGCTTGATCTTGCATCGTTAAAGTTAATAGGAATTTCTCAGTGCTTTATTTTACAGCGCTGTAACTTTATCAGCTCCAGTACATTCATTCCTGGTTTACAGCAGTGTGTGATGAATGAGGTCCTTAGCTGTTGGCACCCTGACATCAGCCCAGCAGTGAGCTCTGAGCTGTATATTCCATGCCTACACTAGGTGTGACCAGACTACACACTTCAAGAAAAAAAAAATAAATAAAAAAATCACATTTTGTGGCTATACAATTACGTTTCTACGGCAACAAGACGTACTAGTCATACCCTTGCTACAGAAACCTCAAACAGCTCATTTATAGGGATTTTCCTCTCTCCTGAGTGATGGAAACACCCCAAGAACAATTCCCCATGAGGCAAAGCCTATCAGGTCAGGGTGAGGAGCTATTGGTAACACCACGGTGGAAATGAAAGAGTCAGAACTGAAGGGACAAACCTCCTCCTCTTCAAACCCAGTCAGGTCCCACCTGTAGTTGAGACGCATCTGTTTTCTCTTCCAGTGTTCCATAAAGGTGGCAGCTGAAACAACAGTTTGACATATAATACCATATAACTTCAATTTTTGCTCTCTTTTATTCAACAGTCATGTCTGTCTGGGAAATACTTATGGACCAGGAGTCAGTCAAATGTTTTTTCTAGGTAAGCTAAAAAAAAAAAAAAGGGCATTTATTGCAACCACGACTTCATGCAGAAAGGTGCCTGCAACTTTTAAGGGGTCTAAGAAAGTCAGGCTCCCAAGCTTATTTAAATATTTTTATGTGTGATTAATGGTCCTCACCTGCATATAATTTCATCCAGAAGTGCAAACAAACCCATGTTTAATCTATATAAAATATAGAGTGATTTAACTAACCTTGAACTAACCTAGACATCAAGATAACTACATCATATAAAAATGCTTTACACCCTAAAAGATGCTTTACACATCTAAAGGTCATAATAGTGTGGTTGGCTCTAATCATTCCACCCAAACCTGGACACTCACGGCTGGTGTGAAAGCTGCAGGTGGGCAGGCTGTGAGAGAGGAAGCCTTTGTGGGTTTTTATCACTAAAAACACTGCCATTTTCTTTTTGATGAAGAGGGACTTAGAGGAAAAAAAACCTCATTAAAGCAAGTCTTGAGTCCCAATGAATGATCCCAGCCTATATCAGTCTATCTGCCCCTGAGACTGAGTGAGTTCTCAGAGGACATATTTAGATGCTGGGAATACACCAGAGTTGTATAATAAATAAATGATTATGAAAGAGGCAAGTCTACCAAGAAATGGTGTTCCCAGGGGAGTTTCCTGCAGTGAGTATTAACAGATGTGCTCAGAAACACTCATATCCAGAGAAAAACAGAGGCAGGGAGAGGGTAAGAAAGTTGAATGGAGAGGAAAGGACACCCTCATGACTGGAGCCAAGCTGGGGCCGTGACATTCATTCGCCTTCCAAGTGAAACTCTCACATGGAAAACTTACAACTCAGCCCCTTCACAAGCCACAGGCTTCCTGTTAATCAGGATGGCCATAGCTGTGTCTTGAGAGGGTCTGTGTCATGGTTCTGGAATTGCCTCCCCTCTCCCGGCAGTTCTCACGCCGGCATCTGCAGCTTCCACGTGCAGCCAGAAACACGGAAAACGAACGGGATGTCGTTTCCTCGTGCTACCAGAAACCCTTCTGTGGCCCTGGCTTACAACGGGGCAAGATGAAAAGACTGTCTGAAACACAGCCAGCTCATTTCAGAAGCCCTAAGTGAAGGTGCCAGGGAGTGATGCACCACTGCTCTGCCAGGAGCACCTGCATTTTCATATTTCATCTGCGCTCGTAAGTGGAGCTTAAAAATTCCCAAAGGCTGCTGTCCAGACGATCTTATCAGGGTTCTCTGACATTTTTAATGCCGTTTAATACCAAACAGCACTGGGCTAGAGTCCATGTTTAATGCTGAACTTCTGACCAGGGCTCATTTTGGTTCTATAGTTGGTTTAAGGTTTGTGGGAGTGGAGTTTGCCAGGGTGTTAAAAGACCACCACAATACAAAGAAAGCCTGGCCTAATGTTTGCTCACAGTAATACCCCTAAACTTGGGCTAATTTTCTTGCTGTGCTAAGGGTGCTCTGTGTCCTGAGCAGGTTACTTGAGTCTCCTCTGCCTCAACTCTTCAACTCTACATGAATTCAATAATGAAAGTTCAAAACTATGTGGAAAAAGTTCTTATTTTCCTCAACTGAAAAAGACCTCTCTGAAACAACTTTTGTTTTATGTGGTATTGTACCACAATGGAATTTTAGATCGATTCCAAAGAACTTGAGGAGTTTCACGTCCCACTTCAAAAATCTCTCAGATTTTGTACAGAGCCCAGAAATTGGCTTCTGCCAATCTTTTTTACTTTGCCCAAGACTGTAAAAAACAGTTGAAGAGACCCATGTTTGCTATGGAAAGGGAGGCAAACTGTTACTTTTTGGACAACAGGGTTCACAATAACGGTAAATAAGGGAGACAGAAGTTGACACTTGACTCTCTGCATGAGAGAATTTGGCTGTTTAAAATCTGACACTGCATCTTGCTTTGGGGTGTATCACATTTCTCCCTAAATGCTGTGTGGCCAGATGATGATCTGTGAGACAGCAATCCCTCCTCTCTGCAGCAAAGCTGGTTGAACTCAACCTCCCCCCACCACTTCCCAGCTTTCCCTCCAAACCTGCACCCCACTGTTCCCAAAATCCCTCTGCCCTAGTCCTTCTCCTCATGGTACTTGATAATGAGCTCTTAGCATTGCATCATCTAAAACATTATCATCTCAAATACAGACCTTGGCCAAAAAGACAACTGCTTTAAATTGAATTCTGTAGATTGTACTTGAACCTGTTCAGGTGTATGGTACTGTAAAAGCAGCTCCCACGATAAATAAAACCTCAGGGTATATTATTAAGATGAAATATAATTCAAACTAGGTTTTGTTAATTCATATTGTATGTGGCCACCAAAACTCCTCTCCCCCCGTGCCCATGCCTGGGAGGAGAAAAGCCCTCCAATAACCATTCCTGAAGTCCCTCTCAAAGAGGTTTCATGAGAGGGTTAATATCTTTACCCAAGTTCTAGAGACAAGCCAGGAAAGGTTAATTGATGTGCTCAAAGCACAAGGGCAGTCAGCAGCAGGAAAAATACCTCCAAAGCCACTGTTCCCACTTCAGGGTCTGCCTGCTGATAAACTTAATTGCATCTCAGAGCACGCTCAGGAATCAATGCTGGTTTGTCCTGAAGATGCTAAAGGCCATTACACTTCCCCCCAGAGCCCTCCCCTCAACCCCAGAGTACATTAATACATTTCTTCTGTAATGTTCTAAAGTGGAAGCTGGCTCTGCAAAGAGATTTTTTTTTTTTTTTTGGCAAGCTGTGCAATCCCATTAATGAAATTTTGACAGACCACGCAGCAGTTTTATGACAGATGCTTAACAATGTCATTTGACGTTCAGCTTGAGCAACTTTTTGAATTTTAGCCTCCAAGTCCAGAATATAAATTTGGGTGTGGCAGATTCATGGGAAAGAAAAAAGCTAAAAAAAAAAAAAAGGAAGGATAAAAAGAGAAGCTCTTTATATCATTAACTGCCTGAGTATAAATACACTGCTTTATCTCTTCTGTTCCTTCCTGTTGTATTTTAAGTAATTAAAAACTTAACGTGAAGGCATAGATCTTCTCACCCCAGAGAGCCATGAAGACTGAGAAGAAGACAGTGGCAGGGTTATCAAACAGATGACTCGCACGAGCAGTCGCACAAGCTGAGCTCATCTTCCAGTAACTGCACGTCCTGTCACACAGGGGGCACATGGTGATGTTGTTTCTCTGGTCACACATTTCCATACTGCAACAAAGCAACGAGACATGGGGAAAGCATGGTCAGTGTGGCTCCATCTTCGTGCTCTGATGATCTTCTCTCCTCTGGTGGTCTGCAGGACCACCAGATACCACTCTAAGAGCAGTTCAGAGAGCTCAGAGCAGTTCTGTCCATAACCTCCACCACGGCAGGGGCTGATGGCTGATGGCTGATGGCTGCTGACTCCCTTTTTACTACAGGATTTTACAGAATAAAATAAAACTAAAATACTCTTGTTTTGAAATTCTAACTACAGTAATAGATAAGGTACAAGTATCAAAAGACTGGAGTTCAACCAATTTATCTTCTCCGTGCTCCATCTGTGTAATAGCAACAGTGACCCTCCCTTTGACTTTCTTTAACTGTTGGAAGCAGTACAAAGCAATCTTAATGAATTTTAAAAAACACCAAACAACTATTTTTTCTGTATCCATTATCTGCTTTGTTATTCAGGGCTCGTGGTTGTTGTACAAACCATGTAATTTGCATCTCCAGCCGATGATGCGTGCAGGGCAAATAATGCAAAAATCAGAGGGCTTTAAAAAACATTCTAATGCAAAACTTACTAAAGGATTAAAAATAGGAGGACATCAAGATTTTGTTAATCTGATCACGGTTGCTTGTTTGAGGGCTGTACATTCTTGATGCATCTCTAAGTCACACAATGTCGAAGCACCAAACCCCATCATTAGCAGCATTTTGTTGGTTTGTTTTAACATAATGATCTCAGTTTGGAAAAAAACAACCAACAACCACCTGAGCAACTGGCCAAGAATTATTTGTAGCGCATCAATGCAAACTCCACATGTAAAATTAACAATAAGTGCTAATGAGATAAAAATGGGCTGTTTTGTGCCCTTGGTAGGGTCCATCACTTATTGGAAGCTGAGACCAGTGGGGCTGCAATCCCTCCCTCCTGTGCAGGTGGCTTAATTTTAAGCACAGCTCCCAAAAGGTGAGGCCTGCAGGGCATGAGGATGGAGAGTGGTAGGAGCACACCCTTCTCCAGCAAGTTGGCACAGAGAGAACTTGGGAAGCCACAGCCAGGAAACAGGACTGGGGTGTTGGGATGTGGATGGCACAGGCCAAGCCCCGGGAACCACAGGCACAGGGGGTTCAGCTTTGCTCACCCTACATGACAAAACATTTCTAAAGAAAGGTAACTTTGAGTTTCCAGTGCCCTCCAGCAACAAAATCTACTTATTTATTTGTCTTACCTGGGTATATTCTCATCCACAGTGGCACAGCCATAGAGGAAAACGATAATGCCAACAATGGAAGCTGGAATAAGCATTTGTGTATAAACTCCCAGCCAGGCAAAATATAGCCCAATCTTCTCTCCAAAGTATTTTCTGAAATACATTTTTAAAAAAAGAAATGAGAGAGAAATGTTTCCTATTTCTTAAAATAAAACGTGGCTAAAATTATGAATCACAGATGGATTAAGCATGGAGAAAGTAAGATCTGGTGACCTGTGGGAATTTTCTTCTTCTCAGAGGACTCTCTTTCTCATGATGCTTGGAGTTCATCCAGAGACACAGACAGGCACCATGAAAACAAGTCAGCTCAACTAGTCATTTTTTCACCCCCACACATTTCTGCTCTGCAAATTGGTATCTTTGGATCTTTTGTGAGCGAATCCTCTTTAAAACGTACCTCATTTTCTTCAAAGAGCCTCATCATGAGCAAATAAAAGTGATTCAAAATTCAAAGATTCCACTCTAGGTGGGATGCATCAGCACGTTCCAAGCTCACACAAATCTCCTTTTCTCCCCATTTCCCATTCACCAGAATCCCCCGGGGTGGCACTGAGGGCACGGACACCCCGCCTGGACACCCACATCGGCACCTCCGAGCACAGCTTCACCTCTGCCCCACGGAAACCCACCAAGGGCTGAACTCTCACCTCACCAGGTCGATTGGCTGGTATTTATAAAACACCCCGTAGCTCGCCCACTCCTCGCACAGGAGCTGCAAAACAGAAAGGAGAGGTGAGAGCTGAAGGGGCAGCGTGTTCCCCTTTGGCCCCAGCAAACTGCAGAGCTCACACTGGGGGTCTGCTCTCACCGCGCTGCGGTTTCAACCCACAGCGTGCCAACACGCTCAGTCTGCACTGAGCATTAAAAAATAAATGTGCTGATTTGGCATGCCTCTAACACAGTGATGAATTCTAGTACATTAAAAGGCTCTTCAGCAACTGGACTGATGGATAACCACAGCAGAGGCAAGGGAGAGCAGTCCTGGTTTTATGCTCCGTAGCAGAATGGATGTGAAAGATGAATATGCTTCGAGTATTGAGAAGGCAGAAAAAAAGAAAAAATTAGGATAAACTGGTTTGTTTTTGCTACACAAACTATATAACTCAGCATCCATCAAGAGGTGCTGGGCAGAGGTGCCTCAAAGGCTACATTTAGGATCATTTTCAGCTTTAAACCACAAGAACCCAACGATTTCCACTCTTCCTTTTGGTTGGGATATGGCCCAAAGAAAACAATGATCCCCATTACTGATCTAAAAAATCCTCACAAAAATCCCTCACAAAAATCGGTTCCTTTGAGACCTTTAACTTATCCTTTATTTTGTAAAAGATATAAACAGTGCTTCTCAGACCTGATTTTTTTTTATTAATGCAGTTCAGCTAATGGAGTGAAGAAGAAATCCAAAAAATACTGAAGAAGATGAACTGGGCTCTCTGGCCACCTCTGTGGGAGAAGAACAGCTTTACATCTGCTTGTGAGGTTAGATCTCCCTTTACTGCTTCATCCCAGTGCACAAACTTGGTAAATGTTCCTGGAGCAAGGACTGATATTTCAAGGAGACCCCTGGACAGTCACTTCTGTTTTTATTAATTCAACAACACAATTGCTTTTGTTTTTTTTCCTCAAATATAAGAGCACAAACTGATTATTGCTGAGGTATTTATTGAATGTGGGGTAAAACAGAAAATGTCAGAGCTTGGTTACACAACCCTCCCTGGGTGGGGTGAGGCTGCACACCCAGTGCAGCTTTGGAAGAAACTTGAAGAGGAACCGAGACTTGAAGCAGGATCATCAGAGGGAGGGCAACATGATTAAAACCTTGCTCACAGCAAACAGCCCAAACAGGATGTTATTCCCTAAATATATAGGCTATTTTATCATGAGAACCTTGACAGATGTCAAACTCCTCCATCTCCCCAGTGAAATGAAGGGCAGGCCAGAGCCTGACCACTGCCCGTGCCCGTTCCTCCTGCTCACACTTCATCACACGCAAGCCAACAATGTTTCTAGAGCAGTTTTGGAATTCTCTTGCCAAACAAACCACTAACACAGACTTTCCAAGCTCAGCTGCCGAACTTCTCGTGCAAATGGTTTGAGTCATTAAAAAATAAAAAAAAAAAAAAAGGCAACTTCTTAACTTTTACAGAAATGTGACATCAAAAATAGAAGTGGATTGTGGGTTTTCCCCCTCAGCAACCTAAAATCATTAATCTGTATTAATTTCCTTACAACAGTAAAGGTAGAAACTGATCCTAACAGTAGGCCTGTATTAAACAGCAACATTCTTGTATATTTTGTTTCTATTCTGCTTTAGGTTTCTTTCAACCACATTTTCCAAAAGTTTAGGGCCCACTGCCTGTGTCTGGGAAGCAACGATTTGGGGCACCTTGACATCCATGTGCACTCTGTTTTAACTTCTTTTTTACAACTAAGTCTGTGCTGTAAATTGGATTCCTTTTCTGTGATCTAAGCTTGTCAGGCATATCAGGAAAATACTCAGCTAAAGGGATTTTGCATCAGTGCCATGTTTTAATTTTGTGCAACTCGAAACCAAATTTGTGTCTAAAGTACAAATGAATTATCTCATTTATCCTGACATTTATCAGCCTGATATTCAAAGCACAGCTTCAAAGACGTGATTAGAGGAGATCAGCACACTAGACCTAAATATTTACTTCATTTCTATGCCTCAAATCCTTAATTTTCTTGTTAAAAAAAGGCACAGACCTAGGCTAGCACTGGATTAGATTAAAGAAAGCTTCAAGAAACCAGAAGAAACATGCTAAAAGACACCAAAAGATTATTTGAGGGAACTTAAAGTCAAAAGCCAAGGTAAACATTCCCAAACACACAATGAACTTGTGAAATGAGTGAATTTGTGAGGTTTGAAATGTTAGCAGTGAAGAAGATAATCCAGACACTTTCAGAAAATATAGATTTTCATCCTATTTTTGGATGGGTGTTGTGTTGCTTAATAATGAAATGACAGGTACATGGTATTTTTAACACACAAATCAATAGAGGGAGGGCAACAACATCCACTGTCTTCTGATGAGCCATTTACATCCTAAAGGCCCAACAGATCGTTAATTTTGGGTACCTATTTTTATATGTCCAACCTGAAGGTCTTTAGATCTCCTTTTCCTACGAGAAATGAATGTCCAGAGCATTTCTTTGGAGACGAAACCATGAACCAAACTGGAAAGGCAAAGTTTCAGGTCTAAAAGCCACCACATGACACCCAAATTTAGCAGCTCCTCCCAAGAGAACTGGTTGTAACCTCTCTACTTCAGTTTTTGTCTGATAGAGAGACAAAAGCCAGACTTCTTTAGGGAAGTGTGACAGGCAGGGTGCAGTAACCACACTTTGAATTAAGAAACCAACATTTCCACAAAGAGTGAATTTTTTTTTTCCTTATGAAAAGTGTTTCCTTAGAATAATTCCCACTTGTTTTACCACAATAGACTGATGTCTTTCACTATACAGACAGTTAAACCACAATTTAAACCATGGACTGAAGAGAAATGCTGTACATCCACAGGACAGTTTCTGCCTGAAGAGCACACGTTAAAGCTTTGCTGAGGACCTCTTATTCCTGATAAATATTCCATATTTATCTTTCCCAGTTGCTTTCATGCTTATGTTTGCGAGTGCTTCCCACACACACACCCCAGTTCTGATCCTCACACTGCAGATCAGCAGCAAATTTAATTCGGCAGAGGTTGCAGTGCTGAGACTGGACCTCGCCATGGAATGAAGCAGGATTTGTATCTGGTAAAGATACCAGAATATGACTGAGCATATTCTCATCAGAGCTGGCCTGAAATCATCTGAACTTTAGGAGGATTTATACATAAATGCTGTCAATATTTTCACCAATGTGGCAAGAAATGTATCATTATCGAGCTGGGTATTTTATACATATTCCTTATTTATACACACCATATATACTACTTACTGATGCATATTGTACTGCATTCCACATTTGGGCAAATTTAAAAGCTGGGAAGTACTTCTGTACTTTTGCTGCTTGGCATTTAGTGCCTTTTTGCAGTATTTTCTGTGGAATCTTGGCAAACATCCAGATTGCAACAGGTGACATGTTAAACCCCCTCTGTATCAACTTACTTTTCTGTCATTGGGTTCCACGTTTTCACCTTCATAGTCACCCTTTAAAAGAAGAGAAAACCTGCGTCATTCAGTGAGTTGTGCCCAGAACTGCTCTGTATTTGCATTCCCCTGTATCCCACTCACTCAATGCATCAAAACCAGAAAAAGCAAGCTGTAAAATAATGCTGTATTTTAGGAGTCCATTTGTCATGGCACACTTCGTCTTCTGTCACCAGGCACATTAAGAAAGAGTAATAGTGTCTGTCATTGGGGGAGAAGGAATGAATAAGTGATAAAGGTGGCCTAAAAATGTCAGGGGAAAGGATGTGGTATTGCCAGGGTATTTGGGGTTCAGCTCAGTCTGCTTGAAAGAGAAGAAACCAGCTGAGAGAGCTGATCCCTATCCAGACTCCAAACACTCAGGGCGGATTAGATTTGAGGTTTTAATTTGGAGCTATTTTTAAATAAGATGAAGGAGTAAACCAAGACAATAAATAACTTATATACAAGACTATCAGTAGCTGTCTAAAGACGTGAGGCAAGGACATGCAGAGAAGTTTATTTAGCCTTTCTCGATTTCTACACGATACCGCTGCAGTTTGAGAGTCCTGGCATTTATGATAAACATCAGGCAGATAAAGAGGCTCCAACATAAAACTCTCACAGTCCCATGTGAAACCAGTGTGAGTGTGGGGAGCAGAAAACTAGGAAGACACACTTCATCCTCACATCCCAGGCCAGAAAACCGGCACCAGGCTTGGCAGCCCTTGGATGCTCACACAGACGGTACATCAGGAGCAAGGAGAGTGACTGCCACGTCCCCTTGACATCTGTTAAGCTTTTCTGTAGAGCTAAGAGTGTGTGTTTGTCAGTTCTAGCTGCACCTCGAACCTCTAAGTAAAAATGCCATCGGCATCCAGCTGTGGGCCCCTCTGGCAGGATGGGAATCTGCAGCCCTGGTATGAGTGTCACCAAAATTCCTTAGCTCTCAATAACCCGCTCCACGAGCACCACAGTTGAACACACTCTTGACAATCTTAGTGAACCGCCCAGGAGCAGGTTTCATCGGTTAGAAGGTCTGCAGTCACACCCAGTCCCAGTGCTTTTACTTCGGAAAATGCTTATGGTTTTTCCTCCAGTGGCAACTGATGGCACAGACACACACAGCTACTCACACCTCCGTACAGCCAGGGGGGATTCAGGGAGGCAACGAGGGAACCAGCCCTTGGTGCCCCAGGAATAAATATGTTTCCCAGCACTGATGCCAAGCATCTCCCGAGCAGAAGGTCAGAAACCAACAGAAGCATTTAATTCGCTAAACCACCGAAACGACTCTCCTAACGCCACGTTCCAGTGTCACTCATGATCACCAGATGCAGGACAGAGGTGGGGGGAGCCATGAAAACTGAGCAGAGCGATGGAAACAACGTGCAGAAATTCCTGCAGTCGTGGTACAGGTGAGCAGGAAGTCAGGAACGGAAACACTTGTGCCAGGGATGATGCCATTAACACAAAACACATGAAGGGTTTCTTGGTGACAGACAGTGGACACGTAAAATATATTACAAGATCACTTACATCATGCAGAGGATACGCAGCACTGTAAACTCCATTGGCAAGCAGACTGGTGATCCCTTGAAAAATAAAGACATAATAGTTATTTATAATTTCAAGGTTAGACAGTCTCACTTTATCATCCTTCCTGGAGATTTCCCTCAAAATAACAGTCATTTGATCAGATAATGATTTTTTCTGCCATCTCATTCCTTTCCATGTAGCTTCATTTTTAATCATATAGGTTATTATACATGACTCATTTTATGAAATGGAAAACTGCAGAGAGCAAGAGGAAGTCATATATATTTGAGAATCAAGAAGTAGAAGCCAATGACTTGAAATTAGTCATTAAAATAAATTACATTTTCTGAAAAGTCAGTTTGATTTAAGGGCAAGCCTGAAGATTTGAAAGTGTAGCAGAAGGCTGGATCACAAGGAGAACGTGGCTGGAACTGATGGCACATGGAAACACACATCCACACACATCACCCACACAGAGCTTTGAATTGAGATTTCAGATTGATCAGAGAAATTGTAGGGAAAGCCTTTGCGAAGACCTTGGCGTAATACTTACCATATTTACCACATTTTCGTCTTTTATTTAAAAGGGTAGTTTCCTTCTTTCTTCCCTCTCCTTTCCCTGTTTACACATCCGTTTATTAGTGACATGCAACGAGGCTGAAAGCAATTAATGCTTCATCTATAAATTTATGTGGCACAAGGGGCTGTGAGGTGTCCCAGGGCTGGTATCCTCCTTATCCACCAGAGTGCGGGTGGGGCAGGAGGAATTAAATGTGCAAGTCTGGAGGAGCACAACACTGCAGCTCCCTGCACCATTCCCAAAGGTTGGGAACCTTGACTTTGGAGGGTTGTAGCTCATTGCTTCTCTAACTCTCTGCAGATATTAATTACAGGCACTTCCAATTGTGGTGTATTAACCACGTCTGGAGGTGTTGTGTCATCCATCTGGGGAGTCAGTGAACCAGTTCTGGGTGCTGAATCAGGGCTAAGTCAATCGCTTGCCTTTGTGCAAGGCAAGGGTGATTAATGCCAACTGGGGAAAAAAAAAATTAAAAAAATCTGGCCACTGGCATTGTGGGGAATTCAAAAGGATTTAAAAAAAGAAAAGAAAAATGATGTGCTACAGTGTGCTCCATGTCACCCATCACTTCACTGCTAAGAAAAGAGTGTGGGACTGGATATGAAAGAACAGCAACTATGAACCAGGAACCACTATGAGCCACTATGAACTATGAACCACTGTGGGCTCACAGAGTCATTTTTGATTGCTCTTGGAAGGGGAATTTTTCAAGTTCATTAATGTTTTCGAGATACTAATCACCTGCTGGAGGAACAGCTCCAGGAGTGCTCAGTATCTTGCAGTATCATTAATTTTCAAAGCCCTATTTAAGATTATACAGGTCTATGAATTGTCTGCAAATGTTCTGGCAGAAACAACCGGTGAGCAGATAAATTATTTTTCTAGTGCTGTGTGACTGAGAAAAAGAGCTACATAATCCCCCCTCTACATTTAACAATGGAGACAGATTCACATTTTCACGAATTTTCAAAATAAACAACAAAGACTGCAGTGTTCCCTGGGCAGTTCCCTGCCTTTTTCCTGCTGGGCAGCAACACTGCAGCGTTATCTGTGTTTGCTCAAATCTGTTTGCTGGGTTGTAACCCAGCATTCCAGCATTGGAACACAAAGGATCTGGCTGAGTTATGCTGAGTGCCCACGGCTGGGCTGGGCTGGCCTAATGGCATTTTTATTGGGTATATTGTGTGGCCTTGCCAGTCCTAGGCAGAAGAATGATCCAGGAATCCTAACACTCTACGATCCTTTAGCCTCTGGCCTGTTCAACTAATCTCTAATGTGTTTCCCATTTCTGGACCGAAAAAAAAAATAAGAAAAAAAAATAATCAAGTGAGAATCCAACTCCAAGGCAAGAATTCAAACTGAGCTGTGTGACCTTCCCCTTTCAAGAGTGCAACGACGTAATTTCCAGT
This sequence comes from Myiozetetes cayanensis, assembly GCF_022539395.1. NCBI lineage: Eukaryota > Metazoa > Chordata > Aves > Passeriformes > Tyrannidae > Myiozetetes > Myiozetetes cayanensis. The sequence continues at coordinate 55,674,094 of NW_026087853.1, forward strand.
GAAAATGATCCAGCACCAGACTTGAAAAGGGTCCTGAAAGTCACAGATTAATTTGGATTTCCCAGGCTACAGAGAACAGCACTTCTGTTAATACTGGCTGAACACCAAAATTTAGTGTATATAAGGAGTCAACAATTGTACATTGTATGTTGTTACTTCAACACAAAAGCCAAAGCATGGAAATGATTTCTGGCATAGTTATTCTTCTATTATTTGATGTCTTTCTAAGCAGCTGATGGGTCAATATTGAACAGAACTACCTGTAATTCAAGTTCTCATTGTTTTATTTAACTGCTTGTAAGCAAATAAACGCTATAATAGATTTCAACAGTTATCAAACATTTTCTCCCATGTTCATGCACTTTGCTCATACAAACTTGTTTGGGAATTCACCCTGCTGTCTTATTTATTTTGATTTACCATTAACTATTTGTTAACTTTGGTCTCATGGTCAAGTATACGCCTAAATATGCATAAAACAAAGCTTGCAATAGCTGAACAGGATAAGTTCCCAACCAGTCATCAAGGTGATCTGATTTGCAATTCATGTTTACCTGCATTATGAGTTTAATTCTTACAGCACAAACCCTAGGGCTGAAATCCTAAAATTATTGGTCGTGGCAGCAGAAACTCCACACCCCTGACTTGCAACAACTGTTTTGAGGGCCAGCTCCAGTGCAAGCCTCAGTCCTTGGCTGTGCCACTGGATTAATCTCAGTTCCACTTAGGACAGTGTTTTGGGCAGTCATCAGTTAAGACCATTTCACTCATGGCGCTGAAAAATCACCCCCCTCCCTTCAAAATGTGAGGCTCCTGCTGAAAAAGAACGGGCCAAGCCATAGACTTTCACTGCAGTTACTGAAATTCATGGTGATACCCTCATCCATTTCAGTGAGGGTAAAACTGAGCCAGCTTATCCACTGGTTTGTATCAGCAGCCAGCACTGCTGCAGAAGACCTAAGTAACGTCTGCAGGGGCTGAATGCTCACTTACCATTTAATTTAGAGTCAAATCTCTAAAGTCACATTTGAAAAAATGTCAAACAGCTACCCTAATTAAATCAAATTTCCAAATAAAACAATTACATCCACATACATCAAATTAGAGAGCAGGGGGAAGAACCTAAACTCCACAGCCATTTACAACAAACAATTGTTTTCAATACCTGAAAATTATATTGACCTTAGAGCTAAATAAAGTTCCTTACCCATGCTATATTTTGCTTTGGTACATGTTGTTCTTTTCAGTATTTCATAGACCTGCAGGAGCAAAACAAAAGAAAGGAAAGGGTTACTCCCGACACTGCCAGTGAAAAGCACAATCTTTCTGTATGCAGCTCCAATATTGGCAAAACCAAGATGTCAATGAAGTCATCATTCTTTACTAAAAGTCATGGCATTCAGGAGAGCAGGGTTTGGAGCTTTCCACGCCGAGTTATCCGTGCAAGGGAGAAATGCTTAACTAAACAGCGGCTACCGAGAGAATTGACTGGGGGAAACGGGGCTGCATCTACCCAAAAATGCTATTTTTGCTTGTGTTAGGCATTGATTGAAGATCAGGAGCCCTCTTCTACCCAGAGCAGCTCTTCCTTCGCCTCCAATGGCACAGGTTGGCCCCAATCCAAGGGCTCCAGCAGAGCTTCGGTCTCACGGCGTGTACACAGCACGCAGCCATTTATCAAACGGGACTAACACGGGCTGACCTTAAAATTTCTGAGCCTGCCTGACCTCAGTGGCAAAACAGATGTATTTATTTTGGGATTTATTGCATTTATTGTCAAATAACCTTTGCACAAGCTCAGCAGGCTGCCCCAGAGGTCGAGCTTTCGGCCGCTCCCGGGCAAGGCAGGCACCCGGCTGGCACGAGGCTGGCAGGGGAGCGGGCAGCACAGGAAAACCTGGAGCAAAAGCATCTGCTGCCCACTGCCTGGTCTGTTCAAGGAGTCATGGATTGGTTTCCTGGCTCCCTAATCCATGTGTTAACTTGGCTCCTGCCCAATTCACCTGAGGAAGCAAGTGAGGGCACCCGGGGCAAGCCCCACAGCTCATCTGCCTGTCATCTTGTAACCCCAGTGAGTTAAAGGGCTGTCACAGAGAGATTTCCACTTATAAAATCTTTTTATTTTCTTTTTTAATAACCAAAAGGTCTTGGGCTTAGTTTCTATCCAGCAAAGACTCACGGGTAGTGACTAGATTCCTGTTCACTCTGCAGTAGGCGGAAGGGTCAATATTTGCACTGTGGTTCACGAAAACGTATGAGAGAGAACTTTTAAGAAAGAAGAATACAAATAGAAAGGAACACAGGATAAAATGGTGCTGGGAAGCATTCAATATGCCCTTCATTACTGGGTGATTTTTTTACAGGGATTTAAAACAAAGCAGCACACTACAAGTATTATTGTTATATGCCCAGTATTCCTTGAGTGGTTTAAAAAAAACCCTATCCCTCCTCTTCCTCTCTGTCTCTGCTACAACCTACTGTTTCAGCCCATTTTTTAGTTAGTCTTTTTCACCCTCTTGTCATACAGTTCCATTTTGTCTTCCTGTCTTGCTCAGCCTGCTGTCACAAATTTTAACTCTTCACTTGTTCCCTTAAGTTCCTTCTACTTACAAGCTTTCTTTTACTGTACACCCAGACATTTATAAAAGAAAGCCTATAATCTATTATTTTTGTTTTGTTTTTGTATTTGTATTTATTTTTTCACTCTCAAGTTAAATGTTTTATCTCAAACAAACCAAACCTATGTTTGTCCTTTTCTTTCCCACTTCTGTGCTGCTGCTGCTGCTGCATCTGCCTTCCCTGGCCAAGCTCACTTTGTCCTGATAACCTGCACTCACATCAAACCACTGCACTTCAAGCTAGAGGGGAACTACATTATGGAATACACTGGAATTTCAAAGCAGGAAAGCAAAGTTAGATATCTCACACCCCTTATCATCCCAACAATAAAAGGCAGCTCCAGCTGTGATATAAGCTCTTTTTGAAACCACTCAGCATCCCACAAGGCTAATGTTAAATATAAGATAAAAGCAGGCCTGCAGTCACATTCCAACACACCAGTTAGGGGCAGTGGAATGGGGCAAGGAGTCCATGTTATACTTTGAAAAGTGCTGCAGCAAGTGCTGCTGGGCACAGTCCCTTCCAACTGCCCTGCATGTCCTTTCAATTCCCCCCTCAGTGCCTATAAAGGATGCTACACCTTCTTCCCCACTCTCTGTAAGTCAGACAAAAATCATGTACCTCAACACTTTAAATACCATTCTAGAGAACTCCCTCTCCTCCCCAAACTATAACTAATACTCCCTGTAAATACCTGGCTGTTCTACTGGAATTTCGCTTGGGGTATTTCCCCAGTATTTTGCAAAAAAGAGCAACATTATAGTTACAAAAAGGTAAATGAGTCAATAGGGGTGCAGGCAGCTGGTGACAGAAACAGTGGCAGAATTTAAATATCCCTTTCTGGTGATATCTCTACTAAGAAAGTGTATCCCAGATTAAACGTGAACTAGAAATGATTTTCCAAAAGGCAGCAAACTGTTAGCATCAAACACTATTCAGCACATAAGCTAAACGTGGAAACGCTTTATTTATAATTTTAATAACAGATGGAACAGGAGAACCCTGGCATTTGGTTAAGAAAGGTAAACTTGAACAAGCATTGCATTAAAGCTGGCAAAGGGGCTGTTAACACATCAATTAAGGCACTATCCACCATAAATTATTTATATTCAGTACTTACTATAGTGCTTCTTGTTTTGCTGTCAAAGAAGGAATCCTTGTCAGACAAATCAAATCTGTTAAAAGATCAGAAGGAAGCCCATTAGGTTAAAAAAAAAAAAAAAAGTCAGTAATTTCCTGCTCTTGTCGACCCCTTCAATATTTTCATTTCTCCAGGGGATCTCTCAAAGCTACCACTAAAAAGCAGCTTGTAGAAACTTTGCTAAAAAGAAAATCCAGCCCAACTCCCATAATTTAAAGAGGCTGCTTATCCATTTTACTGGGTTTGTACGTTTAGGGGATTTTCTGCACAAAAGAGACTGTTGATGCTCACTGAAGTTGAATTCCTGACCACTGCTGGCACCGAATTTCCCCTGATCATCTCTATATTTTCCTCTGTGCCTGAAACCCCGTGAGGCCACTCTTGCCTCCCTTATTCAACAAAGGCACAGTTGGCCTCACTGAAAAAGCCACCACTGCAAACAGCAAAGGGCACATCCACACCCAAGCTCAGGAGCATCTTTTGGACCTTCTGTGAGCCACCAGGCTCCTTCACTGCAGGAACATCCTACACTCAGCGAACGCATTTCCTGCAAGTCCAACACCATGTCAGATGCCACATACACTGACTGGCCCAACTCACACACACAGCTCCATCAGTGTTCTGCACCCCTTGATGAAAAACTAAAAAATGCTGTAGGTGCAGTGAAGAACTCTTGCCCTGGGACTGTTATTTGTTCCAGCTGGCACATCCATAAACACAGGCTTCAAAGAGACTCCTCTGGGATTCTGGCCAAGGAAGAGCAGCAAAGCAAAGCAGTCCAGGGCAGCAGAAACTTTGGCTGGACCCCACCTTATGATTTTTTCCTACACCCACATTTACAGCTGTTCTTACTGATCTGAGGATCGATGGCAAATCCACCACTGACTTCACAAAGCTTCAAAGATGAGGCCTGGCTGGCAGAACCTCTGTCAGCTGCCCACACCAGATAAATGAAATTACTCTAAAACTTATCAGCCCACATCTCTGGCTACACATTTTACTGAGCATTTTACTTTATGTGGAAAAGAGACTATTGTAAACCACATTATAAATCTTGTTCGGCAGCCTAACAGCTGAAGTGCATGGCTATATAGATATGCATTGTGTGCCACAACAGCAGCTAAAACTCACAGAGATTTCATCTAGTGGCTCTACAAAGGCTCATTCCTCAATGGAGAGCAAAAAAAAATCCCCCCTAGAAGTAAATTTGCTACAAAGTGGAGCAGTAATCCCAATCAAAGTGTTGGTATTCATTTCCCCATTCACGTTTTGGTGTCTTAGCTGCTACCAGGGAGGCTGGAACCTGCTGATGTGGAAATTTAGGGAAAGCTTTCACTTACAAGTGCTGCTTCTCTCTGGAGAAGGGGTAGGAGAGGCGCTTCACCGTCTGAGGTTTGTGTTCTGCCACCTTGGGCTGGATGGGCTCTGTTATTTTTTGAATCACAGAATTAATCTTTTTCAGAAGACCGTGGGTCTGGTTGATCTGATACATCTGAGGGGGGCAAAGGGAAAAACAGTAAAACTCTATTGTTCTTTTGGTTTTCCATAACTCAGAGTGAACTGTAAGGAATAAAGCAGCAATAAAATAAATACAGCCCAATAAACAATCAAGGAGCATGGCTTAGCTTCTTGAAATCATTCAGAAAGACAGAGATGGATGGGAAAGTCAAACCAAGGCAAGCAGAGGAAATCTATTGCTTTTTCCCTGAGAGAAAACCTGGCCAGTGATTGATTCCAAATAATCAGCACTTGGCTCCTGAAACACCGGTTCCTCTGGCTTTCACCGTTTTTTTGGTGCAGTGGAACAAAGAAATAAAGGAGCTACAAGGGCCCCTCTGCAAAACAACTTTCCCAGGGGGCTTTCCTGGGAATATTGTCTGTATTTCAGGAGTCTCACCTCTTCCATATAAATGAACCAAAACATCTTGTATTGTCAGCTGAAGTTCTGTAGCACTAAATGCAGGAATTGTGTTAGCAGGTTAAAAAAAAGAGGATTATAGGCTTCCCTCTCCAAGCCACAGAGACTACGTGCAGATCCATGGCAGGGCTCCCACCACAGGAAGATCAGCTGGAAATAAGGCTTTTGGGATCTGAGGGTGTTGCCAGGCACATGGCTTCTCCTGGGCAGCGTCTGCAGGGTTAGGTGGCCTCTTTTACACACTGAAAACCCATCCACAGAATGCCCACCTGAACTTTACTTCAGTGGTAAAGCAGCTTTAACCACAGGATGGCAACAGAGCTTTTTACCTAATTGTGCTTCTGATTAAAATCAGTGGCGAGTGAGGCAATAATGGGGATTAATATGAAATCCAAACCAAAAGTGTGGTTTTACTCTTGTCATAAATGATGCTGGGCTTTGAGACTGTCTCTTGCTCCATTACAGACTTCCCTCTGCAGTCTGGGACATGCACTTAGTCCGTGTTTAAATATTAATCCATCTCTAAGCTGTGCTCACTGAACAGGTAGCTATCTATCATGGGTGATTTAGAATTGATGAAAATATACTGTCATCTCTTTAATGATATTTCAAATATTCTGAAAGGTAATTTATTTTGTGGGAGAGTGGCCCCCAACCCCTGCAAATGTGACTCACGATGGACATGAATAGTCACCAAACCCAGCAAGACAATTCCTTATTTTTATGCTCATTTTCACAAATCTGGTGCTTCAAATGAGGAAAAAAATGTTCAAAACACACACAGAAATTTCATCATCAGTTTCAACCTCTTCTTTTAAAACACACTGAGGATGAAATCACTCTCATCATGTACAGATGGTGGTAGTGGCCAGAAATTCTTGATTTCCATTCCTCCTTCTCCTTACTCTTTCTGCTGCCCCAAGCAAGTTTGTGACTCTCATTTTTGGTGCAGATTACTTTTAAAATGGTCGTGGGAAGAAAAAAAAAAAAAGCAACATATTTAAACTAAGCCTTCAGGAGGAAGAAGGAAAGCCATGACTCACCTTTTTTGTGGGCATCTTGAGCTTAAGAAATTCTGCCTCCCGACACAATACATTCCACGGTGCGTGTATTTTTACAAATCCAATCCCATGGATTTTAGTCTTAAAAAAAAAACCACACACACACACAACAAAAAAGCAGGAGAAAAGGTTACTGATGAGAGGAAATAAATTATTTTCCCCCCTGTGATTGATACACATTTAAGGAACAATCAGTCCATTACGGCCAACATGATAAATCTCATTTGTTTGAGATAGCTGGTTTCTAACAACAGGACAATCACTGAACACCTCACTGTGCTGAGCTGCTATAAAATGTGACTCAAAAATACCATTGTCTTCCAGAACAATTACCACAAGGTTAAACAGATTAAAAACTGTTTGGGAAATAAAAGCTAATGCCTATGGACACGAATACAGGCAAAGCCAGTTAAATCTGAAGCACAGGCATCCAGCCAAATGGCGTGATTTTGTGAGTGTGTTGTAATTACTGGGGCTGAGAGAGCCTCCTGAGAGCTGCCCAGTATCTCAAAGGAGCAGCCTCAGAACCAAACGTGAGTGTTCACATTAAAACACTACAGGTTATGATTGGGAAAACTGGTAGGAAGAATTCAACAGAACAGAAGGAAAGAAGGCCGGACATGGATGTTTGCTCCTGGCACTCCCACGTACACCCATGTTTACTCCCACTGGAGCAATCATTTCAAAGGCACTGGACAAATGATATCAAACCAGGAGGCATTCAGCAAACAGAAGAAAAATGACCTCTAATGCATCTTTCTAACCTTGCTGCTGTACCAAGTCAGGCAGTACAGTAACGAGCTCTCCCGCAGCTTTATTCCTCACTGGTTTTCTAGAAATTGGTTGCTCCGAGGACCAGAGAATGGTTTGGGTTGGAAGGGACCTTAAAGATCATCCAGTTCCAACACTCCTGCCATGGACAGACCAGGTTGCTCCAAGCCCTGTCCAGCCTGGCCTTGTTTTAATCAAATATTTTTGGACACTGAGCCACCGACCACAACTCTGTGTGTGCCCATCCAGCCACTGCATTGAAGAGAGTTAAAGTGACTTATTAAACATCATCTGTTTCAGAAACTTTTGCACTTTTGGAATCAGTAAGGCCTCCCATGCAACTTGTGGCTTTTCAAGCTCCAGTGATTGCAGGTTTTTCTCCCCTACACTGTGTAAATCCCTGAGGTTTCTCCCTACTTTCCTGATCTGCTCTGGTACCTCGCACTGAAAGGACAGAGTTCTCTCTCTTTTACAGCGTCCTGGTTTGAACCCTGAGCCCTTCTGCATAATTTGAAATCATATTACATGTCACAGGTGGAACCTCCCATCTTGCAAAGGATTTAAATATCCGTGACTTGGCACAGCCAAGCTTTCAGTTCACTACAACAACCTGCAAGTTGGACAGAAAGCAAGTCTTATTTTCACTGGAAGACAGAGAAGGGAAAGGTCTGTTGAGGGGTTTTTTTGCATTAGACCATGTAAAATATATATATTACATATGTGTATATATATAAATACAAAAAATATGCAAATGTCAAATTCATGAGTAGTAGGTGGTAGACTTATTTTCCTAACACTCTTTTCAGGGGTCTAAATGTTTATCTCAGCTTTCAGATGCTGTCAATAAAACCAGCATAAATGTTTACCCTCTCCCTCAGGAGTTTCAGGCGTATTGGCTGCATCAGTTCATTGTAATAGCTTTCTTTGAAATTAATATGGCTGTGTCTATTTTCTACTAATCACACGCTGGCAGTACTTCACACACATCATTTTTTCACAGGGGCTAATGGTCTTTTAATAGAATGTAGTGGTTTCAGGGTACAGGTGAAAGGAGTCACAAGCTGTACTGTTCACGTCTAAGAATGGAAAGAGCCAACTGTAGCACAGACCCACGCGCTCGGGTGCGCACCAGAAAACCTCCCGAGCAAATTTAATTCCCTTCGAGTCTCTACAGAGGGATAAAAATGTCACTGCAGTGGGTATTTTTCCCTCAGAGCTGGAATTACCAGTGGACTCAAAGCACTGCATGTTGCAAACCCACCAAACTGGGCTTAGCATTCGGGGCAATTTAAGCCTCGCTAAGAGATGTGACAACTCAGCAACGAGCTGTGTTGCAATAGTGGACGTGCCACGAGTCCTGGCCAGGAAAAGTCAGGAACTTCACCTCACTGGGGCATCAACAACACCGTGGCACATTCCTGTGATGCGGATTAAATCCGTGGGTGAGGATGGCGCTGCCAGAACTGACATCAAATTCTGCAAGAGCTGGGCTTGTGTAACCTTGATCAGAGTCAGGTTCACAGGAGGGGCCCAGCATCTCCCAGGATTTGACCTCTTTAAGTGTTTTGAATGGATCCTTACATCCTCATCACGTTCCAGTTCCAGACCAGCCTCCACGAGGTTCCCTTCATACTCCTCCCTGCGAAACCTCTTGTCGTCCTCATGGTAATCTATGTGAGGTTCACCTTCCCCCATTTCCAGCTGCACTCCCTTCCCGGGAAGTGGCTGGTCCTGCTTGGTGCTTCGGACACTTGAGTCATTCTGCTGAGCTCTCCTGGCGAGCGTCTTCCCTGCTGAGGACTTCTTGTAGTGATAAACGAGGATGTAGTCTACTTTCCTCTTGCCATCTCTGAAGTAGAGTCCGTATTTGCAGTCAGCATCTGGATTTTTGGACAGGGAATTTAACAGCTGGAAGCAAGGAACGGGGGTGTGGAGAGAAGGAGAGAGAAAAAGAATGAATGCATAGGCCAACATGGACACCAGACAGACCATCCCTCGTATCAAGGCCTCCTTCTTGCCTGGAGCACATGATGACCTGTGTTCAAAGAGCCAGCAGATTGGAGGAGCCCCCCCCCCCCCATGCTACTTACTCAAAAAATTTTTGCAAGTTAACACCTTCAATTTTACTGATAGCCAGCTGGGATTTTATTGGCCAGAAATAAATAGATTAGATGGCTGGGATTTAATCTAATCACCAGCACACCAGTTCATAAGTCAGCTACTCGGTGGGTTTGGTTTTCTCCTTTGGGGGTTAATCGCCACTAAGATCATCTGTCCTTTTCCACCCGTGACATCTGCAATGTTGCAATTCTGACAATCAGATTAATATCATGTGGAAACATTTCTCACTTCTCTTATCTATCATTGCAAGTTCATATCATCTGAGAAAGAGATCATCTTAGATAGAGACTGAAGGGAGCCAGCTGGTCCTGCAGCGCGGCCAAAAATGCAGATGGACTGCGGCCAGGGAAGTGGGTTCAGTGCTTATTGAGTTTCATCGCTTTTTCTCCCCCACTTATAAAGCCCATGTCACTATGCAATCTGATGGTGGCAAAGGCTTTATTCCCAACCTGAATTAACGCTGTACAAGATGCAAGAAAGGCGAGACTTTCAACACAATTCCATTTCCAAGCATTTCTCTGAAAACTGCACAACTGCAGAAACATAAAAAGGCACTAACAATTATTAATTTCTACTTTCGTAGCATTTCTCATGCATAATTCACAATCCTACTCTTGGAGATGCACAGACTAAAAGAAAAAAAAAATGTAAAAAATTTAAAAAAATTTCAAAACTTACACCAAATAAATAAATATACAATAAAATAATATAGCATTTGGTGCCACCATGGAGTTCACTCTTTGTCCTCTTCCCTCTTTTCCCTGTTCCATGGAAGGTTATTTAACCATGACAAACTCTTCAGGGCACAGGCTGTTCGTGTTTGTGCCCTATATTTAGTTCTTAAGCACATATAAAAAGACCATTATTAGCTGTTATATACAATTGTTTCATGATTACCGGGCACGCAAGTGTGAACCCAGGAGGGTTTTTTTAAAGCAAGCTTGTGGCAGGCAACTCACTGATGCAAATTTCTACAAGAACCAAATACTAACAAATGGTAGCTAACTGGATTGTATTTAACTTGTAAAGATGCATTGATCTGATTAATTAATTAATTAAACAGCAGTTTCTGAAAAACTGGACTGAACCACCAGATGAGAATGAGAGCTCCTTCTCAGTTCTCTGGACTTTCCTATTGGAAAGCTGACCATGTGGAAAGCTGATTACTTAGGAGAAGGTGCTGCACTGTGGTTGCTGAAGGCTCAATAAATTTATTAATATATGAGAATGGTTATGTCCCACTGCAAACAGGGTGCAAAGAAATAAGTGGCCAGATTATTTTAAGGGTGGGGTATTAATGCTGAAAGGTGCTCATGGGCCACAGGCTGTCTTGCAGGGCTGCTCTGCTGAAATACAGAGTTGCATGGACTTAGACCATGTAAAGCTCATTGTCCCTTCAGCTGAGGATGGGACAGAGAAAAGACATTTCAGTTTTACCACAGCAGGGGAGATATTTACACCCTGACAAATTAGTCCTCCATCCTAACTAAGCCCAAGCACCATAAAACACGTCTTGATTTTTCTGGTACCTCTTTCCCCAGCAAGATCTGTTATACAGCCCATTCCTCCTCGATTCCTTCACCTGAATAAACTTCTTTTTACATGCTTATGGCACAACCAACTCGTAATCATGTTGGCTATTCACATTACCAACTGTCTTTAAAATCTGTGTTACAGAATTTAACTAAGGCACAATTAATGACAGAGGATATCTAACCTCTATTGTGTGCTACCCAATATTAGTTTAATGTTGCCTATGATAACAATGGCTTTTGCATGAAATTTTAGACATTTTTTACTGTTCTCCTCCATATGGGCAAGGAGGTTGCCACAGCCTTACTGCCAGATTCCTTCCACTGAGAAGAGCCAACACCTTTTTAGGCTACAGGTCAAACAAGGCTCCCTTGCTTCCCTTTCTTGCACATCAAGGAACAAACCCTGGGCAAAACCATGTCCCGTGGCTGGTGGCAATCCTCCCCAGCACCTTTGAAAACCAGAGGGAGAGGATTTCAGAGCATCCTGGGAATGGAAGGAATGAGAAACAAGCTGAGGGGTGAAGAGCAGGACGCCTGTTATGAGACATCTGGCAAGTCCTTTACTCACTGTGCTCTCGTGCTGGTCATATCCGATGTCCTCAATAGCTCGGATGTTGATGATGTGGATCCCCTTCTCCTCAGCAGGCAGACAGGAGTATTTCTTGTTCACCCTCATTCCTGTGTCCTCTGGAACCTCGCTGAGATCTTCTGGCAGAAAATCCACCCCATGAAACTCACTGTCTCCGTCTGAAAAGAAAGTGACCAATTTTATCAAGACACTTTTAATTCCCAACCCTTGCTCCTCCCAGAGCCGCCCAAAAGCTGAAACGTATCCTGTTCCTGCCTTCTTCTGCCAATGAGCCCTTGTGCAGGGCTTCCCACCCCACCCCTTCTCTGTGCCTCCCTTCTCAGCTTTCCTCAGCCCTCTTCAGCCCTACCTGGGTCTCCTCCTCCTCCTCCAGAGGAGAAGTGCTCAGTTAACTCAGCGCTCAGTTAACTTTTCTCCCTGCACTGCTGTCCCAGGATGTGTTTATGGTCTCATGGAATGGTTATATTTCTTGGCAACAAAAGGGAAAAAAAAAAGAGGGAAAAAGAGGGAAAAAGAGGAAAACTGCCTGGGAACAAGCTGGTGAGGATAGATGGCACGGTGCTTTCCTCTTTTCAGCTGGCATTTTCTCCTTCAACATGCACTTGTTCATGCTGAAAAACAAAGTTGAAAGTTTCCCTTCAAGTACCTGTATACTGCATCAGATTTACTGAACCATCCTTTTTTAAGTAGTCTTGAAAATCTGGGCTTTTCTCCCTCTCAACCTGCCACACATTTAAACTGTTTCCACTGACTATTTAAGTATATAGATACCCTAAAGGATCTAACATCAAAAATTCACTACAAACTGAGCAACCAGCTGACTGACAAAATGCAAACTAGTGTTTGCATATATGCACTTATTTAAGCAATACAAGGCAAAGTGTTCCAAGATTTTATTCATTTTGACATTGGAGTAAAATCCTGCAGCATTGTACCTTTTTTTTTTTTTTTTTAAACCACACAGGAGCAGGACTTGCTTGTCTAAAGAGTGAATATAGAGCAAGAATTTTAGAATTTAGCCTTTAACGGGCTGCTAAATCACCTTTCCCAAACGACAAAACCATGCAGAGGAGCACACTAAAATAGTAGTTATATTACAACAGGCAGTGGTTGCTGCAACTGGTTCAACACTCTGTCTCTGGAGCAGATAGCAGCACAGGGGCTCGAGTGCACAAGGAGGGGCTGAGAGATCCCCACTTACACAGCCCAAAGAAAAGGCAAATGACAGGGTTCGATTCCTGCCTTCAGCTGCCAGCTGAGCAGGTACAGACACAGCAGTGCCAGATCCTTCCCACAGGGGCACAGCAAAAGGATGGGAGGCTACAGACACGAGATGCAGCAAAGGAAATTACAACAAGACATGAAAAAAAAACCCACCTCAATGCTCTAACAGCAGGGGTGACAACATGATAGGGAAGGAGCCAGAGGGACTACAAATCTCCATCCACCCCTGGAGATGGTCAGAGCTCGACCACACATGGCCCCAAGGAACCTGACCCAACTTTAATGTTGGGAGGGCACTGCAAGGACCTGGTGATGTGCAGGAGCTCTCACGGACAACAACCTACTGGAGCAGGGGAGGAAGACGCAGCCAAAACCCTGGTACATCTCTTGAGCTTATCAGAGAAAGTTAAACATTATTATTATGGAAGTCACAGCTGCAGTTATGCCTGTCTGGAACTTGCAAACACCACAAGTTTGTGGATCTTCATTTCAATTCTGGGAAATCTGGTGCTCCGAGCGGCTCTCTCCAGGCTGCCTTCCCAGGAACTTCAGTGCTCATTAACATCATCACCCTGCCATAAAATCTGGGCATCAGTTATCCTCAGACATTCATGGGCACAGCATGGAACACCCACATCTCTGCAGATCTGTGCTGCTGTTCTTGGCCTTTCTTTAAAATTCTCAGTAGTTCCCTCGGAGCAGATGCCACACTTGTGGTCTTGGGGCAGCATCCTCCAACTCGGTGAACCACTTGTAACAGTTAAAAAAGCTTTTTTCTGGAATAATATAGAGATGCAGCCAAAAAAAAAAAATCTTCTGTCTCATGGGAGCAATTAGGATGTTTGTAACAATTCCCTACACATGTATGCTCTCTTTTTCCCAACGTATACATGCACATACATGCAGAATCCCTGAACAGTGGGAACTGGAACAAGGGTGATCAGCTGCAGGACCCAACGTACTCAAGCTTTTATTCTACAGCTGTAAAATACTCATAAAATAATACGACAACTTTTGGAACTTCCTAAGGATACCAACCTGCCTTTTTATTTGGAAGGATGTCTGAAACAACTTTGTATGAGCAGTGAGTTAAGTGCTGTAAAAATCCACTCTTCTCTTTCCTCCTTTTACACTTCTACTAAGTAAACCCAAGTTACTTCAGCAGAATACAGAGGATATTGGAAGAGAAGCACCTTCTTCTGACCAGGTGAAATTGAATAGGTAGAATATCTCATAATGGACCTGTGACCTGAAAAATCCTAGCTTAGAAATTACAACTGGGATGGAACAGCTTTAGAGCAGCAAAAATCACAAGCTTCACTGAGCCCAAACGACCTCCCCGTGCTCTGGAGCTGCACTTCTGAGCAGTATTTGTTAAGCACACAGCACAGAGCAAGGAGACCTGCTCAGATGATTCAGGACTATTGTGCAAGCCCAAATAATCCCCCATCCACAGGTATATATTTACACTTCTGTTTACACATCAGTAGCCTGGCAATACCGGAAAGAACAAGAGCTTCAGGTAGGCAATGAATCACGCAATTTTGGTTTATTATGACTGCTGGAAAAGACGTGAATTGTGAGAGCCTTCTTGATAGAACCTTAATTACAACAAGTTTGATTTCTGTACTTAAAGGTGGTGTCAGGATTTAATACCAAGTAAAGCCATCCAAAACCACTTTGGTAATCACAAACACACAGGGATTATAACCAGTTCACTTGTGCTGATTTGGCAGAGGTCAAAGCCTTCTGCTGCAGAATACAAAACATCTTTTTACATGGAATGGAGTATTTTGAAGGCTTAAACCCAAGAATCTCTATTTTGTGCTGATTATATTAAACAAGGACAAAAATTAAATCTCAAAATAAATTCATGTCCAGAATTATTTATGGCAAGATAGTAGGTGTTACATGAAGAGTGCAAAGCACATTAATGCCCTAATTCAGGTAGAGTGACATCCTAATCTCTTTGTTGGGAGCTGAAAGAGAAGAGCACTGTGAAAACTGCTAGCTTTGCTGCCTTCTAATGCTGACTAACCCACTCTTTTCTATTTATTAAGCAGAAAACACTACAACAAAGACTCGAAGAAGCACTTAATATATTTCAACACAGCTGTAAAACTAATCCACCCTTTCTCCTCTGTATCCACAGGTGATGTTGTTCAAAATCCCATGGATTTCCAGTCAGCAGAAGTCCCTAATATTCCTGGAACACAGACTCAGACCCACCCAATGCTTCTTTTACACTTTATTATGTGTTGCTTTGTCATTTCCCAATATCTGCTACGAATCACAAAACACCCTGCCAAGTGTACAGTACAGAATTTTGAATACTTTAAAGGGATACTTCAAAGTATTCCCCACCTGACTCAAAACATCCACATTCTATAAGACTGTAAGAAAGCTGAAAAGCACTTGATATCAATTTCATTCCCATCCATGAGCCAGGTTTGAGAAGGTATTTGTTGAAAATCAGATGGGTATGGAGCTTCTTCTTTCCTTAGCACAGGCACTGCCAGGTCATTCCCATATTTGCAGTTAATAACCCTGTATTTTTCATATCTGAAATAAAAGAACTGGCCTTTAGGCAGCATTTGTGTTTAGAACAGCTCCATAGTTATGTGACCATACAAATACCTTTAAAGCTGTTCCTTTTTTGTTCGGAGTGAGGTAACATGGGAGAGCAAGAAAGAGAAGACGTAGAAACAGATGTTTGCAGCAGCTCTTAAACTACCTTTCTGCTCCCTGTGGAAGTTTTCCCAGAGATTTTGGAATGCTGTGGATTGCAGTGAGCCTCCAGCTGCAATCCAGAGCACGGAGATGCTACAACAACCTTGTAAACCGCAGCAAAGTGAGAGAGATTCTGAAGTTATTTCCCTGTGAGATGCATCAGGTACAACGAGCCCCTGTGCCATTTCCAGTACAAAAATAAGCAAGCCCTGTGTTCATCTGGAGCAGACAAACCTCTATGAACCCCAGAGATGAGAACATGAGGACAGAAGCTGGGGTCTGTGCATGGCTGGTGTCTTCACACCAGTTACTTCTCCCCCTGAATCTCCAATGAGTCTCTCACTCTGAACAATATGGGAAACAAGACTGAATCTATTAAAAAAACCCCTCAAGCTTGAAAATACCTCCTCCTTTGTTCAAATTTCAGTTGCAGCTGTGAAAATTCTCAAACTCTTCTTGTAAAAATTAATGCTAATTAATGATGAATTTCCCACCACTGAAATTTTCCTCATTTAGACAATTGGACTCCTGTATTGGACTTTAATCACCAGGTGAACCAGAACAAAAAACCTGCTGTAGAAATGGGTGTATTTTCTCCCTGACTAGCCACAGACTCAGTCAACCAGTTTATTGATATTATAGTCATGATCATGCATAGCCACTGAATATTCTCAGACAAAAAAAATATTTTTATCATTAAAATAAATTTTAAAATTGCATTCACACCACGCAGTTTTTACAAAAATATCCTGCACTACTTCTAAATTAGCATCATCAAGTCAGCATGAGTATATATAAAAAAATTAACAACTAGTTCCCTGAAACTGATAATGTTGCTGAAGTTGCCTTCCCTTATCTCCTGTTGCTTTCTTTTTTAGGGAGTATAAGAAAGTGGTAGAGCAAAAAAGTCATAAAGACACCCGAGTTAACTGTCCCAGTTGTTCTCAACAAGGAAGAAGCAGGAGAGTTATGAGACCATGTGATTAAGACTATGAAATGTCCACGTTCTTATCTTTTTGCTTTAAATAAATTATGATAGAATTCAGAATGAAAACTTAGGAGTCACTTAGAATGACCCTGTTGAGATAGGGGAAGGTGCACATTATGGAAGTCATCTGCACACACACACGCATATGCCAAAAGAAATAACACATAACCTACAAGTAAAGGTTGAACATTTTGTTCACACCAATATGTTGGATATTTTTTTGGATTTGGGCTCTTTTTTTCAAGGAAAACTTCGATAAGATACTGAGATAAAATGCCTTAGTGTGGTTTTACTTGCTACATATTGCCCCCTAGCAGCAGAATCCTCCTTCAGCACATTCTGACCCATTTCTTTGCCTCCTGCATCTTCCAAATTCAAAGTCAGAGGTTAATCCTTGGGCTAAGAATTAAAAAAAAACCAAAAAAACCCAAAAACCCAAAACTTTCAAGTGACTCACCTATCACTTTCTCCTTTTCTTAGCCCACTCCTGATATACTACTGTGTATATATATATACACTGTATATATAAAGGTTGTCAGGTTTGGAGCCCAAAATCCCTGCTTCATCCCCAGGAAAAACCAGGCAAGGCAAATGTCACAGGGAGGCTCAGCCTGCCACCACCCCAGCAGCACGGCTCATTCCTGACCAACGGGTCATTCCTGCCGGCCCTGGAATCTCTGCCATGGGAATGCCAGCGAGGATACCCACTGCTGGCAGGGAGGGGAGTTCTTTTTTGGGCTGCTGACACCTGTTTACGAGGCACTGGCCTGGGACCAGCAGCCCGGGCAGGAACCGCGGTGCTCTCCGAGGAGCGCTCCTGCACGTCCTGAACTTCTGTTCTGTTCAAAGCCCAGAGGTTAAGCCCTGATTAGATCCACACCTGGGGCCAGCTGATTTAAATTTTCCTTCCCCTCTCCAGCTGTGAACGGCCAGATGTTGCCTCCAGCTGTGCTACTGGTGGAGAGGCAGCAGGTTTCACTCACAGCACTGCCTGGCCTGGCAGGCAAAGGGCTGCTGGAAAAGGCAACCAACCTACCCTGGGGCAAGTTTAGTGCCTTTGGGGATGTTGACACCACCTGTCCATCCTTTTGGGGATGTTCATACGTCCTGTCTATCCATCTGCAGAAATGCCCCTTTCATCTTCTCTAACACCACGCTAAGTAGGACACCTTGGAACTCTCCCATCTCCATTCCTTTTCCATTTGTTTTAAAACTCATAGCCCAGGTCTATACTGGTTATTACCTTAATGAATCAAACATGATGTTATGATCCAATCCATTAAAAAAAAAGAAAATTATCAAACAGTGAAATAAGACTTGGACTCCATGGACAGTTTCCTTTACAGACTAGAAATACTTTTAATATACCTGATGCTGACAACTCTGTTGGCCCTTTGCATCACACTGAAGGGACAGAGACTTTGTGTCCAGTATTTGGGAGGCTGAAAACCAACTGCTGCCACATGGGTGGAAAAAAGTCAGCTCCTGGCAGGATTATTTGAATGATCAGCTGGTTTAGCTCTGCTTCTCAGTACTGAGAAATGGTGGATCTCTCTGGAGTGGGGCTGCAGCTTTCCTGGAAGGCTGTTTACAGCTTTAAAGTTATTGATCTATTATTATCATTGACATCCCAAATGCAGGTTAGAAGGACACACAACTATGACATCATTTCTATTTCTGCCCTTCTATTTTTGTTTTTAAAGATTCATTTACCCTGTTTGCAGCCCGGAGCCCCGGGCTTGAACACATCTGATCTGCCACAAGCCTTGTGAAATAAAAACAAAGAGCACAAATCACCTGAAAACTGCTGTGACAGTAAAATGAACATTTTTTTTAATTGAAATGGCATTTTCAACAGCATGTAAAGGACCAGAAAAATATGAATTCTACCATAACATCACTGCCTATTTAGAGCCTGTGAAATCTGACATTTTATAAAGACACAGAAAGTCTCTCCCCCATCCCAAGACAAACTGCATTTTTTTTCACCCCAACTACCAACAGCTATTTAATGATCCATTAAGTTTGCTTTCAGACATATTTCTAGTATACCTAAATTCAGCACTCCTCTTCTGCCAGACACCAGAAAAATATTTCAGATTTGCTTCTTTTTGCTATTCCACAAAAAAAAAAGCACTAGAGCCACGCTCAAGTCTGTCATAAAAACATGAGAATGGACTAGATATGCAAGGGCCACTGAATCCATGCTCTATGAATCCTGTTAGTTACATTTTGAAGGGTTATGATGCTCATTATTTTGTCTGTATGTTCTGAGGGAAGAGTTTTTATCTATGGAAGCAGCAAGATGAAAGGAAAAAATACTAAAAAAGAGATTATGGGGAGAGAATTGGTGTGTATTGGGACAACACACCTAAACTCTCACCAGCTTTTTAAGATGTCTAAATACACTTAAAATATTGAGTATATTTTCCCCTACCAGGCTATTACAAAACACTCCTTATACCAAACACGTGAAAATGAGGATCCAAAAATTACCAGTTTTACTGTAAAATCCCAGTCAGAGACTAAAATTTGGGGCTGAGGCCACAGCATGCACTGACTGGCAAAGCTGCTCTTTATCCCAGAGGTTTCCCATTTAAAGTCCTAATCTTGAAACATTTGC
The DNA here is from genome assembly GCF_022539395.1 of Myiozetetes cayanensis. Taxonomy (NCBI): domain Eukaryota; kingdom Metazoa; phylum Chordata; class Aves; order Passeriformes; family Tyrannidae; genus Myiozetetes; species Myiozetetes cayanensis. Next base: position 55,693,414 of record NW_026087853.1, read on the forward strand.
AGTCGTGTTTACATTTCCATGCAAAGTCACCAGGGCATTCAGACCACATACACTCGGGCAAGGATGTCTTGGAAGGCTTTGCTAAGCTGATAAAGGTTTGGGATACAATCACCACATTCAGGAGCTGCAGCTCTTTTAGGTTTGCCCTGAGAGAGGCAGTCACTGTGGTCAGGGTTGGGTCCTGTGGGGCAGAGCTCCACCTTGTTCATATATGTTTTTTGGGTGTGCCAAGGCAGGTGGAGCTGATTTGACAGGGAGACGGTGATATGTGATATTCAGCCAAGGTCCCAGTGCAGCCTCTACCTCTGTGCTGTTTGAGGAAATCAAACCAGATTCTGCCCTGAGTAAAAGCTTGGCTCTCTCAAGTTTTCTTCACGCCCCTGCAGTTTTAACTTGGATGCAGAACAGCACTGATTTATGACAATAAACGGGCAAGTTCCACTGGCAGTTGAAATAATCTCTCTCCCTGGGCAAGGGAATGCAAATCAATGACTGGGAACAGCTCTGTTAACTCCTGTCTATCCATGAGAATACCATTCCCTGTGCTCCCCAGTCTTAATTAACTAAGCTGAGGCATTCCAGAGACAGAAGACCTAAGAAGTGATGATGCAACCAGGCACGTTTTTCAGAAAGACTTGAGATCTGACTGCCACAGAGAAGCTGATGCTCCAGGAGGGTGCCACATGCCAGCCAAAGCAGCTTTCCTTTTGCCAAAGGATGCAGAAACACACGCTGCAGGAAAATAAGATACTACACCCTAGGTTTCCCAGCGGTCCCATCTTGAGTGGCAAAATCCTTGGAGCAGAGAGCTGATCCACCAGCAAAGAGAGCTCCCCTTCAGTGCAGGCAAGGGGAAGGATTGGGCCAGTGCCTTGGTAAGGCGTTTTGAGACCCCCCAGATGAAAGGCACACTTGAAATGTTTGAGCAGGGACAGACATTCTTTGCAGTTTGGCCCTCAGCAGGGAAGCTGGTCATGACAGGAGGGTTGAGCCCAGGATCACCAACCCCCTTCCTTAAGGAGCTTTTGACAATATTTATTATCTAATACATCTTCCTGTCAAAGGAGCACCCAAGATCCAAGCGTTAACAGCTGCCCTGTAGGTTTGTAACAGGGAGACAGACTTATTAACAAGACTGGATTATCCAAAGGCTTATTCACCATCAGTGAATTCACGTTTCCCACTGAAAAACAAAGGAGGGGAAATTGCCGTGGAATTGCTGTCAAGTGTGAAATGGAAAGGAGCAGAGCATGGAGGGCTCTGTGGTTGCTGCAGGTGGTCAAAGGCAAAGGGGCCAAAACCTCTCTCCAAACTTCTAAGTTTAACTCCTAACTCCTTCTTGTTTGTTCTGCAGCAGTACTTTTCCACAAGGAGTTCCGAATCCATACCAAGGGTATGGATTGTAGGAGTAGATTTCTGCTGGAGGGGCACTACTCTTTCCAAAAATCCAAACAGCAAACCCAAGAGTTCACATCATGAGACAGACAGATTTTGAAAGATCATTGTGTCCAATCCATGCATAAACAAGGACATCTTGGCAAAATCAAAGACATGTCCTACTAAAAAAAAGGACAGTTTTTCTAATTATGATAATCATGGAAAACACTAATGTACTAATAACAAAGGGCAACTGCAGTCCAGTATTTTATTTCAAAAATTGTGAGATATAGGAAAAGGGGGAGTCCTTTCTGTCTTGTTCCTTATTCTCTGAGAAATCACCCCCAGAATAAGACTGACAACCACAAGTATCAGCATCATCAGGCTTCCCATGACAAACTCTCAATACTCTCTCTCTTTAGTACCAGCTGTGAATCCTCCTCCACTGAGGAAGCAACTCTGAGCACCATAAATGTGTGAACCCAACCAACTAAAACTGGAAATCTTGTATTTTCAAACAGGATTTCTCTTCTGGAGCCAAATACTCTGTTAATCCCCCCGAATTGTGGCTGTTCCACCATGAATCAGACCAAAACGCATCCCATGCACACGGTTGATGAGGGTTTGCCCAAAGATATTCTGGGTAAGAAAGGAACCAGCAACTCCTGCCAAGAGCAAACACTGGACATCAACTCAGATAGAGGGAAAATATTATTTGTTTTCATATTTCCTGAGAAAGACACTGAGCATGTTGTAACCTTGTTATTTATAGAGGGTCAAGGTTTCATCCCAGAATTTAGGAAAGGAATTTATTTTCCCCTAAAGTGTGATTAAGTTTATAAGCTTAAGACAAGTTTTGATTGTGTGCCTGTTTGTTGGTTTTTTTTTTTTGGTTTTTTTTTTTTTTTTGGTGTTTTTTTTTTTTTGTTTGTTTGTTTTGGTTGGCAAAATAATATTTCATTCTCTGGTCTTCTTTTTTTAAAAAAAAAAGGAAAATGTGCTGTTCATTTATCTGGTAAATGTTTATCTGTTCAGTGTTAGAAAACCCTAAACAGTAGAATAAAATTGAATTAAACTTTAATATATTGCTTATCTTCAAGCATTGAAACACTGAGAAAAATAATACTCTGCATGAAAAAAAAATACCTTGTTTTGCCAAAATGTTTAGAAAAGTAATTTTTTTGAATACTGTCCTTTAGTGTATCTGTTATTCCATAAACTCTTTCAAAATATATTGTAAACTGTTACTTGTAAACTTTATTGCTTTTTAATAACACATATTCAGTGCTGGTTGGTTCAGTCAACCAGTTTACAAAACACAGGATGCATTTTTCTCAGCTACACTTCAAGTCTCATAAATAGTCTCTATATTTTTAGGGATTTTTTTTTTTTTTTAATATATATTCAAGCTCTTTGGAAATTATCTTGGTGACTGCTTTTTCAAACAAGCAATGAACTTATTGCTGATTAAGAGAAATAAAAGTCCTTCTCCCTGACCACAACAGTGATGTCAATATTGGATTTTAAAGGAATAGAGGGCAACTAGCTAAATAAAAACAAAGGTGTTGCAATTCTGACTGAGTGGAGATACAGCCTTGAACCATTTGCTTTACTAACCTTTTGGATGTCTGGAACTCTTGGCTGGTTTGTTATTTGGTTGTTTCTAATTATTATGACTGGCCATGGGTCTGAGGTACTTTGGGAAGTGATATGATACAGAAACAGCATTTACGGTGGAACAGGCACAATAACACCCAATCAGATATTGCCCAATGCATTCATTTGAAGGACATATGATATTTAAAATATTTGAACCAGCTGCAGCAGCTGCAAAAACACCTAAGGGTGTAAATCTTTTATTTTCACACTGTCAGACTCGGGCCCAATTCAAGATCAAGGCACCCTTTCCATGAGCTGCTTGGTAAAGATGTACAGAGGGGGAGGCAGCTCACCTGGCTCAACAAGACCAGGGCATCACCCTCCTGTGGCCCTGTTTCCCTCCTTCACGTGATAAAAATCTCAAAAAAACCCAAGACAACCTTCCAAGTGATGTAAATTTGCTGCCAGCTGAGAGCTACAGAGGAACAGCAGTAAATATTCTTGAGATAAAATATGTATGTAATCCATCACCCTGGATTTATACCCCATAAGAGACCATATACTGGGGGTAGGAGGGTTTAGGGGTGCAAATTGGTGGGGGACTTGATTAGGGGAAGCTAAGTCAGATCTCCTCCCTAAGGAACAGCTTCCACTGAATCAGCTCCTCCACCATCAATACACACGTAAATTTAGTGCCCCCAAACAGGTCATAGCAACTGTACCTCTGTCAATAACTACACATACTTACATGAAGAAATATTTCAACATTGCAGCACATGTAATATTTCTGAACCTGCTTATTTTCTTTAACTAATTTTAACACAAGCGTGATTTTTGTTTAGATGAAACCAAGACTCCTTTCCTAAGAACTTTTGTCCCTAACCATACTCCTTCAGGAAGTATTTACAGCTCAGATCAGCAGCTTGAATTCTTTACTCCTTTTCCACCTGCAGGCTGGTTCTTGCCTGTGACTTGCCCTTGAGACTGAGGACAAGCAGGACAGCAAATGCCACCACAGCACAGCTCCAGACAAAACAGTCCAACAAGATGCTTCAAGGAAACATCACGCACCAAAGAAACTCTTCCTGATTAGCAACCCACAGTGCTGCATCACCAAACTGTACTTTGTGGAAGGCTGGATGCTCTAATGGCACTGAAAATCGGAGCCACTATAAACGTAGGTATGACTTGCCCCCACCCAAAGCTTTTGGAGTGCCAGTCCTTACAGGAGAAAATATCGACAAACCAGTGCTGTCACTCCTGAACATGATGTGCCAGTGGAAAAAAAAAAAAAGAAATCCATCATTGCACCTACTCCAGGCCTGTGTTAACAATTCCCACAGCACCCCATTGGGATCTCCCCTGGATTAGAAAATATCAAGTGCTTTCTCTGCTAATCTTTGCACTTGCTAATCAGCCATCAGGCTCTTAGAAGGGACTCAGCCTATGGCCTTTTCAACAAGATTTAAGAAGCCAAGCAGCAAAATCAGCCGATTGTAGAAAAATCTGTATCTGAAATGCTGTTTTACATAGTAAAAACAATTGCTTGCTGGAAAGGGACACTTCTTGCTAATCTTGAGGCTTTTGAGCACTTGTATCCTGTTTGGCTCCTCTCCTCATGCCTATTTATTTGGGAAGTTTATGGTGCAATTCCCAGAGGTTTGTTTGGATGCTGTATCACTTACCCACATCAATAAACAATCTGGAGCACTGTTTAAATATGGAAACACTCTGTAGCAGCACAACCAAAGGGACTGGTTGTGCTGCTGTTGAGCCTTAGGAAATCTATGCCTCAGGGAAAAAAAGAGGTGGGGAAAAGGGGATCTTCCTGTGCAGGCAGCCATTTATCTGTCATTAACCCACCAGCATCACTGGGGCACATCACACAGCTGGAAGATTTACAGATTGCAAAACAGGGATGCAGTGCAACAGATAAAATTCCCACCTGCAATGACCCTTTTAAAACTTTTTCCTTCTGAGTGGAGTTTTGTTTCATCACCATGAACCAAACCAGACAGTCTGGTTGTATCCTCAAGGGACTCAGTCCTCATAGGTGCAGTTCAAGCTGGGATGCCAAGCTTCTGCACCCCTAACACACAGCAATATCCCCACCACTGGCACAGGGTCCACTCTGCCCTTGAACTGGAGACTCTTCCTTCTGCTTTTTGAGAAGGATATTATTGTTTTTACCATTTACTGACAGTTCTCTCCTTACTTTGTAAATAATAAAGACCAGGATGTTTCTGCTCAAGTCCCGGTGTCTTGTTTTTGGGGAGACACCTTCTGTTGAGAACTTCAAGCCACCACTGCCAGCAGAGGTGCCCTCAGATCAGAACAGCAGCAAACAGTGTCAAACCAAGTTGCAGCCAACACCTCCAGATCAAACTGCACACCCACTGCCTGTCCACCCTCTGCCCAAACAGGACTTCTCGATTTCAAGGAACACCCACAAAAATAGCTTTGCTGTGACTGTAAATCCTTAACAAGCCCATCAGGGCTCTCAGCACAGTGGAACGTGGTTCTGCTCAAACACAGGCTGTTCCTAAACTTCTCACATGATAGCTCTGTCTAGCATTGCAGGATGCTTCAGGACTCCCTCCTCCTGTGTCAGCTGATCCCAGCACAAGTGTCCCTCTGTGAGACACAGCTCAGAGAAAGGAAAATTACAGCTCAGAGCATGTCAAGCAAGGTACTTCCAGTAAAGATGAATGAGCAACAGCAGCATTTCTATGGGGTATTGCCTGCAGCACTCATCATCCCCTATTTCAGACACATGAGCTCAAATTTAAGCACGTAAAATGACAGAGGAGGCAGTGATGGAAGGGGAAGCTTGTCTTGCTAGAAGACAATAAAAAACCTAAAAAATTACTCCTTCATTACCTTCTTTCCTCCTACCTCACTGAGTGGTCAAGAAGCCAAAGGGCAATGAAGAACAAATGAAGTGCCCATGTGACTACATCAACATTTAAAATGCTCAGTTTAGAGGTCAGTTTGGACGAGGCTCCAGTGCAGAGGCAGGAGGTTCATACCAGAGCAATGGAGGCAAAAGAATAAAATAAAAACAAATAAATAAAATAAAATTAAATAAACCAAAACTATTTTCGTAATGGTACTTGAGAAATTTATGAATGGGATTCTGCGATGGGGTTGCCTGAAATAGCAAAGATTTGGACATGATGACCCAGGAGTTCCCTGAAAGCAGCTGGCACAGAGGCCACGCGTGCACACGGGGTTTCCCACTGTTTCCTTTCCTCTCCTGTAGGCTTTTCCCTCTGAGTTACAAACAAGTCCCAGCAACAACACAGAGCATCTCAGACTAGGACAAGGATGACAAACACTGTCCCACAAACAAGAATTCTACCCAGAAAGCAAAATGAAGTTTGCAAACCCCATTGGTCAAATGTGCCTCTTCCACCGCTTTCTTCCAAGACATATTTTTTCTTGGATTTCTTTTCATTTTGGTTGCTCCCCTGTAGGCTTTAAGCTGTATGACACACACTTTTCTTGTGAAAAGATGCTAGAAACTGGATAAAGTACTCCAGGTCAGGCTTTTCCGGCCCTGAGCAGGATTAGTACATGTTCCCTTACATGTATTGTGGATTTATGTTTAGTTTATGAGTCCTAGACCCTTTTCTGAAGAACTGCTATTTAACTGGCTCATTATTCCTACCCAGATGGAGGATTTTGCACTTGTCTGGTTCTCATCTCAAGTCATGGGAGCACATCCTTTTCCAGGAAGATAAGAAACAAAAGTCTGCTTTAACAAGGTAAGATTTAAGGCTGCCTGTACCAGATCCAAAACTCCACAGACACAAAACGCTGAAGGGTGAACGCGATAACTTCACTGGTTCAAGTTTCAAGAAATTTTTATTAGGGGAATTTGCCATCAGCATGCTTTATTTCAGATCTATTACCAACTGTCCTGCCACGTCCAGCCTGAAGTTGGCACAGAGGAATAGAGCTGCCATTAACTCATCTGGGTGATTTTTTGAGGAATTTGATGGAAGTACAAACCATATGTCCCCACGCTCAAAGAAAATGAAACCAGTACTTCCAAGTGACCTGGTCATACACAGATCCAATACCTGAAATTGTGGAATCAGGGCAAAAGTTTGGGTTTTTAACACAGCAAAACTTAGGAGGAGTAAAGCTGGAGGAGATTCTTCTCTGTAAACACAAGAGCACATCTGATGGAAGATCAAAAAGAGAACTTACACTAATTACACTGAAAAACAATCAGCACTCCAGAACAGATAATAATGAGGAATGAACACTGAAGGAAACTCTGATGTACTTCGTAGATAACTGTGGTACTTTAAAACTGGATTCAACTCAAACATGTAAAACATGTCAGTCTGAGATCTACATTTCAGATTGAGAATGTGTTGATGCACAACTAGACTTTAAAATAAACACACGGTGGAGCGGAACACAAACATGGATTGAAAAAGAAAAAAACATCAAAACCTTGCTCTTCATTTAAATCTCCCCTGTTGAAACAGCTTTAAAACCTCTTCTCCTTCACACAAGCTAAATCCAAATGCCAAATTTTACTGAAGATATTCTTAATAATTGAGATTTCAGCCTGGGTTGGGTGAGATGCATGTTGACTCAGTGCAATTTGAGTCACGGGTACAGCCCCGATCAGACTGACAGCTCCTTCTTTGACCACTTGACTAACAGGCCTTATTTATAAAGAAACTGGAAATAAGTGAGCACAACACCAAGGGCAAACATGTCAGTCCTGACTGAGGAAAACACAAACCTGTGATATTTCAGCAGTTCATTCCTCTTGTGGATTCTGAGCAAAGATCTCTCAGGCTGGATGGGTCTGGTTCACTCCAGACTAACTGGCAGGACCAAGTTAAAAAGGTGTTTCCAAAAGCATCAGGAGCAAAAAGGATGAGGAATAACACCACAGAGTAAAAGGACAGAAATTTGGAGTCATTCAAGCTTCTCTAAACACACTATTTTTTCTTATACTCCCATATAACAGTAAAATATTTTTCTAGAACACCCTTTACCAGAAAGTCACCCGAGACTAAACTAAAACGACTGCTAAAGTTTTTCTATGACTGCAGCTGAATGAAATACATGAACATGGAAAAAGCCACCACAGGGAGGGGAAAAAACACTCCAACAGCAACAACCTTCCAACTCAGAATATTTGGTAATTCTGTGAACAATCAATCCCTCCATTTACACAACAAATAATGTTCATGTGATACACTTCATTTTCACTCTCTGCAGCCAAGGCAGGGAAAGTGAATCTGTATCATGATGTGACTTTGATGGCATCAGGTGTCACCAAAAAAACATACAATAATCTTCAATATATCATGAAAACTCAGAAATGCTTTTACAACACAAAATATTGCCCCCCTCCCCCCCTCCACATTTTCAATTGACATCTCCTATATTCTTAAGTTCAAAATTCCTATGAAAATCCCCAGCTGGGGGCACAGAGAGCAGGACTGGAGCACATCCACGAGCTCCACAAAAATTAACATAAAGGCAGATTTTTAGAACACTACATCTAAACTACGAGACAGCATGTGCTGTCAAGATTACCCTTCACAAACAGTATTGGCTAGTACCTGTTCATGAAATTTGCCATTAAATTTAAACACTTCAGAGGGTGCAAGAAGAGCCTGTTGCTCACCCATCACCGAGTTGGGTTTCATGACTTTGCTGAAGGGAGACTAAATGAGTGTGTAACAGCTCCAGGGATGAGCACAGCACATGAGAATGGCCCTGAATGAGTTATGTACATGCTTCCTGAGCTCCAGCTTTTTAAAAATAAGCAAATTAACCAGCAGTTCTCATTAACCCAGCCAACCTTAAGGACATTTGAGTCGAGGGCACGGAGAGGGGCATCAGAGGGGAGACGGGGCACTCTCAGTTGCAAACATGCACAGGCTCAGTGCCACCAAAATGTCCTGACACGTCTCCATCGTGTCATTTCCAAAGCAGCTGCTGCCCACTGGCTCTGCTGAGGGTTTAATTACATGGAGTGAGTGCTGGGAGCCCAATGCTGCTCTTAATTAGATGGAATAAGCATTGGGAGCCCAGTGCTGCTCCAGCTAACAGGCTGAGCGCCCACCACAGTGGTCACCCTCTCTCTTCAGGTGATGGATAACCCTGGCAGCACGTGCTGCCTCATAGTTCACGTGTGCAGTGTTCTAAAAATTAATGTTAATTTTTTTTTGTGGAGCTCACGGACGTTTTCCAGTCGTGCTCCCCGTGCCCCCAGCTGGGGCTTTCACGGGAATTTTCAACCTAGGGAAATGGGAGATGTAAATGGGAAATGTGGTGGGGGGGGCAATATTTTGTGTTGTTAATATAATTTCTGAGTTTTTGTGGTATATTGAAGATTATTCTGTGCCAAAGTCACATCATGATAGACACAGATCACAGCAGTCACCTGCAAAGGTGGGTCCTTCCTGGTACCTACACAATTTCTTTACTGCTTGAGTCCATCCCTTGAACTGTCTGACCCTCTGGAACCATCAACACGTTTCTGACACCAAGCAAACAAGCAGCATGTGAAATTTGAACACATACCACTCCAAACACTGGTGCCCTTTCCTTAAGAGGCAAAGGAGACAGCTCTCATTTTATTTTCAGGGTGCAACAGAAGCTGGTACCAAGGAAAACAGAGGTGGAAATACTTTTCTAAAGCCCTTTCCAAAACATTTGCATCTGCATGCTCGATGATGGGTCGTGTCCACACACTGCAGGATTCTGGGAGTGGAGCAGGGGTTTCACATTCCTGAACCAGACAGGAGTGAAACATTTTCCAGGGAAGGGGCAGCCTGTATTTCTTTCAGTCAACTACCTGCCTACTGGTTACAGCCAGTGGAAAACACTAATACTGGAAATCTTACAATTCATAATTCAGTATTTGAATGCACAAATCTGGTGGGACAATGTGTATCTTCCCCTCAGCAAACTCCCAGTCCCGTTCACATGGAAGCTTTAAAGAAAAGAAACAATATCAAAATGCCTCCTATGTTTATAATTATAGCTTTAATAACATTCCAACTCCTTCCTAACTCTTCTTTCAGGTTCCATTTTTGGCCTGTTCTCAGTGACAGCCTCTCACAGACATTTCCAAACTGTAACACATACTTTGGTGACTATCAGTTTCACTTAGTCCAGACTGATTTTTACTTGATGATAGCCCCACCATGAAAAATAAATGCTGCAAGTCATTCCCTCCTGAAGCCTTATAAAGAGAGTTTAAAGGATAAGCTTCTCTTTAGTGCTCCCAGAAAGGTTTAGTACAGAAGCAGCTTTTAGACATCCTTGTACACACCCATCTCTTCACTTCTATCCGGACTTTTTGACTGGGTTAAAGCTTTATATGAAGCAAGTAAGGAATGACAGGACTGAAGTTTTAAGATGTAAGATTATAGTGTAAATTAGGATGGAAAGAAAGGAAGGAAAAGAAACTCCAAGGAAAGGTGAAGGCTGAAAACTCAATCAATAAATGATTGATCAAGTGTTTAAGTAGGAGAATGCTGAGGATGGAGCAAAGCCTCCTGAAGAGCTAAAGTTGGTATTGCTGTAAAATCCCTGCTTCTAAACCCACACACAACAGAAAGAAAAGCACTTTGTTGATGCAAAGGCTCAGAAATGCTGCAGTTGTAACCCTCATGGTCCAAGTTCATCATTTCACTGTATAAATCCAGTGGGGCCAGATGGGGCTTTTCTTCCTCTCTCTTTTTTTTAAACCAGAGTTCCTTGATCCTATGCTGCACACGCACACTGCTGTACAACACCACTGACACACAGAAAATGCACAGTGAAACTCTCACTGAAAAATGCAAACTCTCACTGAAAGACACCAACCGAAGCAGAGCATCCTGGATTCAGGAATGAGGTGTTTCACAAAAACAGCCTCTCAAACAACTTTCCCGACCGACGTGGAACTCGGAAGTTGTGAATATGAAAGAAGATCCTTCGGGGGTAAATTATCCTCCCTCTGTTTGGGCTAAGAATCCTTGCCCCCTTCCTCAAAGGAGGCTGTGGGATATGCCTGGAACATATCCTGTGGTTTCCAGGAGATCCAGCCCATAGGAATGTGCCGGTTTCCCACAGCAAACTCCTGTGCCCTTCCAATTTGGTGAGTAAATATTCCCATGCCTTATCTATCGATCGTGCCCAGATGTAAAACAAATCAGTCTGTGTAAGAGGAGAAGCTAGAAAAGACTGAGATCACCCAAAATTACCCACTTTCAACAGCTTTAAAAAAGATCCCCTTTCCTCCCAGGTGCAGCCTCCCTGCTCTGATGCTCCCACGTTCGTCCCAGGAGGACTCTTATGTTTCTCCTGGTCCTGGATCCTCCATCCCAAAGGAGCCAGCCCCAGGAGGCAGCGAGACACTGCGGCCACACAGCTGCCTGGCTCTGCCTCTGACTCTCTGCTCCTCCCTGGTGCCCTCTGACCGTGGGAAGAGATGGGATTCGAGGGCACTCAGCACCCCTTGGGGTGCCGAGCCTTGGGATGCATTCGGTGCTGGGAGAACACAGCTGGACACAGAGGGACAGCAAAGCACCAATGGTCTGCACCAAGCATGCTCAGGCACCGGTTAACAAACAAACCCTTTGCTTTTTTGGAGACCCAGATCTTTAAATCTCCTTTTGGCCACAAGTACTGTTCAGATAATCTATGTTTTTAGACATCTGATCCACCATTGGACAACCATATGGCCTGGGGGGCTGCTCAGCGGTGCCAGGGAAGGCTTGGGGCTTGCAGGGACCCAAGACTGATCTCTGCCAGCACCACTCTCAGTACTCACCAGTACTCTCGAGTGCTCATCTGTGCAAAGGACAAGTAACCAGAAAGAAAATTAAAATTAAAATAATAAAAAAAAAAGCCATATTCTTCCACGTGAACCTTGGGGACAGCTCAGGAGAGTCATCCTTTTCCTGCAGATGGAGCCCCTCAGAGCCCCTGGAGCTCCATCCCAGCTCCCTGAGCACAGGCACATGGCAAAGGGATGGGAGCTGGGAACACATCTCCTACAGCCATGGAACTAAGACTCCAACAGCTTCCAGCTGCCCTCTGCATCCATTGCTTCCTCTCCAAATAGAACCAGCTTAACAAATAGCTGGGGCACTAATTCTTTTTTATGAAAAAGAGAAAGTATCCAAGAAAAAAAAAAAGGAAGAAAGAAAGAGAACAGACACAAAATTCAACAATCTACCTTAAAATAAACTCTGCAGTATTATCTGTCTCTTGTCAAAAGTTATTAGGAAATAAAAGTGACAGACTGTCTACTAAGATACATCCCATGTCCAAGTGACACACCTAAAACTTGTCAGAGATTTCCCCCTGTTGATGTTTCTGCTTATCCTTAGTGCCCACATGTGTGACATTACTGGATATTCTTCCAGGGTGGAAGCACTTGATTTATTTGTTGAAGGGAAAGAACACTTTTTTCCCACCTGATTTCACCCTTCTGACGTGACAGGTCTTTGTCTGTTCCTCACATAAACCAGAAAAGTCCTCGACTAAAACCAGACTCCGTGTAATTATTTTGCCTTAAAAATAAAGTCAATAAAACTGGCAAATGTGAATAAAAACTGGAACCGATCTATCAAGGAACTGTAAACAGATTTTCCCTCACTGCACATTCTTCACATCAAGGAATCACTACTGGCCAGTATTAAAACCAGACAAATTATGTGGTGCTTTGGTGAAAGAGAGGATTAAACAACTCATGTGGACAAGTTGCAGAGATGGATAAAGGAGATGTTGCCTCAGTCCAGACAGCAATTAGCTCTTGGGAACTCAGTGTCTGGTCCCCAGCCTCCGCTGAACGCTGCACGTAGGGCCCCTACACAACATATCAAACCAGAACTGACACACCAGGCTTGGCCAACTTTGGGGGCTGTTTGAGAGCTGGACTCCAACCACAGCTTTGATGTGGTTGTGCACTTGGGGATGTTCCCATGGAGCTTTAATTCTTGTTAGGAGCCGCGGAAGGGTAGTGCAAGGACATGAGGAGAGTTCAAGAGAAAAGTTCTGCTGTGGGGGTGATGTGCAAAGGGTTTCCTTCGCAGGGGAAACGTACAGTACAAGCAGAAACATTCAAAGAGGTTTAAAAAAAAAAATAATGTTTGCAGTTGAACATCTGCACTTTTTTCTTAGGGGAAACTTTAAATGGAAATTAAACTGAGCAAAAAAGCAAACTGCAGTTATTGAAAGTGATCATGGGAAGGAGGACAGAGCAAGAGAAGCACTTCAGCTGGAAGGTGCATCCTGGGGGTACAAGCACACAAGAGTTTAGGTGAGTCTAAGTGAGTGCAAGTTGTGTGTCAGAAACCAGCCCACACCATATCAGCCTGACAGATGGGGATCTTATCTGTTAGCATTGGTAAAACCAGCCTAGGCACAGAAGTTCCTTTCGTGTCTATTCATTACAACTGAACAATTGAAACTCTCTTTTCCATACTTCAAATACCTACTTTAATTTTGGTTTCCCTGAGCGATGTGAAGGTAACCCAACAAGAGAGAAGTGATTCTTGCCCAATGCTGTGAGGAATCCACAGCCCAAGGTACTGTTCCTGGACTGTTCCTTGGAGCATCCCAACACCATCCCAGCATTGCTTGACAGGGCAGTATCATCCAGTTTTAGAGATGGTATTGAGTCAACCAGAAAAGAAAAGTGCCTTCAGATACAAATAAAAATCTCTGGCCTTCCCAAAAGGAGTGCAGGAGGTTGAACCCCAAGAAAACCCGTGGCCACAGAGGGGTTTGACTTTTAATATGGTTTAGATTAAAATCCTATCTGTCTCTACAATTTCGATGAGATTTTTGTTTTCTGTGTCAACCGAAGGCAATGAATAAAACAAAGAACTTGACATGTACAGTCTCCACTGTACAAACAACTGACTGTCTCCATAGAAAATTAGAGGACAGACAAACTGAAGTAACTCTAAAAAAATGAATTCCTAGTTTTGTAATAAAGGCCACATGGTCGGCTCAAGTGAGGAGAGGCATGACTGATCAGCTTGAACCAAACACCACCACTGATTTAATATTTTCATGCATTTTTTCTTCATCCCAGGACACATCCCTGTGCCTTGGTCAATGGGAAGTGCAGGACTCACCTTCTCACTTAGGAGAGCATTGGTGGAATTAATTACTGAGCACTTAATCAAATCAAACAGTGAATGAACGTACTCTGAAGCAGGAGTTTGTGAAAAACACAGAGCAGAAAACAACACCATGGACTGAATTTTTGTGGTTGAATGTGAATCCCTTATCTGTACTCACTGGAACAATTCTGGTCTGGGTTGCACACAAACTTATTTTGTACACCAGAGTCAAATACAGTTCAACAAAGCAGAAAATTAATAGGAATGCCATTTGGAGGTTTGATATTACAAACACCTTCTGTGAGATTTTAACACCACCAGACTCCAGATTCTGCCCTAATTTGGTAATAAACTGATATTCTGAATCCCATCTTACAAATACCACAAAACCAAACTCAACCTTGCCTCCTCTGGGCATCATTATTAAGCAAAAAAAAAAAAAAAATCACTGAACAATAATGTTGGCACTGTAAGTTCAAGCAAGGAACAGCACTTGCAAAGGTTTTGGATGTGAGCTGAAAACCCATTTAGTTAAGAATATTTTATTGTGGAAAAGGACGTGGAAACAGAAAATAAGTTAAAATGATAAAGAGACCTGAATAGAAAACCCGTGGTTATAAATGGAACGGTCGCTGTGAGCAGACAGTTCTGTACATCCACATCTGTTCCAGTTCAAAGCAGTTCATGTGAACCAGGGGAAGAAACTATTTTTTTCCTTCAGCTTCAGTGCTGCAAACCTAAGTCTGGCCAGGGCACAGAGTGGGAAGAGGGAGAAACCACCACCACTGCACTGGCTCAACCCAAGTTTGGAGGAGATGGGGCTGCCACCAACATCTCTCCTTGCCTTTCCCCTTTTCCCCCCCATGGTAAAACACACTTAGAAGAGAGCAGCAACATTTGCAAATACTTACGGCAGTTACAGCTGTTTGGTTTTGCTAAAACCAAGCTTAACAAAAGCTCTGGTTTTGTTCCTCCACTCACAGATAGTTTCTGTTTCACAACTGTCCCTTCTGGGGTAGCTTTGATGATAACATGGGAAAAGCAGACAGAACAGCCAAACGGGGAAATAAATACATAAAAATAACAGGACTGCTCCAGGATTCATTCAGGTTCCAGAGGAGCTCAGATTTCCTGTCTGTGGATCGGTTGAAACATTTTCTCTACCAGTTCTGGCTTTGTTTCTGTAATACCCACTTTTCTCCATCTTTTGAATTTTAAAAACAAATTTAAAAAAAAATAAAACAAGGGCAAAAAGAAAGCAGTGGCAAGAAAAATGTGATGGAGAGAAACAGAAAGAGCAATGGTCTTAAACTTGAGAAGGGGTAGAAGCTGGAATTAGCTCCCTGTTTTGGTCTGACAGCAACACCAATCTCCAGAGGAAAGACAATCCCTGGTAATAATCTGGTTATGAGAAATCTTTACTTTCCTACTTAAATTATTAAATGACAGCACAATATACGCCCTCCACTAAAACACATGAGATTTAAATGCCTATTTTGTTCACATTAAGGTTGAAATATGTTTGGTAGGGTCCCTGATTTTATTTGCCACGTGAAAAACATGAAAGCTTCCCGCAAACCAACCCTGCTCCTGATGCACAATGTGCTCCAAGTCAGTCAATACAGAGTAATTGCTGCACTGAAATCAATCACAGGCTCCCAGGAACTGCTTCAATGGGGTTTTACTTGAAAGATTGAGTGTCATGACTGGGGAGATGCTGAACTCCTTAACTACCATTAGACAAGTGCTTTGCTTCCAAAATTAAGAGGGATGGCAAAACCTCCACCTGAAATGCAAGGATTGTCACTAAATAATCCTCAAACCCCCTGAAACAGATGCAGGAATGAAGGGTGAGGGCTGTGTTGTGAAATACTGCTCACTGTGGAGGGTGGGAACTGTGCTGCAGGTTTCCCACAAAAACAGGGATGTGTGGAAGCTGCTGGGACACGTGGGAGGCTCTCCTGCTCAGTTGCCCACTTGCCACCAAAAGCAGGGCTATTTGTACACTTAAGTGCTTTACTGGACGAGGGCCAGAGGGCACAGCAAATTGCAGGATACAGCCCCCATGGGCTATTTTGAGAAAACCTACTGAGAAGAAAGAGAAAAAAGGAAAGCTTTCATTAATTTATATTATCAAGACAACAAAGATCTTGTTTTGGAAACGACAGTCTGGTTCTTTTAACCGAAAGTTCCTCAGATGCTAAAAGCAGGAACTTTAAAAATTCAATTAACTCATCTGCCATTTAGAAACTACTAGTTTTAAAAGGCTTAGATTTGATTTCTATGCCTCTGGTATGTAACAATGTTTAAAATCTAAACCAAAACCCGTTTCTGTTCTTCCGCTGCTAATTAGTACGTGGTCTTTGGTTTTTGTCACCCAGCTATTCATTTCTATTGTTAGATGGGCCTTAAATGATTAGGATTAATCAAAAATACTCTATCCTAACACACAAAAGACAAGTCATTACAGTAGAGTGAGAATGGTACCAGTGAGCACAATTTCTCTTGCAGTCCATGACTTGTCATTATTCTTGGTGTGTTTGAGAGAGCAGATTCTTTCTCAAATGAAAATGAGCAGCTGCAATTTTTAAAAAATAAGCTGTTTCATTTGAGTCAGATTTTACAGTGTGATGACACCCATCAGTCAAAAGTAAATAGCAGAATGGATAAGCACAGGCTGATGGTCTAAACTCCAGTTCTGAACTAAGAAGCACTTAGAACACTCTGACCCTATTTAATTTGGGTTTAATACATACTGCTCTGCTTCCACCCTCACCTACACAATGCTCATGGTCTTACCCTGGACAAGTATTCTCTTCTCGCAGCTGAATCCATGCCAAGTGAACTAAAATGACAGTTCTTGTTTTCTGTTACCTGTCAAACCCATAAATTCAACATATTCACTTTTGTCTTACAACAGAAGTTCTGCAACAGCAAATGAATGCAATGCAAATGAAGCTGATGGGCTCTCTTGATGTTTCAATAAAAGTTGTGAAGTCCTCTAAGATCCATGGGTAAAGAAATACTTTGCACTTCTAAAACACGTGCAAAAGGGCTGGGACACGATTTGGGTGTTCAGCCTTTGCCTCTCAACCTGGTTTCCAACCAGGTGAGCTCAAGGAGGATCTCCTGGACGTCCTTGAGTACAATTGTTCAGAAACAGGAGCTGTTTCTATTCCAAGAGCCCAGACATCATCTTACATCTCAGGGCATGTGAAGTAAAATATTTCTCAAAACATGTTGAATTTGAAATACAGATCTGTAGCATAGAAACAGCTGTCTCTGTTAGCTGAAGTATGTCCTGGCAACGTACCTTAAGCTGCTTTCTCGTGCCTTTAGCCACTCTCAGCTTCCTGCCAAATGGATTATTGACAGCAATTGTAAAGATGAAATAACATTTCAAATCTATGTCCCTGTCGATGTCAACACTAAACCCCAGAAGACTGTTCACAGACAAATTGATGGAGCTGCAAACACAACCCTACTAGCACAGTGCTGATACCCATATTCCCAGAAACCCTGAGAGGAAAGTTAAGGATCACTCAGTTCACACCCTCTATACGATCAGTCCTGATGGTTGAAAAAAAAAACCTGGACTGTTTTGACACTCACTCTTTATTGTTCTGTTCGTCAGCAAGTCCACTTCTCCCACAGGACACATACCTTGATACACAAAGCTTCAGAGAGCACCAATTCCCATTGTCCAGTATATCTTGTGTCTTTCCTATTTAATACACCTAACATACAGATGTGCTGCTTAGCCACAAAGAGAGGTACCCCCAAGGCATATTCTGGCCAAGAAAATGATGCTCAGGATGTTTTAGGTTGGATTACTTTGCATTTCTAATGAGTAAACAGAACTACAGCCTGTTCTGCTACTGATGTACAGAGGCAGTCTTAAATTTTAGTGGGCAAATACAAAATAGGAGACCATTAACCTTTAAATTCCTGGTAACATTCATTTATTTTCAGATCTGTTTCATTCAGGTTTATGGTTGGTTTGGGGCACGCTACCAGCAGCAGGAGGAACTGTCTGTACCCCCCAGGAGAGTGAATTTGTCAAAGTACCTTGCTAGAGCGGATTAACTGAGAGTAACTTTGTTGCTTTGGATGTTAGGTTGATCAACAATCCTTAGGGATTGTGTGAGAGCAATAATTAACTGGGATCTCACTCTGGTTTTATTACTTTATTAGTACACTAACCTTAAAATTCTGCGTTTAATTACTTTTTTTTTAATTCTCTGCCCGGAGCTGCAAGGTCTTACCACCTCAGAAGAAGATGCAGAAAGCAGCAGAGTGGGCAGTCTTTCATCTCCATATTTCATGTGTGAGACCCCTGAGGCATGGCCCCAGGGCCAGCCTTTTCCCTCCACGACCCCAGAGCCAGAACTCCTACACCTGGCTAAAATCCTGGAAAAAGCCTGGCTCCACATCCTTACTTTGTGACTCAGGCTCATTTCTGTTTATACTCCAGCGAGCTGAAGAATGATGATGACTAGTAGCTATATAGATAAATAAAGTATATTAAGTCACAGGAAGTAAAAAGGGAAAACCATTAATTTATTTTTAGAAACCTGTTCTTGCCATTCATCAGAAAAAGAACATTCAGAAGTATGCAGCGAGATACAAGCATCTGGATGAGGTTTGCTGACCACATACCAACATTGAGACTACACACAGAGAACCATTTTCCTTCTTTAGACCAGTCTCAGACTCTGTGCCAGGAGCACAGGATGCAGACAATAGTGTAGTAGTTTCCACTAGTGAGCCTGAGGAAAGGGTGCTTTCACCACACTGCTACAGCTGCTTGGACATGGTCTGCTTAGTCTCATCCTTCCCCTGGTCCCACAGCTGGTACCTGCCTCCAGATACATCGTGGCACCAGCTGATGCATCCCAAACTGTTCCACACACACCTTCCATCAACAGTGTCCACCCCAGGCTAAACACACGAGAAAAGGTCTCAAGGTCTAGATCAGCTCCTCCATATGAATAGACCAAGGTCCTGCACCTCAGCTGGGGCAATCCCAAGCACAGACACAGGCTGGGCAGAGAACAGATTGAGAGCAGCCCTGAGGGGAAGGACTTGGGGGTGTTGGTTGCTGAGAAGCTCAATATGAGCTCTCAGTGTGTGCTGGGCTGCATCAAAACCAGCGTGGCCAGCAGGTCGAGGGAGGTGATTTTGCCCCTCTACCCTGGAGTATTGTGTCCAACTGAGGGTCCCCGACATGGGAAGGGTGTGGATATGCTGGAGCAAGTCCAGAGGAGGCCACGAAGATGCTCAGAGTCACGTATGGAGACAGGTTGGGAGAGCTGAGGTTGATCACCCTGGAGAAGAGAAGGCTCTGAGAAGATCTTAGAACCCCTACAAGGGGCTCCAGGAGACCTAGAGAGGAACTTTGGACCAGGGCACATAGTGATAGGACGAGGGGGAATCTCTTCAAGCAGGGAGGGCTTGATTTTTGGCAGGTTTAGATTAGGTACTAGGAAGAAACCCTTTACTGTGAGGGTGATGAGGCATGGGAACAGGTTGCCCAAAGAAGATGTGGCTGCCCCATCCCTGGAAGTGTTCAGGCTAGAAGGGGTTTTGAGTTACCTGTTCCAGTGGAAGGTGTCCCTGCCCATGGCAGGGGGGTTGGAACAAGATGAGCTTTAGGGTTCCTTCCCACCCAAGCCATTCTGTGATTCTCTGACAATGTCAACGCTAATTAAAAACATAGAGGTGATTTAATACGGAGCTGGATGGCCAACTCCCAGGCACACAGCGGTAAATGCAGCACACCCACACAATCCTTCTTCTTCCTTGTCTTGCTGGTTTGCCAAAATCCCATGAATCCATCACTACAAAACCTTTTCAGGACAATAGCAGCGCAACTCACTGTGATGAATGGGATGGTGTTTGCATAAAAGCTTCCATCTTTTGCAGTCTGCAGCATATTTTTTTTTTTTTTTTTTTTTTTTTCTGGGCAATCATACCACAAGCATAAGGTCACACCATATTTTGAGTCTTTGCCTGCCAAAACCCGGGAAAAATTGCAAAGCACATCCATTGACATATCTAGCGGCGCGTCATCAGCCAAGATGCCATAGTACCAATGACCAGACATAAATACAGGATGGGCTTGTCTTTGCCTGCTACTGCTGCACTGAACTAGTGTCTGTCACCTTCCCTACTTCAAAGTAGTAAAAAACCCCAAACTTTGAATGATTCTCAGCCCTGGTTGTGTATCATTCCACCTTGCCTCTTTTTTGGCTTCTGAAGAATGATTATAAAACTCCCTCTACATCTTGTGAAAAAGTAGAGTTTCAAAATGTATTCAGAGGACTCTGAGTTCATTACTTTTACCTCGGTGATGTCACTGAAGTCAGTATCTGCTCACTTTTCTTATTCAATTTTTAACAATGTGTCCTGAATCTGCACTGGAAATGTAATTTAGTTGCTAGACTTTTTCCTTTTTTTTTTACTAATTTAATGCTCTGTAATGTATTTCTCTCTCCCTGGTCAAATTTTTTTCTTAGTGAACGTCACTTATCAACACACAGATCCCTATTGCAATATTCCAAGCTTGTTCTGCAAGCAGGATATCAGCTGACGTCAGTGAAGATGTACAAGGGGCAACAAATATTTGCAATGTGTTTAGAAAACAGAGGTTTTTTTCTCATTTTAGTACATGCTCATCAAGTTTCTCCCTCCAAAGGATACAAACAGAGGGAGAGGTAAAACAGCAGGACTGGGAGCCAGGAATACATAACTTGTATTGTTATGTATCACTGCCGTCATGACAGAAGTTAAATAATTTATAAGATATAAAAAGAGCAGTTAATGTCTGCAAACCACTTAGGCTTTTCATAACAGACTACAGAATTTAAAACTCCCCCAGATCACTTACAGTTGTGTGGGAAAAGTCATAGGTGTTTGTGTCAGCTTCAAAAAAGAAAAGGTTCCACCTTGCAGAGCTGCAGCCCGAAAGGACATCTCAGTAATTGTATACATTATTAATATACCACTGATAGGAACAGGAATGTACATCCAGGTCCTAGCACAGATACAGAGCTGCCAAGAATAAATCAGATATGCAGATAAGGTAAGCAGGCAAAGATATTAAAGAGGAATGGCACTGGATCTGGTGTTGCTACTATCTTTCCATCAGGTCAAATCTGGAAATAGTTCCCGTAAGGGCTGGAAGGACAGACTGCCAGCAGAAGGTTCAAAAATGTGAACTGTGGGAGTCTGAAGACGACAGAAAACCCTGGCATGTGGGCCAGCCACAGAGCAGAGGCAGGGACAAGACACTGGGAACAGCAAAGGGAGCTGAAACGGCAGAACCCACGGGGCAGCACAAAGGAACAGAACAAACGGAGCGAGGATGTACACGGGGACATGGGTCAGCTGCTGCAGATAAAGGCTAAAGGATACAGGGAGGTTAGGGGGCAGGGAGAAGGGCTGGCCCTCCCACCAGGATGTAGTACTACTTTCAGAAATAGAGGGACGAGGGATACAAATCAAAGGCTAAACCAAATAAATAAGAATCCGTTTCCCTGGAGGGCCTGCGGGCTTGCCTGTGAAGCTGCCGTGGTGACTAATGCAGCCCAGCACGAGGAGCTTTGCTTCCTGTGCATTCCCAGCCTCCCAAGCGAGGCAGCCTCCGTGGTTGTTGCTAAAAGGCCCATATCTACCACAAATTACCTCTCAGGAACAATGCAGACACCACTATCTTTTCTTTTTCTTGCTCTTCAGAGCAGCAGAACGGAGTCGCGCAGCGTTAGCGACATGGTTTAGATCTAACAGCTGGCACAAGATGACTTAGCACCACTGAAAATAACACCCTGATAGGGTCTCAGCAAAGCTGCCAACACCAGAAAATTTGTCATTTGTAAAACCCCTCTTGGGGTTTGTACCTATGACAGAACTGCAAGTCCTGCCGTAATCTCCAGTTGGCGTGCAAACACGGGTGAGGTCTGGAAGGTGAACATTCCCATCCCCATCTAAACATCTTCTGCAGCCTCTGAAATTAGGCAGAACTGTTTCTAACTTGGCTTGTGTAATAAGGTATGAGGCTGTGTGCAGAAAGGCTTTCTCAGAATCCCTGAAAACACTCATAAGAAATAAGGAAAGTGGTGACTTCTGTTCCTGGAGCTTACCAGACCAACAGTTCACCTGCACAGTGACCCAACAATATTTCCATATGAAAATTACCCATTTCTATATGAAATGCATGCTTGATAGGGTAAATTCTCCAAACTCCCCATCATCTTGCCCAAGGACAATGCCAAGGACTTCAGACAGGCTCTCCTATGGAGTCTGCTTGGTGCTTTTGGTCTGCACAGCCCTTGTCCCTGTGCTGACTGCCCTCTGCAGCAAATGAGGATAAAGCAGAGGAATCAGCCTTCCCATGGCACGGGGCAAAGGTTTACAAGTACCTTGTTAATACAGAGCTGGATGCTGAGCTCTGTGCTCCGTGTTGATGGGATCTCTATCCCCACAAGTCCCAAACCTTGCTGCATAGTGCAACACAACCATCTATTTAGCACTATGATCTCAGTGAGAACAGTTTCTCCCCGCTGGAGAAGTTTCTGGTCAGCAGTGTATCAGAGGGGATCTTGCTGAGGACCCGGCTGCGTAAGATGCCAGGCATGCCCAGCGAGTGCCAAGTATCCCCAACAAAGCAGGGGAGGGGAAAGATGAGTAAACTTGGCATTCGCCAGCCTTTCACACAGTAAAGTCCTGTTTATCATGCCTGCTACAGCCCCTTCCTTTCCTCCTCTCCCCAAAGTGATTCTAATTTAAAGTGAGCCTTATTTTCCAACCACAGCACGTCCCCAAGCATTTCCTCTTCTCAAAATCGCCAGAATTCAAAGGGTGCAACTCAAGTCAGAAGGGACATTTTTCCCTTCCCGATGCCAGCAAATGCTGCTCCTTCCCAGGGTCACTCTCCCGCCTCCCCGTTCTGGCACGTTGCTTTTACCCCATATTTCATGTCGCACCCGGACAACCACAGTGAGCATCCTGAGAGCCACACGTGCCTTCCCGGCTCATCCACCACACCTGGCTCTGCAATTCCCCGCTTCCCACCGACCCAGTGCTCCGCAGGAGCTCCCAGGGGCTGACAGAGTGCCTTGCTTGCTGTCAGTCCCGGGCAGGACTGAGGCACAAAGCTGGAGCCGCTGCTCCGGCCATGCATGTGCTCGTCCCCCAGAAATTAATAAGTTACTACGACAAATTAAAAAACTAAGTTAATGATGTGCATGACTGCAAGTTACAGAGCTGGAAAAGAAGTCCTAATTAAATCAATACAGTTATTAGTCCCTTGTCATCTCTGATTAATTATTAGCTTAATATGCTTCATCATTTTCACCGTTAATGGGAATAGCTGCAGTGCTACCATGGGAAGCAGGGCAATATGTACCAAAAACCTACAGAGCTGAGCTGGAGGTCCCAGCCTTGGATTGAGCAAAGTATGCCAGAGATACAACATTTAAGCTGGTGACAAAACTCACCCATGGTTTTCAACGGGGGCAGATGTCCATTCAGGGAATTTTTGATTGCTGAAAGGTTAAGGGGGTAGAGACCTGAATCCTACACCTGTGCTCCATCCTGAGCACTCCTCCCCAGTGCCTCTAAGCTTTTCTCTGAAGTGACAGAACATCACCACAGTCCTCTTAGAAGCCAACATGCCAGTACCTTTCCCCAGAGAGCCCACCCCAATTCTGACCCTCATCCAGCCTTTATTAGATGCCCTTGTTTTACCTCAGGACATGAGGAAGGAGTTGCATGTAACAAGCTGACAGGCATCAGCTGCATTGACTGGCTCCTTAGAGCACAGATGTAGCTGGGGACACCTGTCCTTTCATGCCACCAAAAGAGCCAAAAATAATGTGCTGAGGTCACTTTTTTTCTTGTGAGCGACAAGTTAAATAGTCCTTTGGATGTAGGCAACAGATAGTATATACACAGAGCTTATAGGACCACAGGTTTTCCCCTTTGTTTTCCTGTCTCACATCATCCTCTCACTGACCCCAAATTTTTTCCCTACTCCTTGTAACAAGCAAGTTTCCTTTGCTGCCTGCAGGAGGTTTTCTAAGTACAAGGAGATCATACAAACATCAAGGCTGCGTCTCCACACGTCTTTCCAGCAATAAATGCAGAAGTTACCAAACAACTGGATAGGATTTGTACCACAATACATGGCTGTGCTATGTAATTAGGCGGGAGTTTCATCTTATAACCAGCTTTTACAAACAAGCTCTTTTGCACAGGTTAACAGCAGAAACACAAACATGCACTTCCGAGAGCAAAACTGCTCCTTGAACTCATCAATGAAGCTGGTGTACAGTGCTCATGCTGCTTATGGGTGACTCAGTAAATTAAATAATGTCACTGCAAAATACTATGCTTCCCAAAGATAAAAAGCCACTCAAAGGATTTCTCGGGACTCTCACCCTATCGCTGTGATTACCTCATGATAAATTGCCACCTGCCCCGTGAGTAATGGTGGAGTTTCTAGTGCCATTTTATCATGTAGTCCTCTTACCGATATCTCTGTCACTGTACTGTGACAACACTTCAGCTCCCCATGCTCTCCATGACAGTTTTGAAAAGTTCAAGCTCCTTATTTTCATAAAGAAGTTAAGGTGGGAACAACCAGTGGAATACAGAAACCTTGTCCCCCAGTATTTAGATACAAAGCCCACCTGTTTTGTGTCAGACATTAAAGTTCTCATTCTGAGAGCTCTGACCAGCCTATGCTTTGATGAGCAAACAGCATTTCTTTAAGAAATGGGCTGAACTCCGATGAAATATTTGGCCATTTAATGAGCAGACTCCAGGATAACAGTTTTCATGGGAATCCAAAAAGAGGGAGTGAAGAAAAGGGCTCCCTGTGCTATTCTTAGCTGCCACCAGTTAGATTTGGAATTTTGATTGTAAAGCGTGGAATTTATAAATGGTGCCATGCTAAATTTACTTCATTTGTATACAATTCAGCTAGATAATCAAATGTGTTCCAGTATGTTCCTGGTTAGCATCTCAGTCCCGGTTTTATTGTCTCTAAACTGGGACAAAAATGCGCTCAGTAAATAGTACTCACAAAATTTGTGTTCCAATGCCTGTGTGCGAAGGTTTTATATACACAGTGTGTGTGTGTGAAGATTTTATATAAATGCACATGTGGGTGCACATGCATGCACACAGGCACCGAGCTGTGATTTATTTCTAGAGGGAAGCCAAGGAAATTCCCACCCCCTACCACTTAAACGATCTGCTCTTTGGCTCCGAACACTCTGTAACTTCTCAGCCAAGGAATGTATTGTCCCCTTCCAATATATATAATTTATTTTGCTGCACACATTAGTTAATGATACCGAGATACATGATTTAGTCAGTTCTGTAAAAGCATTACTGACAATCTCAGACAGATCCATTTCATTTAGTCAGATTTTTTTTTTTTTTTCTTTTTTTTTTTTGGAAGCTTGACTTCCGCGGCACAGTGTGAATTAACAGCAATCATCAACTCAAGAATTTGTCACATATACTTTGTACTCCGGCAATTTTTTCACAATTAGAGTGGCTTCCCCGGAGCTAGACGAGCTTTTAATTACGATATTAACGCAGGTTAAAAGGACTTTACACCGTTCGGTGCGGGGGGAAGGCGGAGGTGGGACAAAGCTATTTCATTTCGCCGCTACTCCGCGGAGATTATTTCTGGATTTTTAAAAATAGTCGATGAAACGCTAATAATAAATCCCTTATCGGGGGCAGGCGGGGCGGCCCGCGGAGCCCGTCCCCGGCCGGGCAGCAGCGCTCCCCATCCCGCACCGTCCCCGCCGCGGCCGGCGACACTTACGCGGTCCCCACGGCGCGGCGGCCGGCAGCCTGCGCAGGTGGATCTCATCCTTATCCATCGCCCGTCCGAGCGCTGCAGCCCGCCTGTACTTGGTACCACACCGAACTTGCCAGGATCCCTCCTCCTCCTCCTCCTGCTGCTGCTGTTTCTCCTCCCTTTTTCCAACCCACCCCCCCCGGCCACCGCCGCCTTCCCGCGGCGCCTGTCGGGGAGGGCGCGCTCACCCTGCGAGCGGCTCCGCCGCCCCCGGCACACTTTAAATACGGGCGGCCCGGCCCGCCGGAGCGCGGCCCTCCGCGGGCAGCCGGCCCTCCTTTCCCTCCCTCTCCCTTTCGTCTTCTCCCTCCCTCCTTTCCCTCCCTCTCTCCCGGTGGCGCCGCCCCCGCGGAGCCCCCGCGGGTACCTGCGCTGACCTTGGGCGCGGAGCGGCGGCGGCAGCTGCGGCCGCGGAAGGTCGGCGATGGACAGACGCTGCACAGAGCTAAGACCCTCTCGCTGAGTCCTCTCTCAGTGCTTTCCCGCTCCCTTTCCTATTTTTTTTTTTTTCCACGCTCCCGCGCCTCCCCGTCTCGCAAAAATAAGACGAGATTTAAAAAAAATAAAAAAGATGTCTGGGGGTAACTGGACCCCCCTCCTCCCCAGTTCGCTGCCCCGCGTTTCCCGCTGCCCTGGTGGGAAAGGTGACAGGGCTGGGGAAGCGGTGACAAGCTTCTCCTCCGCCCCGCTGGTGCCGGGGCGCCCCGTCTCTTGAGGATGGTCCTGTACAGGGCTAAGGGTTGGACTCGACGGTCCTTGTGGGTCCCTTCCAACTCGGCATATTCTGTGATCTCTCAGGGAGGCTGAGACTGCATCCCCCCTCCCTCCCAGCACTGCTCCAGGAGGGATGCTCTGGATGTCACCGTACACACCAACCAAGTCACGCCCTCAAAGAACATCACCGGGTTACTTTTCTTAACTTTGCTTTTAGGAATGTGAAGTGTGAAACAGCTGCCCCTCGCCTTTTACACCTCCCGCTGGGTGGCTGCAGTATTTGTGCAGGATTTTGAACAGGATTCCAGGCTTGTTCATCTCCACGGATTTAAACCCCTCTTCAGTGCCCCCCAGGGATTCCTTGGTCTCCAAACTTACTGCCTGAGCCTGTGCTGTGCTGCAGAAAGCAAAACTGACACACATTTATCTGCACCATTCCCTGACTGTTTCCCCCTTTTTTTTTTTTTTTTATTTAATCTCAGACAAGCACTTAACCCTCAAAAACGCAAAGAGAAATGTGCAAGGGCTCTGCCAGAAGGAAGCAGGATTGGCAGGCTTCCCAGCTTCTGGCAGTCAGACCCCAAGTACCCCACATTTGTCACAGCTCCTCTCACTGCTGTGCTTCTGTACCCGGGCCCTTCCCGGTCCATTTGCACCCCCAAAAGGGACATTGCTGAGTGGCATCTTGCCTGTGGTACTCACCTCCAGGAAATGGGGAACCCAGCACCATCAGGGGGAGCAGAGGGGTGGCCCACCTGGTGACAGCGAGCAGACACTGTTCCCACTTAGATCATGGGTCTGGTTCCACCCTCAACTCGCCTTGGCTACCCAAAAGATAGCAGGTTACGGCTCAGATGTCCCCGTGGGACAGTGTTCTTAAAACTGTAAAATCATCTCACCTGGGTTGGTTGGAAGTTTGACAGGAGGGACAGAAAACACGTTGAGATAAACACATAACTGAGGGAATTTACGTGTATGGACTTTTCCTTCATGGAGTATAAAGCCTCAAGGCTTTGAGTCCAGATGCTTTCAGGCTACATTTCATATCTTTTAACTCCTTTTTTAACTTTCGGGATTTTTTTTTTTTTTTTGAGACAGTATGGATTGGGCTGTTTTTAAAATGCCCATCACTTAGTTTATTCTTAGCAGAGGAGAGGGCAAGTAGATTGTGTTGCACTGAAGCCTCAATTACCAGCTTGCTTAACCCAGGATCAAAGGCACTTGGGAACGTGCTCTTTCCCCTTTGCCTAAAATTAATTTATTTTGGATGGAGATTTGCGACAGAACCAAATGTGGGCACAAGACCAACACATATATTTGTTTTACGGATGTGAAACACAAAGAAATCTGGAAATAATGCCGGATTCCAGTGTCCTATCTCATCATGACCACAAGCTCCATGAGCATCTGCTGAGTACAGCTGGGGTGGGAACCCAGCCTGGAGGTATGCACAGGGCAGGAACAGAATGTGCCTTCACCACTGAAGTGATACCTTTTCTGTGGGTAATTCTCTACTGAAAGCCCAGCCAGAGGTCGACCTGCTGATTGATAACATCATTTTGTAACAGGCTTTAGGAAGTTTTAGTCTGACAAGCAGTATTTCCAAAATTAAGCTTGTATTCCAGCTCCAAGCGTGGAAAAAAAATAGAAATAAAGTCGACGTTACTGCCTCATTCCAGGTATTTAAGTGTTAATGGGCAATCCTTACTTTTAAAGTGCCCTTAAAAATTAAAATACATTAAATGGCTGGTATTATTTCAGAAGGTCCTGGGCTGATATGGCCCAGATTCGAGTGGAAGTGGAAAAATTTCAGTGTGCTGTGGAACCTGTACTCCACACAGTAGCACTGAGAGGCAGGACAAGCTTCCTTCCCACTCCCCTCGATGAGCTCTAGCAGATCCTTGAGCTGCTGTGGAGAAGCCTGTTGTTGGAAACTGATATAAAGATAACGGGAGAACATCTGGACGGAGCCCACCTGACCTCCGCCCCTCTGTCCTGCTTCTCCACACTATTTCTTTCACCTGTCAGCATTCCCTGGGCTCCCCTGTGTGGGCACATGGACTTTTTAATTGCAGACTAACAAGGGTTGGACCATTGGTGCACCTGAAGTGACAGAACTGAGCAGTGGGGCTGCTCGGGCTCCGACCACGCACCAGAGTGGAGGAAACACAATTTGTCTTTTCAAGAGCCCCACGAGCTAAAATAGGCTGTTGGGATGACAGGAAGCAGAGACTCCAGCTCCAGTTTTCTTCCTCAGCCTGTGATAAACCCTGTGTGCCATCCCAACACATACTTGTGAGAAGGATGGCGAAGGGATGGAGGATCTACTGTCTGTGCCATAAAACAAAAATGCCTTCTTAACGCTTGGGAAGGCGACAGCGAAGCTTGGCATCCACACCTATTGCTGGAAATATTTACAGTCTGCTCCTGCAAAATGTACTGTGTACCTTTGTAACAATAATAATGCAGTTCTTGGCTCCTGTGTTTGGAAGCTGAGTGAAGGCTCTGGGTGTTCGGGGTGCTCAGGCTCCGAGGAAATGCCTGCCTGTAACGCCGGCCCCACCATCCCAAATGCCAAACCAACCAACCAACCAGCCCACCAATCTCCTCCCTGCCTTGGAGTTGCCTCTGAACTATTTTTATGAAGTCTTTTACACTTTTGAGGGGCACTCAGTGAAGGCAGGGATACACTCCAGCTCTCTGTTCAGCTGGGGCATCCAGAGATAAGAGCCCATATCCCTGGCAGCCACCCGAAAACAGCATGAACACAATCACATGATGGTGAAACAAGCCCTGGCCGTGGCTGTGACAGCAGTGGAGTCCCTGCTCCTCACCTTCACCACTAAACACAACACACTCCCTGCCTACCATTGACTCACCAGCAAAAAAAATGGGTGTGTTGTCACAGAATCAAGTTCCAGAGAACCCTGAAATCACAGGCAACGTGGGAAAGATAAACTGGGAATGATAAGTCACAATATAAAAACTAAGGCATACCCAGAGAAATTAGCAGGTGGTGAGATTAAATAAATAAGAAAAGGGTTTTTTCCATGTAATAAACTGAAACCATAGGATTATTATGTAAATTACTATATGATAGTAAATATAACAAAACTATAACACAGAGCATTGTTTCATTTTCATGAGATACAAGTCAAGTCAGAAGGAATTTTTTTTGGAAAAGGCATGAGAAATATTTGTGCAAAATAGCTCTAGTGGTGTCTACTGCACAAAGCGGTCTGGCTACAAATTTCAGCTCAGTAAGCTCTTAAGACTCTGATGGTTGGAAAGGCATTTGTGGGGAAGGATGTTTTGTTTCTAATCTCCTTTCCTTGCCACTTACCACTGACAAACACTGGGCCCTGGGCTAAATGGACCTCAGAGTATGGCAAGTCTTTTGGCTGGATAACACTCAGCATTTATACAGAGCTCATGTACCTAAAGCACAGGATATTTTGTATGTTTTGAACTCATTCATGTCAAACACAGGCACTTCTGTGCATGTTTATGTTAAATATTACTTCTGTGAACAGTCTCTCCTTCTTTTTTTTTTTTAAATATTTGTGTGTGTATGTTTTAACATTTTGCCAAAGTTGAGTGACAAAAACATTGCTGTTTGTAAATACCAATACACCAAGTACATACTCAAAGTTGCAGGTGGTTTAAGGACTGAATAAAACAATGTCCATAGTGACAAACATCCACTACCTTGCAGGTCTCTGCCTGTACCAGTGGCAGAAGCATGCTGGGGGTCACCATACAGTGCCTAAATTAAGAATAAATACTTAGAATGACCAATTTTCACAAGTTTAGACGACGTAAGAGAAGTGGAAAATGAAGTTCTGCATAAGAAAAAAAGAAATTAAGAGACAATCCCCCACCCTGCTTCTGCATATGCGAGGACTATTCCCTTTCTCACGTCCCCATGAAACACTTTCACCAGTTGCTATTAGGCACTAGGATGGGAAACACGCAGGGTTTTCCCATTAATGCTGCCGAAGTTTCCAAGTGTCATTTTACAAAAAGTCAGAGGAACCTCCCACTTCTCCCCTCGGCAATTTACAGTTGAAAGTAACACCACCCAAGAGCCCAGCCAGGGCTTTGAAATGAAATTAGAAGATGCTGTAAGCTGTGTTCACGGGAACGGCGAGGGAGAAGATTTGACTCAGACCATGTGAGTCACAGCTGGTCTCTGATTCTCCCCTTGCTGCCGATGGAAGGAAATTATGACAGCCTTGGCTTGCACAGCTGCACCAGCCAGAGGGGTGGGGGAATGAAACTGAGCCCACTCCCAATTTTTTTAAACCCTCTGCTGTTGGATCCAGTCCCTCTCTCTATCCCAAGGCAGATTCAACTGGACCCAAGCTACTGCTGGATCTGAGTTTCCTCACTCCTTTTGATGAGATTGCCATCATCCATTTCAAGCTCCTGTGGGAATATGGTGCTATGCTTAAAATTACCCTTGCATTTAGAGAAGTTTTTCCTAGTCTCAATCCCCTCTTGCTATAGGGCAAGTCTGCTGGTCCATGGCCATTTCCATTAGACATAGCAGTGTATGTTCCCTGCTCTTTGATCTGTGACTAACAGCAGCAGCTATTGATTACCTTCTTGAACTGAATCTTCAGGTAAATAAAAAAAATCAGAATAGTTCTCATGTACTTTTGATTTTCCTTTTTTTTTTTTTTTTTTTTTGTGGGGTGCAGTCCAAAGCAAAAATCAACCCACACTGCTCCCATGTGCAAACTGCAGCTGCATGCTGCAACCTGCCTCTGCATCTTTGGTCTTAAGCGATCAAGGTTAAATATATAAATTTATATATATTTATATATTATATATATATATATTTATATATATCTAAAATTGCTTACCAGAAGTTACTCTTAGAAGTTTAGTCACTTGAATCACAAAGAGGAAAAAGGGAGTGAAGCGTTTACTTGTGATCCACTTGCCACTCTCTGCATTTATAGGAGCCAACATCTCCCTCAACATGCATTTAGTCTAAGTGTTTTCTGCAACTTCGTTTTGAACCTACAGTTGTTTCACCATTTATAATTGAAGCAGCAAAGCCTTTTCTTATAACACACAAAGAGGTACTAACAGTGACTCAGGTTAATACCCCTTAAGTGGCTTGGATACTGGAAAGCTGCAGCCCATGTGCTACAGTCATTCTACAGCAGAATTACCGTCCTGCACAGGTTGGCAGCCCACTAAGAGACAAGTTTTTAGCACTTCATTAACGGTGATGGGAGTTTTGCCATGAGCAGCGATGGTTTTCTCATGCCAGGACCTAAATACTTTCATATCCTCGTTCATTATCAGCAGATACGACACTGAAACAGCTCAAGATTTGTTATCCGCAGAAGATTAGACTCTGTAAAGCTCAGAAATTTGACAGCACTTGCAGAAGGTGATGCTGGTCCTTCCAGCCCCCCAGGATAACAGAGGTCACACCTACAGACCCAAACCATGGTGTTTTGCTCCCTGTCCATCCCACCTCCCGAGCACCAGGAGCCCAGACTGACCTCCCTTTCCTGCGTCCAGCCCAGCTGCCACAAGCAAAGAAGCCCAAGGCCTTTTTGTTCCCTGGTGACTCCTCAAGGATCCCTCCCTTTCCTCAGCTCCCATCTGCCTGATGCTGGGGCTACTCCTCTTCACTCAGGTGTTTCCAGATGGCAGTGTGGCCACTGCTGGGAAGACCTGTATTGACTTCCCAGGTTTCTGCCACCTCTGGGGTGTGTGATCCTGTCACGAGGGCATTTTTGCAGTGGCAGCTGACAATTTCAGACCATTGTTTTACAACAAAACTTCCCAAATGGTAGAAAATTTGGACTTCTGTAAATGAGTGAAGACCTGAAGTTGTAACAGTACCATTTGGGGTATAACAGCAAAGAACCTGTTGCACTAATATTTGGATAATATTCCACATGCTGATATGTCTAATTTTCAGAATTTAATTCCTACAGTGCTCCAAAGTGGTCTATACAGCAATTACCTACAAACATTATAAGGCCTTTCCATGGACATGAGGCATTCCCAATGAAGTTACATGTGAGACTATCACTGATTTGTAAGTTTAGATTCTATACTTTCATATATTCTGTTACAACTGGTGGTTACTGGGTGTTTTTTTGTGTGTTTGGTTGTTTGGGTTGAGTTTTTTTTGGTTAAATATCTACAACGTATCTCCAAGGTGTTTGTGTTTCAAACACATGAATCACAAATTCAGTTGGGAGCTCTGTGAGGATTCCCTGGAAACAAGAGAACAATGAGCTGAGAACCCAGTCCAGGGCTGAGTCAATAGCAGGTTCAGAGAGGTTCACCATTATTTTCCAAAACATGAATACCAATGACCTGCTTGAGAAACTGAGAATGGTGAGCTTGTTAAAGTTGTGTTCGCTTTTTCAGCCTCAAACTGTGCTTCTGGAGGGCAGGTACCGAAAGAAAGAAGAGCAGAAAAATTTGAAGAAGGATATTTTAATACATCCCTCTGAGACAAGGTGTATGCAGATCTTAGCAGGACAGAGCATCACCTGCAACAGATGAGTCCTGGTAGTCAGGGATGGTTGCATCCTTCATGTGCATGTCTTTGAATATCAAACTGATCCAAGAAAGAATATGGACATTTCTACACTGTGCTTTGAATCTCTATAAATGAAATAATGGGGCGGGGATTGTTTCCTGGTGGGATTGAGCATCACAGACTTCCCTGCGTTATATCCGTGAATATAACTGGCCTGTCTATACCCAGATGGGTAATTAAGATTAAGAGAGCCATGCCATTTGTTATTGTACACAAATGAGCCATAAAAAGGCATCACTTGCAGCGCAGAGCACACACTGGTGTTTTAGAAGCAAGTGGTTGACACTGGGTCTCACCTGTTCCCACAGCCCAGGTCTCTGCTTTCTTCAAAGCAGGTGAAAATCAGGGTGGGAAGTCAGGCAAAGCCAGAAGGGGTGACAAACCCAAGGTGACTCAAAAGCCTGTAGCCATGGGCTAGGTTTAGATAAGAGAGGAGGGCTGAACAAGGAGGGATAAAAAGATTTGATAAAAAAAGTCTGTACACTCCTGAAGTCTTATTCACCGTGACTAAGCCAAAGTCAAACCTCTCTGATTAGCTCATGTCAGGGGTAGGTGTGACATGCAGGCCATTTCTTCAGCTGCAATGCCACCTTCTCCTCCTAATCTTAATTAATCTTTCTAATTAGGAGTTGATCTGTCATTTGAGAATTTTTTTGCAACTCGCCCTCCAGACCCTCAAACGCACATCTGTCTGCAAGGACAGGGGAAAGGGTGTTCCACACCTGTTTTTGTCAGGACTGTGACCCAAGAGGTACCCCGTGAAGGAGGTTTTTTTTCAGGGGGAAGCTGCTTTTCAGGACAACTCGAATCATAGCACAGATGAGAGCTGAATTGGAGTGGTTTTAGGAACTTCTCTGCGTATCATTTCTGTAGGCCAAAGTGGGAAATAGATACATTCACACACATTTCTGATCATTCTGGGGATTTCCTCTCAAAATCAGCTCTTGGTTTCAAAACCCTGGACCTTCAGGAGCTCTTAAAATTTCCTGGAGCCTTGTATTTTGCTGGGATGGTTGCCACCCACCCAGCCCATAACATGCTGCCATAGCCTGTCAGTCCTTCTCAGCTGCTGGGTTGCTGACAGGGTTCCTCCTATGTTCCTGAGTCACAGCCAGTTTGATGGATGTAATTTTCTTCCAGAACCCCAGCAACATGCTACTGACCCAAATCCATCTGTGTTTCATCCTGGAACTGAAAACCATGCTTTTTTTTTAAATTTTTCCTATTCTGTGTTACTGCACAAGACTAAGGGGGAAATCTGGTCATTAGTGACCACATAAGTAACTTTTCTTTGACCCATTTTATCAGCTATTCCAATGCTAAAAAGACAAATTTTATATATATATATATATATGTATGTATATATATATATAATTTGTTTCTACACAGTCCTTTTACCTTAACAACAGGTTGAATTCCCATGGGAAGATGCCAACACATGTACTGAGCATGAGGATATCAAGAGCTATGAGGTGAGGTAGTTGGCACAAGGGCTGAAAGGGACCAGTGACACAATAAGAGAATTTCCAGAGGCTGATTCTGTTCCAGCTCCTTTTTCTCATACATAACCTGCACACCCAACAACTCACACACGTGGAAATAATGGTACCTGAAAACAAGCCCACAGATAATAACTTTCACCATCAGGACACAGAGAGTATTATTTGATTATTGATTATATGCATGGGAACATGAAACCTGAATAAGAGAAGAAATCACAGTGTTCTTTTTGAATATTTTTAGAATACTTTAAAAATACAATGATTCTAAACTTTTAAATGCCTGTAATTTATCAGTGGCTTTAGTAACATCTGGAATAACGTAAAAACAATCCTAAAAAATTACAAGCTAAAGCTCTGTTTTCAACTCCGAAAAAAACCTTTTAAAAATCTTTCTTTTTTCCTCCTCTACCCCAATTTTCATACCTTTCTTAGTTATAGTTACTTAAGTTCTTCTCCATGGACACAATTGATCTTTATCACATTCTTTTAAACACGAGGGGGCACCAACAAGCCAGTAGAGCAAGTCAGAAACCATTCACATACAATAAATCAGAAAAATCCCTGCTACAACTCGTGATAACCTTCTGAAATGAGATGGATTTTGAAAATAAAGGAAAGCAATGCAATGTTTTATCACTCCTGCATCTGGAATGACTGGGAAAGCAATCCCTGCCATGTGCACCTTATGCTGCCTCATTTCTGTTATGTGGTAGAATTTGGATTATTTCCCACCACAGATGGTTCTCTAGGAAGGTGGAATCCTGTTTTCATGGTTTTGTAAGGGAGGAATCCAGCTTTGAAGCAAAAAAAATACCAAATACCCCCCGAAATGCAAAGCTGAGACAAAGGATCATTAGTTTTTTGTTTGGTTTGGTTTTGGTTTTACTATAGAAATATCAGTTATGTTTTCGTTACTCAAATTTCCTGTCCTTTCTCAATTTCTCTGTATTTCCACAACAAAGCTGACTAAAAAGTAATCCTTGGGATATAAATCAAGACATGAAAGTTCTTAATTTGGTGTGATCCCACCTATTGAAATACGGGAATCTGCACACACAAACAAGTGGAGTAGTGAAATTCATCCCAGTGCAGAGGGTGAGCACGAGACCCAACCCCATGAAAATCCCCAGAGCAGAGCTGTGGTGTGAGGGAAAGGCTGTCTAAGCACTGTTTGAGCACCTTTGTCACTGCTGAGCTCCTGCTGTGCTTTTCTAGTCCCATTGCAAGGCCCCGTGTCAGGTTGGAAGGTCACGTACGGGAAACATCAGCTGCTATTCATTTTCCCACTGCTGCTCATAAAAGAGAGCTGCATTCAAAGGAACATGATGTTTCAGTGCAGTGAATGAAAGCAAGGCAGCTCTGGGGCTTCAGTGAATGGTTTTGACAGAGCATTTTTCTTTTTAACTTTTCCTGACTTTCCCTTTTTCCTCCTGTTTGGCTTCAGATGCTGAAGGTTTCCTCCCGAGGTGTTTCCTGCTTTCTTAGGTGCACCCTCATTCCTCCTGGATTTTTTCTTTTTACGTTCTTCTAATTCTCAAGGTAACTCTCCATCTAGCCCTTCCCTCTTCCCAGCCTAAACAAACATTGGTGGAAGGAGTTTTCAAAGAAATGAACACTTTCCAGGTCAACATGGGGTCTCCTGGGGGCTCCCTAACTGAGAGGTCATTTAGGTAGGATCCTTAAGTCAGCAGGTAACAACCACAAGGAGGAAATACATTTTTTTTCCAAGTGTTACACTGTTTTCATTCATTTAAAATCACAGCTGAGCCCTGCACAGCCCTTTAGGGAGTTAAAATGTCTTTGCAATGCAGTCATACCCTACCCAGGTCAATTAAACCATTCATGAGATGATGATCCAAGTATGAAGGTTTCAAGCCTTCTGTTATTCTACTTGGGAAAACAGTTCCACAATGACACAAATCTCAGGGTTGAGATTTTCCTGATAACTGACTGTGTTTGGACCTGCACAGAATTGCTTTTCCCATTCCCTGTGTTCATCTGGGTTATGAACTGCCTGCTCACTGTTGTGTTTGTCTGTCTGCCACATGTGGGTCTCAAATACTGAAACTTGTCCATGGGATAACCTCTACTATCAGTTTATCTGTCCCACAACAAAGGTAGAAGTGGCTGTGGCCCAAAAAAAAAGGCAGAAGGTCTCTGTGGAGGCTGGAGAGACCAGGACACTGTTGGATTAAAAGTCCCTCTCATTAACTGCTTGCAGGTATAACCTTTGACTGGTGTGTAATCACAGCTGCTAAGTTTCTTTGCTCCAATTTGTAGACATGAAAATACAGTTGTTTGCAGCCATTAAAATACTGTTTCTTATATCTTACCTATTTAATGTAGGTAGAAGTGTTTATAAGTGGTTTCCAGAGTGAGAAAACTCTTTTGGCTTTGTAAATATATATATATGTGTTGAAGATGTAATGTATTCTTTAAATTCACCACAAACTCAGAAGTATCCCATGACTTAAAAATGGGTTTGTGGATAAAACACAGAAAGGGGAGTCGAGATGTGAATCCTTTTCACACCATTAACCACCTTGCTTGTGAATGTGACTCAGCTAATTTGCCTGTGCTTCGTTTCTCACGTGTAAATGTTTACCTTGTCCACTACTGACAACAGGCCCAGTTAGGAGGAAAAAAAACCCACATCACTTTTGCAAACTTGAGACCAAAGCCTGGCTTTTCCAGCCTTACCCTCAGGGCTCCCACTGCACCTACCAGCACTTGAAATCAGGGGAATCTCTGACTTAAGAAGATGTGTAGGTGTGTGAGAGAGGCTTTTTCTTAATTAGGTGGTGGGATGGAGTGGAGGTGAGGAGCAGGTTAGTTTAGCAGTGCCCAACTGTTGGCTGATCCAAATTTTTCTCTCTTTTTACTTAATTCCAGAAACAGTAGAGGTTTTTTGCTTGCATTGTGCTGCATCTCCAACTGTGTTTATCACATAAGCATTTGTGTGTGTGTGTTTGTAGCACTGTCATTTCCTGCACTTGCAAAAGCCCGAGTGTTTCTCGTGCTGTTGTGCATAACATCTCTTCAAGCAGAGCTGTTCCTGTCTGACATTCAACAACCAGCTTGTTCACCACAAATGCCAACTGAGCATCATCACCTGATGCTTTTGTTCAGGTTTGCACTGATCAATGTGCACTGACATCCTCGTGTTTTGCTTACTTTCCAGGAGTCATTATTCCTACAGCTGTGCTCAGGATTGCCTCCCCTTTCTCCCTTAGACAAATACATTTTGTTCTTTCTGCCTTCCTTTCATTTATGATCTTTCCCTCTTTTATCTGCAGTTATTTCACGTGTGCCCTGCGCTTCTGGGATGCCTTACATTAAACATGACTGCAGCATCCATCTCTGCAGTGTATCCAAACAACACACAAGACAGGGAAGCAGGCCAAGGACACCAGAGCAGTCTCTGTCATTGCAAAAGCTGTCCTGGAATTTTTAACATTCACATCAAACATCTGCTTCTTATCACCCACAGTACTTAATACATCTTCCTCAGACACATGAATCAACTCTGTGGGGATTTGGATGAGTTGATTTAAGGAAACAAGGTAGTCCTTACATGATAATGAAATGATACAGTGATTGTGGTCCCACATGAACAACTTTTGGTGGCAAGACTGGCTTAATCCATCCCTCTCCCTGGGCCTTTTATTGCTGCACTCACTCCTTCCCCTCAACTATGGCTGTGCAAACCTATGAGAAACTACTCAGGTAACTTGGCTGGATAGGGACAACAAAAAAGAAAAAGGAAGTTTTGTTTTGTTTTGTTTTCAGTTGAACCAGTTCCTCAAACCATCTCAGAACGACAACACACATGCTGGTGGTGGTCCAGAGCAGGAGGCAGCTCTGAAAAGGGGAAAGAGCTACTTATAAAGAGCCTGAACTAGAATTAGTCACAGAAAAGTTAGAAAATGCCCCTTTGTGAATACTGGAACTTCTAACATCAGGGATGTCAGGTCTGATAAAATTTCCTTTCAGGCAGCAGTGAAAACTTCCTGAACTTTATTTCATTCACTATGTCAGCTCCGGCATATAATGTTTCAATCCACCTGAAATAAAGTGTTCTTTCCAAAGCACAGAACTTTCCTGCAGACAGGAAATTCTCTTCCTAACCAACCAAATAGAAATAAAGTCAAATGATGAATACAACCTGGCTTTCTTGCTGTTACAGTCAAATTTCCACCCAAGACAATCAAAAAATAGAAAGAAATAGTACCTTAACTTTTCCAAAGCCAAAAACTCAAACTCTAAAGTAAAGCTTCTGAGCCATAGTGCTCTTTTTAAACCTTTCTTTGCTATGCAGATTTTCCCTTCATTTTGCAATATTTAGTTTGTCTTGATGGGGAAAAGGAATTTCGATCTGCAGAGATGAATTGTATCAATCAGCTCTAGAGCTGTGCTTTACAAGGAATTAGTGGTTCCTGAATGCTTTTGATACATGCAAAACTCAGAAGCAGTTAGAAACTTCGGACAAACTAGATGATAAAATACTCCAGGGAATCAGAAAAGGATAACTGGCCTGGATAGTGAAATGCCCAGAGCTTGTGTAACACATTTATACATTCATCCCTTCTCCCCACTTTCTACCCTCTGTATTTGGCACCAGAGCGCAAAAGTGCTTTTCCAGTGATGTGCAATAGCTGCTTCCTCTTCAGGTGGCTCTGTTTCAGTGGCACACCATGGTACAAACAAAACAAAGCACTGATAAACAGAACTCCTTGCCTCAAAAGAACTTGGCTGTGAAAAAAGCAAGGTGTTGGCAGGAGGTTCAGAAATCTGGGAGAGCGTAGCTTTGCTGTGAATGAACATCAAACACTCAGTTGATGAGAAAAACCTTGTGGCAGAACCAGCCATCACCTTGAGCATTGCAAAGCTTTAAAAATTGTAATAGCTCTAGTGATTTTTGTCAGGACTGAGGAAGACAGAAGACATCCTTTCCTCCTAAATGCACTCTTGTTGCCCATGTTTCTGGGGAGTGAAAACCCACTGACTTAAACTCTCTGTTCAGAGCATAAGGCAGACTAGTAGCAGGGAATAAAATCCTGAGCACGTTTCATCTGCCTTGGCCTGGGTCTGATGCCAAGAAAACCTCCAGCAAGATGAAGGGGTAGTCAGCACTGGATAGGAATGGCATCACAAGCAGGAGAGCCCAAGGGAGCTCTGGTAAACAGCTACTGGACTTGCAGGGTGATAAAAACAAAGGCAAGAAAGATGTGGAATGAGGGCTTCATGTTCTGAATCTGTCTTCTTGCACTGATGTAATCAAAAATAACTCCAATGAAGTCAAAAAGTTATAATGTAAGTGGGAACAGTAACAAATGTTTGGTCCTTACAGAACTTTAGGATGCTGTCAGACAATATGATGCTTAAGCTTTGATAAGAGGCTAAAGCAATAGTTTAAGAGTTGTTTAGTGCAGGGCTTAAGTATTTATACATCTTTTGTTAGCATTCATTTGGCAATTACCAACAAGTTATTGTGCCAGATGTATGTTTATAAACACCACCAGGTTCGCTAGGGCACCAGTTTCACTTATGGGATAAATATTGACATGTTTGTCTTAGAAAATGATCTCTTTTGCTTCGGTGTCTTTAATTAGTTCCGCTTTCTGTCATTCCCTGGAATTGATTTTTGCATGTTTACTCTTCAGGAGCTGTGTGTACAATCCTTTGCATAACTGCCAGAAATTGGGTGATATATTGTTCATCTCTGGAGCTTTGCTCAAGTGTTTTGAAAAGTGAAAAATGGAGGTTCCTATAAATCTGCCAGAGAGTTGTAGCCAGTTTTGTTATTTATTTATTTTCTATTTTTTTTTTTTTTTCTTGAAGTCGAAGAAACTTGGAAATGGGCAGGAAAAGTTTAAATGTGTTTTCTTTAACAGTTTGAAACATCATATTTCATGGTGCTATTATAAACAGTGAAATGCCCTATTCCCTTATTTGGTTAAAAAAGCAGTCAAGCTATATGCACTGGGTATTCTGCCTTAAGGACCCTTTTTTTACAACAATTATTAATTACACTGCGTGCTGGTTGGCATCCCATATTGGTGCTACTGAGCTGAGAAGCCAAATACTGAGAGTTTCTGTTTGAAGGTTCAGTTCATAACCCCTCTGTTTGGATTAAGAGCAAAATGTTTGTGTGAATTTTTTCGGAAAAAAGCTGAGCTTCCAATGTTTAATGGAAGTGGTATTATAACACAGGCCATGTCTCCAAAGTCATCTCAGAGCGAACAGCAAAACAGTTTTAAATGCAAACATATGTTTCATAAACTTTGCCTTATTTAAACTTTTTTTTTTTTTTTTTTAATGGGGAGACAAATTTTACAGCTGACAAAGTAGAAATTAGACAGCATTATGTTCAACAAGCATTCCATCCTGAGGGTTTTTTTAAGCTTCATAACCAAGATTTCTATTTATCTCAGATTACGCAATATTGAGTGACTGGAAGTCTACCCCGTGTAAGGATTTTCACATTGCTCTGCATCCCATTTTCCAGGTTAATTATCTGTTGCAATCTAAGCCTAAACTTAGATGCAGCACTTAAAAAAGCTTTGTCCTGGTCTACAGTTTTCAGACATGAATCATCACATAACTTCCCCACACGCTGATGGCATTCGCTCGAGAGGAAGAAGTTGATCTCACAAGACACATGTCAATGCTTGTCCAGGAGTTGGGTGGCAAGTCTGGTTTCAAGAGGTATTAAATTAGCAAAAAATAGGGATGAATGCCTTTATATGGGCACATTGTAACTGTTTCAAATGTACAAGTGGAACAGAAAAAACCCATGAAAGATGGAAAAGAGGTAGTTTACCCGATCAGACTCTGCTCATCCAAGATTTCTTCAAAGCAGAGTGTGCTCTGCTGAGAGCAGAGGTGCTGCAAAAATCCACCAGCATGATAGTCACTGGATTTTTACAACACAAAAAAAGGGAGAAAGCCCACCTGTGCAAATACACCTTGAAAGGAGAAAGTTCACAAGCTTCAGACCCCTGCACTGAGACACTGGAATTCACACCCTTTCTTTTCCCTCACAGATGACCTGGGATCACCCCAAAAAGAGAAGAGACATTCTGGCATGCTCTGATCAAGCGAAA
Organism: Myiozetetes cayanensis; assembly: GCF_022539395.1. Classification (NCBI taxonomy): domain Eukaryota; kingdom Metazoa; phylum Chordata; class Aves; order Passeriformes; family Tyrannidae; genus Myiozetetes; species Myiozetetes cayanensis. Next base: position 55,735,278 of record NW_026087853.1, read on the forward strand.
GACTCTCTCTTCCCTTGAAACTCATACAATTTATTTAGGGTATGGGATCAAGTCTACCAAAAGATTTTTAATACTTGACATTACCTGGCTCCATAAGTGCCTGAAACTACCAGGCAAGTAATTCAAGATTGTTATGAAAAAAACCAACAGCTTTAAAAATGAAAGAGAAATACTCTTTAACTTTTTGAAAACTCAAAATTCAGCACTGTTTTTCCAAGTTCAATTACAACAGAAGGGAGAGTTCAATGATTTTAACTAGCTTTAATCGTTCTTGCCTACTCGTAGGCATGAGAAAACATAACACAAACCTCCAGATTACCTGTCTATTGGTATAAATTTAAAATCTTAACTCTGATCTGAATGCAAGCCTTGAAGAGTGGTTTGGTTTAATTTCAGAAAGACTTTTTGGTTTTGTTTATGAAAATAATGGTCACTGAAGTGTAATACTTGATGTAGTGATGCTCAGGAAAGGAGCTAATCCCACCCTTGCTAAATTCTAACACAAAGCACAGTGGGAATATTCGAATTCAGATGCAAAGCTTGAATTACTCTCTTTGTATCAACTTTTCCAGCAGTTGTTTCTCAGTGCAACTGAAGAGCCTAGTGGGAAGTGTAACACCAGGAGTCACCAGATTCTCACCCTTGTGTGAAAACTGGAAGACTTATAGGTCAAGTAGAGAACAAAATATTAGACTGTGCTTCTGCTTTGAGTGTCTGGAAAAGTGTCAGCTTCTCACTGTGTGTGGAATCTCTCCCTCAATTAGCAGCAGATTTCACCATTTACAGTGACTGCCAAGTCTGAACAACCAGTAAAATGAAAATATTGGTCTGGAGTTTGTCCTTACATCGCACATAATCAGCAGAATGGTCTATTAGAGGAGAACACTTCACATTAATAAAGTTCCAGGGGTTAAGGAGATGAAGAAATATCACTGAAGGTGTTGGGAAAACTGGCAAATCTGTTCTTTCTGCCAAAGGTGTGCGAGTAGAAATGGGTCCAGTCTCATTCTCAGACCTCAGAACATCTCCTTGGGATTGCGAAGTCTGCAGTGGAAGGGGTTAAACCCTCTAAGAAGCAGCTCTATGCCACATGAGCCATTACAGTCACAGATGTGATGAATTATGATTGAAATTTATGGAATAAAGTTTTCTAGACACAAAAGTAAAGTACCCCAAAGCTCTCAACACACATTCAGAATTACACCCCGAAATTTGAGCTACCTTCCAAGAAGTCTCATTGCACAAAATCCAAACCTCATGAATGAGAAATATGTCAGGTTAAGCAGATAACTCTCTCTTTTCTTTGCTTCTCTTGATTTGGATTATAAATGTCCAGCAAGATGGTCCTATTTTTTTTTTTTTTCTGTGTGAACAACAGAAACTGTTCCAGAATTAGCAGAGAAGGGAATAACTGAATGGAAAGTTATCGAGTGAGTAGAGCTGATGAAGACAGTTCTGAACTAGTTCTGTCAGCAGCATTTCTGGCTTCTGAGAATCTGAAGGGTCTCGTTTCTGAGATGTCAAGTCACAGTGGGGGAGTTGCCAAAAATAAGGCACAATTTAAGAACAAATATAAATCCTATCTAGTTCAGAAGAACTCGTCATAGGGTAATAGTTTCCCACAGGCTTGAATACAATCAGGGAAATGGTCCTTCTAAGGACGTTTCCGCTCTGGAGGGATCCCCCCTCAAAACTTCAAGATGTTATTACAGAGTCACTATCTCCAGCTGCAAAAAAAAAAAAAAAAAAGTCCTATGAGAAAATTACTACCCTGACATTTCCTTCTGAGGTCTCTTCTTTCTCATTTTCCAACTGGAGAGCTTCTGCCTGGGAGTGTGAGTCAGTGGCAGCAGCGGGACTCATCCTGTCAGAGACTCTGATGTAGGAATACATCTTTTCCACGGATTTCTATACCCCATTTACCACTGCTTTGTCTCAGTACCCTTCATCAGTGTTTGAGCAACAAAGCTAACATCTGCCATGGGCTTGCTCTCTCATCTTCCCAGTGGGAGGAGTGTGTACAGCGGAGTGTGGTTTATAATGTACTCACCAACATGTGTATAAAAGGCACACAGAGCTATGCATGCAAATCTGAGAGAGATCAACAGCCAGGACATGTTCCCTGAGCTTTTTCTGGGAGGTTTTGACATTTAGGATGGTCACCAGCTCCTTTGGAAATCATCAGGAGATGGAGGGACTTGGAAAGAAGCTTTGCTATCTCTGTAAGGTGAATCCAACACTCACTGAAGAGCTCCACCACCACCACCACGGGAGGACCTCCTGCATCACTCTGGCCAAAGATGTTTCTGGATGTTATTAACAGCAGTTGAGAGTTAGGAGTTGCTCTTGAGAGCCCAGGAACAATTCTAAAGTCAAGGCAAGCTATAATCTTGACCAACCAATTGTAAGAGCTCTGACCAAGAGCATTAAAATGTAGTTAGGAGTTTTCATGAGTTCTATAACATAAGATGTGCTGTGCTTTGAAAAAAAACACCCAGGTGCCAGGAAACAATGCATAGGAAGGAGATGCATTACAGCATAATTAGGCTGAATTAAAGTGATCAGATTTATATGAAGTGGCTGCAAAATATGATCAGTATTCAGAATGAAATTGTAAGAAAGAAACCTGGCTCCTTTTGTACGCAGACTGCTCAAGATTATTATGCCTGTCTCAAAGTGCTGGTCCATGGGAGCTTCCATGTCTTGATTCTCAAAGGAATCCCAAAAGTGCAGCAAAAGCTGCAGGAAAAAGGAGAGTAGGGTAGCAGTACTCAGAGGACCTAATTCACGTAATGTATGACCTTTAGTATCTCTCTGTGCCTGTATCTCTTTCTATTCTAAGGCTTTTTAAATTGTACCTTCCCAGAAACACAGATCATATTTGGGGCATCATCATTACCATATTTCAATAAAACTACTGTTAATTTTTTTAAAAAATGAGTTGGGTACTAAGTAGGGTTTGGATAAGGATTCAGGAAAATGGAGTTCACTTCTCAGGTCCAGCACAGAGTTCCTACATGAATTTAAACAGGTGTTTCACTCCCTAACTTCTTCCCAATCCTGGAAGACAAATCAGCTTTGGAATTCAAAGCTTCATCCAGGTAGATTGTGAGGCTTACCAAAACTTCTAAACACTTCTGCAAGCCTGCCTCTTCAGATAGTGAGAAAATGTGAAATCAGATAAGCTTAATCTGCTTTTGTATTTTTGCTATCAGAACTTTGCACAGCTCAGATTTTCTCTTTACACCAACTGCAGATAGAACCTGAATTCTGTATTGGAGATTTCCAGCAGAAGGAGATGCTGGCATTGTGACGGTTTTCAAGACATCCCATAAATACAGAATGTTTTATCTCACAGTCAATCCCATTGTTCATAGGCAGAACTTGGGATTCAACAAACCTAACAGCAAACTGTTATACAGGAAAATTAAGAAGCTTAGGTGGCAGTTTTTATTTCCTCTTCTCCTTCTCCTGTGCCTTCGAAATTACCCTTCTCTTCCCACTGCAAAGAGACCTCCTTTTAAGTGCATTTCTCTAAGGAAATGGGGATGTGTATCTACTTAATTTAAAGGGACTGAATATTTGTGTTTTGGAAATTTTTTAACCTGATGATGAGCTGCAGTCTTCTCACTGTGCTGCAGACACCCTACCAAAACAAACAAAGCATCTGGCAACACTCTTTGCCTCCAAGAGGATTTTCACTCCTCAGAGGACTAATGCACGAAAGTAAAAGGCATAAACAGAGGCTGCATCTTTGGTGAGAGTCTACAGATTCCAGGTTTTACTCTCTGCTTCATGAGGATAAAGATTTCATGCCCTTTACACCGAAATAGAGGTGCTGAGCAATCTTGGTAGCAGAATATGAGGCAAAAAGAGTTGAGGCTGGTGTGTAGTAATTGTTGAGGGCAGGTAAATGGCAAAGAGCTTCACCTGAATTACAGATCAGGAGAGCTGGAGAAAACCCCAAGTTGTTTCTCTGTTTTTCGTTTCTTACATAAAGAAATGTAGACCATTGATTTAAAGGTATTGTGTGGGAATTAACAGCAATGAAATATTTAGGCTCCCTGAAAGTAATAATGAGCGTGGTGTTATTATTGCTTCACTTTAATCCTCCAAAATACATTCTGTTCTCAAACCCTTCAAGTTAAATGATTTCATTAAAAACCTCTAGGCTTAGAAAAATCATAGGTCTTTCTAATGTTCTCAGCTAAAATTAGTTATATGCTGTGTGAACTGTGCTACAATGATGGTGTATGTTGTTGTAAAGAGTTCAAATAGTACATATGACAAATGTGAATTGTTTATTCATCTAAATTACAGCACACTATCTATTTTTATACTTGGTTTCTCTGTCTATGGCACAATATTTACTTTAAAGACAGTAGGATGTGTATTTTATCCAATACTGCTACCACCCCCCTGCTATTTTAGATAGTTGAATAAAAGAACAATAACAACATATCTTTGAGTACATCACAGGTCCATCCTTATTCCTGCGCATATTTTAAAATAAATACTTGATATTCACTTTTTTAAAACAATGCATCAGTGATATAAATGCTAAACACATGCACATGATATGCCACTTGTTCTTGAAATGATTAAAACAAATTCAGTTTTGCTAAAGAACATTTCCAGCTTATCTTTCTGTTATAGATAGTGTTCTTTAAAGTATAAAATATGACTTGTAATACCAGCACATGGGGATTATTTTCTACACCTGAAACTGTTTGGGGCATGTATGTGGATATAGGGTAATGATTTTTTTTCCTATCTTACTATTGCATAATTAAGAAACAAATATATTAAGTCCACTGTGCTATTGCTCAACCTCAAATCCAGTGCTGGATAAAACCAGATTTACCACGGGTTCCATTCTGATTATCTCACAAAAAATACTTCCTTTCCTCCTCTCAATTTTTCAGTGGTCACCCAGAAAACCAAATTAGCAAGGAGTCAAACTGAAATAGATTTCACATAATTCACTTCCTACTTGTTTGAATAACTTTTCCCTGGAATTCACACTGGAGATCTCTTGAGACCCTCCCATCATAGTGACATTTCCTCGCCCAGCTGGGTCAGAAACAGTGCACTAAATGTTCTTGTGCAGCTTAGAGCCTTTACACCCCACCGCTGCCACCAAGCAATGCACAGACAATCAACACAAACAAACTTAAAGTCTTGTTAAGCCTCACACAAATTAAGTACATTTAATTAAATTTCGGGCCACATTTTATCTCATATACATTCAATCAAAGACTGACGCAATTGTTTTCTGCAACAAGGAACAATAGCCATAATTTGGAGGCCTTAACTTTCACTCAGTCCTTATTCAAACCAAGAACAAAATAATGAACATGAATGACTGAGGAATGAAAGGACTCTTTAGAATAACAAGTAGTAAAGTCCAAAATTACTTTATATCTCTCATATATATATATATATATATATATATATATATGTGTGAACATGCCAACAGACACTGCAAGTCTTTCATTGTTGCTGGTATTTCCAGGTGAACATTTCACCACTAATGTTGGTTTGGTTATTTTTTTTACTTTCTGTGGTGATCTACTTGGATTCTAAGGCAATAATTTCTGGGAATATCTTTTTCTCTTCATATGAAATTCACCCTCTGGTTGTCATTGTCCAGTGCTCAAAAGCAGCACAGCAAAGTTGTGGCTTGCCTAGAGTTAAGCCAGGCTGATTTGCTGCAGATATAAAAACAAAACCCCACCTTCTGAACTTCAAACACAACCCAAGAGGAAATTACGAGTTTTGAAGGGAAAACAATTTCCTCTTTTTAATTGTAAGTACTCGAATAATATGAAATTCTATCACAGATTCTTTTAAGGTGTCACAGACATAGGGATGAGAAAAGTTTTGCAACCATTTCTCTCTTTTGCAGCTACTAAATTCATCACTTTACTGTGTCTAATCATCTCTATTAAATACATCATAAATAGCCACCAGTGAAACAGAGATGTCAGCTTAGCAATGTCTTTCCTAAATATTATTTTGATGAGAAACGTGATTTATTTATAACATTTCAAACACTTTTCCTGTTTCTGAGTTAGAAAATGCTTCCCATAGGTGTGTTTGCAGTATGACTCGGACTAAATTCCATTAAGCACAGGTTTATTTACTACTGGAATCATTGTAGGAAAAAGGAAAGTGTTACTTGCAGGGGTGCCAACAGCAGAGTCCATCAGTTTGCACTGGGAGTTTTTCTGGTTGCTCCAAAGGAATCCGTTGAAAAAACAGGATATTATTTGCATAATGTATCAAAATGACTGTTAGTTTTTTCCTTTATGGAGGCACAACAAACTTCCTGACACAGATAATATCCTAGCAACTCTTTGTGGTAACAGGGACACCATTACAGCAACAGAAATATTTACAGTATGTTTTTATGGAATATTAAGTCTCAGCTATTTAAAAAGCTGGATGAATTGTTCTGTATTTCTAAAAATGGAGGCTAAGAGTAAGCCTGTAAAACTGTGCATAGTTTAGAATCCAATTGTTTCTTTTTAAGTTAGATGCAGGGTGAATTTGGAGGAATATTTTTAAGAGGCATGATATTCCTGTCATTATATATTGGTCAGTGTTTCCAGTAGATTTTCAGCAGTGTGGTAATTTTTTGTTAGAAAATATTAAGGAGGTTGGAGAGAGACTGGCAATGCGGCAAAGTTTAACTCTTGTTTAGTAAATTATGTCATGAATATACACATCAAGAATAAAATATCAACAGAAAACTGGCTAAGACATCAATGAAAATCCATATTTTAATATCCAGATATTCAAATTTCATTTTATCTAATAAATGATTTAAGAATAACATAGCATATTATTCAGTGTGTATATGCAGTTTATTGCATTGCCTTAATTTGTATAACAGTTTTAATCTCGAAATTTGTTATAGTGTAGAAAATATGCACGAGTGTGAAACTTTTAAATGAACAATTAAGACTTTTGATAGTGAAAGGCGAGTTCCTGAACTGTCTTTACACTCTGGGGTTGGTCACTCACATGACCCCACTCCATTACAGTCAGTAGGACTTCCTGGGTGAGGAACTTCCTGAGGCCCCTTTCCTGAAGAAAGTATTTGCTGCAGAAGGGTGATTAGGTGAATGTGGAAGCATCTCCTGAATAACAGCTGGTCACTTATATGCTGAAATATTCTCGTTGCTGCCTTGCCTCAGAAAGTGAATCTGTAACTGGTAAGGCAAAACCAGCGTGAAAGTGAAGATCCACTTGTCTTTCATGATATCCTTTAGGTGCAGGTCTGGATGCTTCATTGTCTTTCTTATGTTCCAAAACTGACCAGAAACACAAAATGAGTGAAGAAGTGCAGCCCCATGTGCTGTGAAGGAGCTCTGCTGTACACATTTCACTGGCCACAAACGGGGTCTCTCTAAAACTTAATGGCTCTTTGGAAAACACCACATTAATAATCCAGCCCAGCAAACACACTTATATATTGATGCTTTTACAGCTTTCTCACTGAATGAGTTTAGTTATTCATTCGCCTCATGACCCAAGTCAGGAAAATGTGTGTTCAAAGTACCCTGTCATCCATCATTTTCTTAACTTTAAACACATGTCAGATCCCTGTGAAGCCGATCAGCCCTTTAGGTCACTTTGAAAACTGTAGCTTTTGAGCAGCTTTTAAAGAATGTTTTAACCTGACCTCTCTATTCCTTCGAGATAGCAAAGTCAAGACTAGGCCACGCTGATGATTTTTAGCTGAAGGAAAATGGAGCTCAGCACGCTTAGTTACCACCAGAACCAGGAGCTGTAAGAATATTGTGGGGTTTTAAATGAATCCAAGTGGAGTTTTGCTTAATTTGTTTCGTTGGCTTTGTCGGGAAATATGATATAGTGCTCAGGAACGTAAACACTCTGACTTATGAGTTTGTTGCTATACAAGTAAAGGGCTTTTTCTCAAAGTCATGGCAGACACGAGTGTACACAAAGATATTCTGCATAGCAGGGAAGGCCACCCACAAAGTTATGCGAATTTAATTTTTTTGATTCACATTCCTCTTCTCCCATAAAAGCCAAGGTGGGCCATGGCTGTTTTCCCATAAAATGCTGAGAACACTCAGTCTGAGACATTTGGGCCTTGAACAGAGAACACCCCCTGCCCCCATCCCCAATAACACCCCTCCCCAGATAAGATTCTCTCTTTGTATGTTCAACAGGGCAGCAAATTCCCTGGAGGAAATGCTCAGGCTGAGGGAAACATTGCAAGGATGTTATCCTTGTGCATCTCCAAAGAAATTTCCTGGCTGCCATCAGACCAGATTCCCAATGCCAGCCATGGGCCCAGCCACAAGAGAATGCCACTGCTGGAAGAAAAAGCATTCTGGCTCTGGGCACCTACATTTTGCAGCTGCTGGGGATGCACCGTGGGTGGTCGGAGCCTTTGGTTTCCCTTCTGAGACAGCAAGGGAGATAACAGCAAGGGAAAAAAGGAGAGAGAGGAGCTTGGAAGCTCTAATCTGAGACATGTGGAGCCAGATTCCCCGAGATCTAAATTAACTTGTCTCTGGTCACGTCAATTTATGATTTTGATGCCTTGTAAAAGCACATTTTATGTCGTGAAGAATGAAGGAGAAAAATTAAGCCCTAAACCCAAATTTCTATTGAGTACATTCTTCATCTTCCACTGCCACTTTAGGACAAACATAAACCAAATCAAGAATAGCACTGGGGTATTTTCCTAACAGAGGCTAAAAACTCGTCCCTGCTCCTTTACTGTTTTTTTTGCTGTATTTATCTGGAATTCAAACAAGTGGCAGCTCTGGGGTATATGGAGCCAGTAACTTTGTTGTCTGAGTGTTTTTAAATATATGCAAAGCAGTTTCTGGCATTCCAAAATGTGTGTACATAGTCATTGTCAGGCCATTTCTTTTTCAAGTTACTACTGGTTTCTAACAAAAATTCCAGGAAAGGGTTTACTCTAATTGTCTGCAGGTATCACTGATTTAGGAAGATGAAATTGGAAACTAGGATATTCCTCTCTTGGAAGAAGTTGAAAACAACTTAAGCTCAGCAGATCTGCTTTAATTTTGGCTACACTTTTTTCCTGAAGGTGAAGCAAAAATATGCTTTCCCTTATAATCTTGACAATGTTTAATTTGGATCAGACAGCAAATATACAGACAAATTTTGTAATTTAGGGGAGGCAAAGTGAATTTCTCTATTTCCCAGTTTCTTTGTTGGGGAAAAAGAAAAAACAAACCACAAGGGAGTGCTTTGAGGACAAGCCCTGTGGTCCTCTTGTGCTTCACATGATGTTCAGGAGTGTGAGCCAGCAGTGTGCAACAAGCACTTGGAAGTGGCAGAGGGGCAACCCCACGGAGCAAGCAGGAATCCTTTGCAGGATTCCAAGATCTGGGACAGATCTTGGTCCAAATTCTTGGACAAGTCTTGTCATCACAAGTGATGGACATCCAGAGGAGAATGGTTGGAGTTCTCTGGCAAGTGACGTGAAGCCAAGGAATCTGACACCATCCTGAGCATCAAACCCTATCAATGTCTCAGAAGAAAAAGATGATGCTAAAAATCAGTCATCCCATCAAACACTGTGTCAGCTTATCCCTCAGAGGAAGGAACACAGAAACAAACTGCTAAACAAAAAACTGCCCTCTTGCTGCTTTGATTTTGACAGAAAATGTGATGAAAACTCCAGCCCTTGGGCAGAGGTTTATCATTCTGACTTACTGAGGATGAGGACCTGGTTCAGCTGCTCACACACCCCTGGCTCATCCCATTTTAGCCACCCCAGCCTAGCTAAGATATTTATGTGCTGGAAGATCTACAATTCACACCTGGAGCTCCAGGCAGAAGCCAGGCAGGATACTTTGGAGCATCTCAGATGGCACTAGATCACTGTGGGCATCAAATCCATGTCTTGCCATTGACCTTCTCTCAGAACTAAAAACAACCCATGCTGTCAGGCACCATTTGTGAGCACAGCCAGAGAGCTGGATCCCCCTTTGTGTGTATATCATTTTTCTCAGGGGGGTTTATGGTCAAGTCCAAACTTCTTATCATCACCTCCTTAGAGCAACTGCTCATTTACTACAGACATCTGAGTTTCCCTGTGCAACATGAAGTTGGCTTCCTATGGGGATCTGTGTGATCTCCAGGAGTTAACATCCTGAGGCTGAATTAGTTTTAGCACCTCTTTATTGAGTGGGTAAATATTTACAACAAACTGTCCAGACTTCAGCATAACAACTTCAATTCTTCCTGGCAAGAAAGCCAGCACAGGTCACTTTGTCAATGGCAAGGCTTCTAGATAATTAAACAACACTCACTGGCCACTAATTTATATGCATTATAACTCAGACTTAAGAACCTAAATAGACCAATAGAATAAACTTCACAGACACTAAACACTTATTTGCTGTGACACTATTTACATTTGGGACTACAGAAAGCAGTAAATCAAAGGAGGACTTTAGCAGAGGAAGAAGAGAGAACAATCTTCCTTTCCCCAATATTAATATTTAATAACATTACAGACATATGCACTATTTGATGCAATACCTAAAAATGCATTCAGGATGGGAATTTTAGATGAGTGAGTCAAATAATTAACAGTTCTGAAAAAAACATCCCTTCAATGTTCTTTTAACACCCCCAGAAGTGGACACAGACATTCACTAATACTCTTTCTAACACGTGTGACACGCAAATAGCCCTTTAAAACACCCTCCCTTGACTGTGCACTGAGATTCTGTGCACAGGCTGCAGCACGTGGACCTGGGATTTTAAAACCCTCTTGGCCTGGAGATGTCACAGCCCCTGTTCCCTGGCAAGTGTCTGTCACACTTGGAGCACACTGTGACCTGAGGGCCCAGCTGCTTTCCATCAGCGCTAACCTAGTCCTGGGCAGCCTTCTGCTCCTTAATTGGACAATAAAAACACACATGGTATGTCCTTGTCATCTTTCAGCCCTTACTCTTGGTTTAGCTTCGATTTTGCAGCAAAGCATAATTTGATTTACCAGTACCTGCGTTTCCAAATTCTGTTCTTGTGGGAAGAAGACCCAGAAAATATCTCCAGGAGTATTGTCAAATGAGCCTGGTGACAACTGATCTACCATCCTGACAGCCCAATATTATGTTATATTCCAGTAAAACACATTAGTCATGAGGGAACTGTAGCAGTTGAGCCTCAGCTGGTGACCAACAAGTGGAAATCCAGATTTCTGCCTATTTTTGTGAAAAGGACAGCAGCTGTGCATGGACATATGTACAATAAGAGTTGACACATAAAATCATGTTCCAACCATGCATAAACCAGAGTGAAAACAAAGAGAAAACATCACAGTGGTAACAAACTAGAAAATGAGCTTAAGATGTTGTAGCTGCTTTTCCTGGCACAGTGGCAGGGCCTACTGTCAGATTCTAGGGCCTGGTGTGAAAAGCAGCAGCAGAAGAGGCATAAAAACATATTAGAAGTGATTGTTCTTGTGGCAGAAATCGAAAATTGCACGCTGCAAAATTATATCCAAGAGTGCTATGAATTCTGCTCTGTGGGGGGTAAGTTAAAGAGAACAAAGCATATAAATAATATTCTATCAAAAGGTCACCCTCCACAAAAGTGGGCTACAAGAACCCATCTACACAATTAAAAAGTTTGGGGGTCTGGGGATTTTTTTTTCTTGCAAAACTAATACTGAGCATTGAAAACAGAGAAGAACATTGAACACAGGCAAGAAGCACAGCTAAAATTCCAAGGGTCGTTCATCTCTGCCATGGGGAAATAAATAAATCCATTTCTGTTAAGGTTCTTGGGTTTTAGCCTCTGATGCTCAAATGTCGTCACCGTTTTTATTTTTTTTCATTCCGTGATTTTGATCAAACCATTTTAGATTATGCAGTTTATAACCAGGTATGGAAAAATCATTTCCCCTTCCTTTTTCTCCGTGCAGTAATATTCAAATCAATGCACAAGTTCCTTTCTGCTTTGAGCCTGGTACTTCTGTGTTTCACAAGATGTTTTATTTCAGGATAATGATCATGAAGATGGATTACATTCTTGATTGCTTTTGTGTTTCCTCAGTTGTTGTTTGTTTTATTACTTTTGGCAACAAATCAGAACCAGTGGAGGTGTCTTCCAGTTGCAAGCAGGGAGTTTTATACATGCCTTATCACATCATTAAATCAATTGTGGTAGTGATTTCTCAGCTTTTCTTGGCTGTTCTTTCAGCCCTTTTTGAGTTTTCCCCAAACATAACAAGGTACAATTAGTGCTAATACTCAACCATTATCTACATCATTTTTCAGCTGGGAAGTCTTTGATACATTTTAAAGCACAGGAGATCTGTCAGTTAATAAAGTCAGCTAAAAGTGTAGACATTTGTCTTAGTTCTAGGTGTTGTGTTTTTTTGCTTCCTATTTGGTCCTGAGTAAACGCATCGCTCAAAGCTGCAGGACATTTTCCTTGTGGGCACATGAAAAGTGAAGGCACAAGCCCAGCTGGATTTCTCATGGCAGCAGACTTAGCAGATGTCTGTGCTTCATCCCTCTCAGGGCACTGAGAGATACCTCGATGCCTTTCGGGGCAGACGCCGCGGTGCTTCCCCCCAGTGCCAGAGGAGTTTACACCATCGTAAATAAGAGACCTTATCTCCAAGGCTGAAAATTAAATACATTTTCAAACAAGCTCTATCAGATGGGAGGCATCAAGAGGCAGGCTCTCAGTTAGCCCATGGGTGTCAGCCTATGTGGTGCTCCATCACACAAACCAAGGCTCCAGCAAGTCGTGGTGCCTCCTTTCAAGTGCTGCCGTTGCTTCCCATTTTAGGCAGAGCAGCCATGAGAAACTGTCCTGCTCCTGAACTATTATTGTAAAGACAATGCCCTGACATTTTTTAAGCTCTGTATTGCTACTGGATTTGTGTACTTGTGTTTATATACATTTTAGATTCAAAGGTCTCCCCTGTGCTGGAGTACATCCAGTCTCACAGGTCACATTAAGGGAGAGTTTTCCTTGACAGCTTCCTGGGGAGAAAGGCATTTTCTGCACTTTCTGTGCTGAGCCCTGGGCTACAATTCCTCATCAGAGGAATATTCCATGGGGACTACTGGATCTCAGAAAACCCCATGCAAATAAAAGTAAACATTTTGGAGATCTGTGCGTATTATGGTGTAAGACCACGTACTCATCTAATACTTTCTCATATTGGGAGCTGCAGAGGTAAGAAGCCACTCTTCTGCTTTCAGTTTGTGGTGCCACACAGCCCAAAAAACTTGCCTCTCACAGGGAGCTTGTAATCAAAATAGAAAAGAAAGGGCAGTACTAAAATACTGACCATTCAGTGTGAAAACAGAGAACTGCTGGGCCAGCATCAGTCATAAGGTTCCGATCACACTCTCAGATGCCTTGACATCTTCAGATTTTCTAAGTGATGTGAAAATTAAGATCAAGTGAAAATTGATGTTGAGGATTGATTTGCAGTCTCAAGGACAAAGCCAGTGGCAGCCCCACTTAGGTGGAAGGTGAAAAGTAGGATCTTCTCAGGGACATGATGAAAGATTGATTGGAGGTACAGAAGGAGGGATAGAATATAAAACAATTTTTCAAAAACTAAGGGAGGAAAAGATTTCAAAAACAATACTAATCACCTCTCTGAAGAATGACAGATTAAGGAAAATAAATAAATGCTGGAAATAATTAGTAGCTACAGTAACATCATCACAAACATTGCATATCACTGGAACCGTCTCCTGATCTCTCATAATGCAAGTGCTGATTCCCCAAGGAAGTGGGTCTTGCTGCCTCCAGTCTCCTCAGGTGACTGAAGCATTTAGGTTTTCCTTGTAGGCTCTGACAGATGACTGTTCTGCCCAGGTCAAACATCTGTATTAAACATCTATGTTCTGTATGTCCTGGCACTGTGCTGCAGACTAAGAGAGACTTCTCCATTCATAAAGCAAATCCCTCTAGGACCTGAGGAGCAGCCTCTGAGTGCACCTTAAAATGCTGCAGAATTTAAACATGGAATTTAAACACTGGGTACCTGCAGGTATTCAGACTAGATACCTCACACTGAAATAATGTGAACTCTACAGTGCATGAACAAGGGCTTTGACTGCACCATTTTAATTCAGAGAGGGAGTTTTCAACCCTCCTGTTCAATGACTTCATAATAGCCTGGGGTAGATCCCATTCCTGCTAGATTTTTTCTGTGCTAACTCACACTTTGCTTTGCTCACTTCTTCCTGACCAAACGAGGTTGGGCTTTAACATCTTTCATGTTTGAAAGGTTGCCTAATAAACACCAGCCTGGAATAATTTAAACTATTATTTGCTCAGACCTTCAGAGTTGTCACTGGAAGGCAAAGCAGTAGAACGACCACGTTCCAAACAGCTTTAAAGCCGGAACAAAAATAATAATACAGATACCCATGTCAAGGACTTGTGTTTTTTCACCATTCCTTTAAGCATCCCACACACATTTCTTGCTGCTCCAGCCATGCCCTTCTGTAACATTCTCCCAACATTTACACAAAGCATGTAATTACAGTGCCTGCCTTTGATGGGACGTGCCTCAGGTTACTACATGTTTATGTCTTAGTGGTTTGATTTAATTGCCTGTGAACTTGTCAATCCAGAAAGCTGCTTTAAAGAACCCTGTGTTGTTTAATGGTGGTATTACAGAACCAGCCCAAGAGCAGAGCTGCATGGAAAAGGGAATAATTTGCTAGGTGAAAGAAAAGGTCACATGGAAATGCTTGACAAATTGTGTTTGTCTTACAGGACTTTTTTTTTGGTGAAGGAAATTTGAGGCCCAGGAAACTGAGGCCAAGGAACACCAAAGGACAATGTTTGGCACACAGTGACAGGGGGGAAAAAATCAGGCTGGGGGTCAATGGAAACAAGTGGCTCTCATGTGTCTCAAGACTAGGAATTAATGAAAATATTTAATTAAAAATAACTGTTTTCAGACACATGCCTCAAACCTCTACATAAAGAACATCTGGTGATGAGAAACCACAGAGACAGACATCAGGTATTTTGACTTCTGCTTACAAAATTGCCACCACTTTCCTATGACTCTACAACTTTCTTTTGTGATTATGAAGAAATTAATTTGATAACAACACATGCTCTGAAAACAAGAGCTTGGCTTCAAATGTCAAGTGCCACAAAAAAGAGAGCCTTATTTTAACAATTTATTTTCAAAGGGAATGGGTGAAGACCCAAAAGGCCTGGTATAATATTTATTGGTCTATCAGGCAATCTGCAAGTACATGAGCTCAAGTAGAATCTCAGATTCTATTGTTATTTCCAGGATGACATATAAACCACAATCCACATTTTCCAAAACAAAGAGGGCAATAACCTTCTTCTTGAATTTCCTATCACTGAAATAAGCAGATTTCAGCTGTTCTCAGCTTCACCAGGCTGAACTGAAATAGAACAGTCCCGTCTGTAATTATAAATTCATAAATCACTCATCCAGATTGTGTATTTTTTGTAATTCAAGGTAGGCAGGATGTGTTATACTAATTCACAGATCCAATCCATGACCTCCTGTGTTTTGAGAACAGTGCCAAAGATGGAGCTGCAGAGTGAGTGTCTTGATGTTACAAGACACAGTGAGCATTTGTGAAACACAGTTTGGAAAGCACTGCAGAGTGGCAGCCATGCACAGGAAATTTGATATGTAACAGATTTAGAACAGTTATAAGGAACAACTTCCTTTATGATGACGTCTAGGAAGTCATTTATCATCTCACAGAGGAGTCTGGCACCTTAAAGTGTTTATCTAAGGAAAGGAAATGAACCCCTGTCATCTAATAGAAACAGTATTTGATCCATTTCACAAAGAAGTACACTGGTCAAAGGAATTTTAAATAATCCTCGACTCCAGCATTTGGCTATACCTGCTTCTTGTCTCCAGGAAGCTCTCAATCCATTACTTTCCTGGTGTTTTCCTTTCTTTTCAATCCTTTCCTTATTTAGACAGTCTCTGGGTTTGAAGATTATCCAGGATTTATTCTTTTCAGATTAAATTTACAAATACCTCCAGTTACATTGAATAAAATAGCTGATGTACTTTAAACATACCCAAAAAATTTAGTTTTCAGGAAGAAAACTAAGTTGGATTCACTAAATGTTCTTGAAGTTTATTCCACAGACCACAACACAAGGACCACCATGTTTAGGGCATGATCCAATGTCCATTAAAGCCTTTCCACAATCTCCAATGGACTTTGATTAAGGTGTGTGGGTGGGATCATGATTGAAAACTTTACTGAAAGAAGTGTGTTATAAGGAGGAATTTATTTAAAATTAGCAGAGAACAAGGAGGGAAACCTGCAAGAAAAACATGTGGACAAAGAGGAGAATGGGATGGGAACAGGTTTGATGGGAAGTATAAAAAATTGAGTGAAAATAGCAAGAAAGCTCACGAGTAGAAATGAGAGCCAGAAAGCACAAAATAGTAGATTTATTGCTCCTCTGAGACAGATGTTTAAAATTGATTTGTGGGCTGAGAAATCCAAGCAGGAGTCTGAATAAGACACCAAGAAGAGCAAGAAATTATGATTATGACTCTTACCACAGTGTTAGGGATGGATGAGAAAGTAGGGAGGGAGAGAAGGGATCTGGGAAAAGACAGTTCCACATGGCAGATTTCACCAATAATCCGGAGGGGGACAGGAGAGAGCTTCAACTCTTAATTTCTAAGTCTTGATAGTGACAGCTTTAACCTGGGAAAGGAGCAGTCTGACAAAACCCCCCAGCCTGCTGTCCTGGGCTTCCAATCCAGGAGGGTCAAAGTGAAAGACAAGTGTGAAATTCGGTCTCTCACAGAATATTTGCGCTTTTTACAGCTTCATCTGCACCAAACCACTAGGTGGGCATAGAAAGGATAACAGGACAAGTGTGGAAGAGGTCATAAGGAAATCCTCAGGCATGGCTCTAGGTGATCAGTGCTGAAAGCTGTGGTTCCTTCCCCAAAAGAATGAGAGAGAAACTGAAAAATTGCTACTGGTCTGGGGTCCAGGCAAGGAAGCAAAAGAAATAAGACTGCAGGGAGGCCAGAAGATACTATAATTTTCTCAGTGGAAAAAAAAGTAAAATTCTATGTATTGAAGGAAATAAGTGAGCAAAAGTGATTGTCAAACATCAGCTTCTGGTCACAGGGCTGTGTCAAAACAGCTGACTCTTCAGAGCTTACTTATAGATTATTGTTCTCTGGGGCAGCAGGCACAAAATATTCCTGTGAAGTGACTGATAACTGAAACAGGTTGAATTTGTAGTTTTTGGGGCAATATGGGTTGCTGGCTGTGCTCTGCTTTGCACCCTGAGTTCATCAGGGAATGCAGGTGAATTCCAGACCCTCCAAGTTTCCCTTTCACTGGGGAACCACTGCAGACTCATATTTTCCTTAAGAAATAACAATAATAATAATAATAATAAATACCACCCCCCATGTTCTGTCCATTGCTGTTTTCTGCCTCCCATCTCCCCCTAACTTTCAGATAACAACTCTATGAAGAATGTAATGATCTGCCTGAGCATCTTTCTCTCTGTCCATGACCCACTTGAATCACTCAATAAAAGCTGTGCAAACATGTTTAGGAACTGCCAAAGGAAGGGGGGGGAAACCTCCTTCCCTGCCCTCCAGGTGACAGGTTTTAACTATTGATATTTTTATATGCCTCATCCTTAATTTGGAGACAGTGTTATCTAATTCCAGCGAAATGGCAAATCAATTCAGATTCGTCCCTGACATAACTTGTTATTTTCCTTCTACTTTCAGTGGCTTTTCACTGGGAGCTCATTTGGCTGAGGTTCTCCTACCTGGCTGAACTGTCCTCCTCTGACCTGTGCTTGTCTTTGTTTAGAAACAACGCATCAGAGACAGGAGTTGAACACGGTGCTGAACAGGAAAAGGAAAAGCGTGCTGAGTCCAACAAGCCTTTTACATTTATCTCTTCTCCGTGTTCCTGCTGTGCCACTAAAACCTTAAATCCACTCTCTCAGTTAAAGAACATCTGCCTTCCCCACAGGTCATCCAACTCTTCTTTTCTTTAAATGACCTTACTTGGCAAATTTCTCCTGTGTTTACTACCCATGTGAAATCTCAGAGCTCGAATTCACAGTCTGGACTTAATTTTTCTTCTTCTTTTTGCTTGCACCATTCTCACTGCAGTTTCCTCTTCAGGTTTGTGATGATCTGTTACACGTTTTCAGTACTTATAGAACTAAACCTCTTTCTTTCAATGAATTAATTTCTCCTCCTGAAATAAATGACCTGATTCTTTCCCCCTGCTCTCTTTATTTTTCTCCTGTTCCCCCAGTAGACCCTGGCTGATGTTTCAGAAGGGTTTGGCTGTTTTGTAGCAACAAGCATTCCTGAGAAAGGCCAATTCCTCTGTAGCTCTGTGCAATAGATGCTATGGCCAGGCTGAAGATTGCTGTCACTTAGGTCTACATAAACCCTGAATAACACCATTGAAATCAAAGGAAATGGATTTCAAATTACCTTTTTTACATTATACCTTTCAAACATTGAGTTTTATACAATTTCAGATGTCAACTTCTAAAGTAGTTTTGCTCTTGTTGTAACATTTTCATAGGAAAACACATTCAACCTGCTAAATTTTATAACACCCAAAACCCTCTCTTCAGGAAACCCCAGAAAAACAGTCTTATAGAAAAGTGCAGAAAGCAGCTCTATGTTTACCAGCAGCAAGGAGGGCAATCACTGTCCACAGGAAAATGATTTCCCATTTTCCAGCTGGGAAATGACTGCTCAGCTCTAGGTGATGGCCTCATTTCTCCCCTTCTTCCCTCACCACAGCCTGGATGAAGCGAAGGGTTCACCAAGTCCACGCAGGACTGCACAGTGTTGAAGTCCTGGAGTGAGAGTCCCTGAAGAAAGGACTTTGATTAAACTGGGCAACTTTTTGCTAAGCAGAGGGCAAGAAAACAGGGAAGGGTTGAATTCTTCCTCCCTTTTTCAATGACCAGCACTCAGGATGTGAAGTAGAGCACAGCCAGCCAGTTTTATCTTCATCACTAAAGACCTTGTAGTTATATGCAGCATTTACAGCCTGTGGGATGTCCTGGCAGCCTCTACCAGTATAATGCAGAAATGTTTTACTTCATGGAAAATAGAAGTTTATGCTGTGTGACCTTACATGTGTCTCTATTCAAATGTCAGGTTTTCCTGCTGTTTAATCCTCCTTTAATGTTCATTCCCAGAGGACTGGCTCAGAGTTACGTTTTACCATAACCTGCTATATGTCTCATGACCTCCCCTGATAAAGCAGTCAGTGGCAATTTACCACAAATCCCAGTCACTGAGAGACCTAAATGTAATTTTTTTTGTGCAAAATATTCTCTGCCCAAATTAAACTCTGGTATAGACCCATCAATTTTTGTATCACTTCTATTCTGCAAGACTGTGACTATGCTGGAAATGGGCCTCTTGTCTCCTCCGAGTGTATTATTCTATGTGATTGTGTCTTTTGAGTGGAGTCAGTAAATAAAAATCACTTGCTCTAACTTCAGTGTGCCCGACTTTCAATACATTCATCCAAAAAATTTCAAATCTTTTAAAATCTTGTTCCATCCATCAAAGCTTTCAGTGCTTCCAATTTTAGCCTCTGCCAGCTTTGGATGTTGGCACCGTCCCACCGCCATCATTTCTACTCTACTCATCACTGGGTCCTCAGGAGTAAGGGATTAGAGAATGTCTAAAAATACCACGGAGGATGTCATTAATTTCAGTCACTTCCCTGGAAAAGCAGACACTGCACATTCTGTTCAGACCTTTGTCCACCTCAGACTGTCCAGCTTTTCCACAGCTGCCCCCAAGGCAGCGTGGTGCTCCGACTTGGGAGCGCAGGGAATCATGTGAGGCTGTCCCAGAGCCCTTCACACACTTTTCTGCTCTCCAGTATCAAAAGCTAAATACTGGTAAGATAATTCTGTCATTGCCTGGTAGTGACTGAGAAAATTATTTCCTTAATGTTTTGGTTCCTCATCTACTTTCTGCCTACTCCGTGCCTATAAATAGGTTTGGTGTCATTTGAGCAGGGAACTACAGCTTCACGCTCAAGGTTTATTTCTGCTTCTCTAATCAACTGGTAATGGACTGTGTTGTAGCATTCCTCTGCATCAAAAGGAGTAGTCAGCATTTACTTTTGCTCCAGAGCCTGAAGATGTCCTAACTGCTCCACAGGAAAGAAGTAACAAACCCATTGCCAGAGAACACATGATCTGCCATCGCCGGATTAAAGGACATAGAGCTGCACAGAGTAGGTGAGCAACAGAAAATAAAGAGAATGGTTAAACATAAAAAGGTAATAGAAACAATGGGATAACAGGTTTTCTGAGCAAGGCCACGAGCCGATGTCACTGAAGCTGTTTGAATGAGCAATTCATTTCTAAATGGTTTATTCAAAAAAGATGGACTTCTGAATCTGTATGAATCTGTAATGAATGCCTGTATCATTAGCATTGTACTTGCATGCTTACCAAGGAAGAGAATAATCTTTGAAAGGTTTGGAAAGTGGCAAAGGACATATCTTAGACCAGTTTTCCCAAGGAGAAGGACAAGACACAAGGAAGAGTGGAGTTGCTTTTACAAATGAAGCAGAGAACTGTATCAAGGACACCCTTTGGTGCCCCTTGCTGAGTGCCCCGTGCAAGATCACTGGAATGAGCTTTAGTAGTGGTGAGGGTTTCTTCATGTTGTTTTGCCCCTATTCACAGAAGTTTACTTGAAAGCATTTTTTGAAAAATACTTTCAGTTCAACACACCGTGTCCTCCTGCAGTCGTTTGGGATCGTCTGAGGTCAGGAGTGTTCCTGTGTAACTCTGTGCTATCTCTGTAGATGATTGACACCAGGCAAGGCTGCACGGCCCTGGCAGAAGGGCCAGGGCAGCACTGCACCATTATCTGTAGGAACACGACTCCTTCATTTCCTCATGCTGAGAAAAAGTTGGGAATAACGATCCAGCCCCTGCTCAGCAAGGCCTCGCTCCTCTCACAACCTCTCTAATCTGCGGCACATTTAAAGATCAGTTCACCTTCAAAGCATCACTTGACTTTATCTCTCCTTGTGTCTGTTCACACTGTCCTGGCCAAACCATTTTACTGCATTTTATCTGCAAACTCACTGTGACTCAGGCTGAACATGGACACCTCCTCCCACTGCCTGGTCCGTCATCCCTCCGCTTCAGCCCTGCTCCTGCTGCCATTACTGTAATTGCAATGGCATGTGCTGCAGTTTAAGATGAAATACAGCTTCCCACAGTAACCTTGGGTTCTCATCATTTCTTGTGCGTGTTTTATTGAGGATTTTTAGGTCTGGCATTGGTCCTCTCCCCACGTTACTCGAGCATCTGTGGTTTCATAATGGAAAAGGGATAACCTACAGTACTGTAACTGCCTGTCACATCAGCTGGAATCAGTCTCTTGCTGTCCAGAGGACCAAAGACTTCTAAATTACTCCTTTGTGAAAGAAAGTATTACATACCCAGAGAACAACAAGAAGTAGCCATCTAATAGGGGAAAAATAAATACCTGTAATCCTGAAAATAAGCAGTTTTCTATACTCATAACTCCAGGGTAGGAGAGCCTACATATTCTCTCACCAATTCTGGAAGGGGAGCAAGTGTTTTTAGTTTGCAGCTACACATTTTGTAAAGCCTTCCTGAGGACAGAAACATGAGGCAGACAACCCTTCTGCTCAGGATTTGTTCAAAATATATGGATTAAGAACTGCATTTTCTGTGTTCACAAGAGAGAAACATTCCTATGTTATTCGCTGTTTGTAAGTAAGAAATGAGGCAAACCAAGGCCAGGATCAGTAAAGCATCTAAAACTTTGCTTAGCTCTATCCCTAAGCACCAAAACTTCTCAGAGCATGCCTTCCTTAGCCCCACTCCAAGTCCTATTTCCCTCAGTTTCACACCAGCATAAAAGACTTCTGCTGACTCTCTGTGAATAGTTATGCCAAAACACACAGTCCAAAACAATCCAGAGGCACTATATTTTCCAAGTGGCATTAATAAACTTCCCCACTGCCTTTCTGCACAGTCAGACTATCTGAATCTGCTTTTCAACAGGTAAGGTTTTCACCGTGTTTTTCATTACAAATCTTATCCACAACAGCAAATTAAGCCCGAAGGAGAAGAATAAAGATCACTTTTCCTGTTTCAAGTGAGAATTCCCATGCTGTCCTAAACTGAGGGGATCTTGCCAAGAGGCGTCAAGCTCCATCTACCGGCATTAAAATGAACTTGTAACTCTACTGGCATTAAAATCAACCTGAAGTCAGCACGCTGAGCTTTGGGTCTATCTACACAAAACAAACAAGGAGATGCATTGCCTTTGCAGCATTTTAGTCTAATTCCATTATACTGTCTGTTCATCCACCTTATTTAAGTAGTAGCTGGATTTCCAAACGCTTAGGTCATTAGTTATGTGAGCATAGGAGAAAAGACTCCCACAGTTACTGCAGGAGATGCTGAGCTATGCATAAATAACCATACATAAACATGTATAAATAACCATATATTATGCCTATAAAGATGCATGGTATCCACACAGCTAAACCAGAAAATATTGCAGTGCTCTGTTTCTTATGTTACTCACATCCCGAAGAGAGGCTTCTGCAAGGCTTTGACCTTCTTACTTCATCCTTAATTCAGTCGTTGAAAACACTCTTTAGTGGTATCAAGGAGGGCAGTTTCTATCTGTAAAGTCTTCCCTAAATGACTGAACAAGGAGGGGAGACCTCCCTTCAGCTGCCATCCTGTGAGAGCACAGCAGCAGCAGCTGAGGGAAATTGGGCTGCAGAAATAGGCACAGTCTCTTCCTTTAACCAAGAAGACAAAGTTAATTTGCTTTCCTCCAGCATTTGTGCCTCAAACACATAATTTCTACGTGCTTTTTCCTATACACTCTGCCTGTTTTCAAGTATAAAACCTCGGGGACTGGAAATAAATTCAGCAACCCTTTTGAAGAAAGGCAACTGCTGCTGGTGCCTGCAGTTTTTATGTCAGGTGGAACTTTTGATAACTTAAAGATAACAACACATCAGGCTAGAGCCGTGCATAAGTGGGCACTGTTTCAATTGTGTGCAATTATGATAAAATCAGTCAACTCAAACACAGAGCACCAAGGCTTGTGTAATAGGCATCGTGCAAATTCAAATCACCTTCAAGCTACTGAAGGTATAAAATGACCCCTGTACATCCCTGACTGATGTACAATAAATATAATAGATTTTTAATCTCATTGAGCCAAAAAGGAGAGAGAGAACAGGAACAGCTTTGACAGGAATCTGGTGTTCAGAAAACTCAACAATCAGAAAAGTCTATGATTAGTGTTAATAGAACATAACATCCTATCCGTTTCATGTTTATTTACTTTTGAGGGAACATTCTTGCCTTAAACTGCATCCTGTTTCAGTAAAAGCCTCTATGCTGAAGTCTTACATTCACCAAGATTAAGAAAGTAGGTCGCCAAAGTCCTGTTAATCTGCAGTGTAGCTCAGCTGAGTGGATGTGGGAGCTCCAGCTGGGACTGAGGCTTCGCCCCTTCTCCTCTCTCCCAGATGCTGCCTTGTTCCCTCTCCTGGAGCACTTTGTAAAGCTCATCCTGCACAAAAAGCTGGAAATTCAAATCCTTTCCCCATTTTCCAGTAGTTTACACTGGTGACCACCAACTTCTCCCTCCAATCTTCTCCTCCCTTAGCTTTTATGACTCTGCCCTCTCCTGGCTGGTTTCCCTCCTTCTTCATTGTTTCTTCCTGATGGAAGAGTCAAGGGAAACCTCACAGAATCAGCTCTTGACCCATCTTTACCCACTCTGTATATTTAAATATATGAATTTATTAGGAAAGTGTCTGTCTGATCACATCTGAAAAACACTGGTAACTACACAAGTAATGCATGCACTATGTGTCAACCATCTTTATTCTCTGGGGGATCCCATTCCAAAACATGGGGTCATCAACAATATCTTCCCTTTTCTCAAGCTTAGGAACAACAGCAGTGCAATTCCTGTTGCTGAGGACGGCACTCTGAGCATTATTTTTGACTTGGACCTTTCCATGGTGTCTACGTTTGGAACCTGTTCACCCTAAATTCCCTGCCTAACCAGTCCAGAAAGTTAAGCCCAAGTTAGGTCTAGCTGAACTTCACATTGCAGGTTCTTCACCTTAACACCTTTCCCAGCTGGGATGAATCAGTATATAGTATATACTTCAGCACTCCTTACGTATTTTGAAATCTCACAGTCATTTCAAATCTTGATATTTTTTCCATAATTTTCAGATTTGAAATGGCCTTTTTTAAAAAAAGAAACAAAACATCAGCAATCAAAACAACGGTAAAAATAAATGTCAGTGCTTTGCAGGGCTGAAGGAGAGGTTACCCATAAAGGTAAACTTTATTAGCATTTCTATATCACTATCAATAGGAAGATTAATAAAAGCACCAACTGAAAATGCTGTGAAAATATAACCTTTTTTTTTTTTCCTATATTTAAATTTTGATTTAGACACTCATTTTAACTAAAACTCACTAATAATTAAGTCAATCTATTTTGGCCAGCTCTACTCTTGGAAATGCTATCTTGTCACCCTTTATCTGTTCCAAAATCCTTGGCAAAGTCATAACCCTCGACTTGCTCCTGCCACTCCTGTGACATCCTTACTCTTTCTCTTCATTCAGCCAAGTTCAAAATCCCTCTTTGAAGTGACACCAGAGCTTCTTACTGAGCCTGACAACTCTTTTGTGGAGCTGTGTCTTACAGAGACGTCCTTGACTGTCATAAATGAAAGGTCCCATTCATTTTTTTTTTTTTAATTTCTATTTTTACACAACTGTTTGTTACTTTCTTGGAGGAGATTTCCACAGGTATCCCCTCCTCCAGAACTATGCTAGGCCATAAAGCGTTTGAGACAAAACTTGACTTAATATGATCAATTTTACACTTCAGCCTTTTACTTTTTCCTCTTGTTCCACTGCTGAGCATTTCCTTACCCACCACCATTAATGCCATGAAAATATCTAACAGATAAAGGACTTACCTGTAGCAGCCTCTGACTGCCTTAAGCATCCTGGAAGCATCACATAAGCCTTTATTCAGCTGTAAATATGAAGGAAACCTCATTCAAGAAAATGGGACTAACCACTGGGACTCTTCAGTTTGATACTGAGAGCCTTAAATAGTCATAATGTGAAATTACCTAAATTAAAGACGCATATTTTGGTAGTTTCATAACACTGAAACAGTATTCCAGTCATTTTTTCTCAGAGTGCTCAGTGGGAAATGCTGGTATCTCAAATCACATAATTTGTCTTTACTAAGAGCAAAATTCTGCTTTAGCATTTCCTGGAGCAGCCTAAGGCACTGATAACTTCATAGGAAGAGAGCTCATAAGTCAAATATGGGGAGCAGCAGTTCTCCAGTATCCAAACAACTTTATGCTCTTTGTTTTGCCTTGCCAGCTTGTCATGAGCAGACATTTTTCTTCAGAGAAATCTGGATGAGATAGAGGCAGAAATATTTGGAGAATCTGGGCCTAAAGTCATCTGATAAGGATGCAGACCCTCTGCCTCCAGAAGGCTGGGGGCAACTTCTCGTTATTTCTGAAGTGGAAGATGACACATAAATGGGGAAAACTCACTCCTCTCCTGCCACTTTATGTGCAGAATGGCAGGACTTCATCTTCACAGGCCCAAACACACAATGGATCTCTAGCCTGAACTTGGGCTTCAAGAATATTTTGATGTACCCCCATGGCTCATCGGGATAAATAGTGTGATGAGGGGAAAAAAAAATCAAGGTTAGCCGAAATAGTTTATTCTTCTTAATTTGTTATCTGGTTATTCCTGTTGTCCTTCTTTTCCAGGAAAAACAAGGGTTTAACTCTACATAATACAGTAAGATATGACAGGGTTTACTACAGAGAGGGTTTAATGCACATTTTACCATACATTTTGCTATTACTGATTGGTGAGGCATATTTTAAATCTGCAAAGTGTTCTGCTGGGTATATTTTAATGGGCATAACTTCTACTCTGTAATTGCCTCAAGAGTTTTCCCTTTTACCCTGACATCTGTCCATTCCCATTGCCATCCTGAGCACTGTACAAAGCTCTGTCCTGTCGTCCTCCTGCTGTGACCATGGCCCTCCTCTCTTTGAAGAATTCCAAGTCTCTGCTTGTTGTCTTCACCTTGAAATCCCTCCAGGATTGCACCTTGCATAATTATTCCTGCTCTCTTGTGAAATGCAAGTAGGCAAAGGCAACTCATGGACATTTTGAGGCTGAAAAGCTCATTTTCTTCTGAGCTAGAATGAAGGAGAATGTGTCCATGCACTCTCTCTCTGCATCTTCTTCACACTTCCTGACCAAACTTTCCCTGGGAAGTTTCACTGGTTTTTTGTTTTGTTTTGTTTAATCAGATATGAAATATTTGACTCCAGTTAAGAAAACATACTTCGATGGAAACGCATTTGGCTGAAGCTGTTCCAAAGCATCAGCTCTAATCACCTCTGACTTTTAATCAGCCCGTGATATCAGCCTCCCACTGCAAACTTGTTACTTTTTCAAACTTTAGTTTGTCCTGCTTCCTCCCATGCTGTCCTTTAAACCCTCACAGAGCTAAGTCATTCTCCTCCTCCTCCTAATCTCTCCCTTGGGATGAGGGAAGCTTACAAAAAAAAAATGGATTCTGGTTGATTGGTCACTCATTCTTTGACCCCACTGCCTCCTGAGCAGTATTATTTCATTTTTTTTTCTCCTTCTTGGACTGTCTTCCTCCTGTTTGCCATGAACACGTGCTGGATGCTGTCATAAATGGGCCACCTTTTTTAAGGGCTTTTCTTGCCCTTGCCCTCATAGTTGACAAGTTTCTCATTCTACTCTTTGCAGGATCATAACCACAGTCACAATCATGTTGATAAAATACTTCTACCTAAAGGGCAGTCAGGACATGAATGCTGCTGCTCAGAGAAATTAATAATTCTGAAGAAAGCAATGCAGCAAAACAGGCAAACAAACAACCAGTTGCAAGTTAACTTTTTGGGGAAATACCTCTGAGCAAAGCAGAAGCTTTCATTTCAGCATTTCATTTCAGCAGAAACTTTCTCTAGGAGAAACTTTTCAGGACAAAGATGAAATCTGGGATTAAAAAGACAGGAACCAATGCAATCAAAATATTGCAGGCAGGTTCGTTTTCATAGCACTGCATTTCAGTGTCCTGTGTGGCTGAATTTGGAGAAGCAAGTGCACTGGGTGCTGCTGGGTGCAACTGGCCATAGGTTGTTTTGGGTTTCTTTCTTTGTTTCCCCCTTAAAGATAATTATTCACGGTTTCATTCTAGGGAAAACATAAATCTTTACCATGAAACTGAGAAATCTTTCAAAGAATGAGAAATGAAATTGTTTTTCTACACATTCAGTTTTAAGTATCAGACATGGGGCACGTTGTCTAAACTGTTTCTAAGCCTCAAAAGTGAGTATTTTGTGGTTGGTCTTTACTGAAATAGTCATAATCCCAGTAAGGCACACGCTGGCAATCTGGGATTGTATCTCACTGATTTTCTGTTCCCCAAAGTGCCATTTTACACCCCCTGCAAGAAGAATGTGAATTCACCCCTGTATATGTTGTAGTAGACAATAATAATGAGCTGCAGAAATATTTCCTTATTACTTATATATAAGGAATATTTTCACCATTGAATATACAAAATCATGTCACACTTACCTGCAAAATTTCCTCAGTGAACTCACAGAAAATTAACTTGCTTTTGTAACACTAATTGGGTGCATGCATTCGTGTGTTTGTACACAGAATCACACAGGATTTAAAATCCAGGCCAAGGACAACACAAAGTCACTCACACAGCAGGTCATGTTTAAATTCTCTGATCCCTCCCTGCTTTAGTCCTCTTAAAAAATCCTGTGTATATTTTGCACCTTCCCAGCCCAATTTGTCATTGAAAAGAAGTCCTGAGTTGCACCTGTATTACTAAAATTAAAAAAAGAAATCCAAGAGGGAAATCAGCTTCCTCTGACTGAAAAAAGCTCCACTAATTGTAATAAATATGTTTCTTGTTCAAAAGACTTTCAAAAAACCATTTCCCTTATATTTCCAAATAAAATATGACCAGTTGTCAAATGCTAACAAACCCCAAATATTTCGATTCCAAATTAGTATTTCAAAGTGAAACACTGTTTTGGTTTTGTTTTGTTTGTTTGTTTGGGTTTTGTGTTTTTTTACTTTATTTTTATCAATTTAGGAAATGAAAGTTTATGTTGAAATGCTGGTTTGAAAAAGCAGATGTAAACTTTCAAACAAATTGTTTCTACATTTCGGATTAGAAAACTCTCAGTTCTAGCTAAAGACTAAGTCCTTAACTAGAAGTGAAAAAGGTTAGCTTTGAAGTGATATTATTTCAAATAATATTTGAATTAGAATTATTCTTGGTACCCAGACTCCCTTTGCTGTCACCAGATGGCAGCCTCCACCCATTTCGGCGAAATTCAGGTTTCTTCTGTGAAGTTAAATTTGGCTTTTGTGACTATTTTCCTTTTCAGGTGATTTCTTTGCTCTACACGCTTTTGCTGACTTCATCTCAGTGCTCTGCCATCATTTCTGGCTGCAACGCTTTACACTGCCTTTAAATGCTTTAAATTTAGTTGCTCAAAGCACTGGTGGCGAAGCCATAAATTGGCATGATTCAGTGTATTTCTTTGGCTCAAGGGAAGGCCAAGAATGGAGAATTCATTACATAAATGCTGGAGAACTTACTCCATGCCCTTTTTTTTTTTTTTTCCTCTGGGTATCCACTCTCTTTCTTGTAGTGAAAAAAAATTGAAAAATTATTTGCTTAAAAATTCGGTAGTTTCATCCCTGAGTTAAACTTGTGGAGATCTTATCCCTGAGTCTGTAAACAAAGCAAAGGAAACATTAGGTATACCAGCAGAGTTCCCATTCTCTGCTACTGTGCCCCCACAGCCATATCACTTCCAAAAAGAATGAGGGTAGGTCTGAACTGAAATTAGGGACTCAGATACCTATGAACTTTCTAGAAGTAGCAAGAATCTAAATCCAAACTTTGGAGCTAGTTTCATAACACTGGGCCAAATCCTCTTGTCAGGAATACACTTAATTCTTTGTGTCTTCTGGCACTACAAACACTGCTTTGAGTTTGGTGCTTCAGCCATCCTTCGTTTATAGTTATTAGGGGAGGAGAGATTTTCCCCATCCCAAGCTTCCCATGCTTTGGATGAGAAGACAGAACTCACAGCAAATGCCACGTTGCACAGGAGTGTGAGGTGAGAGATACCTGTAAAGCCCTCACTAACCAGCTGTTGTTAAAAAGCCCTCAGTTCATGAAGATCCAGGGTATTTCTGCAGAATCTCTGGTTTAAAACTTCTCATCCTGAAGACCTCTACGTATCCAGCTGCATTCTTTTCCTAGTCCTGAAATGCAGAAATCAATTTCTACTTTAAAGGCACCAAATCAACACTTGCAGACCTTGGATCCTGCTTCTGGAGAGTATATCTGAAGAACATCATCTGAGCTAAAGATGATCCCTGGATCCTTGGGGGTGATGCATTTGGGACAGCTAATTGTGAGATCTGAAATGGGTAATGAGCTCCAGATACACAGATGGTACTCCAGGAATATTGTCTTAATTTTCTTTTTCATTTCCTTCCCTTTTAATAAGATGTTCCTATAATTAAACTAGCCTAAGGCTGGATTCAGTGGGTAATAACTCACGCTGAGGTTCAGTGAGAGCCCCAAGCTGAATATGCTGAGATATGAATAATATACAGTTATTTCTTCCCCCTGCTGCTTTCACTGCCATATCCCTTGGCCTGTTTGAAAATGGGGAAGAGAACACAGAACTTGTGAAGCCAACACTGTCTCCTGCCAAGGAAGGAGCTTTCCCTGCCTCCACCCTGCGGATCTCCAGAGGTCAGATCCGCGATGGATCCATCCACCCGTTTGGAGCCTGCCCAGCACCCAGAGGTGGTGTGACAATCCAGAAGGGAGGCTAATCCTCCCACCATGTGCACTGCCAGCTCGCTGTGAGTGTGTGAATGGCATATTCACGTGTGCAAAGTCACACCCGTGCACACACAGTGCCAGGGATGGGGCCCTCACCAGCGTTCCCAGCCAGCTGCCCACAGCTAATGAGGAGCGCTCATTAGTCAGTACTGAAAACAGCTCTGCACAGGAGCCAACCGAGGGGCTGGCACAGCTCTTTGCTGCTGAAATCTGAGGGAGGTAAAAAGGTTTTCAAGCGTTTGGTGTGGTTTTTTTTTTTTTCCCCTTGTTTTGTCAGCTCCCATAACCAGGAATGTAGAGAGGCCAAGTTGTTCACGAGGTGAATTGCTCATCCATCAAGAAAACCTCTGAATGCGGAAAGTTTAAAACCTCCTAATGCAGAGACTTTAAGGATGTCACCATTCCTCTGACTTAAAATTATTGTCCCTTTCCTCCTCAGAAAATTCCTTTACATCCTTCGTTTTCCTGTTTCTGTGACAAGCTAACACCTGAGTCACATTCTGGAGTCTGGCTAAGAAATCCTCAGGTAGCCCTTAAACCTGTCTTGTCACCAAAACACCACAGCAGAAGAACAAACAGCAAGACAGGCACTGATCAAAACTGCCAAACTGACGTAACTGTGTGATGAAAAATCCAGCAACAAAATTCCAGCTGATCTATTAAAAGTCTATAGCTGGAGATGAAGGTGTGGGTGTTGTTCAGCGAGCTTTTGTTGCTCAGGACTTCATGTCCTTCAATCATTCTGCAGTTGTTGGTACTGCATCATGTTTATTCCCTGTTGATCCACACCTAACTGAGGTCAACACGTGGCATTTCTAAACATACTTTGTTTAGTCTCGGGGTTTATCCCCCCGTAAAAGCGAGCAATTAATAAACGAAAGGATAACGGCCACACAAAGGGCGGGCTTCCAAAACCCAAGGCGTGAATGTTTCACTTTGAATGCCAGGGCTTCAGAGACTGACAAGCACTTCTAAAGCTTCACCTAGAGAAAGCACATGTGTGCTTGTGCACCGGGGATCAGCAGAGCTCTGCCTGCTTGAGCCCGGGATTAGGCGTGTGAACTGACGCCGGCACTCTGTCATCGGCACCCAGAGCTCAGCTCCAACCGGGCCTGCCACACACAGCACTGGGGGGTTCGTGCCACCAGCCTTCTAAAGATAGCAAAGCATGGCCAAGGAGCCTTTGCTCTTGTTTCAGGCTCATTAGATGAGTGATGACAGGTTATAGCAGTGGTCCCTCGTGGCCAGACAGCAAGCCAGGCCCCCAACTGCTGCTGTCCACCACAATTGCAGTTGAATTCAGCCAGCTGTTGTAACAACCGGGGAGACACAGACCTCCCTGAGCTCTGCCTTAATGAGCTTTGAGCATTTTATGCAGGTTCCCCTGCAAGATGCCCCTCAGACTGGGAGGCTTTGTGCTGCTGCTGAAGCACATGGCTGTTACCTCTCACTTCTCACGTTGGCCTCCATCTGGGCAGAAACTCCTTCCCCTGAGCTGTTTCCTGGCTTTCAGCCTGCTGAGTCTGAACTAAGTTGAATATTTGCAGGGAAAGAGGAAGCAGGTAGCTTCCCTCACCTCCCTGTTTCTCTCCAGACCGACTGTAGAATTTATCCTCTTTATTTCAAGCAATAAACCAACAGGGGGATTTTTTTTTTCGCAGCCTCCTTCATATAGAACAAAACTTCAATATCAATGTGCATCCTGAGTTCATTTTTGCAAAGCAAACAGGGGTTTTTGTCTTTGTTGGGGATAATTGAAAATATTTTTCCTCTTTGACTCTTCAGAGGAAATAAGAGAGTCTAAATACTCTTCATTTGTAAGAGATGTGCCTCCCAAACCCAGAATTCTGGGTAAAATTGTTTTCCCTGTTTCTCTTCTTTGCAACTAGTTTTACTAGAGATAACCTTAAGAGGATGTGAAAACCCCTCAGTCTCTTTCCCTTGTTTTAAATCATTTCAGTGTTGAATATTTACACCTGTGAGATGATTATAAAGTGTTCAAGAGGATGAAAACCTCACAAACATTGTTATTTTCCAACGTGCCAATAGACTTATGGCCTCTGTTTCTGTTTAATTTGCTAGTGGTAGATACAAAGACATATCTACCACCCAGCACCCAGTCCCATTTTTCAAATTTGTGTTAGCAATTAAAACTAGAAAGACTTCTTAACTTATTTCCAGTGTGCAAAAACTTCTCAGAATATGTGGGAAAGATTTTGTTTCTCTTCTGAGGACACGTTGATTCATTGCCCTAAATATTTCCTAGTCCAAACATCACACATTATTTGATGCAGATGAAGGCGAGGCTGAGAGCCAGGCATGGGGCACGGTTTGAGAACATGATGAGGCCTCTGTGGTTCTCTAAGTCATGTTTTAAAATAAATTGCCTTAATAACAATGATGAATTGAGATATTGCAACTGTTTTCTTACTACCATCACTTGCTTTGAGCTCTGAGAGAGACAAGAATCTTCTTCTTTCTAGAGATGTTGTGATGCATGAAACATCAGGAATCACTGAACAAAGCACTGATCTAAGTCCAAACAGAAAAGAGCCTTTTTATAAAAAACTCCATCACAGTTTTGTGCAGCAGTCACAGATCTGCTCTTTTAATGGCTCTGGGTTAATACATTCTGAGTGATGTGACACTTGGTCACATTATTACTGATTACTGATTTTTTCTCTAATTATGGAAGCTTTTTATGTTTCAGTGGAAAGTTATTCAGTGATAATTTTAAGCCTTGATTTCATTTCCATGACTTTCTCATCCTCACTGCCTTCTTGTAAAGACCTCCTGTCCTGGCTGTCTCTGTTTAACATGAATATTAAAACATCCAACCTCGGCACATAATGCATATTCTGTATTTGTAATATATGCTAGAGAATTAATTCTAACTCTAGGGAAGTAAATAACAACTTGTCTACTTTAACAGCTGGCATTTGCTCACAGTTGCTTTGTCCTTTTCTGTATTCTTCATGCCTTGGTGCAAACGCAACAAGGTGCTTCATAATGAGTCTGCAACTCACATTGCATTCAAAACAAAGGGATCAAACTGTAATCCTAGTTCTAATATTAATGGAAAGCAATAACTTTTAATGAACAACTCATTGCTGTGCTACTAAGAAAGTGACAACACACTGCCTCTAGCACTTGCAGTAAATATTTGCTTTTGGGGCATCTGAGCACTCCACAAGTTTCTGACTCTTATTTAAGATCTGACAGATTTAAGCAAAAGCATAGTATTCTTCCTCCTTTTTTTTTTTTTGTTGTTTTTTTTTTTTTTAATTTGTCACACAGCTGAATTTCCCCTACATTCAATTCATTCAATATGCAAAAAAAATTATCCTTTTTAAACCTAACTCTGCAGCAGTATGATGCTCTCCCAGGCCTCACTGAACTGCATCACTGTTCAAAGACTGGTGCAAATTCCTCACACATTTTCACGGTGCTTATCACCACAATAGCAAAGTGCAACTCAAACAAGAATATGTGTATATTCACAACATCTCTGTGAGGTGACAAGTGGTGTTATACTGTCATTTTACAGCTTACAACCGAGACTGACAGGGCAATAATATTCACTGACTGTAGGTACTCCTCTTGAGGCCCATAAGAGCTGATTATTTAGAGTGTGAGCATCATGTAGCACATGCATTTTAAAGTGAAATGCTGCTTTTCTTCAGTCATGTCTGTCAGTGCTTTGTTTTTCCACAGGTCTTTGTGTCTCAAGTCAGGCACCAGATAATGAGAAATGCAAGTTTCAGCACTACATGAGAAAGATAAGATCCAAATAACTGGCCTTGGGAGACCAGGGTTGTGCCAGGCAAGGAAAATCCCATTTCACTGAGGAGCATCATGTTCCAGAGAGCTACATTTAGAGCATTGTAAGTTCCAAAATTTAAACTGAGCTGCAGGGCCTGTGACCTACAGTTCAGGTAGCTGACAGTATGAGAATTTTTGTCTCTTCCTATCAAACTGGGAAAGGAGAATCTAGACCCAAAGTCCAGTACCAAAATCACAAGACCATTCTTCTCCTCAACGAAAAAAGCGGATATCGATACAGGTCTCCTGTTAGAATAATTAGTAAAGAGATGACCTGCAGTCAGAAGCCAACAGAGTTATTCACAAATACCAGCGAGGCAATCTGTAGTAATTCTGAAATGTTTATAGCCTTCATTCACCAAAAATATGTTACTTTAGCAGAAGAATAGGAAGGGTAGGAGCAAACGCTGTGTCTGACATCGTTACTCATTCCCCTGGACTGCCCTGGTGCCCTGAATTAAACCCCCAAAACCAACAAGAAACTGTTTCCCAGAAAAACAGTCTCAGACCAGCATGTTTTTTCAGAGCTATTCTCACTGGTGTTTATTTCGTGTGAGCTGATGAAAGTCCCAAGGGTTTACCTCTGACAAAAGGAGAGGGACAAACACGGGAGCACCCAGCAGCTCAACTCAGCTGTGGCGAAGCTGCCAAAGGAGATAATTCTGCCAAGTGAAATGGCTTCCAGACTGTGCACTTGTGTGTCAAAATGACATTAGTGTATTTTGACATAAGTGCTGTCTTTTATCAGGGATAAGCTTCAAAGCCACAGAGATGGAGAGATGGGAAACTGGAGGTTGGCAGGAAAAATAGAAGTTGACAGAAAAACATAAAGAGAATTTGTTAAAACAAACCCAGCGCTCCAAGGGCCAGCAATACCTTCAAGCATCAAATTTAGAGCAAGGGATGTTCTGGTGCTGTAAGACCATGATAAGTTCAGGGATAGTAAATAAATTTTCTCTGCAAAATACAATGGAATTTGAAAAACCTTGTGCCTGCTCTAAAGTCTGGAGCTGCCTGGCTGCTGCTAGCTGATGAGAGAAGCTTTAGTCACACAGAGTATGGAAGTAGCTAAAAAAAGACTGAGGTGCCTGTCCATGTCTATTTTTATATAAATTCTGGACAGTTTGGGTGTTTACCCAAACAAAGTTTGTCAAGCAACTCTACAAAGCAGGGAAAAGCACTTCAATCTTACTGAATTAATATTTTCAGAGGGAAAATGTTTGGCCAAAGTTTACATTCACTACAGGCCACTCACAGCAGCAAAACCTGAATGAGGCATCCCCAGTCCCAACGTGGAGCTGAATCCCATAGCTCAGTTCAACACTTTGGAAGCAGAACTGCAAATTCCCTGCACAATCTCTCACTGATGGATTATGTACCTGGGAAGCTGGATTTGCCACTGGCAAAATACAGAAAGATGAACATATAGCTTTGTTTGCAGCACTTATCACTGAGGTTTCCCCTCTCTTTGGTTTGCAGCACAGAATTCCCATTAAATTCCACGGGCCAAAACCTCGCTGAATGGGGTTAAAGGTTTCTAACTTCACATCAACAAAATTTCCTACCAGAGTGATTGTTATGTGCAGCAAGGTGGGTCATTTCCCTCTGGTGTGTTTTCCTCCTCTTATCTCTGGTGGCTCCAAAAAGCACATAGGATTCACTGAGGCTAAAACTAAAACAACAACCTGCGTCTGGTCAACCAGGTCATCTCTGATCTTGCGGTCAGTCCCCTCTGACAGCCACACAAGTCAATAAAAGTGCTCAGAGATGCCAGCAAGTTTAATTCCCCAATCTATCCCTTTCCCAGGCTTGGGAGAGGATGACAATTCACCCTGATTTCAGCAGTCAAAGAAGAACAGTTCTGCCAATTAAAGATGACGTGGCTTGTCTGACAGCTGTATATTAGCATGGTTGATGTCTGCCTGGCTCTGCTAGAGTCCAGAAGCTTCTGCAGGGCACACATGGAGATCAAAGACTTCTATCTAAGTCCCTTACATCAAAATATTTACTTGCTGTCATCTGGAGAGATAAGGAGAAGTCACAGCCTCAACATCTGACAACTCTCTTGTGATGCTACTAATGTGCCCCATTTGCCATTAATGTCACCAGTGATATAAATAGGATATTGCAATGCCTACATCAGGGTAGTTTCCAGACAGAGATAGCCAGATCAAATTCAACCTGGATAAGGCAAAAGAAATACAGCCAGGAAGGAGGGATCACCAAGAAAGTGGCTCTTGTGGAAGGGAAG
This sequence comes from Myiozetetes cayanensis, assembly GCF_022539395.1. Lineage (NCBI taxonomy): Eukaryota > Metazoa > Chordata > Aves > Passeriformes > Tyrannidae > Myiozetetes > Myiozetetes cayanensis. The sequence goes on from NW_026087853.1 coordinate 55,771,436, forward strand.
GGTAATGGAGAGCAAGCCCTGAAGATCAATAGACTCAATGACTTTTTTTGATTCAAACAGGGCCTCAGATATATGTGCTTAGATTTGATCCTCAGGGTGGTGTTATTCCTTAATGCCATACAGTCCATCATGACTAAGTCACTTCAGCTGCATAAGGCTGAAGAAAACATTTCATCATGCTTAGCACTATAATTATAAAACTACAGTATCATTGCTAAACTCAGCCAGGAATAACTGAGAGAACAGATCAGCTCCACAGCAGTTCAGCACAACATTTTGAGACAAATAAAGAACATTAGAAATAAATTAAAAATAATATAACAATATTAAAGTAATACATTACAAATATCAGTACTCGAGTGAAAGCTGTCTTTTAGAGAACTACTTGTTTTTTCCCTTTTAAAGCTTTTTCAAAGCTTCTTATAAACAAGAATAACACATGGACAAGTATGGTAGTGACAGCACAAGCCAAGGAACAATTCTGAAACACTGTTTACTGTTCTTTGTGCTACTGCAGATATTTCCTGCACAAATTCTGGTATTTTAAAAAGTTGCACCAAGCCCACAAAAGCATTTGGATATTCCATTCCTATTAAAATCCCAGGAAAACTACAGCAGGAGTTGAGCACTTGTTCCTAATCAGTGTGTTGGAGTAGCAGTCCAAGTAGTGGGAATGGTAATAAAGAGAGAACCCAGCTGCCACAACATCCAGATGCCTTTTAGGAGAGATGACAAATTTTAAGTCCACTTGATTTGGAAATCTCTGATTTTATGCTCTAAAATGTAGCCCCAGTTTTATTTAAGTGCTATTTTGTTAATTCCTTTTCTAGGCTGCCCAGTACATGATCTGACAGTCACTGAACATGAACTGAAAATTGTAAGTCAAGATTCTTAAAATGCTACTTCAGTATTTTAATTTTTATGTGTAAAATCAGGCATCATAAACTGAATTAACCTTTTCCACACTTCCCTGGACCTTAATGACACAGTCAGGGGTTGAACTTGACATTTGGGATCCAGATTGCTGGAATTTCTTAGTGATTCCTAATAGAAATTTTGTTCTGGTCTTTCTCAATCCTGGGAAAAGCAGGGATTTTTCAGGACCCTTGTTGGAAGGCATGTTGGATTCGTATTCCCACAGCTAATTCACAGAAATGCAGAGCTAATTTTTTTGTAGCTGCTCACGGCATGGAAGTCAACCTGTCTGTTGCAGCACTTGGATTTCTGGCCCTTTTCCAAAGTGTGGTATTGTTCACGTCCTTTGTCTTGCTATTAATGTTCTTACTGTTACTGCTTTGTCTGTTGGGTCAATGAGATTAGATTTCATTAGCACAGCAAACCAAAGGCAAAAAAAAAAAAAAAAAAAGAAGTTATTAGATAATCATTAAAGCACATCTGTTGCCTTTTTCAGAGTGCCAAAGTCTGAATTCCATTGAACTAGTGACATGGCACTTGACCAGCGCTTAGTTCAGCTATGGGCAATGAGCTGCAAAAGGATTAAAATATTAGCAGCCAGCTGATTCAACCTAATCCCTGGCAGTCCTGTTTGGATGGCAAAGAAAGGTGCCTAGAGCAAAAAAGAGAAGGAAACAATTGCAGTAGGAAAATGCTAACATTTTTGAGGCCATCCCACAAATTGTGCTGTGGTGTTATGCCAAGACATCAGTTCCTCATGTCCTCTAAATACACTTTCATGTACTTCCACCTCGAATCAGAAGTCCCTGAGAACTTCTCAGCCTGACAGGCTGGTTGTTGGAGAATGGCAAAGTCATAGGCTTTTTATAAATGTATAATTTTAATTTCTTTTTTTAAAGGAACTTGGTATATGTTGTGTATATACCTTTGCAAAGTATTGGAAATCACATTTTTACAGGCAAAAGGTAGGTTTTCCAAAGAAGTCTTCAGGGAAGGAAGCACCCAGTTTCCATCAGGTGTCTCTTGGGGTTTAAAACTAAAGTCTTGTCTTATAACCACTGTGGGTCATGTATCTGTCCGTGACTAACTCTTCAGAATTATGTAAGAATTTACAGAGGAAGAAAAGGAAAAAACTGTAACAATAATACTAATAAAAATCATATATTAGGCCACACACATTTAGGAGGATTTACTTCCCTTAAGTAATGAATGTCTGGAGTGTTGAAATCTCTGTAGTTTTGGTGTGACTGTCATCAGCTAATTTAAGAGTTGAGACATTTGATTAGTGTAGGTTTAGTGTAGGATTCCTGATTTGATTATTAGAGATTCAAGCTACTCAAGTTGTACTCAGGGTGAAAAGAAAATTCTGGGATGGGTTTCTGCCATCCCTGACCACATTAAAAATCCACAGTCATTCCATGTGACCCACACAGACATTCACAGGCACTAAGGACTGAATCCACAATCCACTAAATACAGAAGGAGTTTCTTGTGTTCCTCACAGTTCAATTTTGGTGTTTTTTTTCCTAAGAAACACCTACAAAACCAAACCAGACTGATACTCTTTGCAAGCTTCACTACCTGGATTGGTTAAACTATATCTCTGTGGAGTCGAGTTTTTTTGCTACCTGTTCATTGCTACCTTTCCAGCAAATTTGGAACAGTGGAGATTCTATTGCACTGGGTTTGATGCTGATTTTACAAAATGTAAGAAACATACACCAAGGGGAGAGAGGGGCAAAGAGGCGTGTCAGGTTCAGCTAAACAATGTGGCTGCACATTTATAAATGACCAATTTTTTATTTTTAATCAAATCACAGACTCGGGTGTCCTTCATGGCTATTTATTTCCAACACTGCTGCTACCCTCCCATGTAGCTATTACTGTCCTTGCACTCATTAATCCCAATAAATGGTTGCTCCCACAATTTCTCCGTATTGTACTCCTGGAATACGCCCTCCCAGGTATTACTCACCTGGGATATCAGTAATAAACAAGAAAATTATGATAAGCCATCGAATCTGTAACAGGTGGTGAAAGGCAGAGAGGAGATAAACCCTACCATTAGAAGTTTATTATTGATGGTTGTTTCATCTATTATTTTGTTTTAACAATTTCTTTTCTTTCTATTGCTGACTTATCTGTCGGAATTCCTCTTTTAATGAGCAGGAAGTTTGCAATATGACTTTGCTACTGCTTAACAGAGGAAAAAAAAAACAAAAAACCATGAACCAGGCATGCCTAAGAAAGCACAGGGCCTGGGTAATGTTCCAGAAAAAGCAATTAAGGAATAAACCCCATGTAACTCTGTACTCCTTGCCTACATAAAAGGCCATGTTTTTTGATTACTTTTCTTAGGGTAGGTTCTACCTTGATTCCAGCCTTGCAACATTCAGGGACAAGAAACGTGTCTACCATACATCCTGCTGCTTGTCCCTAATGACACATGTACAGTAACACTACATAAAACTCACAGCCTTCTGCTGCACATCTTTCAGTGCTTTGTGCTCTTTGGGTTACAGTCATGCTCAAAAAAAACCACCAAAAAACCCCAGTAATTGTTTAAATTTGACTGGTGTAATATTTCCAGTTGAACTGATTGGTGGACTGGGCAGGCTGTGCACGAGGTCTGTGTTCCTCCTGTGTTATGGCTTGGTTTTAGAAGCCAATATGTATCTATGAAGAGTCTGTATTGCTGAACTCAGCTTGTCAGCAGCAGCTGCAACTTAATCTAGGGGCGATAACCTGGCCCTTCTGAGTTCCAGAACAAAATGAAAGTCAAGAAATTGTAGATAATTGGCTGCAAGAGATTTTTTTTTTTTTTTTAAAGAAACAGAGCATTTCTCAGCCTTTTGGAAAGAAGAAAGAGGTGTCCATCATCATACAGATGGGATTGGAACCAGCATCCTGGATGCAAGAAGCCTAGCTTCAGCTTTCCTTGTGCCCCCAGGAGGGGTCATCCCACATCCCTGGCTTTCACCTAATGATGTCTTTTCTGAAGAGTAGAACAATGTTTGTGTATAGAGCAAGTTAGAGGGGTTAGAGCAGCCCCTAAACAGGAAAATCTCTAATCCAGGTGTTCCATCCACTTAGGGGTTGCTCTAACCTTTCGTTTCTGTATGAAGATGTCCCAGCTGACACAGTGAGAATGGTCCTTCCACAGCCTTTGTCACTGATCCTCAGCCTCTTTGCATGTGTTTAACACTGCAGTGAAATGCAAATCTTCTCTGAGGCCTCTGAGCACCTCACCAATGCTTGTTACAGCTATAAAATGGGATTGGGGCCTGAACTCTGATGGGATCTGGCCAATTGTAGCCAGCAGGATAGTACCCCATGGAGCATTAGCTTCCAAAAGCAGGTTAGAGAAGCCATAAATCTGTTTGCACTTGCAATGGCAGCCCATTTGCCCCCTTTCTTCCAGTGCATCTCTCACCTCTTCCTAAATCCTGACATACTAAGAATGCAAAACTTCAATTGTTCCTACCGATTTTGTATTTTATTTATTTGCCGACCCTGGTACTTTTTTCTTTTTTTTTTAGGAGATTTTAGCAGAACAGTTTCCTAGTTTTGGACAAGCCTAACTTCAGATGTTTCACGAAGGTTTGTTTGTAAAGTTCAACCGTTTTCAGAAATAAAATTAAGACTAAGTAATTCAAAGGTGGCAAAGCTCTATTTCATGCCTTGCATATGGATTTGGGGAGAATCTAACTCTGAAAAGCAAATAGACAAAAAATAGCAGACTACGAGTTCATATTGCTCTGCAGGTCACTCCACCTGCTTTATTAACAAGGCATACTATGTCATATAAATAAATTCTAATTGTTAATCAGGCAGTTCTACCTTTTAAAGCTCATCCTTCCTGTTTCCCAAAGCCTAGAACTACTTTTAACATTCACTCACTTCAGTTTTCCTAAGAAAGTTCCAGTTCCTGTGAGTCAGAACACCACCTTCTGGACAATTATGACCTAAATGTGACTAAAAATGCTCTTAATCTGTGCAGTGGCCTGTGTGCACTGGGAATATGTCCGTGCATGTACCTGCTGTGGTCACAGTCCAGCATCAGTTCCCCCAGTGGTGTTATGACCAAATATTTCCTGGTGTGACTAAATACCCATCAAGGTCCAAGTGCCTCTGTTGTGCTTTAGGCCTGGGGTTAATTTCAGCACACAAAGATTAGAAATAATAAAATAATGATTCATTTCTGATCTTTCGGAGGAGCAGCCCAATGCTCTTTCAGCTGAACTCTTGGTGGGTGATTTTATTCCCATCAGCAAAGAGGATGACATCTACTTATTTCAGTCATTGGGGAAGTACTTAGGAGAAAAATGTGGCTCATTTTAGCCATTTGGGAAATATCATCATGTTTCTAACGGGGGAAAAAAAGGCAACACGCTTACAATGAAGCAATTGAAGTGAATTGCTCTAGCAGTCCATTATAATTGTTTGATATGACTTGAGACACATTCAATGCACAGTAGATAGCCAAGAGGGGGAACAGCTTAAAGTGTGAACAATTTTTGGCAAAACTGCTATATACCAACACTGCAGCAGCTAAAAAATTAGGGTCTGCTTTAAAACAAACAAAAGTACCTTTTTATGCAGTAGACTGTTGTATCAGTTATTGCATCCTTCAGATGGTACTGTAACACCTTCCCCAGAAACCCAGGTTAAACCTGGATTTAAAGAGCCAATTTGCTCTTTCTTCTGAAGAGATGAGCACTGCCATGGCTCTGCATATTCTTCATTTCTTCTGCACCCTGTGTTTTATACAGCCTGGGATGACGAGCTGACTCACGGAGGTTGGTATGGAGCTGATTAGGAGCACCCGCCTCCAGCAAACAGCTGGATTCTGATCAATCAGATAAGATACTGCCCGGGAAGGGACGTTAGGGAGGCTTGGAGTCTTCTCTCCTCACTCCAACAGTTGTTATTTTGAGCATCTGAGCTCTCTAACCCAGAATGATGAAGTGCCAGTTCAGGGGCTACTTCAACACACTGTTAAATGCACAAAACCCTTATTCTTAATACACAAGTTATTACTGCTTGTGAGGATCATCAGTGTCTTCACAGACTGCTCAGTGTCAATTAGGTCTGTGATTTCAATCTGCTGATTTTTATTTGCCACTCTGCAAAAGCCTGCTGCAGGAAAACCTATAGTCATCCTATTTACTATGTTTCATTCAACTGGGTTTTTTTCCAATCACATAAAAATTAAAAAATCAGAAATGTACCTTTGTTTTTCTGTATAGAATTACAATGAAAACCAGCAAATATTTTGACCTCCGTTTTCAGGGGAAAAAAAAATCATAATTTTGGAAACTTCACTTTTCAGCTGCCTGAATTTAGGAAGGCGTGGGTATGACTGACAGATGTGGAATGTATGTGCTGCCAAATTCTTTGGTACTAAAGGATTAGTTAAATAAAAATTGTCTTCTGCTATTTCTAAACATGTGTTGTTATTAAAAAGTAAATATATTTCTTTCATTGTATTTCAATGTATTACAAATGTCTATCAGTTGTAATATAAAACCAATATCTGTGTATTCAAGACTTGAAACTAAATGGGAATTAGGTTACTCGTGGTTTGGCCAGAAGTCACCTCTACGTTTTCCTGATGTAAAAGATTTTCCTCGTTCCTCTTGGCAACATTTAGAATATTGCAGGCCTACCATTTATGGTAAAGGGTTCTGTTTATTGCTTCGGATGAAGAACACACTTCAGATAAAGACATGCAGTTCTTTTAATTCTAATACCTTTGGATGAGGACCAAGAATTATGTTAACCTAAAGGTTAATTTTAACAATTTCCAGGAAATCTCAATTAGAACTTTGGAAAATTCCATAAAATACCCCACACTTCTCATCATCCTTTTATGGTCAATAAATAAATTTGGAAGATCTCAAGAAATCTGAAAGTTTGCCTTTACAGGTATTTGAAATGGATTTTTAATTAAAAAAAAGAAAACCACCAAGAAACAACAAACCAACCAATCAGACCTGTAGCATTCTTTTCTTATCTCAAAAGCAATTAAGAGGAACAAATTAATGGAGTAACTTCAGAGTATTTATTACTCACTGGGAGATACTGTACCAGACAGTCCATGGCACCTAAAATAATTATCAAGCTTTTATTATATTATGACTCCCACGTGCACTGGTAAAGAAATCATGTGACTTAACAAGAAACTCTGGAGTAAGACAGAAAATGTTGGATAATAGTAGGAGTATGTGTAACCCAGGTTGAAGTCTTGTTCCACTTAGCCCAAAGACAAAGGATTCTGCTGATTTCAATAGTTCTTGGTCAGGCTTGAGAAATATTTTGCCAAAGTCACTCTGCCTGAGAGAGCTTTGGGCTTATTTTCAGTCATACTCTGGTACAAGAAAATTAGAGGGAGGATCTGGTAAGTTCTTGTTCTGATACTCTCAGCTCCATTCCCAACAACAGACACCACCTGGGCAGACTGCGTAACCTCGGAAAATACTCCTGTTTCTTCAGCATCATCTTCTTGCCCTGAGCTGCAGCTCCAGCTTTTCAGCAGGGAGATATTTGGCATAAGGACTGATCACATTCTGCCTCAGTAATTCACCTGCAGAGACTAGTGATTTATGTTAAATAAGAGAACACAGTGAGCAGTCAGTCATGAATACGTTCATTTAAACTCTACGTAGCTATTTGTACTGAGCATGCACGAAAAAATGATTTTCCCTTATCAAAGCGTTTTACTTACCACAAGAGGGCACTGCCTTTTATTTATTTCAGCTTGCACTGTCCGTAGTGCTCTTGCGTTTCATCGTGCTCTCTAAAGGGAAAACGATCAGATCTCGACCACATGTAGCACACGATTATTTCCTATACCTGTTTATTTTGACCATCTGCTCTCTTCATACTAGATATGAAAAAGAAAAAAAAAGCTTGTTTGTGGCTTTCAGTGTTTACTGATTGTAGACATTGTTTTCCCTTTCAGACTGTAAAATGTTTCAGAGCCCACCACCACACTTTTGAATTTTCAGACTCAGACCAGATCAGGCTTCGGGTCCCCTAAATCAGAAAAATGGTTCAGTTGTCTGACTAATCCTGAGATTCTTCTAAATTCGGGAGCCTCTATCAAGATTTGAACAGGGAGGTTTTGGGTTTTAAATACATAAAGAAAGCAGGAGGCACATGAATTTCTAGGCAGCTTTTTTATACTTCCACTATAATAAAGCTTTTTTAAAATTGTATATCAGACTATGGTTTATACTGCATAAGCCTGTAAATATGACATTGTTGAGTAGGTACTGCTAAATATTCCCATAACAGACTTGTACTGCTTACAAGGACAGGGGGATTTACTGATATCCATATTTATATTTAAACAAACAAACAAACAAACAAACAAAACCCAAAAAGACATTTCCATTAGCTGAAACAGGAGATGGTGAAAACTGATTTTATCTTAAGATGCATTCAGAATGTTGCTGGCTGTTCTATTTAGCTGGATTCCTCAAGATGCTGCTATACATGCTTACAAATAAGGGTGTTATACCAGGACAGGATTTCTGGGGCATTCAGATCTTAAGGAAGTTTATCAAAGTAATTGCTATTTGAGTGAAAAAGTTGGTTTTGTGCTCCTGTTGAAAACCTGAACTAGTGAGTTGCTGCAAGCAGTGAACCCTCCTCTACAGCACCCCCAGAAAGTATCCAGTGTTTGCTTCCTCTCTTGTGAAAGAACATCTGTTGTGAGTGGTATGAGCGATCTTCTGGGTCTGACCCACCTCTAGTTACTCTTTTAATAACCCAAGTCAGTCTGCACAGTAAGTAGGACATGCAAGGGTCTCCTTTCCACATAATGGATAGGCAGCAGTAACCTTGCATCTGCTCTTGTGTTACTCTGTCACTCACAATCAGGGGTTACTTGATGCCTAAAATAATTCCTCCCCTGACAACTAATTCATCTGGGAAGAAAAAAGACTCCATCCAGATGGTGGGAATCTCACAGGCTTCTACTTTTTTTTTTTTTTCTCGAAATGGCAAAGTCTCTCCTTTTTTAAGAGACACTCTGTAAGTTATATAACATTCTTGGAGATATCCCATGCCATTATTAGCCTTTAATTATGTTTAGGCATTCAGAAAATAAGTCCTTCCTTGACCTGGGAGACTACATCTCTGAAAAATGGGGGCTGCTAAAATCCTTTACAAAAGTGAGTCCTAATGCCAAATCCCATGTTTTTCTCAAGATATAAAAATTAAGGACAGAGGGGATGGTGTGGTGGGGAAAGGAATGGGACAGACATTTCTAACTCTATGCAGTGTTGATTTGCAGAGGTTGCTGGAAAGTGTAACCATCTGTGGACTTCTTCATGGCCCATACACCAAAAATAAGTGATTTTAGTCCAGCATTTAGCAGGTGCCTCAGTGATAAAATCACAGAATGATTTGTGATTTGTAACTGAGGAAATGAAGACATAATATTTACGGGAGGAGGGCTGGTTTCCTTACCTAAAGAACCAGGCTTCAGAAATTGGTTCTTAAGAAAACATCTGCTCTGTCTGTTGAGACAGCTCTCACCCTGCAAGGCAGGGGGGTGCCAGTATAATTGATTTTCTATTGTTCTGTTGTAAAAGTAGAGCACATCAGCCAGCCTGACAGTTGTAATACTATTTTTCATAAATTAAGCTTTCTATTCTGGTGTGGGTCAGGCCCTCATAAGAACCTCAGCTCTTGGGACTTTTGGAAAGGTTCTTGATCATGTGTTTGGAGACAAGAGCTTGGAAAAAGGTTCAGGAAGGCTCAGAGGTCAAAATGCAAACATAAATGTTGTATGCCAAGGACTATTTGGGGACAAATTTGTACCTGCTGCATATCTGAATCGGGGAATACTGGTATTAACCATCAGCCTCCTGTCTTCCATGAGAGCAAGCAAGGTAACAACAGGGATGGCAAAACATTAATTTCTATTAGTGGGATTACTAAATACCCTGCTTTTGCCAGTAAGACAACACTGTGTGGGACTTGGATTTTTATTTTTGGCCGGTCTTTTAGCACAGTGCAGCATTTTTCTGTAACACTCTGTGGAAGTATCCCAGTGGCATGCTCAGCACCATGGGAATGCTCCCTGCCCAGGCCTCCCTGTTGTGCTGTGGGAATAATCCTGGTCCCTGGGTCTGACAGCCATCCTGGCAGACATGCCCTGGACACAGGAGCTTGTGTGGCTCTTTGATTTGCTGTGACCTCCAGTGTGGGCACCTCTGAGTCGTTGCCTTTCTGGAACAACCCCAGGCTCGACTCCATGTTCTCACCAAGTTATCCCTTAAGGCTGCCTTAGAAGCAACTGGGTACAGCAATAGGCTAATAAAAATCAACTGCCTCGTGGTAAAAAGGCTTACTGGGCTCAGGACACCATCTCTGAGCTGCCCATCTCCTGTCTGATGGATGACAGCCCAAAGGGATGAGGGCTAAACTCTTGGAGAGCCCATCCCACAGTGATAATGGACACTGCGTGGTTACCTTTGCCATTTAATGTAAAATCCCATTGTTTTGGGTGTCTCTGGCTGCAGAGGGGTCCTCTGAGGAGAGGCCAGAGCTGCCCTGGGCAGGACACAGCCCGATCCATCAGGTTGCGGTGAACCCACCACCAAGCACAGGCCAAGCCCCTCAGCCAGGCCGATGGCACATCAGGGAAAGAGTGTTCAATAAAGGGCAGAAAGTGCTGGACAGGCAGAGGAGGAGGGGTAAAAAGTGAGGAACACCCCTGGAGCACCCAGATCAGGGAAGAAGAAGTGCTTCAGGTGCTGGCTGGAGCAGGGATTCCCCTTTGGAGGGACCACAGTGGGGACACACGTGAGGAGGATGGAGCAGCAGAGGAGCTGTCAGGGACTAACCACAGCCCCTGCACCCCAGAAAGGAGCTGAGTCTGGGCAAGGGTGAGCGATTTCCCTGTCATTATCTCAACCCATGAGCTTTTCCATCCCATTTTCTCCCCTCTCCCCATGTCCCTGAGGAGGAGAGCAGGAGAGTGGTTGGGTGGGCACCTGGCCAGGGTTAGCCTTCCCCCACACACGTACACAGAGTACTGGCTCTGGCTCTGAAGAACTTCCCTGAAAACGAAGGTAATAAAGTGGAAAAAAGGGAAAGATGTTTAATTTTAGAGGCACACAAACTGCACATGTTGTAGAGCCACATAAGGCACCTGCCAAGGGAGACCCAGCTCAGAAACCTGGTGTTCTGGGATGGCACTCAGGTCCCCAAACCACCTCCCTTCCCATAACAGGACTGAAGAATTTCATGAAAAGTCCTCTTTTCCTGTATTTTGACTGATTAGCTGGAACTTTATATTCCAAACTGGCTCGAGCTCCATGCACTGAATTTGGCCTGAAAACACGCTGTGGTATTTCCATCTGTCAGTAACAGATTAAAAAAAGATTCTGCGGATTCTTTGTAAACAGCCCTAAACCTTCACCTAAGCTATTTATATCTAAACTGAAGAAACTCTTCGTGATTGATGGCTGGAATCCTCTGCCAAATTCTTGCCAGTAGAGTGACAAACCAAACTCAGTGAGACCTGTCCACCACTGAAGGGATCAGGAGCAAGACTGAATTCCCAGTATTTGTTGTCTGTTCTTAAACCCCACTTCAACCCCACTCCTAAATAGCAGGTTGAAATCTGTTTTCTACTGACTCGTGACCTTTGGGAATGAATATTCATGTTGCAGGAGGGTTACTAAGTCTATATTAAATATTAATTCACTCATTTTTGCCACTTGCTTTTCTGCTTAAAACATTATTCTTAGGGATTTTTTTTGGCTGACAGGCATAGGACTAGTGAGTAACATTTATCTATGGTTACCAGATCTGTTTATTTCTAATCAAGGGGACTAAAAATGAAGCAAGAAAACAGTGAGAAGGTAATTTCTTAATAAGAGAGAAGAAAATCTTATTCCAGAGTTTTGTTGATGTGTTGTTTAGGTTTGGGGGTGGGTTTTTCTGTCTTTTTTTGTGTGTTTTTTTTTTCTTAACAAAAGAAGATGCTGCACAGAAGCTGTGAGCAAATGCATGAATCTCTGATGAACTGGTCTTGTAAGTAAATTAGGGTCAGACACAAGATAGAAAGATTTATCCCATACCAGCACAGGAAAGGTGAATGGCTGAAATAGTGTGACATTCCCAAATGATGTTGTCACATGTTAGCAACGCTGAGCCAAACAACTGTATGGTGTACCTACTACAATAATGAACATTTTAGAAGCTGGAAATTAAAGATTGTTTGAATTCCTTGACCCTCTGTATTGATACCCATCAAGGTTCTCAGAAAGTTAATTTAAATGAAGCACTGGAATATAAGAACCTTTGAAATATTTATGCATTAAACATTTCTAGCACAGCTGCTTTTACTTTTATTAGTTGGGAAGTGCAATTTACCAAAGGTAAATGTGAATATTTCTGACTAAACAGGGTGAACAAGTACATTTACAAAACTGAAAGCTTTCATTTTGAAACACTTTTCAGTCCAAGGAGATTTTCTACTAAAGCAAATGAGGAAACTGAAATCAGGAGCACTAAGTTTCCTTCTATGCTTTCCAACATCCTTTCACCATTTCTGGGGGTTTGTTTAGGAGGCAATGCTGAGAATACTGGAAAGATGTGTTGAGTTACTCCCAAAATTTTGATCCAGGGGAAGCCCTAAACCACATCCCAAAATAATCTGGAACTGTTCCAGCTTGGCAGGGGGAAGGAAAAGGAAGGAGATAGAATTCTTGGGCTTGTCCTGGACTTTGACAAAAATAAGATAAACGGGTCTTGATCTTTTTGAATCTCCAGGCCCTCTAATCAGTGACCAGTAGTGTGATATTTTGTCAGCTTCTCTGGCAACAGTGAATTAATTCTGGTGGCCTTTTAAACAAAAGCCAAAACACTGACCTGGTTGCTGGGAGAGCTTCTTCAAACAGAGTTTCTTACACTATTAAACTTTTCCATTGACATGTATTTGATTAGTCTGGCACAATAACTAGTTGATTCTTACTTCAGAAGCTCCTCAGGGTCTGGGAAGGCAAGGAAGTTTGTCTTGCCCTCCCAGCCGTGAGTCTGTGAGAGATAGTACATAATAAATCTCAAATTCTGATCTGTAGAGATCAAAACCCAATTAGTTAAGTTTAATACATAGAGATAATATACTACCTTATCTAAGAAGCCTGTCAACACCCTATCTTGGTAAAACTGCATCTTATTCTCACGTGTATTCAGGGCAGAATTATTTTGGTAAAATACTGTTCTAGGTGGTTTATTTAGTTTCAAATTCTCATCTTGATAGGTCTGAGCAATGCAAACTGAAAGAAATATGATGAGACAGGGAAACTTTCTGGTACACAAAAAGGAGAAGGAGGTTTTATCATCTGTTAAAGGAACAGCCTTTTTGAATGGGAAAATGTTTAAGAACAAGCACTGAAAAGATCACAGCTATTCATGTAAATGAACACATCTCGCTTATTGATTTAAAACCTGACTAAAATCAATGATTTTTATCAGTCCTCCTCTCCACCTTGTTGGAGTGTACTACAAAACAGGACACTCCTCCTGCTTCTAAAGGAGAATAAAGGGAGTTTGCAAACTAGTTATATTCTTGTTTCTGCAAGACATTTGAAGACTTCTAATATTTATTTTTAAATTGCAAAGTGATGTTTGATTACAATGTCTGCTTCTAAAAGTGCTTAACTTCTATACTGGTTAAAATCATGAGTTGATTTCTCTTCATACTTTCTGTGAACACCTTCTAAACTGTAACTAGAGACAAAGGAAGTGATGAGGGAAAGGTAAGGTCAGTGCATCAGAGTCTCTCACATGAGTTTTCCAGTCAGGATTGAAATACCTGCCGTGGCCTGATTTAGTTTTTATTTCAGCAGTGGCCCTGTCAGTGAGCCTTTGTGTGAGGGTATGGAACTGCCCCTCCATGCCATTTGTCGCATCAAAGACCTCCTGTTTACAGCCAGCTCGTGGCACCTTGTGGCTGTAAGGTCTGCAGTTCTCACATTTGCTGAATGTCAATGAACTATAAAATAATTAGCCAAGAATCAGGCCACTTAACCTGGACCAATTTATGGCACTGTGTTTTCCCCAGTGCTGGCACCAGCACTGTGCAGCCAGTCCCATTTGGACCACCTTAAAATGGAGTGGATCATACATTAGTTAGCAGTTATTCACACATTGCCCTGTGGAATAATTTCACAAAGAGCTGTATAACTGAGAGGATGAAAAGGAGTTGGATTTCACTGCTGGTTTAATATGTGCAGCTGTTTCACCCTGACATCCCTTTGCTAAATGTTCAGGAAACTCCATGCCCTAACACATCATTAAAAAACAACAAAAAAAAAGAATTGCCTGTTCTCCTGGGCATCTCAGCTCCAGATAAGACTCACAGCCTAATACATATCATCTGTTTAAAGTCCCATAGAGCTGCCACTTAAAAAGAAAACTTCCATAAGGTATTTCCAAAAGACATGAATTCTGAGGAAATTAAATGAGAGAGCTAGTTTTTTAAAGTCAGTAGTAGTAATAGTAGTAGTAGTAAATAATAATAATAACAATAATAATATATTGATATAGTCATAATTTCATCTATTGATAAGTAACTATTAAGTTATAAATAATGTAATAATACATATATTACATTATAAATAAGGTAATTTGGTCAGGGCTAACAGCCTGAATCTAGAAGTTCAGCTGGCCAGCAGGATTCTTAACAAGTCCCTACAAACCCCAGGGGGATAAAACAGTGCTTAATGGTGACAAAAGTATCATCAACTTGAACTGATCCTATGCAACCACAGAATAAAATTTTTCCCTCTGCCTTCTTCATTTTGTCCAGGAAGTTCCCAGTACTCCAAAAAGTCATGAGCCATCTCATGGCCTCTGCCTTGGAATTAATAGTGCTGACACTCCATAATAATGGCCAGTCTTCGCGAGCGAAGATCCGGGGAAGGTCTTTCCACCTTCCAGCCTGCGCATTGGATTTTTTTTGGTGAGACACAGTGTGCGCGGAACTGAGCCCACCCTTTAATCCTAAGGTTCATCTGCCGGGGCCAAGCGAGCTTGGACGGTGGCAGCGAGGTCCTTAGGACGTAGGTGGGTTGCCTTTAAGGGCTAACGAGCCCCACCTGCCCGGGAGTGGCCCTGACCGGGAATCGAACCCGGGTCTCCGCGGTGATAGCGCGGCGCCTTTACCCCCTAGACCACCAGGGGCTCCTGACACTCCATAATTGCTGGTAAACTGTTAGACTTGTGATCCTGGAAACACTGATCACAGCATGACACTTGCATGTTATTCTGAGTCTAGAAATGACCTGGCAGTTTTTATTCAGGTGAAGATTCACCTTATATGTAAGAGAGGGGACAGGAGAGCTTGGTTTTTAGGTAGTATGAGTGCACCTCTGCATTCCAGATGTGGGCCTGAAGCTCAAACAGTCCATATTTAAGCGGGAAGTCAGACTCTGTGTTTTCATCATGTCTGAAATGATTACCTAATTCCATCCTAATCCACATGTCAGGGGGGTTGGAACTAAATTATCTTCAAGGTCCTTTCCAACCCAAACCATTCTAGGATTGAACTGATGCTGGTGCTGCTACTGAGCCATTAATTCTGGCTGAGCCATTTTAATAGGGATAAGGACTCTTAAACATCGTTTTAGATTGGTTAAGATTCACTTACAGATTGTTTCTTGGAAGAAGTTATCTTCTGTCTTCTATTAGTCTAACTAGGTTTCAAGCACTTCGGAGAGTCAAAGCAGATGAAGGAGGACACTCGGAAAAAAGATATTTGCAGAAGTCATAAGAATTGCCCACGTGATGGAGATCAATAAAACCACCTTGAGAAGTGTATCTTCAAGATTAATTCCTCCCATCCATGCAGTTTATGTTGATATTAGTAAAACCTGATTGTGATGATCAAAGAAACTCTACAGTGAGAATAAGGCAGACCTGGATACAAGTTTGTACAGCGACCTGTGGACTCTGACTGGTCAACACCTACTTGTTTCCAGAAAAATGAGTAGATTTCTCAAGCTGCTGTTGAAGAGGCAATAACTGAATGCCTCAAACATTTGGACCTCTAGTCAATCAAGATGCATTTTCAAGATTAGCAGAAAGCTCCAGCCTATTCATTGTAGGATCTCCACACTAGTGGTTCACACTTGGATTCTTGTCCTATTCTGCTTGAAAGAGATGCTTCTGTAGATCTGATGCTGCATCTTTAACCCTTCTTAATTATGTGCCTATTAAACAGAACTCTGCTCAGAGCACTGAAGTCAGTACCTGCCAGAGGGGGAGATGAAGGAGAGATTCTGCACTCCCCAGCTTCTGAAGCCAGGCCCTCCTCCTATCATTTGCAGACTCTGTGGATGGCAGAGGTTCTAGAAAGGATCTGGAAGAGGAAAGGAAAGCAACCAGAACTTTTCAGGATACACCTGAGTTTGCTAAAGAGCATAAAGCAATATTTAAGTTAACCGGTTAACCAAGGAAAGTCAATTAAAAAGATACTTCAGATAAGATCAACATGTGCATCAGACAGGTTCAGCTTTTTCCTGGAAGCAAATCGTTCTGAGACAGGGTCTAATTCTTGTCCCGATGTAAGTCAGAAGGATTTCTGCTAAAACCAGGCCAAAGCAGAACTAGTGGCAGCAAGGACAGACTCATCCCTGGTTTCCCAGGGCGAGCCCTTGTGCCTCAGGCCAGGCTGGCAGGCTGTCATACGTTAAAAGTCTTTCCTGTAAGCCTAAGTTGGCCAGTTTGTGAGCCAGGCTGAAGGGTATAAGGTTATACTAGTTAACATAGCCCTGAATAGCAGAGTGCCATGGGTCATTGGGAAAATGGAAGGCTTAGCAATGGATCAAATTGTATCTGCCAAGTATATTTATCTTTCTGCTTGCTAAGTGTTAAAGAGTCCTGGTGACACTGATAAGGGAACTGTTACTTATATTTGCAAAGCCCAAATACATCAGGTCACGACCCCGATTGGATAAGTGGTAGCTAAACCCTCATGGCTTCCCAACAATGGGAAAAAATTACAGCACTGGTAATTGGGCACCAGCTATGGAGGAAAATGGGAACGGCCATAAGTACAAAGCCGGATTATGACTTTCTGACTCCTTGGCATGCTTTAGTGAGTATATGGACCATGCCACTTCAGTCTGATCTTCACAAAGGATTTGTCTTTGAACAAGCCGAGACTGACAGCTTTTTTCTGGCTCTGTGTGGGGTTAAAGTCTGGGACCCTGCACTCATGTCACTGGGGCATGACAAAAAGTGGAGAAGTAACACTTTAGAAACACAGTGGGCCTTCTGCTGCTTCCTTTGTTGCCCGGACAGTCCAGTGTTCTTTGGTATCACGAAATACAATAAAGGTGCTGGCCATGGGTTTGGTCAAGGATGAAGCATAACAGGCCTGCAATGGTGCAGAACTAATCTGCAGCCAGGCCTTTCCTGTGTGATAAGCCCACACCCAAGTAACCTAATCTGCAATGGGAAATCACACGCACAAAAAAAAAAAAAAAAAGAAAGAAAAAAAAAAAGAAAAAAAGAAAAAAAAGTGCCCAGCATTTAGTGATGGCCTGAATTTTTTCACAGTCATTTGAAGGTTTCCATTGGGGTCCTCTAAGTCATTTGATGTGGCAATTAGCAAGGGGACTTTTGTACTCTACCCTCTCCAATAATTATTTTATGCCTTGAACAGAGACAAAAAAAAAGCCCAGAGTGCAGATAACGTTGTTACATCAAACAGCAAATGGGCTGTGCTGGTAAGTATTTATTTTCTTTATGAAAGCAAAGTGTTACTTTTCCCATGAGAAAAAAAACCCCTTGAAATTATAAGGCAAAATTTCCCCATATCATGTCTACTCTCCCCACATTTTTATCTGGCTTCATAACCTATTTGCTTTAATATTGTAGATTTTTTTTTTAATTTTTTCATTTCTTTTAAAGCTCTGTATGAAATACTAGCAACCTGAAAAGTGTCAACACAACCTGCAAGCATTTTTTTTTTTTCCATCAGGGTCAAACACACTGAAAATAAAGTACCACACTCCCTTAGGCTGCTGAAAAATTCACTTCCTCTCCAACAATAATTTTATGCAACGTACCTCCAAGTAGGAACAGTTTGATTCCTCTGTAAACTGTATATTTGGTGCTGGAAAAGCTACATGTGGAGTAGGGTAATTTAATTCACACTGGTGGGAGATAGCATGACTTCTCTTGATCCCTTCAAAGTAAATGTATTTTATTACATGAAGTGACAGTAACAGCACACATCACCTCCAAAGCAGCACGAAGAAAGGATGAAATAGCCACCTAATTTCCAATAATTCCTATTTTACCATCAGTAAAATCTCCTGGAACATCCCTCAGTTACAAGGAGGGCACTTTGCAGTTAAACATGAGCATGGAAGCAGCTCTCTAAGAATTAAAGAGTAAATTGATGTCTTCACCACTCAGTTCCTAATTTACAGCACTATTTTGATTCTTTAGGTGAGACCAATCAGACTTCTAGCACTGTTAGAGGATTTTTCTTCATATCCTGCCTTCCTTTATAGAATTGTTCATCTTTCTTTATAGATGAGCAAAAACTTAAACAGTAGTAGACACAAGCAAAGATGTTTGACCCCCCCCCAAAAAAAGGAACAAAACCAGGTATCTAAGTCTGTTTTTAGAAATTTGAATAGGTAACCTCTTATTCTTTAGATTAAGGAGGGATATATACATGTTGATTTTATTGCCTGTATGATTTGATGGACCGCCAGCAAATTGTTCATAAGCCATATCTTGCTAATAGTTGAGATCCATAATTCAAGCTGAGTTGCTAGAAACTTTCTGTACCCCAGTTAGATGATCACAAGGCTTAGAAGCATCTTTTTGGTGCAAGAACTCACACTTACTAATTGAGAAATCACAGCCCAACCTATTTTCAGTATTTACTTAAAATTCATATCTATTTCTGTCAAGAAACACACCGAGTGATCCACAGGAACTGAAACACAACTGATTTAGATTTGTATCAACATTCAAATAAATATTTATGAAAATGTGCTGCATGATGTGCTCAGGTTTTGGGGCAGTAAGAAGTGATCCAGCTGACACATACCTGAGTCCTGGCAAGCAGCAACAGACCCAGCAAGACTATACAGTGACCAAACATGCAGAAACAACTTGCCTTTTTTCCTGCGTGGTTGCCTTGCTTTCACTCATGCACTGGGGAGGTTGATTTTAGTCCAGTTCTCTATCCAGATCCATGCTCAGTGCCCCTTTCTTCCTCATCCCACTCCATGTGTCTTCCCTTGCTGGATGGCAGCATCCCAGACCTGTGCTGACTTTTGTCCATGTCCTATTAACTCCTCTCACAGGATATTTTGCTCCCTTCTCCTTCCTCTTCCCCTTCCTCTTCTCTTCCCTTTCCTTTTCCCTTCCCCTTCCCTTCCCTTCCCCTTCCCCTTCCCCTTCCCTTCCCTTCCCTTCTCCTTTCCCAAACCTTCTCCCTTTCCAAACCTTCTCCCTTCCCAAACCTTCCCCCTTCTCCCTTCTCCCTTCCCCTGGGATGTTTATGGAACTATTTGGTACAGGGTTATGGTAGATAGAGAGCACTGAAGTAACACATCAAGCAGAGCAGCTGCTGTGAGATGCAGAAATGGGAGATGGGCACAGCCTTCAGCTGGGTCAGGAGGCACAGCCAGGGCTGAGTTTGTGGAAGTGGACAGGAGGGTGAAGGATGACAGGGTTAAACCTTTGCAGACTCTCCCTCACCAGTAAACCACCCAAACTAAGAGCTTGCACGAACCCAGAGCTAATTAAAAGTGGTTTAGCAGTTTTATTAAACCTTTCCATGCACAGAGACACAACACACCCACCTGGGAGCCAGGCAGAGCAATGTGTCAGGAGTTTGCCCATATCAGAGGGACAAGCATCCCATTAGTGAGGGAGCCCATCTCTCCCCTTCATGCAGCTGGCCTCACCCCACAGGGCAGTGCAAAGAGCAAGAGGCGTGAAGGCACTAAAAACTCATCCGCATTTTGACAGTCCCTGATGCTGTTGGGGGTGCCATCCCCAAAAAGAAGTAGAAAAAGAAAAAGGTTGTTCTGATCACCAGACCTTTTTCACCTTCTGGACTGCCAAGGTCTAACGACAACACACCAGCTGTGGGGCTTGTCTGAAAGATGCACCGCATCTCTCAAAGCATCCATCATTTCCTGCTACCCTGAGTACAAGAGGTACTGAGTGTCCCAGTAAGAGATCTGCAGTAGGTGAAAACACTTTGTCACAGCTTTGTGGGAGAGCTGGGCCCCTCTCCTTCGGCAGGAGAATTCCCAAACACCTAACAGGGGCTGGCCTGCTGGCATAGGGAAGAGGTGCAAATCCCAAATGGGATTGCTGGAAGCAGCAGTGGCACTGCACTTGTTTTAAATGCAATTCGTATGAGCCTGTGGAAAGATAAGGAGAAAACACAGGCAAAGGATTGAAAAGGAACAGCTATTACCCCAATGACCTTCAGAGCAAGGACCACAGAAAAGAAGAAGCTGAGCTGTGAAATGGTGCGTGCTCCTCCTGAGTTTAAGGAGAAAAAACAGAGAGGGAACAAAGAAAAGACCAGTTAATGTGAAAATAACTATGACTAAGTCTCCATTTACCAGCATGGAAGAAGTAAAAATATTAACTTGCCGTGATCCCAAGCTGCCTCCCACTGAAGTGGAAGTTTATTCCTGAGAGCAGAATGAAGCCACTCATTCAGAAACACGTGTGCCTTGCTGGCAGCCTGCTCTCCTGTCTCACTGACTTCAACAGGATCCAGACTGCAGCTTAAGTGTTTAACTGAGATATCTATCTTTAAAAAACTTTTCTTAAGGCTTAGTTACATGGGAGAGTTGCACTGGTTTGACCTAGGATGTGAATTTAATTGATTTAGGTAAATCACTGCAAACTCTTGTGGGAATATATTCATTTCAGCGTAAAAGAACAGTGATTAGTTTGTCTTAAATTAGCTTAGCTTTAAATCAAATTAGAAGTGGTATTAATCTACTTACCTAATTATTTAACCAAGGTTTAATGGCGTTGGTTTAAAAACTGACTGAAGTTAAACCAGTGCTGTAGACACAAGGCTTTTGACCTTGTTGCCTGAGTTATGCTGTCTTCATTCTTGATTAAATTGGTTCTGTAGCCCTCTCGTGGAGTGGGTGTGAAGAGAAGCCGACAGCAGTACATGTGCTCTCTTGAGTCTCTTAACAATAAAAGCCAGTTACTTTTGGTTGACCTACGGAATGGATGTCCTCCTGTGTGCTTCTAAAAACATGTTTGCAGTCTGCTCCAGGGGTGTGCATGTACATGTGTTCTTTTAACTGCCAGAGATGATGTAAAAAACATCAGAGTTTAGGAAGTGACACAGTGAGTGGGTGGCAAGAAAGGATCACGTAATCCTCCAAGGCAGTCTTCTGGGCAGAGACTAATTTCAGGATGTGAGGAGCAGCTGTGGCTTTTCACTGCTTATGGTGCATCAAAGTTCCTTACCAGTTTTCAGACTGGGACAACACGGCTGAGAATTCGGAGGGGCTTTAATGCAGGCTCAGGACAGCAACCTCCTGAATGCCTCCTTGCCCTCCTCCTGCCCACCCTGAGCCTTTCAGGAAAGGAATGGTTAAAAAAGTCTCATACTCCACCTAATTGCCTTGCCCCTCACAATTTTTACATGGGTGAAAACAGATTTTCTCCTTTGACCATCTTTCAGAGGATGCTCGACAATACCTTTCTCACTGCTCTAACCAAAAAGCTCTTGATTTTATTGCTGAGGAACCAGGGTGATGACACTGATCAGCAGAGAAGCCACAGCACGTGTGCTATACACATTTAGCCAAGGAAAGGGCCCAATGCTGAAAATACCTATGAAATTTGGAAAAAGAAGGAGAGGAACAGTCAGGTTAAGACACCATCATCCAAACTGGGCACACACAGGAGCACAGAGGAGGACAGTGAACAGAGAAGGACAGCAAGGGGTGGCAGTAGTGGCACTGATTTGTCTTGCTTTGCTTGGGCATGTGTAAAGAGGGAAAAATCCTAAATCCCACGGCTTCCCTGTCTCAGTAGCACTTACCACAGCAGATTTCCTTGAGTTTTAGAACCTGTATAGGCAGCTACTCCATATCCCAAGGTACAATGCCACTGACATTCTCTTAATGCTTTCTCAGGCTCTGATGGTCCCTTGCCTTCAAAAAAACCCCAAACACCTGGGGTCCCTCACTGTTCATGTCTTAAATATCCAGGTAAGAGTCTAAAGGAATATGAACAGAGCCCCAAATATGATGGAAATTCAAACCAAAAAACCGATTTCCAATTACGGTGCAGTTGGGGTTGCTCTAGTTCAAGTCTCCACTGCCAATTGTATTAATTGGGAGATTAAGATCCGAGATACTAAATACTGATATGACTCAATTACACACAGTATAATAGGATGCCATTCAGTTCCTGGGCTATTTTGTTCCCTCCCCATGGGGTTGTCTTGTCCGTTTAGATCATAAATTCTTTGGGACTAGAGCCTGCTACTGCTCCGCTGAGCATCTAATACAATAGTGGTCCTTTCACAGCTGGCCCCTTGGCAATCCAACAAGACTACACTTACTATTACTATTGTTCAGTGGGAATTTTTCCATTAAGTTTAACTGGAATTAGATAAGGCTCACAGAGCCTTTGAAATACATTACTCGTGATGCTGAAGGAGGGCCGTGCTTCAGTATATTGTTTCATGGAATGTCAGAGGTCGGAAGCAGGAACAATCCCAGACATTGTTCCGGTTTCTAACTTCTGACATTCTGCAAAACAATCTCTTGGATGGGGTTTTCTGGGACTCTCACAACCCTCCTCTGACGGAAGATGAATTTGAAATCAGACTGATGCCCCATTCTATTTTAGGAAGGGAACACAAGTGATGCACAGAGGATGTGTCAGGCTGGGCTCTCCTTCGCCTCTGCATTATTGTTGCTTGCAATTACACTTCTGATCGTCACATGTGCTTTGCACATGTTTAATTGACTACAACAAAAGCTGAACGTAAACCCAGACACGTTCCAGTAATTTCGTGTGCCTAAATATCCTCAAAGGTGGGACAACCCCCAGGCATGTGTAGCCCTTGGTATAAAATCTTTCAGATTTGGTTGCAATAGAAAGGCCTGGCAGATAATAACATTTAATTACCACGTTCACTGTAAGTTATCAACCACACAGACCGTGTCCCCAATACTTCTGACCTCAGCCTCAAAAGTCCACATGGAGATTAGAAAACCCATTCCAGGTATGGCTCTGCATTACTAACCTCAAAACTAGAAAGAAAGGTACCAGGCACCATGTAAACCCCAAATCTAATTGAAATAATTGCATTACAATATTAATTATTGAAATATGGCCTTTTCTCAACATAAAATCTTTTTGTGCAATATTATTAATTGGGTGAATATTTTTATTTTTATCAAAGTGCTTTTCGAATATTTTTTTTTACTTCCATCTGCTCACATTACCATTTCTTACCAAAACTGAGAGTGTAAAACTTTAAATCTCTTCAAATTATCTCAGAAGGAGCTTGGATGCATTTTTTCCATGTAAATTTTGAGGGAAATCTTGTGAATTTTGGCTCGCATTTGAGCCACGAGCAAGCAAGTTTTGCAAGTTTTGCACTCTGACAAAAATGGGAAAAAATAAGCCCGGTCATGACTGCTTGGAAGTTGGACTAATAAGGCACTCAGAATTTCAGGCCTTATAAATAGCAGCCTGCGTGCCATCAAAACTCTCTAGGACGCAAATGGAGTGATGGGGATTCACCACTGCATGATCTTGAGCTGCAGGAGTATTCTGGGCTCTAATTCAGATGTTAAGAGACTTAGGAAATGGGGAACAAAGGGACCATTTTTATCCTCAAATGTCACTGTACTGATAACCCTGCTCTGCAGATTAAGAGCAGGTTGCTCCATGAAGACGACCACTTGATTCACTGAGACAGAATACAAGACACCAATCAAACTAATAAAAAGTTCAGCATATAATCTAAACAAGCTCATTCTGAGTTATTATAACTGAGTCAGAATGACTATTGGGCATTAAATATTTTCAAACATTTAGCTTGCTTATAATTTGTAACATTCTGTTTTTGCTGCTCCTTAGGAGATGAAAGACCAAGCTAACACTAAACCAAGATTTTTTAGTATTATCTAAAGGCTAAAGAAAACTCCCAAAGTGTTTGCCAAACAGGTACTCACCATGAGTTAGGAAATTGGTGGTTCAAATGTCACGGGGAAATAGCATGTCAGTGCAAGTTCTTTAGTGATCAATAAAGTATTCTGCATTCAGGCTTCACAAAAAGGTTTCTGAGAACCTTCTCAGACTCCCCTAGGGACAATCCTTTGACATATTCATTGACACCTACTGGGGTAGTTGTCTTTTTAGTTTTGCTATAAGACAGCAATTTGCCACCTCATTATCAGTGTGATTGATGAGAACACCATCTGAAAATCTGTCACACGATGATTGTGGGCTTGACTCCTTCTCTAGATTGATCTCCTTAAAGACATACACTGATGTGCATGACAAAATGTTTTCTGGGGAGAGATGCCAGTGACAGGTTTTTTGAAAGAAACTGCAGTTTCTGCAAAAGCAATTGACTCTTCCCTCCCTCCTCCCCATCCCTCCAACTCTCTCTTTTTTCCCCTTCTCTTTGATATTTGTGTTTAAAAAGTAGAACATTAGACAGCATTTGCTTTTAATGGCATTCCAGAGCTGACTCAATCTATTGGCAGATGCAGTGGCTTTGGCACCAGTATGTGTGTGAGACACTTGTAGATATCTGAATCAAAAGTGCTTTTTAAATCAGAGATATAAACAGTGCAGAAATAATAGCCCTCACTAAGAGTCTACTAAACACTGCATCACTGCAAGGCTTTTGGGAGCTGGCACCATTTCTCCTTCTCTAGCTACTTGTTGCACTTCCATCCTCTCTCTGTCTCACTTTTACAGTTCTTCTGTGTGTAACAGCTGAACATCCCACATTTTTGTGCTTGTTCCATTTACTCATGGCTAACCCCACTTTGCAGGAGGTGTCTGTCCTGTTACAGGGAGGTGAGGCTGCCCTGTGGTGGGAAGCCAAGCAAGGTTTTCTCCCAGTAGCCTTATGGAAACCCAGAAGATAAAATTCCTCAGTTTGCTGGGTCTCTCCAGTGGCTGTGACTGGCAGCAGCTCAGTGGAAGTGTGTCTGGGCACATATTGCTGCCCAACACAGGGCTGTCCCCATCTGTGCTGCAACCATGGCAGATTTCTATCTAGGCTTCATTTAGGAGAGTGTTTCTATGATAACATCAAGATATCAATCAACAGGCCACCTTGGAACGAGCTGGAGTTCACACTGAAAGTCAAAGGACAGCTTGCAACCACTGTCTTTCCAAGTCGTGGTTTCTCTGCTGGGCAGACCCTGTCAGTGGGCTCCAGTTGGGTGCAGGGTGGCAGCTCATGATTTGGGGGCCCTTCCCTGTCCCCCCTTGCTGGTGGTGTGAAGGTAAAGAGCGTGGGACAGGGACTGGGCTGTGCTCTGCTCCTCACCCAGGTCCTGCCAGGTAGTGCAGGTGGAGCAGATGGTTCAGCTCTGTGTGGAGTCAAGGGTGTGCTCTCATGTGTTCATGTGAGCTCCTCAGTCTCATTTAAGATTGGCCTGAGATTTTAGATGCAGCCAGACCCTATGGAATAAACTAAAAACCCAAATATTTTGGCCAACCTAGATTGGCAAGCCATTTACCTGAAGTTTTGTAGGGTATAAACTCCATTAGAATCAATTTTTTTTTTTATTTTATACATTTTTATTTCCTGACAAGACAGCAGCCTCACTATTCCCTCTGTCCACTGGCAGATTTCCCTTCTTTCCCCTTTTTCACTCTGAAACAACTTTTCCAACAGAGGATATCACCATATTATTCACTGACATAAAACCGGCAAGTGACAGGACAATAAAGATTGAGTGCAGATCTTAGACTCGAAACCACAGTAACTCCTACACCCCAGAACGTTACCTTAACATGCAAAATGTTATATTAATTTCTTCATGAGTTCTACAGAATAACACTAGAAAACTGAAATTGTTACATAATTAAAACAAAACCATATCTGCATTCGACCTAAAAAAACCAGCCTTTCGGATTATTTTTCAGCAAACAGGTTTTTGGCTATTTGAATAGTACACATATTTTTTTTGGCTATTTGTCTGGGAAAAAGATATCAGGCTGTAAGATATTCAACGACCTGGTCCCTAATGAACAGTGGATGTATCTAATCCACTCTTCTGAAATGACTGTTATAGAAACACATCCAACTGTTAGTACAAAGATTTTCAAGCAAAGGTTGCCTTAAAGCTCTTCAAACATATTTTCATTAAATTACTGTAGAAAAGCAGCCTTTTAAAATATATTAGGTGAAGTCCTTGAGAGCTTTACTCCTCAGCATAATTTAAAAAATAGCAAATTTGCTGGTTAGTGATCTTTGAGTACAGAAAAATGTGCTACCTCTCACACCTTCTGTGTTTCACAAATATTACCTAAGGTCCAGCGGGGAAAGAGACATTGCAAGACCTGCCCTAATCCCTAAATTATAAACTGCTCCCAAGTTGATTTGGAATTCAGTGAAAGCCTTGAGGAAGACACCTTGGATAATGACTATAGTGTAGACCCTCAGCTGGTGCAGGTTGTTGCAGTCTCAGTGATTTCAAACAATGATGGTTTGCCCAAGGTGGTCCTTTGGCACATTCCAAGGCTGACAGTATTGGCAAAGTGAGAAACTGCTGCTCCATAAAGGGATTTTTGGCTGGTTCTGCATCAGAGCAGAGAGCAGCATCGCAGTGGTGAGGGTGCCCAGATGCTCCTCTCCTGGGAGGCAGCACCCAGCCTTCCTGCAGTGCCCCTGGGGCCGAGGGTGGCTGTGGAGGGGAGGGACCACATTGTGGAATGACTTCAGGCAATTAAAAGAAAAACGAATGAAATATCTGGCTGAATGCCAAAGTGAGCCTTTTTCTTTCTTTTTTTTTTTTTTTTTTCTTCCTTCTTCTCTTTCTTGGTCTTTTTTTTTCTCTCTCTCTCTTTTTTTTTTTTTCCTTCTTCGCTGCCAACAGTCCATGAAAATGGGAAGGTATGTGAGGAATTCCCCCACTTTTATATTCCAGCTCCCATCTATTGTATTTTAGCCGTGCCAGAGCAACACTGTTATTCTCCCATGCAGCCTGGGAAGAGCCAGTCGGACAAGACTGATGGCAGGGCCGGGGCTGACTGAAGAGCAGCTGAAGGAATCTGCTGATCAGATAGGGAAACAAGAGCACTGACTTCTGCAGCGAACCACCTTTTTGGGGGGGAATCTCTTTTGTTGCCTCTCTTTGATCTGAAGGAAAATAAACAGCCTTTGCTTAGTCATTCTGTTTGCAGCAGTAGGAGGTCAGCGGCAGCAGATCGACATTGTGACATCTCAGAAAGCACTGGGAGTTGTCCTGTTTTTACTCTGCTATTAAAAAAAAAAAAAAGTTCTTTGGGTTTTGTTGTACAGCAAAATGCTCTCCCCGTTGAAGCCAGTGGGAAAAATCCTACAGATGATGGCAGAGGTTGTGATTCACTCATGAAGCATTTTCTAATTATCTCCAAATTAATTGAGTCTTGCAAATGCCCTTATGAGGTAGGCTAATATTAATGGTATTTACCTGCCAAAAATAATGGCTCTGCCAAGCTGGAAAAGAAAATGAGAATCTTCATCATAACAGGGAGCTCTGGAGAGGCTACAAACCTGCACATTGCAGGTGCCCTCCATCCTGCACAGCAGAGATCTTTAAGGTCCCTTCCAGCCCGTGACTCTATGACTAAAGAAGAAAATGAATATTTATCCAAAGGTTCTTAATATCCCGGGAAAAACATGCTGCCTAAAGTGAAAACTACAACCATATAAATATTATGCCTAAAATTACACTGTCAGAAATTGAAAACAATTATATCCATGATTATCTTTTCCCCATTTTTTCTAAAAGTGCAACACAAAAAAATCAATTTTTGAGAAGAACAGCCTGCTTCTCTGCAGAAGCCCTGGTTGTAAAACAACAAAAACTTGTGAAATTTTAATGTTTTTTTATCCTCGCCTCAGCTTTTTTAGAATTCTCATTTCTGAGCACCTCTACTGAAATAACAGCAGCTCCCTCCCTGTGTGCATTCAAATACACATGCACCTAAATCCTCCTCATAATTGAGAGGATTCCACTGAAACCAAAAGAGCTTTGTATCCAAAAGCATGAAGAGGATGCACATGTACCATATTCCAGGGGATATGCAGTTTGACACAGGGATATGAGCAGGTCCGTGATTTAATGATCAGCAGCTGCAGCGGAAGGGATTTCTGGCCCAGTTTGAGTTGCCTGCATTCAGGGAGACACTCCAAACTTGCTTTATATCACATTACATAGCAACAGAACACAGAAAACCCAAGCACTTCTCTTTCTGAGCGTGGACAGTTGAGAGGCAATAAGAATCAGAATTAATAACAAGGAAATAACAACTAAGGAGGAATGACAACACTGCATACGGTGATGACGCCCTTAAATCATGCGGCAAATTTGATTCGGGGGCACATAAATGATTTATCTGGTAAATGTAATCGAGCACAGACTTTCCACTTCTCCAGCTCCCTTTCATTAAGGGCTCCTCGTTCAGGGAATGCTGTCCCATCTCATTTGTCTGTGTCTGCAGATGAGGAAATCCACAAGTTGTGCTGTTACTTCAAATAGCAGTTCCCGTGACAGCCCCGGAGCGGAACAGCCCACGGCCAAATTCCCCTCAGCTTTGGTGCAACTTCTGTGTCTGTAGAGATACAGGCTGAGCTGATACACCAGAAAGGATCATGTGAACTTGGTGGATTTATGTGGCTTTTGAGGAGCATGAAGAAGGGCTCATCTACATGGAGATTCTCGTGCCCAGAGGACTTTTTAAAGCCCAGTAGCTGCCTCATGTCTGTCGTTTCTAGACTGAAGTTGCAGCCTTCCTCTAGTCCCAGAACTGCTGTGGGGAAAGGTGTTGGTTCAGGGGCAGAAGGTGAGGTCCAATTCACCTTGCTTCAGATGTCTACAGGATACACTCATACACCTGAATCCATGTTTTAGAAGGATTTAAGGAAAACAGGCACTTTCATGTGAGCTTAAATTACTAACTTCATAGTCATATTTAATCACAAAGTCTGCTTATTTCTCTCCAGCACCTCAAAGGAGAATAAAGGTGATAATTCCAAAGTAGAACCATGTAAGGTTGGGAGGCAAGAATCCACAGACAGCACTAGAGTGGATTAGATGCAGTACTCTGTGCTGAGTTTATCATGGAGGCAAACTATAACTGAAGTCAGAACTGAGTGAATCAACTTTGGGTTTGTATCATCATAAATGATGACAGAAGTTAGCCCGTGGTCTAAGCCTTTCTTCTTTCTTCTTCCTCTTTTTTTTTTTTTTTTTTTTAAATATATTTCTATACAGAAAAAGCAAGTAAATAAATAAATAATGATAATAAATATACTTACAAATGTTCTTGTTTGGGGCATTCTTTTTTCTAATGATGGTATCTTTAGCTGACAAGTTAGCTGGCATTTATCAACCTTTTAAATCTGTGATTATACTGGAATAAACTTTTTCTTGCTAATATTGCTATAAAATAATCTATATATCTACAGTTATTATAATCTCGTTGGACTCTTGCACTTCTGCATGTTAATTAGCAGACATAGAAAAGTCAGCATAGTGGCTGGGAATTTTCTGACACATATGCTTATCAGATGAACCTGTTCTTGACATGTTGTCCTTTTATTGTTCCCTTATTTTATGTGAAAAAGTTAAACAAAGGTGCATAAAAGGTGCAAAAAAAGCGCTGCCCTTCATTGCAATAAAAATGCAAACAAAAAGCACCTTAAATGTTTGATATTATCAGCATTTTTACTAATCAAGCACCACAAACTGTGTCTTTTGCCTTCTATTTTTTCTTCCCTGCTCCCTTCTTCTCAGAGAGCAGATAGAAATCACAGTGTCTTTAGGCCTTGACACTATGGTTTGTGTTCACAATTTTTTGAAGCATTTGCATCTTTTCTCCGTGTATGAATAAAGATACAAGAGTAGAACACAAGTAAAAGAGGGTATCTTAAAAGAGAAGATCATTACAAAGTGTGGGGAGAAGAGAATGAGAAAGTCCCTCCCGTCTTTTGCCCCACAGTTAAAAAAATGTTGTGATCTTGGACGTAAACAGGAGAAATAGAGTCATTATAGCAAATTATGACATTGGGCACCTACTCAACAGACTCCTGATATTCTTTCTGGCATCCCCAGAATAGAATTTGCCTAATCAAAATGTTTCTGCCTATTTTCTGTGCCAAAGCTGTTTGGAATGTTGTTCATTCTGAAGAGAAAACCCCAAGTTGTGAAATCATAATTTTCAACCATTTTATTAAAATTAGGAACTCAAATATTGGGTGATTCCTAAGAGGCTCTTGGTCATATTACTTAGTGCAGGCTGGCAACAGCAACAGCGCTTCAAGCTTGTGTTTTCAGCTGATACTTTCTTGTGGTTCAATTGTACAAGATGCTAAAAGCCCCAATTTTTACACCCTTGCCACAGTCAGGCAAAGGTACAGCCCTCAACCCCCGATGCCATGCGTGAGCAGCGCTAATCTGGGCTGCAGGGCTAAGAAAAGCAGAGCTGAGCCGGCAGGGTGCACTCAGCTGTGTGCAGGCACCACACACCATCTCCTGCCAGTGACAGCTCACCAGGGCAGTGCCGGTACAACCCAAACAAACACAGCCTGAGGGGTGCCGGGGATCCGGGAATGATGACTTTGGATCCAGGTAACTGGTTCTGGTTTCGCACCTTGGCCTTTGCCCGTGTGCCCATGTGCCATGAGAATTAGAATCTCGTTTTTTGGTTTGTTTTTGTTTTTTTTCTGCAGAGCTAAATAGAGGATTCATCTGAAATGTGTCAGCTCACAGGGTGCAAAGGGCTGTACAGCAGGTCGTCCCCAAACGCCGCAGGAAGGCGCGTGGCAACAGTCCCGCTGAACGCACACGGACACAACACACACACACACACACACTCCTATTCGTCTGTTTATTTGTGCCTATTTTTTACTTGTCGTTATGCATATTTATACTTCTTTTTTAAAAAAAATATCTCCCAGTACCCGCTGTTCCTGACAGCTGAGCCGCGGCGGATCACACATGCACAGATGGAGGACTGCAGGAAACGGCACCGTGCAAGGATACGGAATTTATCATGGAAGAAACAGTCTGCTTCTCCAGCACACACGAAGCCTCTCCCACCTGGACACCTGAAACCATGTAAATCAGGGTGCCTCCTGTGTGTTTTCTCCTGAACCTCTAACCCGCTGAGCAGCAGAGAGAGCTGAGAGCAGTGCCTTCAATAGCAGGCATCAAAGTATGAATTACACATCGCTGTTCTATTGGTGAGATTAATTTATCAAAGATTTGCAGAAGCTGTAGTAAATAAAGGACAAACCCACATCAAAGGCATGTCTAGGTTGCTTTCTTAAAGGCTCTTTACAAAACAAGAAAAGATTATGGAGCAGTGGAGGATTAGGGGTTATCGAGTCCACCTGAAAGTGTCAGGTTAAAAAAATGTTTCATTGTTAGAGAACCATAGTGGATGTCTGATTTGATAAGCATGCTCAAAAGAATATCTCTTTCAAAAGATGTAGCAGGTTATTGATGAAAAATAAAATATTCACCTTCAATTTCAAATTGAGACCAGAATGTATAAGTAAAGCAAAAGGTACTAGTGAAGACTTTGGAAATAAACCCAGCAGGTGCAGATCTGTCTTTACAGTGAGGCTATTTAATGTTACAGTTAGATCTTGGATGCTGGGATTTGCTTTACCAGATCTTCACTTCTGTGTTTCCATTCACTGGGATTATATAGATTCAATCTCAGCATTGCAGAAGCCTCACATGTTCCCCAACTGAATTTACTGGACAGAATGCATCATTGGCAAGAGGAGAGTTGCTAGTTTTCTTCTAAAAGATATAGACATAAGAAAATAAATTTATATAGTCACCCTAACATGTGAATTCAAGGTGGAAATATGTTAATTTTTATGTGATATGCTCTTAACAAGTCATTAATTAATGTTTATCCATCATAAATCATACAAGATTTCTGTATGTTTCTGCCTATTTGAATCTATTTTTGATCCTCAGAGCTTTATCCATATTATACTGCAAGTTGGGTTGGATTTCTGGATTTCAAATTCCTCAGCCCCTCAGACTTGGGTTGGATACTGAAAACCACAAGATAAAGTCTGGTTCAATGTCTGACATCCACCAGCAGAAGTCAAGAGTTTGCTCCGAATACAGATCATCTTGTAAACCTTGACAAAGACCTTTTGGAGCAGGACTGCAAAAGTTAATGGACTTGCTGGATCACAAACCTATGCATAGCATGGAACATATCCTGAATGGCACCACAGAATTATAAAGTGTTCTTCCAAACATTCTTCCTCGTTCCCAGCTGCCTCTGCACTGTGAGGTTCTGACAGCTTTGTTTATTGTGTCTCATACCTGAGATCACACCTGTGGTCACACTGATGATCGAAACAGTTATAAAGGAAAAGTTCTGATGGAAAGGTGATTTTCAAAATGTAGAACTGACTTTTGCTTGAGTGACATGTGATGGGCCTGTCACCTCCAGCTTGTGTTTCGGATTTATTTCTGTGCAGTGATAATTAACAAATCACCTCGATGTGAAAGCTACATCTGCACTTCTTTTTTTTTCCGATTTCCTTCTTTATCTTTATTAGACCAATAGCTGTATACACTAAAAAAACCCCAAATAGTAACCTTTAATCAGAAGGACTAGCACTTTTTCCCTGTCTTTGTCTTCAGAAAAATTTATTGATTTTGTCCACTAATTCCTAACCTTGCCATTTTTCCTGACACCACATGAATATTGCTCCCTCTTCTTCAGGTTAGACTGTCTAAGAATTAATCTTGTGAGTGCTAAATAATGCTGAATTAGGACAGTTTACATCTAGGTTACAGGATTCAAAATACTTTTTTTTCCCCTCTGTTCTGCCCTTTGTTTCGCCTCTTTGATTTATTAACGGAGGCTTCTTTTTGATCTGGCTTTACCTTGTCAGTCCTTCACGTCCCACCCACAGACTTTTTATTTCTTTTTCATCCAGTGATGCTGGCAAAGAACTTTAAAAAAAAAAAAAAAAGACAGAGGGAGGGATTTGGGACTGTCATATAAAACCTGTGTTACTCACTTTTCAATATCTCATTGAACTTCTCACAGCTTTGATATTTTAAGTAGGTATCACAACAAAGGGAAACAGAAGTGACTGGAAAGGTAATGCAGTGTATTAGGCTTGTTAATGGCCCTGAAAGTCCCAGGAAAAACTTGCTGAAAGAAGGATCCTTTCCCAGGAGTACTATTTAATTTCTCTGAGAGGGTTTTCCTGGCGAATTAAAACTCTAAAGAGCACATTTGAGCAACGCAACTGCTACCTTAGCCCATGCCGTGTGCACAGTGACATTCATTTTAAAAATCCTTTTGTTCAAAAGTCTCTAGTAGAGAGATTTCTGGAGAATCTTTTCCTTCTTTTGCTCTGCTGCTGACATACTCGGGAAATGTAGAAAATTGGAAGAGAAAACTAAGTTTTTCCCACAAGGGAAGACCAAGTAAGTGGGAGGGGTATTTTAGTAAATAATTCCTCTTATGATTGTAAGTAATGTCCTTGCTCCAACACTTTAAGTTATTAAATGTGTCAGTGTGAAGCAGATTAAACATCTATTTAGAATAATTTTAGCAGTAGCACATAGGGGAGCCTAACAGGCAGAAGGAGTCTTTTGGGGCCATGGGAGATACTAAGCCTGACCCATCCTTCTGCCATATGTTTTCCCTATGTAATATAAACAAGACCATGAATGTCTTAGTACCCCACCTATAACCCAGGTGATGCCAGCCTGGATTCCCCTGACTCAGGGATTGATCCGTTCAGCCAGAGAATTGTGCTGGGTTCCATCACCTTGGCTCCCAGGCAGAGCTGGGCTTGTCTGGGTCAGCAGTAGGACTCATGCCAGAAACCACGTCTTGTTGGCTTTGGGAGGGGAGGCCAAGGCTCATTATTCCTGTCTTCTCCAGGTTCTTGCATCTCTGCCAGGTCTTATTCACTCTTTCCCCAAAAGTGATGAGGTTCCTCCTCTATTATTTGCACAGTGGATTGACCTGCTACCATCCAAAACAGAAGCTACCACTCCTTTAGGAGATGTTTCCATCTTTGCTTTTAATGTGATCCTTAATTTAATGCAACCTTTAATCACAATCTACAGTCTTAAATCTGTTTTCCCTGTTGGCCTGATTGATCAGCTGTTTCTGTTAGCTAGAAATAGCCTTTCAAAATCAGCCTGTTACTGCTAGAGGGTAACATGGGATGTTCTGATATTTGTACATCTAAGATAATAGAAACTTTCTATGACACCATCCTTTCTTTCTTGAATACGTAATGAAAACAGTCAAGTATTCTAAAATTCTTACTATTTTCAGTTATTCAACAACACAATAATGCTGATTGGATTCCACCACCAGAGGAGTTTATGCATTCTCAAAATCAGTGGTTGTTGACTCAAGAATGTAAATCTACTGCCCATCCTCAGACTGGGGCTTGGCTTTCCCCACTGCAGCCAACTCGCACCTCCCTTTGTGTGACTGGCTTTTGAAATTACATGTTTCAACAATTACATCTCTTCCTTTGGTGATCCCTCACATCAAAGATCCTTCCAATCTGACCTGCACATTGAGTTGCTTCAATTAGAGGGTGACCACTGCTTTAGCTTTTCGGACACTGCTTGTGTCTTGTGCCCAGGTTGTGGGACGGGGCATAATAGAGGGTTTCCAGTGGTAACTGGAGAGCAGAGCCCAGGGAGCTGCATCCCTGAAGCACCACCTGGCCATGCTCAGGCTGACAAAACAGCCCTGCCATTATTCCTCTGGGAAGACGGTGGGCTAAAACACAATGCCCCCCCCCTCAAAAAAAAAATAACCACAACAAAGGCCTCAAAGCAAGGCAACTCCATTTCCTGGGGCCTATCAACAAATGCTGGGCACAGAGGATAATGACTGACTTCTCAGGTGATGCCACGTGGAGGAACAGTTTTTGGGGTTTTTTTGGTGTTGTTTTTTTTCTTGTTGTTGGTTTTTTTTTGTTTTGTTTCGTGATTTTTTTTTCTTGTTGTTGGGTTTTTTTTGTTTTGTTTTTTGTTTGGTTTTTTCCTGTTTGAAAAAGGGTTTTCTGGCAGTTGTAACAACTGGAATAATTTTTTAATATTTTTTCCTAAATGATTCTTTCCTTTAAAAATATCAAGGCTGGGTCATATCATCAAATCTGAGAAATGCAAAGTTTATTATCAAACTTCAGATTAACCTTACAGTTGATACTTTTATAGAGTTAATTTTCTGTTATGTATTGTGATTCTGTTGGACTGGAAGCATCTCTGAAGCTATTTTTTCTCAATGAAAACAGTGCTGGAAGCACCAGAAGTTAGTGGCTGCAGTTCAAGTATTAGTATCCGAAACAAACTTGTGACAGAAAAGATCAGTTAAGAAGCTTTCTATTTATTTTTATTTATATTGGAGGCATAACAAGAAAGCTCCTCCACTCAAATATGCTGTAAAGCAGAAGAAGTGAAATTCTGGAGCAGAGTTGAGCAAAGACTAAGAAGCCACAGCAGAAATCACAAGATTTTTGTCAGCATTATGCTTTTCAGTATTGCTACTTGGATTTTTTCCAGAACTTTTTTGTTGTTGTTGTTGATACAGAGAAACCAGAGTTTCAGTCCTCAAAACAATTTTGGTTTTATGATTTTTTTTCCTTTTTAAATTCAATCTTCTGGTGGGTAAAGAGGATTATACTGTTCTTCATAACAGTCACTGTCCCACTTTTATTTTTCTGATTTTTTTTTAACAATCCCATGAGTTCTGTACTGCAACACTGAGAAGGTGCAGTGCAGTTTGTGTGAGGGGTGTGGTACTCGTGGTGCCATGATCTAGTTTGACAAGGTGTTGATCAGCCAAAGGTTGGGCTTGATGATTTCAGAGGTCTTTTCCAGCCTAAATGATTCTGTGATTCCATGACAGCTGCCAGAAAGGAAGATTTAATTTGTGCAATATGGCAGGCTCTGGACAAAGATCCAAGTCAAAGCTTTGCTCTTTTCATATTGTCTTCGAGTTAAGTATCCTCATCCTACTTTACAATAATATGTTTTTTAAAAAGCAAACTCATTAAGAAGCAAACTACACTCGTTTTGCTTTTCTAACACTTCCACCAAGAATGCCCAGTATTTGTGTAAATGCACTCTTAAATCTGGGTGAATATGTGTGTCAAATGGGATCTTTTCTTGTCCACATTAGGATCATTCTCTGTGTGTGAGTGTGTACCTGTTACACCTAGAAAATACTTACGACTGTTGATTTGAAATTCCAGGATGTGGCAATATTTGATTATCATTTTCTGCTCTCTGCTACACACTCCTGTTTCATTCAAATGCAGCTGTGGGTAGTAAACTCTTAACTCTACTGAATTCAACTCAACTATAAAATAAATATTTAGAGGTTTTAATTTTTTTCTTTACTATTACTTTGAAGAATATTATAAGAATTTTTTCCAAGTTGCATCCTGAACAGTCAGCAATGATAGTTTTTCTTTCCCGGATTCCTAAACATCGAGGGGCACATTCATGTTCCTGATTCAAGGCAAACAGGGCTGGCTGTATTAAAAATGGAATGCAAGAGGGAAGCACACTTGCATGTCCAGGCAAGAGTCCTGTGTCCATCCTAACCTGGGAACAATGGGAGAGGGTGACTGTGGATGGCTTAGCCGGGTCCTGGAGGACCAATCTCTGGTTACAGGGTGCCACAGAAGGTTTATTTTGCTGCCCCTGTTAGGAGAGTTGATCCAGTCTGCCTTCCACAATTGTTTATTCCCCAATAAGATATTTCAATCCCGTGGTCTTCAGAGTGCCCATTGAAAGCACTAATTAGTGATCGTTTAAAGTACTTAGGTAATGTTAACTCCGGCGCACAAGGGATGCTCTTGAGTCTGACCCCTGCTCATTCCTTTGCTTTTTGGAGCTTTGAAGACAATTGATTTTTGAAGACTGCAGCCTCCCCTTGAAAATCAGGGACTAAAAGAGTGGGGACCTAATCTTGATTCAGCCATTCATGCCACCCTTAAAGACATGTTTACTTTTTTTTCTGCTGGATGTCAATTAATAGATTTTAAAGTCAGTGAATTAACCCAATGTGAAAGAGTTTCGAGCACAATTGCATGTGGGCACAAAATGCTAATTATAAATAATCAGGCTCAAAAAAAAAAAAAGAAAAAAAAAAGAAGATGTGAGTGCACCTTAAATAGCTGATGGGAACAGGTTAAAAAAAGAAGGCAGGGGGAAGGATTTTCAATCCCAGTTTGAAAGTAATGTGCAGAATTACATGGAGGAGAATCCCAGTCAAAAGAATTGATAGGAAAGGTAAGTTGGAGATGACTTTTGCACACATTGGGTCAAACACAAACTGTATTTTCCCTTCACAGGGAAAAAAAAAATGCTCTAAGACTTTAATTTATACTGGCTTAAACAAAAAGGTCAGAGGTAGCCAAAAAGATATCTGGAGAACACTACCATAAAGGGACTTCTGCCTGGCATCCTTTGGCATCAGTTCCTTGCAGTGGGTGCAGTTGTATCCACAATTGTTGTACTTCTATCCTTACAGAGTTTTCGTCTCCATCTCTCCTATAAATGCCCTGCAGCAATGTTTGGGTTAAGAGCAGCAGCGGTGTCACCACATGCACCACCATCAGCACTTTTATTAGGTCTAACCCTTCTCAGAGCTCATGTAGATGATCTGGCCCAGCCACTCAAGGAATCCCATGAAATTCCCTGAAAAATTACTCTACTCCCAACCTACTGATTTTCATGACTTCCTGTTAAAAACTACCCAATTTAGGATTATTCGCTCAGCAGCTGCTGGGACTAAAGGATGCTCTGCACAAATGGAAAAGGATCCTCAGAGATTTTTCTGGAAGGGTGAGCTCAGGTTTGGAGACACAGGACGTCACCAAAAACAGGGTGGTCATGAAATGTCCTTCAAGAAGACCTGCAAGACCTGATAGGAAGAGATCCTTTCGTAGTAAAGCACCTGACCCTGTTTTAGGAATGAGAGGTGAAAATAAAGAAGCCTGCCCAGTTTCAAGGCAAAGAAGCCTTTTTCCAAATCAAAGAACCCATGGAGAATGACCACAGGAGGTGGTTCAACACCTTCACCTTTTCTAAGCACTTTTAGTAGCCTTTTTCATGCACTGAGGGAAATTCTCTTGGGAATGTTCCATCCCTGGAATTGCCCAGTGACAAGCTGGATGGGGCTCTGAGCAACCTGATCTAATAAAAGATGTCCCTGCCCATGGCAGAGGGATTGGAACAAGGTGGTCTTTAAGGTCCTTTCCAACCCAAACTGTTCCATGATTTTATGATACATGGAAAACAGACCAACAACTTCTTCCAATCCAGCAAAATTAGCTGAATCTGAGACTTTGCTTTTATGCTTTGGGGACTGGGATTTCTGACCATGAAGTTGTACTTAGCTCAGCTTTTCCAAAAAAAATTCTAATGTTTCATTGTCAAGAAGAAGGAGGATTTCTTGGTTGTATTTTTACCTCATATATTGGTATATTTAAACATTATTAGTAAATCAGCACAAGCAAGCAAAGCTGAGATTTCATAATAGTTTCCTTTCAGTGTTTATAACAAATCTTAAAAAGCTTCTTTCCTTGTAATTTCAGAGAATATACACTGTCAAATAAAGGACTTTTTCCTTGTCAAGGAATTAACAGAGTAACACTTGGAAAAAAAATCTTATGCACTCTAAATCAAATAAATATGCAAATCAAATGGGGGGGGTATCTTGAAATTAATTTTAAAAATCACTACTGTTTGTATCAGGTGAATGTCAAATAAAAACTTCTAGCTATAAAATGTGATTTAAATATTTCTTGTGGGCAGTATGCCACTGTTTCATTCATATGTATGTTTGACAGCAGGTTTGAATGCACTTGCTTCTTTTCATCACTGCTGCAGCTGTGTTTTCTCCAAAAGTTTATACTTCTTCTTTAAATCACTTTAAGTAGAAGAGAGGGAAGCGTGTTACATTTCCTTTCTCTGAGCACCAAATGTTCTGCCAGTGCATTTTAGACCGAAATAAAGGTGGTGAGTTATTTTGATAAAAAGCAGACTGTTGGGTAAACAGGGCTGCTACTGTGCAAAGGAGGGCAGGAGGTTGGCACGTGGTGATGGCTGGGAGAAGATAAATGGTAAACAGCTCGAGATACACCTATGCTCCTGCTAATCTGAGGGTGGTTTGCCTTTAAAATGAGAGACAAGACGTGACTCAGTGGGAGCAGGACCAGCCTTGTACCTGCATTGAGCCAGCCCAGCAAAGGGCTGGATAC
The DNA here is from genome assembly GCF_022539395.1 of Myiozetetes cayanensis. Taxonomy (NCBI): domain Eukaryota; kingdom Metazoa; phylum Chordata; class Aves; order Passeriformes; family Tyrannidae; genus Myiozetetes; species Myiozetetes cayanensis. Next base: position 55,810,887 of record NW_026087853.1, read on the forward strand.
CTCTAATATCACTGAGTGAACAACACAGGTATTGCTAAGTCATTGCCAAGCATGAAAACACTCTACATGGGCTGCATGATGCCTTTTCTAAACTTCATGTGATTAAAAACTGTAAAATTTATTTTAAAAAAATAAATTAATTAAAAATTACTGAAATTAAATGGGGAAAGAAACTCACCTATGGCTAAATTTGTATATTGGAAAGGACTTTCAATACTCCAATGGTTATTTACAATAGGATTAATTTCATTCACATTGGAGAATACCTATTATGTTTCTTCAGTTTATGCTCAAGCAGCTGTCCAATTAAAGGGAATCGATCTTCTGCAAAGCTTGTATCTGAACATTGCACTGCCCACTGTGCAGTATTGAGAGAGTATATGTATTTGAGAGAGAGAATTTGCCATGCAATTATGATCTCCAGAGGCTGGTTGGTGTTTTTTTTTGGTTTGTTGGTTTGTTTTGTTTTTTGGTGTTTTTTTTTTTTTTGGGGGGGGGAGGTATTTTTAATCCTCCAATTCCTTAACAAATTATCTTATCGATCTGCCAGAATGGAGTATTCCTTCCCCAGTTCCCCAGGTCAGTGAAAGGGTTAAAAATTCTCTATCTCTACCTCGATCTTTGCTGAAATGGTGTACGGGAACGAAATGGTTGCCAATTTGTTTGCAATGCATTCTGACTGTACGGGAGTTCTTTTTTGCCTGACAGGCAGGTGAGATCAAAGTGGTGCAGGACAAAAGGGGCTCAGCAGTGATTTGTCAGGGGACGAAAGGCAGTCCTGTCTGGGAAAGTGGCTGTAGCCCAGAACGAGCCTTCAGATCACTAACAGACTAAAGAAATCGTGGCATGAGAAAAAGTACAGCAAAAAAGGTTCAAAGGTCAGTTTTATTTGGTTTGGATTATTGGTGCCTCCTTTTAAACCAAAGAGCAAGAAGGAAAAAAAAAAAAAAAAAAAAAAAAAAGAACAGGCTAATAACCTTTGTTATTGTCCAGGAGAGAAAAAAAACCTCTTTTGTACACACTGCTCGGGGATTGTCTGTAATTAAAATGCTGTTGTTGGATCCAGGACCTGATCCTGCAAAGTTTTGCTCGTGTGAGTAATTCTGCGTTGCGTGAATAGTCCTGTGGGGTTGCTCACGTGAATAAAGGTTGCTTTCATGGCAAAGGGGTTTGCAAGTTCAGGCACTGTGTTTGGTTAGAGGATGCAGGTGTGTCTGTGTCTGTGTGTCTGCTCAGAGGTGGGTGTCCCTCTTTCCAGGCAAAGAACAGGTTTTAATGAGTGACCTGAAGAAAAAAAAAAAAATTGAATCTTTGAAACCCCCAAATTTAAGACAAAAGCAAATAAACAATTTTCCATAACTGTATTCTGCTTCTGTAAAGTACAGGTGATGATGAAACCCTCTGTTCTCTGTCATTACAGATGTTTTTCTGGCAGTAACTTCACTGATTTATTTCAAGGGACCCCTGTGAATCCACTATAGGTGACTCCAGCAGCTCTTATCTTCCAAATATTCCTGAGCAATATTCCCTACCTGAGAAGAAGCTCCTGCACAGCTGCCTGGAGGGGAGGGAATTGCTCTCACACGACAGGCAGCACAGAAGCAACAGGGGAGACGATGTGGACTGATCAACCCCCCTGTTATCACAACAAAATAATTGAGTCTGAGGTGGTAACACAGACTGAGACTGTTCTTCTTGTAGCAGTATCCAAATATCTTTGAAAAGTATTCCAATTTGTACTCCTATTGAGGTCTGATACCTGAGATCAGTTTTTAAGGAATAATGTTGCACTTGGATGTAGCTGGAGCACAACTCCACGTATCACCCTTCACATGTGAACAAACCAGCTGCTTCTGAGACAAACAGATAATGGTGTCCTGGACCTCACATAAGGGATCTGACTCCTTCACATTCCAGTTCATCCTTTTTCATATGATGAAGTGCCAGGAGGGAAAAATGTTCCTGGGATAGGAACCTCCACCCTCTGTGCAAGCAGTCAGTGGATTTACTGATTAAGTGTCCAAATCAGGACACAAGTGATTTCAGAGAAGAAAATAAACCTGAGTTTCCACAGACTCTTGGGGTTCCAGTGGTCTAGTTTAGGTAGTCCTGCAGTTTTGGATTGAGGAATGATCCTGGTTCCATCCTGATGGCAGTCCTAAAGCAAGAGCCATCAGCAACCGAGGAGCTGGGATGAAACAGGTGCATCCAAAACAGAAGCTGATTTTTCTTCACTTTGCAGATTGCTGTCGTGGTCAAGTTAGGCTCTTTGAGGTCTCTGAGCCAAAAGCAAAGATCAGTAGTGTCTGAAGGAGTTGCTTTGAGCTCAATTTTCTGTGCACAGAAACCAGCCCCCTGTAATTCACTGACAAGCCAATTCTGTAAGATGCATCAATAATTTTTAAATGGATGAAAGGAAAAATTCTGGTCCGTAACACCCACCTAAAAAAAGCCTCAGTAAAGCCACCTAAGATGCCAGGATCTATGGGATGCAACTCACCTATCCTGGGATTCTTCAGATGTGATGAAAAAAAAATCACCTGCACTTACCAGTCAGCCATCCCAACCAGAGGAGAGAGGAGGAGGATTTCATTTCCTGAGAAAAATACCAGAAAGAAAACAGTGAAGAAGGATCAGATGTGGCAGTAAGGTTTAGAGATGGGAAAAGTAGTGTTGGCCATTAGATCCTAGTTCTGCTATTCTGAGTTTATGAGCTTGTGTTACTTAATTCTAAGGAAAGGAAGGTGGCTGCCAAAGCAGTACCGAGGGAAAGATCCATTACAAACTCACCTGTGGCTTCCAGCACGTGTGGGATTTGGCTGTGGATGTTGGTGATACAAAGATTTTCCCATAGCTGACACCTCCCTGAGCACTCAGGCCTCACATGGAATCTGGGATCTCAGCACTGAGTTACAACATTCAGCAGTGTTGCACTTGTGCAACGTAAAGACCAGCAAAGAAAATGGCCCTGAGCTCTTTTATTGATCCCAATATATCCCTTTGCCACCAAAAAGCCTTTTTCAGTGGGTAAATACTCTGCTGGGACTCAAAATCACTAATTTAAACCAGAGGCTGCAAGTAGTGAGGAGGGGTTGGAGTCCTTCCCCTGTTGCTTTGCAACACTGGCTTGTCACAGACAGTCCTCAGTCCCTTTCTGTGTTGTCACCTATCACAAATTGCATCTCCATCTTCCTCCTAAGGTGCCTCAGGTACATCATTTATTTGTTCTGGTTAATGTTGCCAATTTGGATCATCACTTCAATGAGATTTTTCTGAGAACAGAAGAAATAGTAGAAGGCTGTCTCAGATTAGAAAGTGCACTAGGATAACATGCTATTAAATTATTGAAACTCCCTCTTTATGTTACAGGTGACAAATATACCTTCAGGTCTGGCAGCTCAGACAGGCAAACTGGGTTGAAACAGGAGAGCCAAATTGTCTTATCTACCCAGTACTTTCTTAAATGTGCTGTCTTAGATACAGGATGTCTAGAGCATGGTGTTAATCACTTGATTAATACCCTAATTAATGAAAAAATATCTGTTAAATGCTGCAGAGGAGTGTCATAGGAACTGAAGCCATGTCTGCTATGTGGGGCTACCAGCGACAGGACAGGCTCCTGGTGCTGGATCCCTCTGCCTTGCAGGACAGCAGGTGCCAGAGGGGAAAGGGCAGCCAGCAGTGAGGTAACAGGGGCTGCTGGGGCTGCAGGAGAAGCCAGAGAAGAGGGTTTGGTATCCAGACATGGAGCACTCCAGAGAGGGAGGCTGAAACTTTATACAAAAGGGAAGTCACTGCGGTGACATCTCAAATGACACCTGCCCTGCTCGGCCCAGCTCAGGGAAGCACTGTGAGCTCTACCTTGAAACGTCGAGGCTGAAGTGCCCATATGAAAAGAGAACATTTCCCAAAGGAAGGCAGGGGGATGCAGCAGTGAAAAGAGATGAATTCCTCCTTGTTCGCTCGGCTGGTTGTGGGAATTCAGGGGGTAGGACTTGTGCTTTCACAAAATAGGGAAAAAAAAGATGAAGAAAGGTCATATGTGTTTTTTTCTCAGCAGCTTGTTTCCTCTAGGGAATCCCGGGTCTATTAAGACAGACCTTTAATCCCTCTGTGGGATTAAATTCCCCCTGTGGGAAGGGTCTATACCTGCACAGTATCAAGTGGAGGCCACTTTTCTGCTAACATGGGTAGGCTCCTGAGCCCGGCCCCATGTTCTCCCTGACAATGGTCACCTTCTGGGTGACCACTGAAATTCATCTAAGACACTAATTTTGAGTTTCTGTTGTTCTCTACATAACGTTCTTTACATTTGAAAATTGCACAACCTCTCCTTGCCCGTACTCCTCCTGACTTCTTGGCCCTCTTTCCTATCCCTTGATCCTGGTGGAGCTTCGAGACGCTTTGCATCTTGACCTTCTTAGGACAACATAATGGGATTTTTGGGGGAACAGCCCAGCCATACGATGCAAACCTTGATCTGAAGCAGTCTTAAAGGTTAAATGCAACAGTTGATCATCTTCAGTTTGGAGTGGATAATTCCTGGCACTCTTTTTTTAGTTCCAGGGACGTACGTTCACGCACGTGGCATTTCCCCAAGTCAGCTACTTTCAGTTTTATCTCTGGTTCTTGGGCATCCCGTGCACAGACCTAGGACTGACCCCTCTGCCTCTGTCATCTGATTTTTGCAAAGTGTTGATCCAGCCACAGGCTTGGAGAAAGAGAGATCTTTTATCTCCGGGTAACCCAATTCCCAAAGATTTGCAGGACTGAGCGAGACCGTAACAAGCCTCTGATTGTGAAAAGTAACCGGGGGATAAGTTCTAAAAGTAGTAGGAGATTTGTCTGAATAGCAGGTCCTTCAGGCACAAAGTGCAATTCCACCATGGATGTGGGCCAGATGCTTCTCTCAGGTACCCCAGTCTTCTGTGTAAATCAGAAGAAATGCTCTGAAGATGATTTCAAAAACATTTGCTGTGTTACCAAAAAAAAAGGAGGAAAGTTTTTCCAAGAGCTCGGGCTATCAGGTGATGATTGAGATATCAAAGGTGTGAAGGAGGTCTGTAAACATGGCCCCCAAATCGTCAACAAATTACATTTCTATTGTTTTATACTCCCTTTCTCCCTCCGAAACATCCCATATCTCTGGCCCTTGGTTATTTTCATGGCTGCAGTTTACAGTTCTGTGTTGCTCTGAATATCCCTATTGTAGCCTGGTTTGAGCCTGCCACACATCTTTGCAGGCCACGTGACAGTCATCTAAACCACACCGTGGCACATTTTTCTGTAGTGTGTTACATTTCTTCTACTGTTTCCTTTGTGTCTTGTGTTGAAAAGGAGTAAGAGACAGTGGTGGTGGTGGGGGAAAGAGTGGGGTTTTTTCCCTCTTTAATGTTCCTGCATTCATTGTTTTGAATATTTTCATTCAGTAAACCATTAAGAGATTATCTGAGCACAACAGAAAATAATTTTTCTAGTGATAAGATTGGGTCTGATCCAAATTCACTGGCATTAAAGAAAAGGCTCTTAGTGAATTCCACGGACTTTGAATGAAGGATTAATCCCTCGGTCCTCAGACAGAGAAACTCTTGCCAACTTTAGTAGGCATTTAGTGGGAGCAAGAAATTTAGGCATTTGCATTTTGAAATAATAATAATTATTATTATGATAACAACAATAATAATAATAGCGGATCTCGATTATATCACACATGCTTTTAACCTAAATACAGACATTTAAAATTGCTAATCAATTTGTTGTCTGAAGGGCAATGTACCACTAGCTTGTATAATATGTATAGAATCGACTGTATCCTCCTGAACCTGAAGACTTCAGATTGTTTATTCATAAACTAAACTAAAAAAAAAGGCATTATCAACACTAAAAAAATTTTATTAACATAAAATTAAACTAAAATCATGAGTTGATAGAGGGGGAAATATTGATGTGCCTGCTACGTGTTTAACATTTCTTTCTATCTGTTTTCATCCGAAATTATCCAAATCTTCTTTTCTCCACCTGAGAAAGCAACCTGGACCTTGGAAGCTCTGAATTTACTCCCCGGAGCTTTCCTCCTCCACCCTGCCTTCATCCTGCTTTCCTGGAGCTAACAGCGTACAGTACAATAAACAGCACTGCCTGCCCTTATAGAAGGTGGTAACGTGATGCTGTGTGGTCTGGAAAGTCATTTAAACGAGATTATATTGTTCGCAGGGTGCAGAATAACCCCGCTAGGAAAGCACAAAGAAAATAAAATACAACCGAATAAAAATCAGCCGAATTTTAGAAGCTCTTCCCCTTAGTATCAGCAGGTGTGAGGGAACTGCACCAGGGAGGAAAGCTCCGCTCGGAAGGTGCCATTAGCACATCGCAAACAAACACCTCATCAGCACCGGGGCTGTTTTCCTTGGGACCTTCCCACGGTCCACATCCGAGCAAGGATGGATTTTTAATTGGTGAAGGAGAGCAAAAATTTTTTTTTTCCCCCTAGGTTGTTTTTGTGGTGTTTTTTTTTTTTTTTTTTCCCCTCCCTGCTGGGGGCTCCACCCACCTCCTCGGTATTTATTGCTCTACAAATTGTAACTTCCTTCTCGTTGGAGTAGCGGGCCGGTCGTAAATCAGAGCCGGGGGCGGCGGTGCTGGACCGCGGAGGAACAGCAGATCCCGACTCCACACCAGCGCTAGAGCCCGATCGCTGCAAAATCTGTGTCTGTTAAACTTTATTCCAGGTTAAAGTCACCGACTGTTTAAGAGGGGGCTCTTTCAAAATTTTGCCCTTTTTTTTTTTTTTTAAATATTCTTTCATAAATTTACGTGCTACTTATACAGAAATTAAATCGCCATAAAGATCCATATCCGACTGTATATATATTCCTTCTCCGAGGGTAATTAGTTCAGAGTACAAGTGCTGTACGTGCTTAGAAGAGCGCACGCCGTAAGGATAAAAACATCTGTCTCAAATGCTCACTTTTACCCAATGACTTTCCAGGAGCAGCGCTGGTTTTACGGCTAAGCTGAAAGAAGGCTTAGAAAACGCTCCGTTAGCGAGATATGAGGCATAAAGAATAACAGATACTTCACGTGTTCCATTTAAAATCACACATTTCGAGCGAATTAGTAGATCATTATCAGTTGTAATTCTAATTTAGTTGCGTACCGTCTAGAGCTCATTCTGCACTCCCCCCACATTAAGTAACAGACTCAAACTGCTCTCTGATTATTACTTTGGGGCTACGAGGAGCTTTGGGGCATAATTAAAAATATTTCCAGAAAGACTCGGTAGACCACATCTGACGTCCCACCCCCTGTTAGAATTAGACCACATCAAAGGGACCCTTTTTGTTTTCAAAAATGGTCACCAGACAACTTAAAATATACAAGAGTGGGCTTATGTTTTATTGTATAGATGTCTGACTAGAGCAAAACGACTTAAGGTTGCTCGCTATTCAGTGCTCTACCAAGTGAAACAAGGTAGTTACGGCCCTTTGATATTTCCGTGGAGGTCGTATTCATTTCATTTGAAAGGGGACCATTAATGATAGACCTGTAAGTGTTCCCCTCCCTAATAAGTCAGAATACACATCGCTTGGGAAGCCTGTCTGTGGCAGATGCCCAGGGCGGAAAGATTTATAGATGATGGTGCTAATTATGAAAATGTGATCAAGATGGAAGCAATTTGAGCAAAAGTCATTAACGTGTTACTCTTCCACCCACTAGTCTTTTTGGTTTATTACTGCGGTGGAGGGGGGGTGGGGGAACGGGAGGAGGATCTTGCGGGATTGGCGTGGTTTTTTTCAGAGCGCTAATGAAAATGCCCTGCAAAGCCCGAACTGTAAAATGTCAGCTGCGCATCCACAGGGCGATGCACCAGGCTCGGGACAGACCCGAGATTTACTCGGAAGAGATCGCTATAATTACTGTCAGTAATGATGTTTTATCTCCCCTTCAAGCTGTGCCGGTGAAAGCATCTTTCAGGAGACCCGTGGCACGTTAAGAGTTTGGTGTGTTTGGTTTTTTTCTTTTTTTTTTTTTTTTTCCCTGCTACCACTGTTGTCTCGTAGCTCGTCAGAGGTTACGAGTCCCCAGGACACGATTTACGGTGCATCCCCGAGAGGAAGGTTTTCCAGAGAGGTTCTTGTTTTAGGAGGGACTAAAGGATTTGGCCCACAAGCAACTTCCCCCCACCCACCACCGCGCCCCCGCTCCAAGACTGGGCTCCTGCACATTTATGTTTTCACGTTTTTACGTGTATACAGTGCTTTAACTATTTTAATTTCCAATCAATATACTGGAACCACTTGACTGTCTGGCAGTGGCATTGTACAACAGCAGCAATAAAGAATTAATTGTACAAACATTTATCATCCCCAGATCAAACTCTCCTTGTGAGGCTGGGGCTTAACTTGAGGAGAAGAAAAGGGGGAGGAAGGGTGGTAATGGCGGAGAGGGTGCTTGTGGGGTTTTTATGTGTTTCCTTTTATTCCAGACGACCATATAATGGAAAGCCTTTTAGCCTCGGAGAACTACTAAATATTAAGCACAGCTTAAAACAGGGAGTCGCTTTCGAGATAGTTTCGTCCTCCTGCCATTCCTTTTAGGAAAAGGTCGTACCCCTTCCCTTATTTTCCCACTAGTAAAAGCTTCCTCTTTTAAAGAAGTCTTTAACGTGTAAGAAAATCCTCGTGCTCTACATAGGAAGGTCTTTTTAAAAAAATTTATAGATCTCTTCATGTTCACCAATTCCGGGAAAAAAAAATATATATATATATATTGATCAAGGTCAAACGCTTGAATTCTGACGTGACTCACTTCAAAGGTGTATTTGTGTGCCCTTCAAGCACATTAATACTAATTATCTCTCAAACACTTCCCCAAAACTCCTACTGCCTGTTTCAGATGCAAATCTAATTAACGAGCTGCCTTTGAGGAGCACACAGGGACAGCGTAATTCACGAAGCTGTTGAACCTTTTGCCTTCTTTTATATTTATTTATAGGTAGCTCCATCCTATCTTGAAAGCGTAGGCAGTTGTGTGAAGCGACATGGTAGCGAGTGCAGATCTGCTCCAGCTAATGAGACTTTCCAGGCACCGGAGTTAAGAAAAAGGATTAGCTCCGACTTCTCGCAGATCCATTTAGGGATGTAAATCATAACACTTGCCGGGTCCTACTTTGTCTAAGTTAATTTAGAAATTATTAAATCTTGAGCGCTCTGTCTAAATAACGCGTATTATTTGTAACCGTGAAGTGATTGATTTAATAATAACTGTTTGCTCTCGGCACCGGGGGTAAAGCGGGTGGGGGGCACACACACAGATACACTGTGAGCAAACCCTGACGCCTGGGTGAGACCCCCGGGGGTGCTCTGCCCCTCCCCGGGAAGCCGGGACCCGCATCCCTTTTCCCTCTCCTCTGCGCACATCCAAAAGCCACCTCCAGAAGATGTTTTGCTTTGAGCATCAGCACCCCCTCCCCACCATCACCACCCCCCCCGGCCGCGGGGGCTGCGCGGGGGGTGGCGGAGCTCGGCGGAGGGTCCGCGGCTGCTCCGCGGCTCCCGGCGGGGCGGGCGGCCCCCGTGCGGGGGTGTGCGGTGTGTGGGGTGGCGGGAGAGGGATGCTGTGTAATTTTATCCACGCTGCACTCTGGGAGTTCACACGAGACTGATACCTTTTGCCTCCTCTGCTCTGTATCAATTGGTCGCAGATCAGGCTATTGTTGCAGGAAGCTGCTTTTATTTCTATGCTCCGTCGATCAACTATTTTCCCCCACAGTCTCTTGCCGAAATTCAGCGGGTCTCTCCCTCCCTCCCTCCTTCCTCCTGCCTGTCTCTCACGCATGCCGTCTGTCTATCTGGAAACCCAAGGAGAAGGCTGATCACGGCAGCTCCATCTAACACAAACAGCTGGGACTCTTCGGTGGCCTTTTGCCGATGTCTATTGATTTAAGTAAATCTGAGACAGATAAAAGGGCCGGATCGAGGCTTGATAAAATCTTGCCAATGCTGCACGGCTCGAAACAGAGTGTGCTCGGCAACTGCGGAGTGCTGCGAGCAAGACGGCTTTGATGGGACCCCTGGTGCCGCTCGCTGCGAGCCTCGCTCTCCCCAGCAGACCAAGCGCTGCGGCCATCATGCCACAATGGTCATAACTTGGATCCTGTTCCTGAGTTTGTTGCAGGAGCCGTGGTGCCCGGGCCGCGCCTCGGGGGTGCCCGGAGCCTCCCCGAGCGTCCCCCGGCCGCGCCGGGATGCGGGGGGTCGCGGCGGCGTCTACGAGCATCTCGGGGGAGCGCCCCGGCGCAGGAAGCTCTACTGTGCCACCAAGTACCACCTCCAGATCCACCCCAGCGGCAGGATCAACGGCACCCTGGAGAAGAACAGCGCCTTCAGTGAGTACCGGGCGCACCTTCGCCCGTGCCGCGTCCCCCCGGGCCGGGCTGTGCTGGGAGGGGTGTCCCTGGAGGCCCCGGCGCCGGCGGGCAGCGGGCGCTGGACGGGGCGGACGGGGCGGTGGCGGAGCCGCTCCCGCCCTCCGCTCCTGCCCCGCGCTGTCCCGGGGCCGGAGCCGCCCGGGGGCACCTCCCGCTGCCGGAGCTTTCGCCCCCTCCCCTCGTCGGGCTGGGAGAGATCTCGCCCCTGGCGTTTCGGGAGCCCGCGGCTCCCTTCCCGCTGCCTCGCACTCCCGGCTCCCGCTCTGTCCACCGGGGACTGGCAGCACCCCCTGCCCCCGAACAGGGCGGGGGACCCCCTGAGCCGGCCCTGTGGGGTCCGGGGACACGACAGGCGGGGAGGGTCTCAATTCCGCCGGGGCAGCGTGGACCCCCAAAGCCCGAGGTTCCCCCGACGGGGACCGGGACAGCGCAGCCCGCTCGATCTGTCACTTGCCGTCGTTGCGCCGGGGGCTTCCCACGCCAGCCCTGCCCCGGCCTGGACCGCTGGGCAGCCCAGCCCGTGCCCTCGCATCTCCCCTTCACACAGTCCCTGGACCTTTCCGAGGCGCGGTGGGCTGCCCACGCCTCGCCCACCCCATCCCATCCTGTCCCAGCCTGGCTCCCGCGGGGGGCTTGAGCTTCCACCGGCTACATCACATCTGCCCCCTTTGACATGTGCCGGGGATCGGCGGTAATTAAGATGAAAGGGGATATGTCGGGAGCGAGGGGGTTCGTGCGAGGGCGGCCGGAGGGAGGAGAGCGGGGCTCGGCACCGCCGCTGCCCCGGGGGGAGCCCCGGGCGCCCCCGCACCCAGCCCGGCCTCCGCCCCGGCCCCGCCGCCCCAGGAAGCGTAAATCCCGCCTGGCGATGGCACACAGAGATAGGGAGATCTCAGGGATCTGTCTGAAGTCCATAAAGGAAAACCACTATTTCCTAGAGAACTCCCCCCCACCTCGCTGTCAAAGCCCGGAGAAGGCTCCTGCAGCAGCGAACCGGTGCCTGATTCAAAACAGCTGCACCAAGCCCAGCCCAGCCCTCCCAGGCCAGCAATCCAGCTCTGCAAAGGGGACAGGCCCCTGGCTCTGCCTTGAGCACTGCCCAAGGGCTTGGATGCAGGGGTCACCTCTTGCCTCCAAACACTCCCAGAAAGTACTGAGCCATCAGGTCACGGCTGGAGAACTGAGAGCAGGGTTTGAGTGAGCTATGCACGTACAACATCTGAGTCCTGCCTCCAGCAGCGTCCTGGCACCTTTGGCTGGACATAAATATTGTGGCAGGTACTGCACCTGTGACACTTGTTGTGTCGGAGACCCCATCTCTGATGGCCTGAAAACCTCTTCCCTTTTAATTTGTCTCAGACAGTCATACAGTCCTTGTCTGGAGGGCTGCACTGACCTCTTAAATGACAAGTTCCTTTTGTGATTATGTACATGGCTCTAAAATGCAGCTGATTCACTCTGTTTTACCCTCTGGAAACCTCAGCAAGGGCTTTGTCCTGAAACGGGCAGCTTTGTGACTGGTTTCAGTAAGTCAAGAGCTCTTGTGTTCCTAAGCATTAAAGAGGATTTAAACTTTTTTTTTCTATGCACATGGGATTAAGTGAACCTCTAGTTCAGTGTCAGATCTTTCTCATTTTTGAAAGAGTTCAGTCTCAATCCATCATCTCGGGATTTCTTGCCCACCTTGTCCCAAACAATTCCCGCACCATCGTTGCTTTACGTTGTTCCAAATAACAGTAGTTTCATTCCCATGATTGCACTGGGATTTTGACGTGAGCCAGGGAGAAACTGTGAAATCATACTCTGCAGGTAAGCAGTCATGCAGATTGTATCTCAAAGAAATTACACCTGAGCAGTAACAAATCTCGTAACTGTTTCTGTTTTTAGGTATTCTGGAAATAACCGCTGTTGATGTTGGAATCGTCGCCATCAAGGGCTTGTTCTCTGGCAGATACCTGGCCATGAACAAAAGGGGCAGACTTTATGCATCAGTAAGTTTTACTCAAGTCTGGCATATGCCTGTCATTTCCTCTGGGGAGCACTGATTTCTCATAAATAAGCATTTCTAGGGAAAAGGGTAATGTTATGGCAGATTTTTGTCTGGGATTGTTACAGGCAACCAACTGACCAGCGTATTCTTAAAAGGGGAATGAATCCATGGTTTTACTTTCTTACTGCCTGTAAAGCCAAAAGTACATGGGATGTATCTCCATGTACTTCCAAAGAATGTGTTTGACAAAGGCATTTCACGTGGCCAGAGTTCTGGGAACTTGGGTGCACAGATAAACACTTTGTGAGCCAACTGTTGCAGTGCAGAACATCCATCCCTGTTCAGAATTGTCTGTACTGATATTTGATGTGGATCTTGGACACTGGCAGAGGATATACGTGTCAGGTAAAGAATATCCAGGCATAACTGAGCATTTGTGTCACAGGAAAGCAGCCTCCTGCTGGGAGTTTCTTTGCACAGAGCACTTGGTTGGGCACTGAAAGGATTTGTGGGTACTAAAAGGCAGGGCTATAGCTACTAAAAGGAAGCATGAGGAGGTGCAAGAAGATAAAAGGTAAAAATCAGCACCTCATTTTACTCTTGTGACCTAATTCTGAGCCCTGATCTGTGAGATAAAATATGGTTGGTGATGATATTTGTGCCTTTTCAGCCTAAACAGTATTTCCACTCAGTGAACAGAACACTTCAGCTTAGACTTCTTCACATTCAGGGACAAACTAATGCACATTTGTCAGTGTGTACTATACACATTATCTTCCTGCTTGGGTTTCATCCATTGTCTTTGATTACATCCCAAGCAATCTCGTGTTCTCTTACTGCATAACAGCCACACTGTGCAGTGTCTCCAGGAATCCTGGGGTATGGAAGCAGATTAGAAGGTGGGAAATACGGCTGGGTGAGATTTGCCTCCTCCAACTAGGAATTGGATGTAATTCTGTTGATTTGAACAGCATCCCTGAGCACTGTGAGCTTCTCCCTTGGGAAAGCAACTTAGGTAATACAATCAACTCTGTTTTCTCCCCACTTTAACACGTTTCACTCCACCTCTTCAAGAATGTTCTGATGGTGTTTACAACCTATCTTCTGTAATGTGTCTCACGTGATGCTCGCTGATAAAGGGGCCTGTGTGCAAAGATGATGGTTCTTTGCTGGTGCAGAGAAGCAGATCACAAACAATTTTGGCAACGGAAATTGCAACCAGAGAGGAATGAGGACACAGCAGCTCTGCTGTGCCACTTCTGTGATTCTGTGCCACTTCTGATTAAAATGGGCACCTTTTCAATGGAACTCCTCCATCAGTTCAGAGCCAGCATCTGCCTCAAAGAAATTATTCGGAAGGATGATTTTTTTCAAGTTCTTTGTCAACTTTCTCTCTTTCTTCTTCAAAATAGGTGGGGTTTTTTTCTCCTTCAGATTAATTAAACTAAGACTAAAGAAACTCTGAGCAAAAAGCTTCTCTCCTGAAGTGGAGAAAAGCCTAGAGCAGGATAGCTCAGAGACTCCTTTTCTCCCTTTCTAGTTTGAGGAGCATCAGGCCATCCTGAAGTTTCTTCAGCCAAAGACTATCAACCATGAAAGGTTTCTGTATAACTAGGAATGAAAATTTTTGCTCTTCCAGCTCAAGTTTGAGAGGGACCGCTTTAGACTTGTGTTTCAGAGCTGCAGGGACAATCCAGGGAAAGCTTTTCTGCTCCAGCTTTTTTTCACAGAAGCAGCAAGGGTTGAGGGCTCAGCTCAGGGGAAACTCCCTGTCTTTGCTTGCTTGGAGAAAACTGTCCAACAACTTCACTGATATTGCTGATCCAAGACCCTGTGCCAGGCCCCTCTTTCAAATAAGACTCAATAATTCAGGGCTAACTTTACAGGAAGCATTTTATCAAATAGTATTGGAATAACCCTGTTGTCCCTTGCTTCCTCAATTTTCTCATGACAATGAAACGAGCTTGTCAGGCCTGCAGAATTCCTTTGTGTCCTTGGCAGATCGTGATAATCCTCTAGATTTATCCCCTGTGATAAACCCTCTGCAACCAGAAGGGGGGCAGACAGCAGGACAAATCCACTGCCATATGGTAGCTGTGTGGGCTCCAGCACCACAGCACATGAAAACTTGTCCCTGCGAGGAAGGGCGCTTCCGTCCTACAGCTGGGAAGCTGAGACATGTGGAGCCTTTTAAAATCTTGTTAAACGCCCATCAGCATCTCTGGTGAGTGAACAGCATCAGAGACATGTTGTTAGCGGGGTCTATGGCTTTTCTGGCCCCAGCCTGGCTACCTGTGCCTTTCCCATGTCCTCCAGAGGAGCAGGTCAAAATAAAATACCTCTATAAGGACCATGGTAGCAGTTCCCTTCTGCCTCCATGCTTCACACACTGAAATCTTAATCACACAGGTACAGCAGAGACGGTCTTGCAGTTAAGAAAATATGTACAGTGTGGGAGGTCCTTTGTGCTGCTCCCAGGGAGGAAGAGGGAAGGAGTTCCTCATGCCAGGCTTTCTCACAGTTTTCTCTCAGCTAAGGGCCAGATGAAAAGGGGCAGATTTGGACAGGTCATGTGGGCATCTGGGGTGGGTGCGTGTTCACCCCTACAGTTTGTGGTAAAGGAGCAGACTGGAATTTTGGAGGAACGTGCTGGTGGGCAGACAGTACTCTCATTTTGTTATGCTGAAGCAAAGAAGCTCCATGAATACGCAGTTTGCTGCTCAAATATCCAAAGCAAACTGGATATTAACAGACTGCAACTGTATCCAATGGCTAATATACAATGGAAGGGCCACATTTTATATTAAGCTGTAGCATTTTACCTTTTTAATAGAAGGCAAAGGTTGACAGGCAGCAGTTGAATCACCTGTTCACAGCAGCATTAAATTCATAAGCACACACATGAAAAAACTGCAGCTGAGCAATCAACTGCTCACAATTCATTCTTACTCAGATGTCTTTTTTTTTTTTTGTTGTTTCAGTTTGGTTTTGGGCCTCTGCCTGTCTCTGATCCACAGAGTGTGTCCACACTGCTGACAGAGAGCACCTTGCGCAGCAGTTCAGGCTCAGCGCTTCTCCTCCTCTGAGGTTTTCTGTCCAGATCCTAAAAACTGAGTAGACTCTTGCTTAAGATTTAATCTTTTTTTTTTTTCTTCTTCTTTTTTCTCTACAGGAAAATTACAACTCAGAGTGTGAGTTTGTGGAGAGGATCCACGAGTTGGGGTACAACACCTACGCGTCCCGTCTCTACCGGACTGTGCCCAACAGAGCCGGTGCCAAGCGCAAAGCCAGCGCGGAGAGACTCTGGTACGTCTCCATCAACGGCAAAGGACGACCCAGAAGGGGCTTTAAAACTCGCAGGACACAGAAATCCTCCCTCTTTCTGCCCAGAGTGTTGGATAACAAAGACCATGAAATGGTCCGGCTGTTCCACACAAACGTGAAGTACCGGGAGAGCCTCCTGAGGGCCCCGAGCAAGAACCAGCGAAGGAGGAGAGGACACTGACGGGGTTGGGGGGAGCTTGTGCTGGGGATGGAAGGGACTGAGAGCCTTCAAAACACTACTAAAAGGACTAACAGCTGTGATTGTATGACAGGCATTAACACGGACAGTTTTTATACGCTGTATGATAGAACTGAAAATCACATCCTTTACGTGTAGTTGTTGTAGGATTATTGCCCGTGGTAAAAGAGATGTGAGATAAACTAAGGCACATTCAAATGTAAATTAGTTGGATGTAATGATTTTGTCAATGACTTTCACATTTTCTTTTCTAAAAAAAAAAAAAAAATATATATATATATATATATATATAACTTTCATTTCAAGTATTTTCATTCTAACTTGCTGTAGGTGTTATCTCAGTGGTCCTGTCCTTCCAGAGCATGGGAGTATTTTACACCTGTCAAATTTGTGTCCACAGAGAAGGTATAGCACTTTCAGGACTCTTGGCCAGAAGAGGCTATACCCTTACTTTTATTTAACACAGGAGTTAGAAAACTGAATTTTTTTTTTAACTTACATGTATTTAATTTTATTTTATGATCAGCCATTATCAATTACACTTTTTCCCAAGACTGTCCAAGAAAAGAAAGCCTGCAAGCTCCTTCAGACATTGCAACACACCAACACATTACTGGACTATTCTTGAATTTGTTTAATTAAAACCCCAAGACACCGGACCGTGTCATTCAAATGTGGGTGAAGTGGCATTTGCATTGGCCAGGGTTTGGCAATATAAAGCTGTTTATCAATTGATGAATCCTCTCTTGAAACAGGACTCAGATATGATGTGAGAGCAGGTTTAGATGGGATATTAGGAAAGAATTCTTCCCTGTGAGAGTGGTGAGGCCCTGGCACAGGTTGCCCAGAGAAGCTGTGGCTGCCCCATCCCTGGAAGTGTCCAAGGCCAGGCTGGGCAGGGCTTGGAGCAACCTGGGCAGGTGGCAGGGCATGGAACTACCTGTGTTTAAGGTCCCTTCCAACCCAAACCATTCCAGGATTCTATGATTTTTCTACTCTGATTCTGGAAGCTGAGGGAAGTCCACATCACAAATTTAATTTTGAGCAGGGAGTTAAGCCTTAAAAATTTCTCTTGACATCCAGGAGATGATATTTGTAGTACAAAGATTTAGATGTGCTTGGCAAGCACAAATAATGGTAATTTCAATGAGACTTGTCCTTGTGCTCTTCGCTTCCTAGAACTAGTCCCTAATACAGCACAGCTGGAGAAAAAAGAGAGACTGCACTGAAATAAACATTCAACCTGAATTTAACAAAAGATCTGTAAGTTAAATTTGACATTATGTAGAAACAGGTGCAAATCCCATTTCTAGGCATACTGAGACAAAAGTCTTCTTGTGGGCTGCTTTTGAATATGCTCATTTAAATACGCTCCTTTAAAATTAGGTGAGGAAAATTTTCCATTCGTTAAGAGGTGAAATCTGTGAGACAGAGGAGTAAGATGATGTTCATAGGCAATGACTAAGCCTAGGTTTAGCACTGCTTACATCCCTTTAAAGTAAAACCCGAAAAGGAGCCTTTACACCAAACAGCATCTCTCATTCCTTCCACCTTTGTATCTTTTCTGTAATATTCTAACAAAGAAGGAAACTATGTTTGAATAACACAGTCAAAAGTTCCTTAGTCTCTGTTCTCCTTTATACTGAAATAATGTGAAGAGACACTTAAATGATGTACATGAAATAATGGTGCACACAGAATACACACAGGTTTAAGGAAGGGTACAGGAAACCATGAACCACATTCCCAAATTTTCTTGCTTTTACAAAATAACTGAAGAAAGTGATGGGATCTATCATAAAGCAACAGCAGTTAATTGCTGTAGGTGACACAGGAAATATCATTAATTACAAACCACCTGCTTACTCCTGCCTTTGTTTTGAGCTGTATTGCATTGTTTCAACCACTTTCCCATAGGAAATTGCAAGGAAGTTTAGCTTAACACATGAACTATATCCTTATTTCACTGTTAGTTTTCAACCTAACAAAGTCTAAAATACTGGCACTGTAAAAGAAAAAAAAGAGAAAAGGAGAGGAGGAGACAAAAGAAAAAAATAATCAACTGATTGGACACAGTGGCATTTTAACTACTGTAAGTAAGTGATGATTTTCACATCAACCTAAAACAATTTCACCCACATTCTTAGAATTTTTCTTTGCTCGATCTCATTGCATCAATTCAAAGGAGATGGCTTTAGGATTTGTCTTTTTTCTTTTTTTTATCTTTTAAGAAATATTAATGTTCTTGTTGAAATGCTTTTCATTACAGACATTCATGACTTAATATTCTTTTAGCAACCTTGAATTCCACAGTTCCCAGACACTGACAGGCTGAAATCCTATTCATGATAATGATCCTAGTTGTATTCTACATCCCATTTTATTTATCTGGACCAGAACCTTATGGGATACCTTAAAAGAGGAAGTAGATTTGAGTTACTTTCTCCTTAGGATTAAAACATCAAGGTGTGTCTCCTCTTTTAAAAGTTTCTTGACTGATTTTATACTTTTCCATCATACAGGACATGCTCAGACTTTTTTATTTTTGGAGGAAGATGCAAACTTTACTCCTTTTTGGGTTGTGGAGTTTCTGCAAACTTCAGAAGTCCATTGACATCCTCGAACTCAGAAAACTGGGATCACAGACAGGGTTATTCAGGGAAGCCAAACCTGGTGAAGAGCTCATCTGCTGCAGCCTTTAGGTTAGATACCAGGTCAATTTTCAACTGTTCTGGGGTTCAGAATCCGTTTCAGGGCCACCATCCTGTGTTTACATCTGCTTCCCCTTCTATTAAAGGTTTACTTGCTTCCTTCTTGGGGTTTTCAGTGGGAAGATGCTTTCCATAGGGAGAAAATGTATTGAACTGATTGATCTTTATTTTTTTTTTTAAAGCTATCTGAAACAGCCCTTTGAAGTTGCAGCAGCTCTCAAGTTCAAATGTCTCCCGTTTCCTTTCGGAAGGTTTGAAGGATTTGGGAAGGTGAACAAGCAGATCTATAATTAAAGAACAGTTGATGGTAACTGTCCTCCTTTGTTAGCATTCTCGGGCCACCTCCAAATTTAGATGCTTAAAGAGAACAGTCCCATTTTAGTTCTGCAATACTTCAGATGCCACCATTGCATAGCAGAAGAAAGGCCCTTTTTGAAATCCAGGGTACATCCCCTTTTTTGACCACAAAATAAGTTCATGGTCTTTAGAGGTTAAAGAAAATGCTTTGTTTTTCCACTGTGTCAATCCTAAAGTGTCTTTATCTTGGGCTGAAATGCCTGGATTTGAAAGAACAGTGATGAGAACGGCATCTGTGAGGAGAATTTAGAGACACCCTGGTGCTAATGCAAGTGTAAGTAAGAAACACGTGCCGGTGGTTCTGGCTGCGGAGCTCCTGAAGGATCCAGCCCCAGTGGGATGTGGGAAGTTCCACTGACTTGGAAAGTCTGGCACCAGCTGCTTGATCTGCAAGTTTTTGTCCTGAAACAAAGAAAACTAGGTCTGATATTGTCAGGACACCACTAAGCTCTTTTTGAATGGAATGTCTGTTTTCATTTGGAAGTACTTAATGTAAGTTTGATCATTTGGTTGGATAACATGTGATAACCCTCCACAAAAGATAATAACTCGCCCTAAATCAATTTTTACCATTAGAAATTACTCCTTGCATGAATTTTGGAGGGGACAAATGGGCTCTTTCACAAAGTATGACCAGAATTCCGTGCGTTTAGATACTTCATTAAGAAAGAATTGACAGCGGATCAAGTCTCCACCTTCCTTTTATATTCCTACCAGGAAAAGCCACACAAATGTTGCTTTACGGAGCCAGAAATGAGCTGGCCTGAAAAGAAAAAAAATCTCCTGGGAATCTTGGAGGCAGTGTCACTGGAGGATAGGTGACACACATTACTTGGCACAGCATAGCTGTAGTATGATCCCACGTGCCTGGTTTACTCCGCAGACATCGGAGTCTCACAGGCATTTGTTGCTCAGACCGTGAAACCAACCGAAAATTACTCTTAAATCCTTAGACCTTTTTTTTTTTTCTCGTGGCAACATGGATCTAAAACTACAGCAGTAGAAACTGGGTTTATTTGTGTCCCACAGTCTGTCTGCCCCGGGGATCTGTTACTCATATTCAGCAGTGCCTGTGGAGACAAAAACCCTCGGGATCGGATTAACCCTTTTCTTTCCCCAGTTCTGAATGCAGAATGGGCTGTATTTCAAGTGCTTTCCTGCAAGGGCCTTCAAATATAGCTATGAAAACTGAGAATCTCTAAATTCTTCCTAGAGACGGACCAGTAAAACAAAGCCCTTCCTTATTTTCTTGTTAAACACCCTAAATTTCCTAATCTAAATGGAGCAGGGTCATCACCTTTTGCTTTTTCTTAGAGAACTCAACCCAGTGTTAAGTTTGCCTTTGTCTCTGGATTCCACAGATCAAATTCACTCCCTGGTTTGATACCATCCCTTTCTGCTGTTCACTTCCCTCAGCATTTTCCCAGCTTTAGTAAAAACCTGTGCCAAAGCCTCCTCGTGCCCCTGCAATTTCCCTTCCTGTGGGCCCACGTTTTTCCTTCTGGTTCACTACTTCTTTACACATTTCCAGAGAAGACAATCCCTTATCTCTCTGCTCTAGATAGGTAGGACAGGTAAAGTAAGAGCAACCTCTTCCCAGAAAGCCTGAAAACACACAAGCAGCCTTGTGACCCAGCACCAGAATGATCTCAGGGAAAAAGAGGGGTACCAGGGCTTAAACTTGGGGCTCAAGTTTTATCTGGTGCCTCTTTGGGTTTGTGGCTATATTTGAGGGCAGAAAAACAAGGAGCTGGAATTTTTTCAGGTTTAATAGCAGTTTGGATATCTCCTGCTGGAAAAAGAAGGATTCCAATCTTGCTTTCTTCTAAAGGCTGAGGATGGACTCCTGCCTCATAGCTCAGTAAAAGATAAAATGACATTAATGTAAATTTAATGCTTTTTTTAAGTTCTGACAAATGTTGGTTTCTCTGCCAAGAACAAAAAAATAAGAGTGCTTTTCTGATTTAAAAATCCATGTTAAAAAAAACACAAACCTTATGATTTCTGCAATTGCACTGTGTCGTGACACAAGCTAAGCACTCCATCCAACTTCTTTTTCATGGAAAACTTAAATTTTAAAAAAAAATTCTTACATACACTGATACATTTTTGTACAGATTTTCAGTGGTATCTACAGTGAGATGAAAACATAAATTTATGGAACTATAAGATTCTTATAAAACCAATAAACCCTTAAAGAAGACTTTATAAAGTCATGTGTGGAATGTTCTGGTGTTCTAATATTGCAACAAGTTTTGGAGGCAATCTAAGTTACTCACATAAGGAACTTGATGGTTTAAAAAGGGAGGACTTTTTTCTTTTAGAAAATAATGAAGCATTTGGCAAAAAAAAAAAAAAAAGCTGTGGAAAGACTGAAAGATGCTTTGTACTTTTCTTCCATGGAACCTTGGTAAAGAAGTTTGTGTTATCCCAGGAAATGATGAGATGAGGCTCGTGCTCGAAGGCTCTCGGGGTCTGTCCTCCATCGTGGCAGAAGCTGCAGGGACCTTCCAGTGCAGCCCTGCAGGTGGTAGAGGGAGCACAGGCTGGCACAGGCTTCCCGTGGGGTGGTGGGGAAGCAAAATAAACCAAAACAAACAAGATACCAAGCCAGGAAACAGGCTGCTGCCAACTCCACTGGGTACCGTGACCGTGCTCTAGAAACTGGTGTTGCATTTCAGGAACTTGGCTCAGCTCTACAAGCCCCTTGTATTTCAGCTACTGTTCAGCCTTAGTGCTAGTGAAAAGCAGCATTTTCAAATAATTCTGTGTTCCAGAGATGAGGCTTTCTTAGTTCTGCAAAGATATAAACCTGCTGAAAGTTCCAGGACTATTAGAGCTTCATGAGATTCTTCCTCCTTTTTGCTTCCAACAACAGCATTCAAGGCAAAGGTAGGTCTCTCCCTTTTTGACTATTTTTTGGTGCAAATCTTTGCATTGCTTCGGGACAGTTATGAAATGGGGAAATGGTTTTGAGCCAGCTGAATTAATTGCAAATTGATTTAATGGGTTCCACTTACTGAATCTGAGTGACCAAGGTTTTGAATAACTGAGATACTTTTCAGTGTAAGCAATAAATACCAGGGATAGAACTGTATTATAGGAAACAGAGACTATGACTGAGCTTTGGATAATCAAGATTCTAGTTTGTATCATGTATACTTTGGCAGCAGCTGATTCCTGCAGGAATAAGAAAGTAAGAACATGTGCAAACTGCAGTATGACACTACCCCTGTGACCTCGTCAACAACTTCAAGGTCATCATTAGAAAAGTCTTCAACATTTTTCTTTTGCCTGGTTACACGTGGGTTGTTAAGATTTATTACAATCACTGCAAGAGAACACCTGCTAAATGTCAAAAGATTCCTGGGAAACTTCAAGTGTTTTGCTAAGGCAAGACTGCACCTTTTACACAGCTTTTGGGAATCCAGCCTGATGGAATGCAGTCATTGATTCAGGGTATTTTATGATTTGATCATGCTCTAAAGCAGAAGCATGACCACAAGTGATATTCAAACATATTTGTCCTCCAGACAGATTTACCACAGTCTAAAAGGATCCATTTTTGTTTCCTGGGATTCCTGTTATACTCCAGGTAAGGACCAGATCCTTGGCTGAAGTCAACTGGAATTGCTGCAATGGCTTTGGTGAAGGTGAGCACTTAATCAGGTGGACTAAGCCCTGCCTAGATGTATTGGGAACATCTGAATTTGACTGGTGGAATTTACACTAAACAAGCATGGAGTTCAAATTTTTAGAGGTTTTTGCTGAAAGGCACCACGTGTCTCCTCTGGCTGCACTGCAGTGTTCCTCTCCTACATCACCATTTTATTTTCAGCTCAGCAATTCTCTCTTTTTTTTTTCTTCTCCTTTTTTTTTTTTTTTTTTTGAGCAATGAAACTCTGTCTGCTTCTCAAGACTAATATATGGCCCCTGAGTGAAGGCAAGGCTGTGATTCAAATCAAGAGTTCTGTTGACATTATAATCCTTAGGAGCACAGCTGGAGCATTTCATGAACGGTAGCAAAGACCCTCCACTGATTTACTGCCTTGGTATTCCATCAGGAGTCCATGTTCTGTGTCGTTGGCTGCAGCGCACAGAAAATAACCCAGTGAACTTCTAATTAAGGCATTTAGCTTCTCGTAAGAAAAGAGCTGTGCTATATGTGAGATGCTGCTGCTTTTATGGATTCTCCCCTATTTTTATAGCAGGAGGGGCTTCAGGCCCTAAGAAGGTCCTGTGGGCTATAAGCAGGATAAACACCAAAGTTGCTCTCTGACCCTTCCAGGCAGTGTGGGATGGCAGGAATTTTCATGTGTCTCCCCCAAGCTCTGCACCGTTTCTTTTCGCTCCAGCCTTAACACGAACCTTTCGCAGCCTAATCACCCCTCAAGCAGAAAAACACCCCTCCCAGCTCTCAAGAGCTGCGAGAGGGCACCCACAGCTCTGCTTGTGGGCAGCAGATAAACCCTTCCCTTCCTTCAGAGCCAGTCCCCAGGCAGAGCATGCACGAGAGCAATTTGGAAGCCGTGCTCTTTCTTGTCTCGCCCTTCGTTCCCAGGCAGGGTGACCGTGCTGCCAGCCCCCACTGACCTGAAGATGAGAGTTCCCTAGATTGTTTCCAGCTTGCACTGCTGAATGAATAGCACTTACAGTATTTTTGGGGTGGTGACTCACAAGAAAGCCATGCATGCCCCCCTCAAGAGGCCGTCAAAAGCCCCCTGGTAAAAAGCGTTTTGATTTTCCTGGGTTTGTTGTCCACTTACGCCTGTGGATATTTCCACAGGGCTCCAACATGGTTTTCTCAATGCACTGTCCAGGTGTTGAGGAGAGGAGAGCTGCAGACCCTAATTTGACACCATTCCTGGTTACCCCAGCCTATAGCAAGAGTCTTTCTAGTCAATGCAGAGGGTACCAAGGACCACCAAAGCTCCTGAGTGCCTCTACTTGCTTACCTACCTCTAATTCCAGTGGTACTTCAGACAGATAAACACCATGGAAATTCAAGGGTTTGGGGATAAAAGTGTCTTGTATCAAGAGTGTCACTCCCTGGGGTTTTTATTTTTTACCTTCAGAAAGTGCTTCATAACCTTCATTGTTCCTCTCAAAAATAACGTGAGGTCATCACAGTTACTTGTATCTCCAAGGATGATGAGATTTAGTGACTTCAGCAAGGCCAAAGAAAAGCTGGTGTTGAAGCATTGTCTGGATTCAAAAAAAGGGCTGGGAACAGCTGTAAGTTCTGGAGTTGTGAGTGTTATATTTGGACAGAAAGACAGCTGTGAAAAGGAAAAATGGCATATGCCCATTTTTTTTTTGTCTGAACACGTGGCAGGAGATACAGTGCTTTAGTAGAAGGTGTTGCCTGCTTACCTTCTTTCATCTCTAACATTTGTGCTCTTCAGGCACTTTCACTGGGCTTCAAACCTTAGTAGTATCTGGATTTCAAGCTTTGCTTCTGTTACTGAGCCAGATCTTCACCTGGTCAGAGCTCTGTGCCAGATGGTCAAGACCTGCCCTGATGTCTGGTGGCACATCCCAGAGCTTAGTGACACAAAACTTGCTGAATAATTCTCTGAGGGGCCGTGACTGTCTTATGTGAACCACGTTTGTTGGGGGTGGGTGCTCCAGAAGGTGGATCATGGCAATGGGAAAGTGTCCTGAAATGTCCTGGACAAAGTTCTGTGTGTCTGTGGGCTTTTTCCAGTAATTTTCTCCCTGTACCAACTTGCTTGAACAACTGGGTGGGCAGAGTGGCTCAGGACAGAAAGGCTGGATTGCTGGTTCCTTATTTAAGGGTGCAGTGTCTGCTGCAGTGGATTCCCCATGTTTAAATGAGCCTTTTGGGCATAATAAACCCAAGCAGAATAACAAGCTGCTGGTTTTCTGCTGATCTGTAGTTGCATCAGAGGCTTTAACTGAAAACCTCTCTCAAGAACTGCTCAGTATATTCCTTCTGAAACTATTTAGCTGTGATTTCCCTCTCTAGCATGAAGAGGCAGAACTATTACCATAGCTCATTTTAAGAACAACAAGAAGCTTTCTAATCCATGTATGGTTAAAGACTAAGTGCAATGAAGCCATGAGATATTTCTATTATTGCATCTTTAAAGGTATTTAATATTATTCTTGCCAAACAAATAAGATATTCCATAACAATAAATTCTCATGGAGGCCTGGTTCTAACTTGGTAGAAATCAGTGTGGGGAAAAAAAGCCCACTGATCGAAACGGTGCAGAATCTGGTATTAGTAAAATAATGTCATGTAAAATAAAGAGAGTGCAAGGTTTATGGCTGCTTATTTGGTAGGGCTGGGGTTATCCAATGGGAGAAATACTACCAAGGTCCAGTGAGATATGGTTACCAGACAGGAATCCCAGGAGATTCTGTTACCACACAGGAATCTCATGAGACAGTATTATCAAGAAGGAATCTGTAGTATTCGGTTCACCACAAGGCAGTAATATTAGATTTTTAGAATTAAATCCTGTGGTATCTTGTTTTATAAGAGTTGGCACAGGAGGGACAGAGAAAAATGCAATGGAAGAAAGATGCCTCCCTGGAACCTGAGCAGGAAGCCCTAATTGTTGCACTGATTTCTAGCTGAAATAAAGCATCGCGAATTTTCCTCATGGTCCTGAGATATTTTTACTCAACGTGATATGAATCACTTATTAGTGATTGATATTAGTGAATTTCTTTTTTTTTTTCCTCCCAAAATGCAGATTTAATCATTAAAATGCCAAGGCCTGAATACTGACATCACTATTTTTTGATTGGCATAAATAGCTTCTGGATTTATTGATTTATGATGGGTTTACTTTCATCATGAGCAGGACTACTTTGCGTGAAATGGCTTTTTTACATCAGCACTAACCAAGCTCATGAGCTGTTCAGATCATGTTGGTGTGATGCCTCACACTGAACAACACAGAAATGTAAGAGAATTGTTTTCCTCAACATCTTTTTCTTGTGGTAACAGTGACACTGCCCTATTTGATCAGAAGGGTCTGGACATTTGTTTCAAGAGGACCTGATTTAATTTCAGCCTCTCTCAGGAGTTTGGCCACCACATCTGTGAGCTTTGAGAGCCTTCTGCCAGTGATGGAGAGGGTTCCTGGAAAGCTGTTGCCAAGGGGCCCAAAGGAGGGGAACTATCTGATCACAACAGGTAAGTCTGAATGCTCATCATCTTTTAAATGAAGTATTTTGCCTGCCTGTATCCTGATACATCTTTATCAGTATTAATCAGAGAAAATCTGATCAAGGGCAAAAGTCCCTTTAGTGTGAAGAGTTTAGTGTGCAAAGACAGATCAGTTTTGTGATTAGCCTGAATAAAGGCTGGGTGGGTGTTAAATTAGGACCTAACCCCAAGTTCCAGCTGTGCCTTTGATTCCTCAGTATTTTTAATTAGGTCCTTTCAGAGGAGAAGCGTTTTGGAAGGTGAGTGATACACGCAGTGGGTCACAAACTCCCATGGCTCCACACGAAGAGTCAGCAACCTGTTGGAACAGTTCATCTCTCAAAAGTTGATTTTATTGACAAGGGAGGCAGAAAAAGTCAGGACTTCAGGTGAGAAGTGAGAGTGGACACCTGTTGAAAAGAGCATTGCTGATATGTGCTGGGAAATGGTAGGGAAAAAAAAAAAAAGAAAAGGAAAATCCATCAATATGGGTGCCATGGATTGAGACAGAAAGCCACCAAGATGAATGCAGTGGCCCTGCACATGTCATTGCTCCTTGGATTCAGCCCTCAGTGTGACACACGGCATTGCATCCTCCTGGATGAGATGACAACAAAGGTGTCACCCGTGGGACAGCCATCAGGTATTCCCAGGGCTCCCTAAAGGGCTTGTCCCTGGTATTCAGATGTGATTACAACAAGCTGAAGAAGAAGAAAAGGAGATGGCAGGAAGGAATATAAGACTCAAGAGGCATTAGCCTGTTTGCTGTGTTTGAGGATACATTTGCTTGAGTGCCTGAGAACAAGAAAGCAGGCACAGCTGAATGGTGGGCTTAAGGAACGTCAGTTTAGCTTCAGAAGAGGGTGTACACACACTGATCAGATCTTAGCCCTAAAAGACATAATCAAACAATACTGGGAGCATGGGAGACTTCTGAATGTGCTAAGTGGACCATTAGAAAGCACAGCACCTATAGTGGGGATGTTGGTGACACAGAGGTACTAGGGAGATTACAAGGAGAGATTACTGGTCATGACGGATGGAGAAGTCACTGGAGCCACACTTGGAGAGATGCAGATCACAAGCCCGGTGCTTTTGTGATAAGGATTTCAACTCCACAGGTAATGGTTTGGGACCATTAGCTCACATACCGTGGCTTCACCCTCGAGATGTTAATGGCTTGCAGTCCTGATGACAAGAGGATTTGTCACCCCAGGGTCTCTGCGAGCACCCCACACACCTCTGATGCACTTTTTTTTGGCTCAGTGTATGACATGCAGCTCTGCCCAGAAGATCATGGACAGTTTTGAGGGGGACCATAATCTGTGAATGATCCCTGTGGTGGAATTAATTCTCCATGTGCAGTGACCAATTTCACACGTCGCTGCAAGATGGAAAAGGCAAATGACTGTGTCCACCTTGAAAGGATTAATAAAATCAGTGCATTCAACATCAAGGTGAGAGCCAGGCCAACATCTGGTGGACATCTCGACACTGACAATCTGTCAGAGAAATCTCCCCCGTAAAGAAACACTGACATTTCACAAAGTTTGTCTCATCCTGCTTAGTTAAATGCCTTCTTGTTCTTGTTGTTGTTGTTGTTATTATTGCAATATTGTGTTGCAAAGAAATAACCCTCACGTGCCTTGTGGGAACCCTCTAACCCTTTCACAGACGACTCCCTGCACTGTTCAGCTTCACCAGCAGCATCTCCTGAGCTTACCTGCCTGAAAGTGTCCTTTCAAAAACGTTGGTTTAATTTTGGCAAAAGCAGTGTGTTTTTGCCCGGGGTCAGGTGGAGCTGCAAGAGCAGCAAGTCGCAGGCTTGAGGGCTCAGGGCAGAAATCTGGTTGTGAATTTGGTTTGGGATTTATTGCTCGGCAACTTGGAGCACATCTCCCCCCCCCCAGCAGCTGGCTCTCTAGCCAAACACACCGGCAAACAGAGCAGAACTGTCATGGTAACAGCCTTGCAGCACATACTGCAGTGCCACTCTGGCCCACAGAGGGAATTCCTAAGTGTTACCACAGTAAAAATTATGACTAAGAATAGCCTTAATAGCAACTATCGCTGCTGCTAATAATAGCAGTAATTATATTTGTGCTGCGACAACAGCGAGATATATTTGGCGAGTATTTGGTGATTCCAAATTGCTGTTTGAACGTGCCTGCCCGATTTCTTATCAGCTCCCTGCTGAGGTGTTGCAGCTCCTTCAGCACTGTGGGGTTAGTCCAGGAGCAAAGGATGTTTTGCATGTTCTCCTCTGCAGCTAATGGAAATCCCTAATCATCACAGAAGAATATAGTGACTTATAGTAATATGCAACTTCATAGTAATATTTAACTTATAATAGTATGCAACTTTGTCATGAATGAGTACGGTGTTGGTGATGCAGGAGTGGTGCCACAGCAGAGCATGGGGTACAAACCACTGCAGCCCCAAAAAGGGGTTCCCAAAAGAGTTCCCTGTGACCGCTTTGCCAACATCATGAAATCATGATGCCTTGTCTTTGGGAGCTGGCTCTTCAGCCTTTGTGTCCATGTTGAGTTGAAAGCTCCACAAAGCATGGGAATGGCTTGCAAACCATCCCACGGGCTGGGTGAAAAGTAATGGCCGTTTGCTGCTGGTAAATAATAATGATAATCTACAGCAGTGCATGAGGTTTGTTCCCATGGTTCCAAATTACGATTGCATGTGCACCGAAGCTGCCATAGGAGGGAGTTTTGGGGTGGTTTTTTGGATAGACACTCCACAATTATCCTCCTATGATGATGGGTGGAGAGAAACTTTGCATGGTCTGTAAAAATCTAATATAGAAAAACACTTGCCATCACAGTTCTCCCTTCTCTCCTTCATCTTCCTAGCTTGCCACCAGTGGCCCCAGCCAGTGTGAGAAAGAGCAGGGAAGATTCAGAGGGAAAGGAAAGGATGAGACCTGACTGCAGGTGTAACACATCCCCGGTGTGTTCCTTATGGATGATGCTGCCTCTTCAGTACTGACACTAAAAACTGTCACTGCCACCAAAAATAACATTCTTATTAAATCATTTTGGCTGCAGTTCAGTGGGGACTTCCAGGCAAACAAAGCAGGGTAGTTTTGAGGGCTCTCTGGCTCCTACTCCCTCCAATACTTTCCAGTCCCCAGCCAGTGGGATTTTTGCTGGAGAACACAGTTCACCACTCTAAAAAAACCAAACCAAAACAAACAAACAAAAAAAAAGCCTTGGACTTGTTTTTATTTTCCAGAAAAATAATAACTGGAATGATGATGATAATAATAATAATAATAATATACATTGTGTTACATGCAATAGAAATGGCATTTTACAGTCAAGGCTGTTGTATCATCATTATGTTCCCTTGTGTCTTCCAATCCAAGAAGCACTTAAAACACTCCAATGCTTCTTCCTTTTTCTGAAATCCTGCATTAGAACTTCAAGTGACAAGCCTCCCAGTGTGCTGGTGCAACAACCCTCAGTAATATAAATTTACAAATTAAAAAGTGGAAAAGAAGACAGATTAATATTGATTGGATTTTTTTTTTTTTAATGGCAGAACCTTTTTTCATCCAATACGGTACCCAAATTTATTTTTTCACCACTGAAATAAACGGATATTCTGAAAACTCCAGATCATTTTGTGATACCTCATTCCAACATTGTGAAATTTCGTTAAGGTGGCCAAAAATATTTGCTTCCCAGTTCCAGAGCAATGAGAAATGGGCATGAAGGCACTGAAAGCAGCCCCTCTGATTTTGCCTGGTTCTTTAAATACAGAATAAATTGCACAAGCACACAATGTGTGTCCCAGGAAGGTCACCAGGAGCTCTGCTGTGCTCCTTTTGTGGAGGAGGACGTTCTTCAGTGGTTATTATAAGACTGTAAGACTTTGGGGTTCCAAGGGCTTTTTCTGGCCATGTCTCTGACTGAGTGGAATATTTTGTGACTGTATATAGCACGTGGCAAATAGCACAGCAGTGACTACACAGCACTGTCTGAATTCCCTGGGCAGGGAGTTTTCCCCTCGTTATGTGTCATCCCCATCCCACTGCCCTGATTCCAACAGCTCTCATGTGCATCCTCCATCCCCGTTAATATCAATAGTGATGTGCAGGGAGATTCATATCAAAATAATCATCTTAGACGGGTGTGCTCTGACATAAAAGGAGTATCTCCGGTAGGGATCAGACTTTTTTGTAGACTCAGCTTCTTTTGTTTCATCCCGTTACCTCAGGAAGTTACGCGGAAATGAGTGAGAATGGATTTTAGCTCAGTGGCACCTTCCATGCAATAATTTACCTGTTATTCCAGCTGGGGAGTGGCAAAGGGGAAATGCTGGAGCCGTGGGACATGCTCTGCTTGCACAGGGTTTAGATGACCACAGCATTACACTCAAGTTTTGCAGGACATACACATTCAGGAAGGACCCCTGGCTGAGTTCCAAGTGGCTTCCAATCCACCGATGGAGGGAATCATGGGTTGATCCCAGGAAACTATTAAAAATACCAAAGTCTTTGTCCTGTCGTTGCCTGCCTGGTTTAAGACTGTTTTCTTCTCAAGGCAATCTTTAAAATGGTCACTTCAGGTTTGCATTTAACTCATTCTACCTCTTAAAAGCAAAACACAGCCCCAAGTAAGGTAAGTGTCTGAGCTAATTCCCTGGGACCTCTTCCCACAGAGCACATTAGAAATACAGAAACTATGCACTCCCTTGGTCCAAATATTTTGAAATGGCAGAAAAATCATAATCTTCAATGTTTATTTCTGAGAGCTGAGGAGAGTGCAGGGCTTCACTGACCAAACTGACTTAGAGCCTGGTCCTGTTCCCTCCTTCACCTGCAGGAGCAAAAGTAAACCCTGTGGGAAATGTACTCTTAGAGCAGCACCGGGAATCATCCAAAAGGAGATGAGCAGCCTTCATCATTTTCTTTGCTTGTCACTTTTTAATGTGCCTGTGTTGGTTCCTGTAATGCACCTCTCAAAGCTTTACCAGCGAAGTGAGAAAAGCAGAGGGGAAATGGTTAATATTGAAATGGTTGACTAGAACAAAGTTGCTCTGGGCCCTGAATGGCGAGAGGAATTAAATGATTAAATCGAAAGTCAAGCCATGCCATCTCTGCCGGTTTCTTGGTGTCAGGGGGATTTTTGTGGGCAAGGATCATTCATCCAAATCTTATTTACTCGTATCTTGTGTGATCCGAAGTTGAAGCGAGAACTGGCTCCCATTGTAATCTGTAAGGCCTGTTATTCAACAGCACAAAGAGGGCGAATAACGAATGTGCCAAAACCTATGACAAATCCTCCAGACATGCCTGATGACAGATGACTGACGTGTCTGATGACAGATAACTTGTTTTACACACTGCTGCTATATGTTTCTCAGCTATGTATCTGGCCTCTTAGCTTTTCTTTCCAAATGAAAGGGACGAAAATACATTTTCCCTAATATCTTACTGCTGTCACTGCCCTAAAAGAACACAGAATTTGATGAGGAACCTCCATGCTGCTTGATCTCCAAGCTCTAGAGCTGTTACCTGTGCATACTGGGTGGCTTGCATGAAGTCAGAAAACTCACCCATTAAAACCATACAGATGTTTCTGGCTGACTCCATCAGGAGGAATATCATGCTGGTTTTATACTTGGGTTTGTGTGCCAGAGTGAAAGATAAAGTTGCTGCCACTGCCAGTACCACTGGAGGCATCAGGAAAACAGAGTATTTGGAGAGGTTTTGGGGTGTCTGTGTTCTGGCCTTGACCCCACGCAGCCCATAAGGACTCATCCAAAACCCAAGGAGCTCAGCCGTGTCTCCTGGTGCAGGTGAGCACCGTGGTCCTGCTGGACCTGTGTGGTTGTCCTCACCCTGGGGGGTCAAAGCCAACACTTGCAGGTCCTCTGCACGCTGTGCCATGTCGGGAAAGCAACTTGCCTCGACCAGGCTTTGAGAACCTCAACCCCAACTGATCACACAGATCTTTCACAGTCTCTCCCCGGTCTTGATTCACTCTCTGCCACCCCAGATGCTCATGGAAGTGTCTCATGGGATGCCTCTCACTGCCACAGCGAGCAACAGGCTGGGGAGGAAAGATATCAGCTCACAGAGGTGTTCTGAGGATATGGCCACCACCTCCTCAGAGGACCCAAACCTCGCAGTGATGATGAGCACCAGAAAAGACCAAGATTAAATAAGGAAAAGAGACATCAGCTTGTTTCACTGTTGTGACACTAAAGGTCAACTGGAAAAGCTGGTCTCCTGCACGCTCGGGGAGGTTATGGATTGTGCAGCTATGTCCATATATGTTCTGACAGATTTTAAGTGGTGCTTTGCTAGGGAGTTCTAAAATGCAGCAATACACGTCATTTGCTTACAACAGCCAGTTTTCTTCACATCAGCCACCAGTAATAAATGATTCATACAAGAGAGGCCACATGTTGAACAGATTCATGTAAACCAATTATGCTTCATTCAAAGTCAGCTAAAACATTCTCACACAAAAAGTCAACTTAAGCTACTATTTCCCACAATAATAATAATAAAAATAAGCTTAACAAACACTTACTCTGGTTCTCCAAGCTCACTTTCTATTATGTTTCCTTTCACCAGTTTTGTTTGGCAGAGTGTCAAGTAATGTATCAGCAAAAATATGTGTGTCACAATCTGACACAAGGAAAAAAATGTATATTTTTAGTTTTGAAGTGTTTATAATTTCAATAGGTGAAGAGAATACAGAACAAGGAAGAACAAAATAGCATATGCAGAAATGTCAGCAGCGAGTATGAAAGTGTAAGCATGTGAGCTTCAGCCTAAGAATGAGCCTGGCTGGGAATGATGTTTTCCAAAGAAGACCAGCATTAATAACTGGGAGCCTACTAATTAACAATTAGGAGCCCCCTAAACATATTTCTCCATCTAGGCTCTTAGCAGACTTCCCCTCCAAACTTTGGTTCAAACTACAGAGCAGTAGGGACAGCAGGGCTGGGAATTTTTGCTGTGGGCCAAGCACAGCGAAAGGAAAGTAAGGAGAAAAGCTGCAACCTGAGGAACTAAGTTGAGAAACAGAAGATATAATGGATTGTCTGGGTGTGTTTCTTCACCTGAGAGCTGTTCATATGCCAGGCAGTGACGAGGAGCAGCAGGACAGGGAAATGGCTTTCCATGGGCACATCAGGTTGCTCTGGAACATCAACCTTGCAGCTCAAAAGCAGCAGAGCAAACAACCCCAAGCACAGCAGCTGCTGTGCCACTGAATGGATTGCACAGAAAGTCAAGTGTCTTTGGCTTGATCTCCCAGCTGGAGCTCCTGGGTGCCCATCCCTGCAGCAGTGGGTGTGGATGAGCAGCATGGACACAAGCTGGAAGTGTGAACTGCAATAGCTGAGCTGCTGAAAGCCCACAGGAGCCCCACAGATGGGCACAGTCATGTCCTCTGATCTCTGCTTTACACAGGGACACAGGGGGATGTAGGGCTGCACCAGCTCACCAGCAGCAGAGGGAGTAGCTGTTGAAAACATCCATTCCCACCACAAGCAGAGTGATGTTCAGTCCCCTCACTGAATCAATCCAAGCACGCTGGAGGGAGGTTACTGCTGCCTTTGTTGCCTGCCCAGTACTGCAGCTGCCTGCTGCTATACTCCACTGCCCCTTTCCAATATCTGACACTACAACATCGCTGGAGATAATGAGGTTTTGATCACGGCAAGGCGCTCACAACAGCAAACAGCCCAGGCACACAGAGATCAAATAGACCAGCTGCAAACAGAGAGGGGAAAAAAAAAAAAACCAACACCCAGAGTGCATATGACTCGTGTGTGGGTATGTATGTTATGCAGGAGGCAGGGGCTGGATGGCCAAGGTCTCCCAGCGACCCTGGGCCACTCAGGGCTTGGGCCCCCAGCATTCCAGGCAGCCTCCTCTCCTGGGACCACTGCCCTGCTCACACAGAGAGGCAGCCAGACGTGAACGTGAGAAAGCTCTCTCAGCCGAGTCCCTTCTGCTGGCTACTCGTCTTCCAAAATAATCATAATTAAAAGGGGCGTTCATCAAAGGGGGAGCTGGGGTGTGGGCTTGCCCTTTTACCACGTCTTCATAGCAGGCAAACATGGTGAAAGGGTTTTTTTTTTTCCTTGCCCCTTCCAGTACACTCCCCATCCTCCCAGACCAAAGGATCTCAGTAAAATGTTTGCCTTGAGAAGGAAAGCTCAGGAGCAATAACCTTCAGGGTCGTTTACATCCATTTACTGGAGTTAATAAATATGTAAACTGATTTTTAAATTGTGGACCCCTTCAGAGATACAGTCATGGAGCCAAGTCCAGATGACTGCTATGGCAGTGCAAGTGCAACATAATGTTGTAAAGATGTTCCAGATTCCTTCTTCTTCCCCCTTTTTCTTTCAGAATCCCATGATATGGGTCTTGAACCTGGGTGTAGACCTGAATTCTGTGAATCCTTTCTTCTTTTTAAGCCTAGAGGAATTTGGAAAGCAGAGCTGTCTGAACTGTGACATCCACATATGCTTTTTAGGGAAGAGAGACAATACAGATGAAAACATTTACTTGGTTTAATATCTAAATTATCGCTGGGAAAGAGGGTGTGACACCAGAAGGAGGGGACGCATAGCAGTGGAGCATGGCAGGATATGGAATATTCAGAAGAACTAATTATGGGATGATCTGGAAGCATCCAAGCCCCCTTCACTGTGTGAAAGTTGACAGCAAGTTGGAAGGTTCAGTTCCTGGCTCTGCCCTGAACTGCCTGACACTGTTTCGCTGGTTTCCATGAGGAATATGCTGCTTTCATGGTCTCTTGGGACAATGATTTCCAATCGACAGCACCTGTGTTGCAGCATAAAAAGCTGAAAACTCAGCAGCTTCCACCTGTCATCTACACCTGATGCAAACTGAAAAGGGTGCAGTTCTGCTCTGCTTTCATCCCTGGGGGTTTTCCATGGGTCCAAGCAACAACAACCAGAGGGCTTTGTAGCACAGGCAGCCTGCACACAGGCTCACACACACATATGAACATAGAACATTTGAAAGCAAAACCAAACCTCATGGTTTTATTCTTAGCTGGAAACTTGTTGCTCTCAGAAAAGTTCATTGGAGGCCTTTATTGAAAGAGTGACATTTAATTCTGTAACGAGCTCAAGAATGAACTTGTAGAGGCATCCTTTATAAATCAGTGGTATCGTGACAGTGTGATGCTGTTCAGGATCCTCTGTGCAATCATTTTGGACCTGATCTTGCAAACATATGGACTCAGAGCCCAACAGGGTGTTTTAGGACCCATTTCCATGCATCCCAAAGGGATGAAAGTATCACCCCTTGCTGAGCCTCCAGTGCACATCTGTAACTACAAGTTTTGACACACTTTTGCATACACAGGGTAAGGCCTTGGGGTTCACACTTGTTTGGGTCAGGGAGAGCTGCTGTGAGTGGCAGTAAGGCCAAACAGGCCCTGACCCATCAGCTGTGGACTTTAGGCTGCCCTTCTGCTGCAGGAGGGAAGCTGCTGGGTGGGTGTGCTGACAGAAGTGCCGCTCCTTGGCCTTATCCTTCAGAAGGCAAATAAACTTAATCCCAAATTCACCCACTGCTGTTTGCCAAGAGCAAATAATTCAGAGTTTGAAGTGAGGTGGGATCACGCTGTTCTGAGGACCCTGGGGAAGGGAAGGTGTCCAGCACAGCCCTGCAGAGCAGGGCAGTTTCCAAATCCTTGAGCAGCTGGGCTTTACCTGATGAAGAGCCTTTTCATCCAGAACTCTGGCTCATCAGGTGCAAAAGGGGTTTGGATGGACATGGTGCAAATGGAAATGTAGTAAATACCTGTGTATTTGGTATCAATGGAGTTGATAGAATCACAGAATTGTTAGGGCTGGAAGGGACCTTAAAAATCACCTCATTCCAACCCTCTGCCATGGGCAGGGACACCTTCCACTAGATCATGTTGCTCCAAGCCCTGTCCAGCCTGGCCTTGGACACTTACAGGGATGGGACATTTTTACCTCCATGGAGAAAAGTCTAAATTGTGCTGTCTTTGAGCTCACACACAGGAATTAACCTGTTTGACACTGACACAAAACTACACCTAGGAGCCTTTTACCCTTGTGGCACCAGATTGCCACCACCCCCAAAGCAGTGGCAGCCTCTTATCCACCCTCAGAGGTGAGGTAGGAGACAGGCACACACACACATACTGTATGTGCACCTCACAAGAAGAAATGAAAGCACATCATCTAAGTTTGCTCAGGTTTAGCGAAGGTCAGAGATTTTCACACCTAGGTGAGCTGTCATCTGGCTCAGGGCAATTCTCTTTTTCTCTCGCATCCTTTGCTGGAACAGCAGGAGAGCTTTACTGGCGTGAAAGACTAAACTGTCTTCAGGCTATAAAGGACTTGAGTCACAAACCACTTCCCTCCCCCTCACCCCTTCCCAAAATGCATTTTCATATTAATTCAGGACCTTCCAAAATCGTCCTAATGTCTCCTCACCTGTTAGTTCTGAAAACCTGTTGAGGGTCGAGGCTTAAACTACGGGATGTGACAAACCATATGGGGTTTGCTCTAAGCAAAGTAGTCCTAGACTGAGGGGGTCAAAACTTCTCCTGATTCCAAATACTGAACTTCATTTTCATGAACTTAAATGGAATTAAGTGACTGCCTAAGAACAACTGCATCATTGGGACATAACAGCCACATCTAAGTAAAGATTAAAAAACAAGCACACCATTAGAAAGTGCAGCAATACTTGCATGAGTGGGCAGATTCTAAGCTCAGGAATAAACTTGTGTCACTACAGCCTCTGTCAGTACAGTGACCAAGAAGGGAGCTCCACATATCTGGTACTGCAGGCTGATTTCTGATTTCTTAAAGGGATATTTGGAATCAAAGCTTTATTACTTGTGAGACATTCTGCCTCTTTAAAGTGTTTTCCTTCTTATTAAAACGCTGGTCCTTTCCTTTGTTAATTTTTTTTTTGCAAGTTTTTTAATTTTTCATTTCTTAGACCTCCCATTCAACGACTATCTTGGCTTTTAATGAAGGGAATTTTTCTGCATCCAGCAAACTGTAAACCATGTCGCTTGGATACAGCAAAAGCCGAAATTCCACAGATTTACATAAAGTCATACACTGTGTTGTGGAGAAAGTGTACTGGGCATTCTTTGATTTTTGTATCTTGCATTAGCATTTGTAGGCACTTACAAAAGATAAAAATATAAAGAAAAGAGATATAAAGAGAAAAAGAAGAAAGAGGAAGAAGGAGAGAAAGAGAGAAAGTGAGAAAGAAAGAAAGAAAAAAAGAAAGAAAGAAAGAAAAAGAAAGAGAAAGAAAAAGAAAGAAAGAAAGAAAGAAAGAAAGAAAGAAAAAAGAAAGAAAAAAGAAAAAAGAAAGAAGGAAGCTGCTGTGATGAACGTAAAATATGACCTTTTCTTTTTAAAAGTTTGTGCTGTCCGTCTTGTTTAGCACCAGCGCTGCTCACCCTTTCCCTTCAAGACGCTTCGGAGTTGTTAAGCATCTAAGGGTGATAATTTGACTTTCAGCTAAACCGGAGGGCTGCAGCAGACAGCAGTAGGTGGTGATGTAATAGGTACCAACGCACATGGATATATAAATATCGTGGCTAGGGCTAAAGCGCTATGGCTGAGCAGCTATAGAAGAAGATCAGCACTTCAGACAAGACTCCTGGAGTTGAGATCAAGTTCAGAAGCTCTTGCTCCCGGGATTTCCTCTCCATGCAGCCAGCCCAGGGAAACCGCAGATCCTCGGGGGACTGAGCACTAAAGCTCCTTCCTTCCCCCCGCGCATTTTTTTTTTCTTTAATTTTTTTTTTTCCCGTTTGGCTTTTTGTCGCCTTTTTTTTTATTCTGTTTTCCTTCTTTTTTATTTTCTCCCTCAGCATAAAGCGGGGGAGCTGGGGCGGGGGTGCTCGGCGCGGGGCGGGGGTTGGAGGGGGGGAGAGGTCGGCGAGCGCATTTTCGGAGCGACCGTCCCGTCGGCCGCCCGCCCGCCCCTTAAAGCCGGGAGATGCCTCTCCCCGCGGCGCTGCTGCCGGCGCTGCTCCTGGGGCTGCTGTGGCCAGGGGCGGTGCGTGGCCGGTCGCCCCCGGGTCGCCTCCCCGCCGGGCCCCGCCAGCGCCGCTGGGACGCGGCTCTTTTCGCCCGCTCCGTCGCTCGCCTGCCGGCCGAGCGCCGCGATGCCGCCCGCGACGGCGACTACCTCCTGGGCATCAAGCGGCTCCGCCGCCTCTACTGCAACGTGGGCATCGGCTTCCACATCCAGGTCCTCCCCGACGGGCGTATCGATGGGATTCACAGCGAGAATCGATACAGTAAGACGGCGGTGCCGCCCGCGGACGGACGGGGCGGGTGAGATGGCCTAGCGCCCGCGGATCTGCCCGGAGGGCAGATCCGCGGGCGCCGGGCTCTCACCTGCCCCGGGGAGTGGTTTGTCCCCGAGAGGAGGGTGGGTGCGTGGCGGACCCCGGAGTTCCCTAAAAAGTCCTGCCGCCCCCGGCTCCCCCGAGGGCGGCGGGGAGCGCGGCCGGCGGGGCGGCGGCCGAGCCCATCGGGCACTCCGTGTTGCGGGAGGGGACGGGACACCCGCCGGCCTTTCCGGAGGGACACTGCGCCAGGCATCAGGTGTCGCGGCGGGGGCTGCCTCCACATCTGGAGGGTTCCGCGGGGCCGCCCGCTCTGAGCAAGGGCTCTTTGCCGGGGAAGAGCCCGGCTTTCCTCCCCCCCCCAAAAAAAAACCAAAAACTTGGGAGAGCATCTGCTGGGGGCTTAACCCCGTGGCCCCCGCGGCTCTGATAGCCAACTGAAACAATAAGGTGCGGGAAGGGGTCGGTGTGTGTGTGTGTGGGGACGTAAGCTGCGTGATGACAAATGTTTCATTTTCCCTGAGCACTCTCTGGCTTATTTTAACCTTGTCTACGCGAGAGAATGCCGGGGGGGGGGGCGCAAATTAAAAATAGATACTTGGCTAAAAGAAGAGAGGTCCCCGCGTGGGGCATAGGGCAGCACGTGGAGCACACGAGGCTGGGGTTCTGTGGCCACCCACAGCAGGGCTGGGGCGTGGGGATCCACACCACACTGGGGATGGGAGCCTGGGGGTGAGCGCAGCACTGTCACCTCACGCTGCAGGGTGTTACCTTCTTTGTCCCCCTGATCCCTGTGTCTCCTCTGTAGGTCTGCTGGAAATTTCTCCCGTGGAAAGAGGAGTGGTGAGCATATTTGGTGTCAGAAGCGGACTCTTCGTGGCCATGAATAGCAAAGGCAAACTCTATGGATCTGTAAGTAGCCACCGAGGGTGCGCCTGGGGAGGGGACTCTTGTCAGCTGGGGTGACATGTGTGCACGGTGCTAAAAGCTGCCCAAGCCCCATCCTTGCCCCTCCTGGGTCAGGCAACACAGAGCTTTGCCAACAAAAGGCATCCTTGCCCACCTGTGCTGCTTACTGAGGTTTCGAAGTGGAACCCACTCTTTTGCATGACACTTTTTTGGTTCTCACACAAAAACTGCAGTCACCCAGCTATGACTACCCATCTTGCCTACCACACAGACCAACAGAATAGCCATCTGTGTGGCAAGACCACAAGCTAGCCTCAGGCCATGTATTTCTGATAAGTGCAAACAGCCTTAAACAAGTTGGGCAATCCCTGACTCCATCTCTCGGAGGGCACTTGGACTTGTGATCAGCCAGGCCCTCACAAGTGACCCTTTCTGATGAGATGAATCAGTGACTGTCACATACCTATTGATCACTCTTTGTTAATGCTCCTGAACAGAGAGTCTGTTCCCATGGCAGTTCAGCATCCTTGGGGTTTAATCTTGATTGGTAAGAAGGAAGATCTATCAGGAGACAACACAGATCTTTTTTTTACATTGAATCTTTGGAAAAGATAGAGACCTCTTAAAAAAATATACTTGAGGTGGACAGGGAATATCTTTGTCCATGCTGAGCTTTCCTCCTGTTTTTGCTTTCACCTCTGTGTAAGTTACTGTGATCAGCATAATTTCAAACTCCAGTTCCTGGGTCTCCCTCCTTACCCATGAATTTCCTATGTCTTGTTTCCAAAATATTTTTTGAAGGACCATGGGCTTCAAAAGAGCCAAACGATGTCAGAGGCAGGGTATTTTCACATGAGGACATGAAGCATCCAGAATTCTTTTCCGGGGCATCAGTCCTGTTACAGAGGATTTTACCTTACATAAAAGCCAGACAGAATCAGCCACCAAAGTGCCAGAACTTCTGTTGCATCGTTTCTTAGAGGTCCTGCTGCTTTGGTGTCCTGGATAAAGTAATCTCCAGTGCAGTGTTCAGCTTGGCAGGCTGAGACCTCTCTTGCAAATCCCTTGGCTTTTGCCCAGTAGTAAGAGATGAGTTCGTTTGTTCCTCTCCAGATAACACACTTGTAACACCTTTGTACTCACTTGAAAACCAAACCTCGTCACTGAAAGGGTTGGTGTTGCAGCTCTGTTTCCCTGAGCCATTAACTCGAGTTACCCAAACCCTTCCTTCAGTTTTAAACTTAAAGAAGCAAAAAAATACTGTCCATGCTGACTGAGTGTCTTTAAAATGCCTCCTTTTCTCCTCAAGCAACATGAGAAAGGGCTGGTCTAATTCAGGCTTTCCTGAAGCCTCTCAGTCAATTTATTGCTGGTAGGACAACCACCGAGCAATTAGATGAGCAGTGCTGCAGAACTGAGCGTGGGCCTTACCCACCTCAGCTCTGTTAAGCCCTGTACCTCCCTTGGGTCAGGGCTCTTGATGTCCTTTCCACCTTCAGGTGTACATGCCTGGCCTGGGCACAGCATCCCTAATGATCCTCTGGTTCCTGAGCCCTGTTTGAAGCTTCAGAGACCACTTCAAAAGGTTACTAAGAGGGGGGGACTCACCTGCAGATATCCCCACAACACACCTCCTACACCTGGTAGCGAGAATATTTCCACACCTGATGTTTAAAATTCCTTCCCTCTCATCCTTTCCTTTTCATTTCAGACCCATTTCAATGACGAGTGCAAATTCAAAGAGATTCTCCTGCCAAACAACTACAATGCCTACGAATCCAGGATTTATCCCGGGATGTACATAGCCCTGAGCAAAAATGGAAGAACAAAGAAAGGCAATAAAGTATCTCCCACAATGACAGTGACACATTTTCTTCCTAGAATCTGAGACATCTCCCTTCAGACCTACCTCAGCACAGGGGAAGACGCAGAAACACGTTCGGGGAAAAGAAACATGGTGCACTTTTACTGGAGAGTTTTATGCAAGAGTAGGTGTAAGATATTTAAGTTAATTATTTAAATCTGTATATATTGTCACAGAATTTATTTATAGCTCTGATTGATTCTTTTTATTTTTTTTTTTTTAAATTTCTGAAAACAAAACAAACCTCCAACCCAAGGTCTTTTTCATTTCATGGTGCAACTAGTAGAAGACTTCTGCTTCGTGGTTTATTTAATTAGTTTCTAAGTTATCACAGATGTGCTGCTACTCCGTGTCCTAAGCCAGGTGACATCCAATTCCTCTCTCTTCCAGCGTTTTGCACTGTTTGTGTGTTGTAGGGTGCCTGTTGTCGAGCACGTGCTTGTTTGTTAGTTTGTTTGTTTGTTACGGTGGCTTTGTCCTCCATCTGCGTGTTTTCCAAACCTCCCCCATGACTCCCAGAGAAGCTCTTTGGCCTCCAAGAAGGAGCGGTGGCGGAGTGGGATGCCAGTGTGGAGCCACACACAATGCCTGAGCTCCTTTGTGCCGCGTTGCTATTTCGTTGGAGCGGGATCGGTTTACCCCCTGTGCGGAGAGCGCGGGGATGAAGAGCCGCCCCACAAATCTGTTTTTAGATCTGCCAGCGCTGAACTTTGAACTTTCCTGCAGTCCTTCTTCTCAGCAGAGAGGCTCAAGCACCTCTGGCAGCTCCTCAGGATTGAGGCTGGGTTCATCTGTTTAGACAAACCATCTTTTTTTGGCCCTTAGTGATACAATGGCTTGGCATCAGGCTAAAAAATAACGCGTCTGTCCCTCCCCCCAAAAATGCACTGTGGAACTACAGTGAACCAGTTCAACTTTATTCAAATTGAATTCAGAGACTACCTTCATTTTTCAAAGTTTGGGGAACTCTGTAACAGTTGTAAGTTTTTAAAAGGCAAAAAAGCA
Source organism: Myiozetetes cayanensis (assembly GCF_022539395.1). Classification (NCBI taxonomy): domain Eukaryota; kingdom Metazoa; phylum Chordata; class Aves; order Passeriformes; family Tyrannidae; genus Myiozetetes; species Myiozetetes cayanensis. The sequence continues at coordinate 55,853,232 of NW_026087853.1, forward strand.
TTTGCTGGTTTGCAGCAAGCACGAGCTCCACAGAGAGAACTTAGATTGATTACGAGGAACTGAGGTTGGTTTGTACTATTTATTATTTTTGTTGCAGTATTTGGAAGGAGAAATATGCTGCTTTTTTTTTTTTTTTTTTTCTGTCTCATTCCCTGACGAAGTTGATTAATTTCTACCTCACTAACTCCCAGAGCCAGTCTCCTAACAAATTCTGCACGGGAGGAAGGTACCCACTTTCCTGCTTGGGCTCACAGTTCTGGAGGAGGGCCTGGGGGGAACAATCGTCATCCCAAATCTCTCTTTTTTTCCATATGTAGCCAAAAGTATTCAGGATAGAGTTGGTTGCATCCTATTTGAGCCTTGTCACGTTTGAGCTATCTTTACCCAGTGGTTTACTTTTAGTAAGGGTAATCATGGTGAAAATATTTGCAGACAGCTGTCAGGCTGCAGTACTGTATCGTCATCGAGTAACCCTATATTTTTCTTTATATATTTTTCAAGTGTAACTCATGTCTCTAACGTGATGAAGGAAAAGACAGGTTTGATTATGGGGGAATCACTAAAAGGATTCATTTGTCTTTTTTGATCCTTTTTTTTTCTTCTTTTTTCTTTTTTTCCTGCTTTGTAAGATACTTCATCTTTGGGGCATCGATATGTTAAGTGGGAACCAGGACTAACCACAATGTTTGATGACTTAGAGGATGTTTACAGATCATCTTCCCATCTAAACTAATTATTTCTGACTACACACAAATTTGAGTTCAGCTTTTTTTTTTTTGCCTTTTTTTTTTCCTCTTTACATTCCTACGCAAAAGCCTTTGTTCCTTTGTAATGGTATAGACCTGCCTGTATCCTCTACTTACACATGACCTTGAAGACAAAGTCTACTCACCAAATTTCAGTAAAATCAGAGCAGAGCAGGACCAGACCTTAAGGCAGATGCTGTCAAAGCAAAGATAATTAAGAAAAAGGAAGCCAAATCAAGAGCAGAGGAAATGTCATGCCTAAGGATTTTTAATTTTTTTCTTTTTCTGTAAATTGGGGGATTTCTGTACTTTCTGTGTTTTCTATATGTGAGCAATCGTTGTGTAACTATCACCACTACCTCTGACAATTGATGATTTTGTTCCAGATTTCAGATAGCAAAATCAGACCACAAAGATTCTCTCTGGGAAATGGTTCTTCTCTGTCACTTTCCACTTCATTAAATCCACAACCAACGGCCTCACACAAGATATGCTCAGAGGTAGTTGTTGTAACTTTTAAATATCGTGATAAAACCTCGATAACGATGTTACGTGGTATGAACTTTCACCATTTACCAGAATCTGTCTGTAGTTTTATACAGGTGCTGTTCAAGACTGTGGTGTATGTGCTGTGCACACTTAAATGCATAATAAATGATAAACGTTTACAATGCATGACACCCTGGTGTTGATTTTAGCTCTTTATAAGAAGGGAACATATCCTGCAACGAAAGACAGTAAAAAAAAAAAAAATGCTATTTCACTTTCCCAAAGCCCAGGGAGTCTTTGTGCCTTTGCCAGCTACTTCAGGACTGACAGCCTGGATTTCTTACTCAGCTAAAGTTCCCCCTGCCAGAGCTGGAAATCGTCCAGGAAAGCCCAGCTCCACCAGCTCAGTAACAGATATGCACACTTGCATCTGCCACATGCTGCTGTTCTGACTTGTGTTATTTCCCTGGTTATTAATGATGGCAGCTTCTCCTGCAGCACCTAAAGTTAATGGTCAGAGGCACAAATCAGCATTGGGGTTTGTGTTGCTGGCTGTTAACACTACAGGCAAACCTGATCTCCGGGCTTTGGCTTTAATGAGTGCTGCTGGCTCTCTCTGTGGAGTGGGACCACACTGATGGAAGAGACTGTAGGATCACCTGTTGGGTTTGAGACAGGCTCCTTTTGCAGTTAGTGATTACCCTTCATGCAGGTGGATGGGAATATGAAGTGCTGTGTACACACTATGGCCAATCTTTGTGCTTTCAGTTCAGTTTAGAGTTAGGAAGGGGTACATGATAGGAATGACAATATTCAGGTCTGATTTCCCACACCTTGACAGCACAGGGAGTTTTCCCAGCTAAGTAAGGGGCACACAGAACAAAAATCCAGACCCCAAAATAGAGACTTCTCCACTTAATTTTCCACTGAGTGATGCTCTTTTCTTTTTCTGTTCCTAGAAAAGGGAAGGAGATAGATGAGCTGGGAATGCCCAAGAGCCCTCACTCTGAACCAGGGCAGTTTCTCTCTGAAGTTGTATAGGCTCTATAAATACGTAGCACAGGTGGAGTTTTTATAACTGCACAAGTATAGCTGCAGCATATTTAATGCTGCTATGAATAGAGCCAGAATAAATAGGCATGCAGACATAATAATTTTTCATAATTAACTTCTTTTGTTTACAGTGTTGTAAAAAGAACAAACGTAAATTTATCGCTGCTGGGACTTCCAAAATTATGACAAGAAGTCGTCGCCAGGGATGAAAATTTATTTCAGCCCTGGGGAGACATTTTAATTTCAAGATTGGAGATAAATCCTCAGGCTTGGGTTTTAGGGAGGTGAGATTTCAGAGCAGTAGCTTTGCAGGTTCATAGGACCAAGAAGAGCACTGGGGCTGCACATGGAGTCCTACCCACAGAAAATATAAAGGCCTCTTGCCTTTATACTCACTTCCAGGGGGGAGCTTTCCTCACATTGCCTTCTGAGGTAGTAAAATAAATGCATTAAAAGTGAAACCTAATTTTAACCCTCCAAAAAGAGTCTCTGATACCTCACCTGTTTCAGCATTTCGGAGCTCACTGGGAGCATTGCCGTGCTCCAGCCGTGCTGTGTGTTCCTGCCATCTACCAAACATCCTCTACACATCAAAAAAAACATCCCTAAGGATGGAAAGATTCTGCAAGCAGTGCTGATCCAGCCAGTGGGATAACCAGAGGAGGGGCAGTGCCAGCCTGGCCCTGCACCCTTCCCTCGTTTGCTGGGGGAGGGACAGAGAGAAGGCTCCAAGCCCCATCCCTCCTTTGCAGGCTTGCATGTTTTAAATGATCCGTGCTTAACATTTTCTGACTCATCTGTGACATCTCCCAAGTTGTCTGTATCTAATCTGTGCTAATAAAAATCAGCATGACAAAACACTGCCCCGTGTATAAATAGCCACAGGTTTCAGGGGCGGTCACTGGGTTTATAGTGCCAGATTCGGTTGTTCACACTTTGCCACTTGGTTTCCACTGCAGCCTGTTAACTGACCATGCAAGTGGCCAATTAAAGACAGTCTGTTAAAGGGTTGGGGAGGCTTTTGATAATGACTAGCAACCACTTCAGCGTGGAAGTTAAAAGGAATTCCTCGAAACACTGCAGCTCCCTTTATATGACACAAAGAATTGATGTTTGGCAAACATGGAGGAAAACAGGTTTTTAATGTGGAAAACCAAACCAACAACAAACCCACCCCTGCTGTCCTTCTACTAAGTAATCTAAAAATGGATGGAATAGTGCAAAATTGTAATACCAAGCTGCTTTCAGCCAATGCAACCTGCAAAAGAGGGAACAGCACAATTTCAGCTTCCTGCATGCAAGTCATGATTTACAGACTTCAGACAAGAAATACTGCCCTAAACTGTCTGGTTTAAACATCGATTACTTAAAAATATCACCCAAGAAATGTCTCCAGCCAGTCTCTTCAGGCAAACAATTGGTTGATGTAAATATATACTTAATATGTTTTCTTTTATCATAAGTTTCATCCCAAGTTTCAGGCCCAGGTTGGGCGGGGCTTGGAGCAACCTGGGCTAGTGGAAGGTGTCCCTGCCCAGGACAGAGGGATTGGAATCAGATGAGCTTTAAGGTTCATTCCAACCTAAACCATTCTATGATTCTGCATTAAAAAGAAACTGATTCGTTCTGTCTATAGAACACATTGGTTGTTTATTAATTTCAAAGACTCCTTATAAATAGTTACAAATTTATGAAATTCAAACAAACGTTTCTGAAAACCAGGGATGATTATTTTTACCTTTTTGCAAGCATGTCAAAAAATGGTGCATGCACTTTAGAGCATGGTAATAGCAGATATGTGTTCTCTATGCTAAAGACACACTGAATTCTGAGAACCACCTTTTAGCAAAATCTAATACTGCTGATGGACCTGCAACCTGAACAGTCCTGTGCTGGGAGTGAAGCACAGGTAAGTAAAATGAAGGCAGAAATTGATAAAAGGTTCCCTCTGTGATTTGCTACAGAGGCAGAAATTAGATGGTGAATGAAATGTTTTTGAGGAGAAAACAGTTCAGTTTCATGCTGCAGAATCAGGTGTTGGTGTCATCGCTGCCAACAGGGCAGAGGTCGGTGACATGGTGCAATAAGTGGTTGGTGAATCACAGAATCATGGAATGGTTTGGGTTGGAAGGGGCCTTAAAGATCATCCACACCTTCCACCAGCCCAGGTTGCTCCAAGCCCTGTCCAACCTGGCCTTGGACACTTCCAGGGATGGGGCAGCCACAGCTTCTGTGGGTAACCTGTGCCAGGTCCTCACCCCCCCCACAGGGAAGGATTTCTTCCTAATATCTAATCTAAACCTGCCTTCTTTCAGTTTAAAGCCATTCCCCCTTGTCCTATGCATGTCCCTGTCCAAAGTCCCTCTCTCCTGTAGTGCCTTAAAGTGCTGGAAGGGGCTCTCAGGTCTCCCTGGAGCCTTCTCTTCTCCAGGCTGAGCAACCCCAGGGTCCAGCCCTTCCCTCCTGAATACCCACCAAGACACCATGAAGTGTGGTGAAGATGGTGAGCCCCCAAACTTTCCTCAGCTGCAGCTGTGTGGTGGATCTAAATGACAGATAATGACAAACAATCTGAAATACTATGACAGGAAGCTCTGAACCTGGGCAGTTTACATGAATTCAACTTTTTGACACTAATATCTCTGTGGTTTAGCTCCTTATTTTCAAGCTGTTATAAACAGTGTTCAAAATATACCCATTAATATATTCAAAATTTGTGAGACACAGATTCTGGGTTTGTGAGAACGTGGGGTCAGTCGGCTGTATGAAACCAAAATTCTCATTTACTGAACGTCCTCTGTACTGGGCACTGAAAGCAGCAGGACTCATGACAAAAAAAAAGGTGGTTCATGACCAGATTTTAGCTACAAAGTCAGGTTTAATTCAGTTTTCTTAAATTCTGAGTGTTGGGTTGACCTTGGGTACCTTCTAGTGTCACTGTGTGTGTGTACATGCAATTACATTTTATTACTAATCATAGTATTTTATTGTGGGTAAATACAGAAGTACTCGTTCTCTGTGACTCCTCAGGCTGTGTTGACCTTCGCTATCGTTCATTCACACTACTCCTTATAGGTTAAAGAAAGTGATTTAGTGATGTTTGTACCAATTAACATATTCCAGATTCAAATTGGTTGCTAATCAGGTTACCTCTGAAGTACAAATCAGATCTTTATCAGCTTAAAGGTGTTTGGCAAGTGTCAAAGCCACTTGGTAAAACTTGGTGGTTTCTGGGGAGCTACTATTTACATACATTTTCATTATCTCTGCAGCTACATCTGTTTGCTTCCAGTGCCTTCAAGAAAGGTGTTTGTAGTGCTGGCTGGGGCCAATACAGCTGTTTAATGTCACTGAGGTTAAGAAGGTGAGAAGAAAGGGAGTCCCACCTGCGGGATGAGCATCCCTTAGGGATGGGGCGAACCCCAACCTTGTTGGGATCTTGTTAGAGAAGTTCAGAAGAAATGTCCAGCCGTGCACCTCTGGCTGCTCAGCAGGCTTAGGAGCCCACCCACAGGGAACATTTTGGAGCTTTTGCTGGACAAACCCCTTACAAGCTCTTTCTCTTGGCCAGGTGGGAAGTGGAATCCCCGTTCTGATCCCTGTCCAGGGAGGGGATTGCCCAGGCTGGCTCACAGCAGCTCGTGGCTGAGCAGTATGGTAGGGTGGGTGTCCCGCACAGGGCTCCTTCATCACTAAACCAAGGCTGCTCCAGTGCCTTCCCATGCCCACCACCAGCACTGAAAGCCTAGAATGGAGCACTAGAATGACTATTTCTCGTCTAGAGTGCACTAGAATGACTGTTTCTCGTCTGCAAGCCCCGTGCTGGTCCCCCAGCAGGGCAATCCCACGAGCACCATCTGGGGGTGAGTACCACTGCCCTGCCAGGCCCGGGCACCCCTCTGCTCTCCCTCCTGGAGCGACACCACTCCTCTCCAACCAGCAGAGCGGCTCCTGATTACCTCCGCGGTGCTCGCCTTCCATCCCGAATGCCGCTCCGAGGGGAGCAGGATGCCGCTTCGAGCAGGAGCCGCAGCCCCTGGGGAGTCAGTCAGTTTACACATTAACCCGGGCAGTTAGCTCACTATCTCTCACCTGTGCGCTCTCACCCTGGAGCCAGAGTGTCTTTGTGCCGGCGCCTTTCGCCTTTCCTTCCAGCGAGGTCTGAGATAAGCGGGCCGATCTCCCCGGGCACGAGCGCCGCATCCCGGGGGTTACTGCCGAGCGACGACCCCGGCTTTCCTGAGGTGCTTGCCCCGGGATCGGCCGTGAGTGCACGGAGAGGCAGGAGCGACTTGCCAGCACAGCCTTAACTTTGGCTGCTGGTTATGACACCTTTTACACGGCCCCGGAGGAAAATTACCTCGGTTGCTTTTTTTTCCCCCGCGGTTTTGACCTTCCTCTGCCAGGGCAGGGTGACTGGCATTGCCTTTCCCCGCAAGCCCTGCCTGTGCCCGGCTTCCTCCTCACAGGTTTCTGCCCAGAAACATCCCCCATCCAAGCCAGCACCCTTCCTTCTTCCCCATCACCCTGTCGTGACACATTTTTATGCTCCTCTTTTGATTTTCTACCACCTTTTCTGATGTTTTTTGGGTAGTATTACTTTCGATCACCCTCTCTTTCCTCTCCCACTTTTTCTACTCTTTTCTTTCTCTCCCACTTTTTATACCCTTTTCCTTGAGGTCTTTCATTAGATTTTATTCTGGGGACCTTATGCATCATGTTAAGGCCAAAAACACTCCAGCCTTAACCCAGGCCTGGACCTGCTGGCACAGGTCACAAGAGCAGTGATGCAAACTCTGCCAACATGGACGTGACTTGTGCCTAATATCCGACCCTGTGACTCAGATTTGCTCCTGCAGATGTTAATATGCTTGGACTGCCTCCTATGCTCTTGTCAGCGTGGGTTTATTTCCACAGAATCACAGAATCATAGAATGGTTTTGGTTAGAAGGGACCTTTAGAGGTCATTCAGTCCAACCCCTGCCCCCTGCAATGAGCAGGGACATCTTCAACTAAATCAGGTTCCTCAAGGCCCTGTCCAACGTGATTTTGAATTATTCCAGGGATAGGGTACCTACAACCTCTCTGGGTGATCTGTGCCAGAGTTTCGCCACCTTCACCATACAAAAAATTCTTCCTTACATCTAATCTGAATCTACCCTCTCTAAGTTTAAAACCCTTACTGCTCTGGTCAGGATCTGCCCTTAGTTTACATCTTCATGAAGTCCAACCTCCTTTTCAGCTTAGCACAGAACTTCTCACTTGCCTGTATTTTATTTTGTCCCACAGAGGACTTTCCCTCAGTCCTCTGCATTTTCTCTCCCCACGCCTGAGGGTTGCAGACACCAAACTGAGCTTTTTTTCAGCGAGCAGTGGCCAAGCTCAGCCAGTGAAGAGTTCACCACATCCATCTCCAGAGCAAGGTGTACCAGTCACAAACCGTAATAGAGAATTAGAACATCAAGTGCCTGTTTACCAGCCAGAAGAGCATAAAACCCAGGTCCTTTGTTCTCTCTGATACGTTATCAGATATGATTCACTGGGTTGTATCTGTTTTTGCAATCCTGCTGTGGGCATTTCAGCACAGGGGTTTTTAGCCTGCTTAGTTAGGATGGTCAAGGAAAAGCACTTAAGTATTTATAGAGCCATGCAAGTTATATAAATATAACTCTGATAGTCTTATGTCAGGGAAAGAAGGTCTGCCCTGATGGGATAATCAAAGCAAAGGGTATTTTCGTTCAGAAAGATATCTGCCTAGATGGCCATCTCACGTGGCTTTGTGTTAAATAGTGATTGTGTTTGAAAGAATTTGATTGCAGAGACACTGCTGAAGTCAGGCCTATAAATGGAAACCTAAGAAATTACATAGTAAGCTAAACTGGAGGTATTTGACCTCAACAGTCAGAAATTTAGCATCTTCTGCAAATCTTTATTCTAGTAATGCAAGTCACATGCAAGATAGTGATTTGTTTTAAATTCTTGCTATTTTTTCATTAAATATATATACATATACATAGATATACTTATATACAAACTTTAAATTATATGATAAGTGTTGTAGCCATAAAATACCACTGGCAAATAATTCATGAAGTTAATATTTTAGATTAGTAGTTAGTAAATAGCAAAGAATGTGATGTCATAGATTAAGGCACCTCAGATGATTATTCCTCAGGAATTTGGAATACACCTTAGTCCAAAATATGGATTAAACTAGTAAATAAAAGCACAGAGGTGCAGCACAAAAGTCTATCAAAATGCTTCCTAAAGTTACAAATTCAGATATTTCATTTCAGTCTTGGGCTTTTACAGTTTTTGTTATCAAAGAAGTATCTCAATGGTAACGCTCACATTAGAAATCAGACTGCAATTACCACATTTCTAAACAAAGCCCTCCTATGCCTGGGTGACCCTAGCAGAATAATTACCATTTATCATTAGGATTTAATTTGGACCCTTTAAGCCTCACCTTGCTCTCAGTCACAGGTAACCAGCAAAATGAGGAACAGAAAAAAAAGGATAGTTAAAATAACTTGTGAATAAAGACTGAAGAATCAACACAAACTTCTTCAGGTTGAAAAAGGGGCAAGTCAGGTGAGAGAGTGAAGGAGTGACCTTGCAGAATGAGGGAATGCATGGGCTTGGAAGCATATTCTACACTACTGGTTTAAAGCTCAGTTTTTAAACAAGTTAATCCTCTTCTGCATAAAGATCAGAGAAAACAAATAAGGTGTGATAATTCAGTGCAGTGGCTGAACGATCCACACTGAATCAGAGATTAATAGTCATGAAAATATTCTGCTCTAAGCACCCTGTGACTCCTACAGAAGAGTGAACAGATGCAGAAACAAGGACTACATATGCATTTAATAAAAATTTGTATGTGTTTGTGTGAGTACCTGAGCTGCAGATTGAAAATTAACATATTCCCTTCTCCTGGTGACATAAATCTGAGGTTTCTTTCCATTAGGTTTCTGGAAGATGACGCAGTATAAATTTGCATTTATTCATTGTTTGCACTCTTCAAAAGTTAATCAAGGAAAAATATGGAAGCAAATATGCACCTGCCTGCCAATTTGTTCTGATCCTATTCATAGGAGCATCAAACCTACCTTCCCTTTGCTCCTGTGGAAAATCCCACTGGCTCTACAGCTTTGCCAGGGACACAGTCGGGCACTCACCTGTACGGGTTGCTGAGTTAACAGAATTACCTTTACATGTGACCATCAATAAAAATATTTCTTTATGTTGCTGGTGGGAGTGCACTGAAGGATATATTCCAGATAAAAGGGAAGAGTGAATGAACTGCCAACCGTAAACCCACATTTAAGGCAGACCCAGAACAGGTTTTTTTAACACCTTATGCTGAAGCATCACAGAAAATACAACAACCACAGCTCTACAAATATGTCTATAAACATAGACAAATGGACTTAAAAATACCTCTGCTAGCTATCAACATGTATTCATTTTTATTACCATTCATGGGGATCTATGAAATGTCACTAAAGTTCACAATTTTGTTCAAAATGGTGAAACTAGAGGCAAATCCACTCAAGCATTTTGTTAAAAAATAGTTAAAATCCATCAATACTACTTCATTTTATATTTGACTTAAAGCACTTGAAGAAATTGAGCTACTCTGGAAGTCAGTTTAATAATAAACAACTTCAGGGTATCTTTGAGGCTTTTCCATAAAGTTTACATGAATAAAATCCACTTCTAAGGTAATGGAAATAATAAGAAAGTCTAATATAGTTTTTAAGAAAAGGGGGCCACAGAAGTGTTGGTAATAAAATGATGTGCAACAAAGGATAACTTGTGGTAAAAATGCTCTTCTTTTTTTTTTTTTTTTTTTTTTTTTTCCCCACCCTACTAAGGAGATTACAAGGTTATAATTTGTAAAATAAGCATATTCCCGTTAATTAAATTAAGGAGTTGGGCTGCATAAGCAAATATCAATCACAAGAGAGAGAAAGAGAGAGAGAGGGAGAGGGATGCTGAGTTTCACACATAATTTGTTCCTGGCTACTTAGCAGGGCTATGACAGACATTCTCTAAGTAGAAAGCAAACATTTCCTATTTAATTCTCCTTTCCAGCCAACACCTATAAACCTCTATTAGCAAAAGCTGCCTCCTTTGGCAGAGAGAAGGGTTTGCTGTGAAATTTTTTTTCCTGTGGTGGCTTTAAAAGAGCTTTTTCTGCTCATTGAAGTTGTATCATCACTGAGTGAGTAACAAGGTCGGAGTTTTACGCTTTATAAAGTCGCAGCATGTTTTGTATCGGGAGTGCTGAGGTGAGTAGGGAAGTTTTTGTCAAATTCAGTGAAGTCAAGCCCTAAATCAGGTACTGGTAAGGAAATACATCCAACACGGGACCTGTCCCACATGTCCTGAATATGTTTATCCATTTCAGTCCCAAAAAATCAGTGCAAGCCTCTCACAGGTGCACGACGGGTGTCTGCAGAGAGCTTGGAAAACTCTTCCCTGCTCTGCCTGAAATTGCCAAGGTAAATCAGGCTGTCCCTGGTCTCCAGGTAGGAATGGTTTTGCCTCAGGGGTGCAACCCAAGGCAAGATCCATGGCAAAACAAGCCATACACCCCCGCAGGGAAAGGGGCAACTGCCCCTTGGGATTCGTGTCTGCCCACCCCACTCATGTCTGTGCCTAAAACTTGCAGCTTCAGCGAACTGCACTCAACAAGGAGCCCTGTCTTAGGGAGGCATTAATTAATGCAGCCTTGTTAAATGTCAGCTCCAAATCGCGGCAGCCCGAAACAAAGCAGGAGGAATGCTGTGTCATGGCATGGGCTGCAAGCTGGCAGGGCACCCTGAGAACAACAAAGCCACTTCAGCTGGAGTTCTGCAGGAATGTGTTCCTGGGGAGGAGAAGGGGAGGGAGGACCGGTGGACTTGGATGGGAAACCGGCTGTTTGGAAAAGCTGTCTTAAGATGCAGCACTTTCTTGTGCTCCACGTTTCAGAAATAAGAAGATAAATTAATGGGACATTCCTTAATTTATGTGTTTATTAAAAAAAAAAAAAGTGCAATGGGTGGACAGTGTAAAAAAAACTGTTAAAAGTATTACTTAGGTGGAGGTTTTAGACCACACTGAGTACCACAGAGAGATGAGGTGATGAATTGCTGCTACACATTTTGCCAGTTTGGTATAAAAGCTTTCTGTAAATAATGTTTTCATTGTACAAGTGCCCATCCATTGTATTTTCCTTCTATTTAATCCAGCAAGGTAGTTATTGGCACACAGTGCTATTGACCCAAGGGTATCAGAGTTTAGATGAGCTCAAATATGGGCCCACTGAGCTGATAACTGGGATATTAAACTCACTGCTTGCACCAGCCTCACTATCAGAGGAAGGAAAGAGAGCAAATGTGATGCTTCTTTTCAAAAGGGCTCAAGGAAAAACCATTAAATGCAGAAATCAGTAAATAATCAGCACTGGGCACACTTTGTTTGGAGCTATAATGGGAAAATATGATTGCAACCTTGGTTTCAAAAAGTCCCTCTAAGAAATATTGCCAGAGGTTGAAGAATGACTCTGTCTGTTCCTTTTTATCTTGTTCTAGAGATACCTGTATCCAACCACCACCAAATTGGCAGGATTCTGGACTAAACTCATGCTCAATTGATCCATTCCTTGCAAATCCCCCCAGATACGCTCCTCCAGTTATAACAAAACACCTGAAGGTTGTTAAACACCGTGGTTCTGGGTCCAACCAGTCCCCAGTTCAAATGGCTCAACATAAGACTCAGCTGGAAAGGAAGGAAAACTGTGAATTTGGAAAATCCTTGGGTTTATGTCCTATGGGGTAAGCTCTTATGTTTAACACAGCAGTTCTGAAGCCCCAAAATTTGTGAGGTAGGTAGTGTGACCAATACAGCACTTACCTGGAAGATACAGCCAGCTCTCTAAATCAAACAGCTTCTCAAATGCAGTGGCATTTTTTGCCGAGTATTTCAAAAAGCAACGATGGTTCCTCCCATTTCTGGGTGGGAACATGAATATTGTTTTTGAGCTGTGACACAAAGAATGTTTTCCACAGACATGGCTTCCATAAAGCAGTTTTGAATAAGCTTCCAAGAAGAAATGCTGGTCCCTGGCCATTCCTGTGGCAACACTGTGAAGTCTGTGGGGCCGGGTTTCTTATTCTTTGAAGGTGAGTAAAAAGAAAATGAATTGCACAATCACCAAAGCAAGTTAACAACGTACAATTTGAAGAAAGATACAGAAGGGAAAAAGAAAAACCAAACAGGTGGCACTTTTAAGTGATGTGCATCCCCCTGATCTTTTGTGAAGCCAGCTGGGAAGCAGAACTGGGATGTCTGTTTACAACAAGGTGTGCAGGCTTCCAGATGTGCAAGTGTAAAGCCTGCAGACATCAAAAGGACTTAACCTTCAAAATCATAACCTGAACACCACCTTCATGCATTTCAAAGTGAAAGCAGCTGAACTTTCCCTGTAATCACTATCTTGCAACACCCCTTTAATGAACCAGCCAGTCCAGGATCCTCGTGTCAGCCAAATAAAGAGGGTGCTGGCATTTCATTTGCTTCTCCTAGGACTCCCTGTTCAGGTGGGGGATTGAACAGGATTATCCAGCAGCATCAAGTGGGAGAAGACAGAGCCAGGAAAGCCACTAAGAGGGTGAGGCGGGCAAAGCTGGGGCAGTAAATTGGAAATGCTGGAAGAAGGCCAGAAATGCTGAAGTCTCCAAATAAAGGGAAACGAGCTGACAAACCCTCACGCATTTGAGAAACCAACTGCATTTGGTGTTTTGTAATTTGGTGACTTTGCTTTGTGGGGCTTAAGAAGTCACCACTTAGCTCAGGGTGGTTGAATGTGCCATGAGAGCGACAAACGGGACCTTGCAAAGTGCCCGCTGAGAGTTGATTACATCGACTAATTAATTAAGCTGTGAATGCTTGCACAAACAGCAGCCACTTTGTTATACGAATCTAGGATTTGTGATTGGTAAATGTCTCAAAGAGAAAAGCTGTTGAAATTTTCTGTATTTAGGATGTGCACGTACATGGTATTTCCCTCCCCTCTGGACAAGTGGATCCCTTATTCATACCCTGCGTTTCTACCTGGGGTGAGTAACCTGCATGTTCAGAAATGGCTCAGAGCTGTGCTTCCAAAGTGTTCCTGGTTAACCATCCCCATGAACAGTATCTTTCCTCCCTAGTGTGCACAGAAAATGACTTGGTTGTTATATTTGTAATGGCCCACAATTCAGTGGGTTAAAAACTCTGAATGGGGATCTCTGGATCACTTTATGCATCCCTTCCTTTCTTACATTACTGGAGCAGAGAATCAAGAAGGGACAGAGGGTTTCTGTAGACAGGAGATTTAAGGCCCATGGGAGCCTTAACAAAACCCACATGAGGTTTAACAAAACTATTTAGAAACATTCTTGTCAGAACATTTCCCTACCTCATTTCCCTGTTAGGGCTTTGTGCAGTTTGCAATTTTATGGCTGGGAAAAATGTAATTTTTCCAAAAGGAAACCCAGAGTGTTTTTTTCAAAGACTTCTTCTCTTTTGGGGGATTTTTGGGGGGGGCATTTTTTTTAACTAGCAGCCTGCTTTGCATCACTACCTTGATAGCTTTCCCATCAGTAAATAAGAAGTCAGTGATAATCCCCTCCATAATTCCTTAGACCTGCACTTCAGAAACCGGAGAACAAGGAGGTAGAAATCACCTTGTAAACAGAGATCAGCCCACACCAAGAGCAGGGAGACTGATATAAAAGCTCAGGTGCAAGGATTTACTACAGCTTGGTTCACACTCCTCACTTCATCAGCCTAAGCTGGAAGGACAAGGAACTGGGATATGAAGGAGAGAGTCAAAGCATAATAAAACATCTCCATGTTTTCTTCTGAGCAAAATAAATGAAATCTGCAGTAGAGTTTGTCAGATGCCATGTCAAGATTTGGAATTGCTGGACCTGCCATCTGTCGTGCACAGAAAAAAAAAAAAAAGTATTTATTTAAGAAAACATAAAATGGTGTGAATATCCTGAATTGTCCCAAAATTGTCCTTGGGTGCTGAGGACCCACACTGGGCATTGTTCGAGGGAGTTGCTTCAGGTACAGTTTAATCAGATGCCAGGGACTCAACGGCCGTGAGCAGGTAACAGCATGTCATGGCACTTCACTGAGCCCATATCCAGGTTTGGTTTATTCCAAATGCTCTCATACCCCTCACTCCTAAAAGCAAACTGAAGCTCAGCAAGGAGGGAAACCAGTTTTCCCTCAAACCACTTACTCTGACTCAAGCTCAAACGCTGCCACACACACAGATCTAGTGATTTGAATTTATTTTCTTCTAAGTCACCAATATATAAGTTTTAAGAAACTTGAAAACTATGGGAAAAGGAAATGTTTAGCTCCAAACGAGCAGCCACTGCTCATAAACAAGCCCACAGAAGCCTATTTAAAGAACAATTTGGACAATGTGTATCTTATTAGAAAAAGGAAGCACCGAAGAATCAACTGGAATATACACAGCAGGAAAAAGTAAACGCATTAAGTGGCTTTAATGGGGATAAAAATGGTGGTGCAGGGAGAAATTCTGCTTCAGAAAGGTCATTCATTTGCCTCTGCATTCCTTCCCCACATTTACATGCTGCTCACTGGATTCATCAAAGGTCCTCATTCTTTGCTCTTGGCACGCATGAAACAATCACTTTCAGATATAATGACCTAATTACTCAAACAAGACAAATGAAAAGAAAAATGGCAGTTATTTACTTCAGATGTTTGCATTTGCAGCTCTTCAGAAGAGAGATTTAAAGAACTTGTAGGACATGTTTAAAGCTTGAGAGCCAGAACCACCTAACAGGGTGTTTTGGTGTCTGTGCTGCTGATGATTCCCTTCCACCATGACTCAGCCTGTCCCAGCTTAAACTCCTCTCCCCATGGACCACGTAAACATGAACAGCTGCAGGAGGACAAGGATGTTTTCATCATGTTTCTTCCCCAACTTCCCTGTGGTCAACCCCAGCTCATCCTGCGTATGCCCAGTGCCAGCCTGGGGCGTTGGGTGACGCTTGGACCTCTACACAGCCTCTACAAAACCAAACCTTACCTTCAGGGGGTAATTTCTGCTCCCTCTGTAGCCTTTTTCTACTGCCTGAGCAGCACAGAAGTCAGATGGAACACGGGAAAATTTTAGATTGAATATTTGCAAATGAGTGCACAATAAACCAGGGTGATTTATTGTTCGGATTTGCTGTGTCTGAAATGAGATGTGGTTCAAAAGGTGGATCATTTTGGGTTTTCTTTATTTTGTGTTGTCCTGTAGGATGGCACAGTAGTAATTGTGTAATTGATACCATTAAATGCCCCAGTCAGGCAATGACTCAGCACTCTCATTATTGCAGAAAAAATAGATAGTGGTTTTATTATGATGCTTATCAGTGCTGTGTCATATCCATAATCATATAAATTGTCTCAGTTAAAGCGAGTTAATTCTGGGGACAAGAACGACTGTATGAACTTTTGATTCTCTCTGCACTTTCCCCTACAGAGATGCACTTTATTTGCCATTCAGTGGCATTTATCTGCCAGTGTGGAATATGCACCCAGTGTTAGGAAATGCTCCCAAATCTTACACAGCAGTTTGCTTGAGCCTCTTCTATTCCATATACACCGTTGTAGAAAGATCCAGCTCATTTCCTAATTACTAAGCATTTCACACTGGATGGCAAGTGAAAGGCTTAAGCCCCAGTGGGATCATATGTGTCTGACCCACAAATAATTGTTTGACATCAGAAGGTTTATTATCTCCGAGCAGGAATGAGAAGCATATTTCTTAATAGGTTCCCCACCCTGGGCAGTGCAAGCCTGCCTTTGAAGAGTGTCTCTATGGTAATTGATGGTAATGAGCAGCAAGCCAAGGAGAAACACTGGGTCACCAGGTAGGAAGCCCCCCAAGAGATAATCTAATTACTCTCCAAAACAAATTACTTTCAACCAAAACAAATTACTTTCAATCACTCTGCAGCAGATAAGATCAGTGGAGGGAGCTCAAAGCTGATGACAGCTGGAGACTGAGGCTTCACGAGTTTATGGATTGATCGCTTTTCTCTTTGGTCCGTTTTGTTGAATGACAATGGAGTGACAGAAAACTGGAGCCAAGGACTGAGCTCCCTTTCATTTCATTCAGCTGAATGAGGAGGACCTGCCAACTCCAGGCTCTTTGCTGCGTGGCTCATTGATCTAAAATTGGAAAAGCTGTAGCTGGGCATGTTCCTGGCTGGAAGCGGGGCAAAGCTCTCCAGGAATAAATGTGCAGGCTGGGGGACTCGAGAATCCACTCACTGCGCACCATTGTACTAGGAAGGGGAAAACATGACATTGTTGCTTCTCTGTGCATGCACATGAGATGTGAGGCAAAGTGGAGCCTTCATTCTTACAAGGCCCTAATAGGACCAAAATGTAAATATTAAAGTGATACTTTAATAATTTACTACCAACAGTTGCTGCCAAATGTTTGACTGCTCCCGTTTTTTTCCATGGAAGGCAAAACTGGGCCTTAGCTCCTTTTCTTAACAAAGTATTAAATACATTGTTCTGGTCACTGACTTCCTTTTATATATTAATATGTAAGATTAATATTTCATATGGTGAAGTCAGACTGAAATACAAGCTCCCCACGTTCCTTCCACAATATTATGCAATCAATGGCACACCTGCCCAACTGAGTCCAAACCACTCTGATGGTGATGTGTGTCCTGGTAGTCAAGAGAATGGAAAAAGGGCAAAAGCAGCTCTTCCACAGAGTGGGGCTGCAGTGGCAGCGATCAGCAGCTGTTTTTGTGGCACATTTATCTGCCAGAGACCTCTGATAAAGAGCAATAGAGAGGTCTCAGGAGGCCTCTGCTGTTGATTGAAACCTTGGTGGCCATGCAGGGCTATACCCTGCTCTGGAAATATTCTGAAAGAGCTCAAATTCTGGATTAACTGGGGCAGGGTGTGTGTGTGTGTGACTGTTTTTACAATTCCCCTTGCAAAATGAGTGCCTGAATCCATAGATCCACGTTCCAGAGTATGTGAACTGCAGGCTGATCCATGTGGAAGAGGCACCAGGGCTCCACTTTTTCATCCTCAGCATTTTGGTCTGCTTGGCTCACTTCAGGAACTGAGGTGTCCCTGCCTCTGGCCATGCAAGGATCTTCCTGGTGCCTCCAGCCATGGAAGAACCAGAGGCAATATGGCTCTCAAATTTGACCTGTAATGTTTAAGGAATTTTGTTTCCAGGAAACTGGAAAAAAAAAAAAAAAAATTGAAGACACATTCAACATAAAAACTATTCAGGATTAAAGATGGTAAAATAGAATCATTCTGACCATTAGATGCCTGATCAGAGTTGTAAATACACGTTTAAAAAAATCTCGAGTTTAATTCTGCTTCTTACATCAAGTCAAGGTACATAAGACACAACAGCCAGATGGAGGAGGGTTTCACCTTCCATTTAATATTAGCCATGATGTTTAGATAGATAAATACTTTGTTATACTGCAGGTATTTCATTTTACTTTTCAGTGATGCTTCAGATTTTATCTCATGCTGGAACAACTTATTTAATGAATTCTGAATTACTTTTGGAGCAAGACATCAATTATCCACTCCTTTTCTCCCTGGTCAGATGTGTAAAACCTAAGTAAACTTGAATTACTTTTTAAAGACCATCCAGGCTCTTTCCATGCTGATTTGTTCTGCTTCTCTTACTTTCAAATAGCCTTTTAATTGGCCATTAAACTAGGAAATTATGGCTGATTAGGATCAATCCGAATGCAACGTTTTGGATGGACTGGCTATTTGAATACCATTCTTTTAGATCCTGTGTTACTTCTGCTTTGTCAAGTAAAGGTCACTTCTAGCTGCATTGGCAGGATGCTTCAGTGACCTTTGCCCTTCAGTTCTTGACCCCAAATGTCCCACAGCCACGTTTCGTGGCAGCAAAATGGGACTAGTTGCAACAAGGAACATCAGAGGAAGTTGCTCATTTTCCCAATTCATGGCAAATTGTTGTGCAGCTACTCCAAGGTTTCAGTTTAGGCTTCATTTCAGCTGAAAAATTACTTCCCATGACCTCCAAGTAGAAGAACAGCTTATTAATAATCTTCACCTCTTGCCTCTTGAGCAAAGTCACTGTAAAAAACTTCCTACGTGGCTGTCCTATCATGCTCTTCAGGACACATTTTGTGGGGATTGCCGCTATATCAGGCTGAATAGGACCACCTGATTAATTCTGGCTCTCCAGATGTATTTGAACAGGACCACAGCTCTGAGTATGCACTCTTGCAAGTTTGAAGCATTTGTGGTGTATCTTCTTTTACTGACCCATTCTCTGTCTGTTAAACGAGAAATATTTCCAATGAACCTGGACTTTGTCATAAGGACAACATTATTTCTTCATTGACAAGAAAAGAATACAGGTAAATGCTCCCAGATTATCGTGTTTGACTGAGAAGTTGGGGATCCAGAATTATCCTTCCCGAAGAAGGTTTCCTCATTGTTTCCACAAACACATTCCGTAAACAAAGTCCAGGGGAATTTATTCCCTAGGTCAAGCTGGAAGTGAAAATACAATCTGTTGACAAGGAAACCTGCAATTATTAATTTCTGTTGCAGGACGAATGTTTGCTCAAAAGATAATAAAAAAAACAACTTCTGTTGGTTTAAGTGTAAATGAGATGCTGGGGAGTTACTGTACCAAATATGCTGCCATAAAGTCAATAAGGCTTCTTCTATACCAGAATTATAAAGGATTTCATAGCACACAGAAAAGATGGGGTGGATGAAGTATTTCCAAAATGTGCAATAACGACTTGCAGTGATGAAAAACAAACAAACAAACAAACAAAATGCATTTAGGCTATTTGAAGCTGATGGGAATTTTGTGGGCTCTAGAACAGACTTAATCAGAAGGGATCATTTGACTGTGAAAGCCTCAAGTAAATTCCAGACTAAGTATTCCTCCCCAGAATGCACTGGCTGATAGCAATGGTTGAGAAAGCATTAGATAACAGAATGGTGAGAGATATTTGAAATTAGTTGGCTGACTGTGTTCACTGAAGGGACCAGCAGCAACACACACAGCCAGAAATGACAGTGGCAACAGTCCCTCCAGCACGTCCACCTTTTATCAGCAGGGCAGTTCTAGAAGCAGAGCCCCTCCGGAAGTTCGGATCCTTTGGAAAATCTTGAAGTATCTGATGCATTTGGATCCTACAGATTCACTGGGGACTGTCCCGCTTGTGATATCAGGGGGGAGCCTCCATGAATGCTCGTCCCACGGGATGACATCCTGTCAGTGGGCGCGCGCAGCGGGAGCTGTGGAATCTCAGTTCTGCGCTCATTCACAGCCCGGGGAGAAATATTGTCACCTCTCTGCCTCTTGGATTGCAGAAGCAGCTGGGAAGCAGAGCAGTCCCCTGACATATGGTGGAGTAACCTCTCCTTCTTAGGCAGGTTTTCTAACTTGTGCTGCGCTGATAAGGCTCTTTATAGAACAACCTCGTGCTCGAATAACTGCGTGTCTCAGGGTCCTGTGTCTTGCCTTCTGCCTTCCCTCATTTGCCTGACATACTCTTCTCTATCAGAAGCAGGAGAAAAGGCTGGACTGTCCTGCTGGCCCCCTGCCACGGGTAAAATAAAGCCTTTCCTTTCTCTGTCACTTCTGGGATGACATGCAGGAACTGCAGCAGAAATCAGAAACCAAAGGCATTAGCACTTACATCTCCAGCTCTGCCTGGAGCTTTACTTCCCTCCGAGTATTCCCAGCCTCTGTAATTCTCCCACTGCTGACTTCAGATAAAAGGGGGAAACACCTACAGATCTCCTCTCAAAAGTAACACCGGATCACACTCACATAACCCCTGCAACTAAATCTTCAGGAGATCCCAAAGATACCCCAAGGAAGCAGAAAATCTTCAAAGTTTCCGTGATGTTTTCCACTTCCTGCAACGACTTACACAACTAAAGCTTTCTCTGTGATATCCTGAAGATATTTTATAATTGAGAAAATGTCTCTCCATCCCAAACACATCTATTTCCTCACGTTTTGACCCTCATTCAGTCTTGAGTGACACACGTATGTAATTTTTCCTTTGATCTCCACCAAAAGGTATCCTGCCATGACCACCTTCTACTCATGAGTGGCTTCATGCCCTATTTCTAACCATTATTTTGTGGCCACCTTCTTTGGTTTTCTTTCTGTTGGTTCCAATGATGTTGCTGTCCCATGAGGCAGAAGCCCTCTGTTACCTTTTTGGTGTGTTCCAGGATCTCTGGATCTTTGGCTTTTAAACACAGGCAATTATGTTTTTACAAAACACATTCACTTCAGCTGCATTATTATAGAAAGCTGAACTTCCTGTTCTGCAGAAATCACACTGGGGCACTGAAACTTGCAGTGAAAATAAATGATTCATTACAACAGGTGAAAATGCTTTTGCAATTGTGTACTGTTTGGTCAGGAGGTATTTTTGGTCCATCAGACTTTCCTCTGGGTTTTTGGTTGTTTTTCCTATCCTCATAGAAGCAGAAAGTCCTACTCTACCAGGGTTCTTGTTTCAGGCTCTATTTCTGTAGGGAGCTGGTCCAGCACTGGAAGTGATGGTGGGATTTACCCTATAATAAATCTCTTCTGCAAATACATTGTGTCTCTGCAAATACATTTGTAGGAACGTGCAAAGACATGTCTTTTTATTGAACTTCGGTAAAAGATGCCCATAAATGATAAAGTTCAGTGACACAGGAACTGAAATGA
The DNA here is from genome assembly GCF_022539395.1 of Myiozetetes cayanensis. Classification (NCBI taxonomy): domain Eukaryota; kingdom Metazoa; phylum Chordata; class Aves; order Passeriformes; family Tyrannidae; genus Myiozetetes; species Myiozetetes cayanensis. Next base: position 55,874,319 of record NW_026087853.1, read on the forward strand.
AAATCACATGTTGCAACTCTTGTTTTTTGAAAACAGGGACATTCATTAGCCCGTTTATCTCTAGCTAAAAACAAGGTACTGAATCTGAGTTAATAATCTAGGCTTTTTTTTAAAGGAGGCAATAAAGAAGGGAACATTTCTAGAGCATATTTAACCCATCTTTTCAGCAGCTGTTTTGTCATAGGGATGGTACTGTTCAGTCTAGTTAAGTGTTTGCAGGCACTTACCTCTGTCAGGGACTACGGAGGAACTTGGACAAATTATTTAGATTGAAACCTTACTCTAACAAGAGAGGCAATTCCAAAAAAAAAAAAATGGTGAAGTGCTCCATTTTCATTTAAATTTGATTACACATGAACCTTTAAACATCAGTCCATGTAACATCACAACAGCAACAATGAAACTAATTTTTAAAAGCTCTCCATCAATCGTTGGGAAACTCTCCTTTATAGCCAACTTTTTCCACTGATTTGAAATATCATTTCATGCAAGTAATTTGTCCTTTCTGCCTCAGGTTTTGATCTTCACATAGATGAATAAACCAGTTGCAAGCATCAGCTCCTTGCTGCATGAAAGAAGTTCGACTTCCTGAAGAAGAAAGTGAAAACTTGTGATTATTATTCACACTGCAGTCTAGCAGAAGTAGTAATCATAAAATAGCTTCTATTCACTGAGATGCACAACAAAATGAACCAAAAAGCCTTTCAGATTCATTTCAGACCATAACCTCTGTGTGTGTGTGTGTGTGTGTGTGGGTGCTGGATACCTTGAAGAATGCCTGTGTAGCCAGGATGAGTTACATGCACAACTGCTGTGGGGCCCAGGGTTGCAGGGCAGTAACTGCCTTTGTAGCAGCCATGTAATAACAGTGCAGAATTCTGTAGGGGAAAAAAAGAATTAGGGACTTGGATGACTTGGTATTATTTACTGGGCTTATAATATTGTGAACTTCTGTGATGTATGAAAGGCCAGAATTTCTCAAATCAGCCCAGGACTTGGAGGAAGCAGCAGGAGACACCCGAATGAGAAGGGGTCCTGATCTTTATTCATTATTCATCAACCATGCAGAGCAAACTGGGCTTCTTTTTGGGTGCCTCAAGCTGACCATCAGAAACACCCAAAGCTTATCAAAAGCAGCAGCTGCTTTTGAAATGATTGGGGAGATACAATCGCTGGTTCCAGTGAGTTTGTGATGCAAGACCCTGATCATTCAAACTCTGCTTGATTCGTGTCATTAACTTCAGTTAAATACCTCTTAAGCTGCACATGATGAGTGCAAGACACCATCCTGCAAGCCTCTGTGTTTTTGCATGATCTTGTCTCTGTGCACATCCTCACTGAGCTGAGACTGCTCATAAAGGAAAACTATTTGTGTGAGCGTTTACAGGAGATGCAAGTGGAGGGACAAAAGGATGAAAATGAACAAGTAGCAAAATATAAAAGCAGTATGTGGAAACTGAATGAAACGTCATTGTTTCAGGGAATTTGCTGGGGACATGGGGTTATGTCTTTGTCTTACTTAACTGTTATTTAATGTGTCTTGTGGGGTAAGGTTTTTTTTTTGTTGTTGTTATTTTTTGGGGGTTTTTTTGTTTTGGTTTTTTGTTTTGGTGGTTGTTTTTTTTTTTGGTTTTTTTTTTGTTTTGTTTTTTTTTTTTTGTCTTTAGGAAATTACTCATTTTCTCTTCAGAGATCCGAGAAAATTCCTGCAATGCTGAGTTTGGATGGACAGCAGAAAAGCCAGCAGCAATCCCCTTAAACTTCCCTAAGACGCAAAAAGGGTGGCAAACCCCAAAATGTGTGTGTTTGCTTCTTCCATCTCCCCTGGGGCACTCGCTCGGAGGAGCCCACGTGGAAAAAGATCCGCGGTCAGAAAAAGAAAAAAAAAATCTCTTCGAAGCTTAGATCGGGCGATGCAGTTTTACTACACGCAGGGGTGGTTTTTAACCCCAGTCTCTTTGTGGAATTGGGGACCAATAGGAGCTGGAGAGCCCCCCCAGGCAGCGGCTCCCCCGAGGCGAGGCAGCCGCATCCCAGGGGCCAGGCTCCATCTAGTGACACAGCCGGGGATGGCCGGGCGGCAATACAGCCCGGAGCAGCTCCGGGACACCCAGAGCCGCCCGTACCTGGCCGTACCGAGCCGTGCAGGGCCGTACCGGGCCGTACCAGGCTGTGCCCCGCCGGCTGCCGGTCACCGGGAGCGGTGGTCCCGCTCCCCCAGCGCTTGTCCCCTGCCCGGAGAAGTGACCCTAGGGTTTAGGAAGCAGCTCTTTGATTTCTAAAAGGGGAAATACAGGACGGGCAAGGGGGAAGGCAGGCGCTGAGCCTCGGCGGGGAGCGGGGCAGCCTCACCCCGGGCTGGCCCCCGTCGCCGCTGGGTGGGCTGGGATGTTACACACGCCCACCCAACCCAGGACCCCTTCCCGGCGCCCACATCAGGGCAGGGGCTGCCTGATCTGTAGCCGAGACCGCGGGGTCCGGCCCCGGCCCGACGGGGAGATGCGCTACCGGAGAGACTCGAAGGAGCGGAAAGCCCGGAGGTGCGGGCGGCGAGGTCGCGACTTCAGGGTGTCCCCCTGCGACTTGATGTCACCCGATCAATATTTTCGGGGGGAGTGACCGATCCGCTATGAAATGGGCTTTATATTGGACGCGGCCGGATCGATCGGGCTGATAACGGGAGAGCTATAAAAGGCCCAGAGGGGGCGGCTTCGCCCGCGCTACAGTAAGCCCCGAGGCGCGGCCAGCGCGCAGCAGCCGCCGGGACTCCGCTCCATCCCCGCCGCTCCGTGCCCGCCAGCCACCGCCTCTCCGAGCCCGCTATCGCCGCCTCGCCGTGCCCATCGCCATCGCTCCGTGCCCATCGCCATCGCTCCGTGCCCATCGCCATCGCTCCGTGCCCATCGCCATCGCTCCGTGCCCAGGCCCGTCGGCCCGTCCCCCGCTCGCCCCCGGGATGGGCTGTCCCCCCGCCGCCCTGGCGCTGCTGGGTCTCGCCGCCGCCTGTGCCGCGGTGCCGCTGCCGCTGCCCGACGCCGGCCCGCACGTCAACTACGGCTGGGGGGAACCCATCCGGCTGCGGCACCTCTACACCGCCAGCAAGCACGGGCTCTTCAGCTGCTTCCTCCGCATCGGCGGCGACGGCAGGGTGGATGCGGCCGGGAGCCAGAGCGCGCAGAGTGAGTACCGGGAACTGGGATGGGATGGGATGGGACGGGACGGGGCTCCGCGGGGTTAACGCCGCTGTGCCTCTTTCCGCCAGGTCTACTGGAAATCCGCGCCGTGGCCGTGCGCACCGTGGCCATCAAGGGCGTGCGGAGCTCCCGGTACCTCTGCATGGACGAGGCGGGGCGGCTGCACGGGCAGGTGAGCGCCTTTCTCAACAAGTCTCCTCTCCCGAGGGAGGTTTCCAGGATTTCCACCCTGAAACAGCTGACCAGGCCGAAGAAATCGCGTGCTTTTTGCAGTTAATAGCGGGTTGACAAAGCTTTCAGGTGTCCATCGCCCACCCTGCCTCTCCCCTTATCCTCCTTTTCTCCCTAGGACCCGTGATTCTTCTCACTGTGGAAGTTATTAGAAGGCAGAAAGGAAACACCATATAGAAAGTAAAGTTTTGCATGCCCCCCTGCCAAAATATACAGAAAATACAGCCCAGGGGAAAACCTTTGTTTAGGTTTAAAAAGCCTCATCAGTGAGAGGCTGAGATTCCACTGCAGAAATAGATGAAGTCGCATCATGGAATAGGAATAGTTCAGGTCAGGTATTCTGAAAAGAAAAACAACTGAGATTACTCCTTTGGCAGCTGGCTGTCAGGCACATAAGCCTCAGGAGCATGGACTTCCCGTCCTTTAGGTAGTTCCAAAGTGAAACAGGATTTCGAGGTGTGTGGGGGGGAAGGGATGCTTTGCCACTGCCTCATTTTCTGCCCTGCCCTAACACTGCACCTGTGGGGCTCCAAGAGGTTGAGGGGTTAAGTGACCCACTGACACCATAGGTCATGCTTTTTCAGTGGGTATATCAACTCATTTTTAAAGGCACGTGGATACGTTGCCAACTCTAGAAATTGAAGGGTAAGGTTCACACTCGGTCTGTACAGAAGCTGGAGTTTCAGAGAGTGATGGCTTTTCATTGTGCCACAGTAAAGATACACCTTGATTCTGCTTTGATTACTCCAGCAAAATTTCTGCTGATTTCCATCAGGCAAGGACCTGGCCCATTCTCAAAGCCCACAGTATCTTTAATAAGAGCAATAATGATGTTTCTGGATGTGGATATAACATAGAATTGAGCCTTTCTTCCTGCATTTCCTTGCTTTTCTGGGGCTCGAATCAATCGATGCCGTGATAAGGTTCACGGGTTCAGATGATATGGTGGGTCAATTATTAGCTTAATATTTTAATGTATATCCAAAACAAAATGACCAATGAAAACAAAGCAGAGCCTAGGTCCTGCTCCCCTTGGAGCTGCAGCTGGACTTCAGCAAACAGAATTTTAAAACAGCTTTCCTATAACACCCTTTTGAAGGCATATATTATACCTTGACTGAAAGTGGTGTAAGAGTATTAAATGCAGGTCGTTTTGTTTTGGTTTTTTTTTCTGAAAATGCAGCAGCGTGTAGCCACATCTATATGTTGTGGACACCTGCTGTCACCTCTGTGCTCACAGCCCAGCCAGGCAGCTCTGCAGGCAAGTCTTTTCCTTATCAGCTCAGGAGTGGAAGAACGAAAGGGCAAACACGGTGTCTGGGGACTGAACCTGCGCTCCTGAAACGTGCCCTTTTTGAACACTGGAAAAACTGACGACTAGGGTTGATTTTTTTTTCTTTTTTTTTTAACGTGCTTTGTGCTGCAGTCAGTAATTTAGGGGAAAGGGTGTATCTGGCTGAATATACTGACTTTCTATAAATGCCTCCTATAAAAAAAAGAATTATCTGGAATTACTTAAAGTGTGTTTGGTACTGGTTTCAAAAATACACTAGAGACAATGGAAGTGAAACGAGAAGGGAATTACATAGTTGAGACGTGGGGGCTCAATCAATATCTGCTGTTTGTAATGTGCGCTTGCTCACTGTAACGTGCACTTCTTGAGCAAGCAGCTCTTTTATTTCATCATCCTTGTCACTGAGGCTGAGCACTCACAGAAATAAAGGCAGCTAAGAATTCAGTCATAAATCTGGGTCATATACACACATTTTTCTGAGATATAATGTGTGTAGAAGGATAAATATTGCAGAATTTTGTTTGGAGAAAATGTATTTTTCAAAATTAATCAGTTTTAAAAATGCTTTTAAAAGACAACCAAATGCACGTGCTTACTTGTACTCCACATTACTGGGGGTATTTGAGAAAGGCCTGAAAGTATCGAACATGCTCTCTATTCAGACAGGCAGAACATTCATGTAAGGACACTTCTGTCACTGCAGACTGAGACATAATCAGCAATTCTCTTTTATTGACCACAAGTTCAATCACCTGCAGTGGCTGAGCCTGAAATAGCACCAGAGTTGTAAGAAATGCAGTGCTTGTGTAAGAATCTGGAGAGGTCTGACCTGCTCATAAAAAATCCTAATACACATTTATTATATCTTATTTACATACATGTATTACAGATACATAATATCTGCACAGGCTACTGCAAATGTAATTCTACAAATTTGTGCCTACAAAAATACATTCTTCTGTACAAAATCTTAGCTCGTGCTGCTGTTAATCTGACAGTTCTCACTGTAATGCGAAAATAACACTTTGTAAAAGGGTCTTTTGCAATTGCAGTAAATTCTGAGTGCAAGAAAAAAAATAATGGCAATCACCTTTCAGCATCGTTTTACTGACTGGCCTTTCCACAGATGTGATCCTGAAGCCCTTACATGGACAAATCTCTAATGGAGCTGTAGTTCTATACCTGAGGATTGTTGGATTAGGTCTCATGATTGCAGTTAAGTACTGTCAGCAATTAAGGACAGTTAATCTAGAGATCAGTTAATCCAAGCTTATTTTTCCCAGTGCTCAGGACAGGCTAAGTGTGGTGTCTGTGGAGAAGCACACATCCAGGATTCTTTGCTTATTTAATGTGATGGACGTGCAGTAACTTCAGGAGTTCTGGATTAGGTCTTTTAGCTGGTTTTGTAGCTCAAAACGCATTGAATGTGCAAAGTGGGGATCTCTAGTAGAATAGAGTAGAATAGAACAGAATATTTGAGTTGAAAGGGCTGTGCAGATATCAACTCACCAGCATGGATCCAGTGGGGTCTGCAAGGTGCAGCGAGCTGGGACACGCGGGCCAAGCCAGAGGGACGCTCCCTCTGAGAGCAGAGGTTGCACCAAAAGTTTATATTGTGGTTGAATACAATGAGTCTGGTGGGTGTATTTGTAATTCTCTTTACTCCTTGCTGTTCAGCTCAGGTATTCCACCGAGGATTGTTCCTTTGAGGAGGAGATTCGTCCTGACGGCTACAACGTGTACAGATCCAAAAAGTACGGAATGTCGGTGTCTTTGAGTAGCGCCAAGCAAAGACAGCAGTTCAAGGGAAAAGATTTTCTTCCGCTGTCTCACTTCTTACCGATGATCAACACTGTGCCCGTGGAGTCCGCAGACTTTGGGGAATATGGAGATTACAGCCAGGCCTTTGAGCCAGAGGTGTATTCCTCGCCTCTGGAAACGGACAGCATGGACCCCTTTGGCATCACCTCCAAACTGTCCCCGGTGAAGAGCCCCAGCTTTCAGAAGTGACTCTGATCACACACACATTTTTACAGAAATGTTGCAGAGTACTTTTTTTTAGCTTTTCGTGTAGTAATATTTGGGACTTTTTTGTACGGGGCCAGCCTTTTCCTTGCAATGTGTTGTTCCTGTAAGAGATGAGTGCTGAGAGGCTGTTCTGTAGTGTAAACAATTGCCTATCCATAGTTTCGTTTGGAAAAGAAGGGTTGAATGAGAGAAGCTTAGCAGCTTCATCAGAGTTCCTCCATTACCAGGGTGATGATAAAATAACTACGATTTTCCTACAGCAGCTTCATTTCCAAATATATTCCCCTGTTATTTCTGCTCACAGGAGCAAGTGCAGAAAAATTTTTCCTCCTCAGAGGCCTTAAAGACAAACATTTGGAACAAAACACAATTAAGGAAAACCTAGCAGATGTAATTACATGGACTAGAACTAATGCTGTTTCTTGAAAGGCTGCTGACAATATTCTGGGAAAAACTTTCTATTGAAAGCATACTATTGAAAAAAACCCAAATCTGCTTGTATATTGTGCTTTTTCTTCCCTTAGGAAATAAGGGAAGAAAGGGAGAAAATTTCTCCCTTTCCTTATTGCTAAAGGGTAGTTTGGAAAACCTGATCTTTGATTCCTTTTGTAGGCTAATTTATGTTCTCTGTGGCATCAGCTTCATCCAGCAGAGAGTTCTCATTAAAATTAGTGAGAATTCAGTGTGTGGTTGGATGGAAGAGCGCACAGAACTAGCATTTGTGTTCACCAGGCAGGGAATGAGCAGTTCCAATTAGTGTTTAAATTAAAATTCTGTTGTATATAAGCATGTATGTCATTAGCAAACGGAGAAAAACACTGGAAAAGGATAATGTATAGGTCAAATCAACTGCAAAATAAGTTTTTTGTGCTTAACCTTTAACCATCAGCAATTCTTTCAAGTCACTTCCAGGCTTGATTCAGCATCCCTGGGAATCCGTGGAGAGACAATTTAGTGACTTAAATCCTGCAGAGCTGGGCCTGCCATGCCACTGCAGAAATATCTCATGGCCAAGACACAGAGGTCTGATGTCTTCAGTTCTGTTCTCCCTTTAAGATGAAGGAATAACCAGAGTGAAACCAAAGGAAAAACCCCCAAAAAAGTTTGAAGATGTTTCAGGGATTCTACTTCTTTCCAAAGGTTCATTTATTAGAGATTTCTGTCCAAAAAAAAGCTCTACTGGAAATACTGGTGTTCTTCTGACCTAGCACTTCATTGCCAATGCAATATTTATAATTAATTTATTGAGTACATACATCTGTTTATTTTGTTACTGTTATTTATGCTCAAAATTCTATTTATATACTTCTGAAAGTGCGGGTTTTTTTAGTTGTAACAAATCTCGTCAAGTTTTGTAATCATGAAATTTTAGCAGACAATAGCTTTTTAAATTTCTGTGCATTATCAGTAGTTGTAATGTGTATATTTGCAATTAAAAAAAAAAAAAGAAAATCATCTTCAACACAGAAATCTTGCTGACTCTTTTGTCATCCCCTTAGTCTAGAGACTGCAAAGAGCTTCAGCAGACTGTGGCATCTGTCTTTGCAGCAACCACGTGAAGTCAGAATCCCTTGGGAAGGTGAATAGACAAGGGCATGGAGAGACAAAGGGGTTTTCCCAAAGTTAGGCAGTGCTGCCAAGGCCACCACTAAACCATGTCCCTAATTGCCACATCCACGGGTCTTTTAAATTCCTCCAGGGACGGGCAATTTCAGCCACTTCCATGAGCAGCCTGTGTCAGTGCTTGTCAAAAAAATCCCGCGGATGGAAGGCTGCTCCCTTTCAAAAGTGGGAACAACACTCACCAGTGCAGCCAGGGAGAAAACTGGTTATTTTTGCCTGAAAAAGGTGTCCGTTTCTGGCAGGAAAAGAGACTGAATGCTTGTGTTTGGAGATGTCTGTGAGTCACAGGAACTGCAGGTTTCTTGGCTTGCGAACATCTCCCATGGTGTTTCCCCTTTTTGCTGAGCCACAGCCACACATCCGGATGGTTCCCACTCCTCACATATCAGGAGACTTACCCCTGATTTGCAGTTGTTTTATAAAGTTTGGTCAACAGAAAATTCCACTTTTACTATTCTGCTAAAAAAAAAATTGCACAGATTTGAATGGGAAATAAAGGAATTCAGAGGGTATACTGTATAATTTCACCAGTGAGAGATTCTTAAGTAGATACAACCTTGTGAATGTTGCTCAAGGGTGCAAAGACAAACAACCTTAAATTTTCAAGCAGCATCTTGAGCTCTCTGGTGCCTGTTTGCTGACACCTTTGGATTAACATCTTCCACCAGCAGCACAGTGTTTCTTACTACAACAGCATAGTTGGTTCAATATTTATTCAGACAGAGGGAAGAAGGCCAAGAGCTGAATTACCCACACCACTTCCTGGAGCACTTCGGCTTTCCTTGGAGTTTTCCCATCCAAGTTCTGACCAAACCTGGCTGCTTTGCTTATAAAATCTGACAAAATCACAGCTTGAGGTGAAAGGATTGCTGGAAAATGCTTTCCCTACCATCTGACACCTGACTGGGGCAGGAACTCGATGTGCAAAACCTCCAAACGCCACTGCCTTTGGATCTGTGGGAATGTAAACACCACCACCACCGTTCCAATATAGGTCCTGGTCGATGATAGTTTCTCAAAGACAGTAGGACAATTGCGGTGCTTTCATTTGCAATGGTACATTTTACAGCCCCCAGAAGGGTTTTTTAAAGGTCGGGTGTCAAATGTCTCCTTGTGAAGTCTCAGTTGGAAGCTATGATGTGCAAATACGAGTCGTTAGAGCAGTGGGAAGGCTGTAGGGAAGGAGATACTTAAGCATCTTCATTTCCACTTGGAGGAGGTGTAAAAACCTATAAATCCTTTATTCAAGAGTCACAGCGTCCACTTTACCTCTGCTCAAAGTGCTGAAACCCTGTTGGTGGAAAATTCGGGGCCACTCTTTCTACTTTGCCAGTGTGCTGATTGGAGTGCAACATGATAAATTAAATAAGTGTACTCTCTTTCCTCAAAGATATACATAAGCCAACCCTCCTTGGGCAGTGGTGAAAGCAGAAACACATTTCACTTGAAAGTGAACAGAAGTGCAAAAAGGGCATCATTAGGATCCTGATTTCGGGGTGAATGTGAGGCAGTTTTGGGACACCGCAAGTTTATCAGGAGCTGTGTTGGATGAGACTGATCACTTAAGGCATGTAAGGATGCCCCCAAATGAGGCTGGTGTCTTGCAGCCTTCTTGCCAGGACTTTCTTATATTTTCAGTGTTTTTCATCAATCTTACAATGTACTGAGATCAAAGAACTGGTTTTTTTTTCATTAATTTCTGAAGCAACATTTAAATTGTTAGCTTAGAGGAAACCCCTGAGGACACCTTGTATTTCCACTGCCATCAACGACCAGTATGTGAATGTCTGGTTGTAGAGCAGGTAGGTGTTCACACCTGGCAAACCTTCAGTGATTTCACGTGAGATCCAGTCACATCCACACTTTCATGCCAAAAACAAGCTGGACATCTGCTCTTTATAAATCAGCATTGCCTGCTGTGATGAAGAACTTTTAATGAACTGTGATTTCTGCACCTGCTTAACTAAACCTTTAGTAGCATGACTTTATTTTCATTCTAATGCAGTTTTGGGGGGAGGGGGTTGTGCTATATTGATCTCTGGATTTTGAAGTTGACTTTTCAAGTCCTCTGCCATCCTCTGTCTGATTTGGAAGAGAACAGACCCCAGACTAGAAGAATACTGTGGTGCGCCCATAGCCACATTTTCATTAAGTATTTAGAAAACCACCACGTAAATCAGCACTAAAATATATACTTATAAATAGCTGTAAGTGTTTCCTTTGGCCGGTGTTGATCTGTAATAATAAGTAAGAGATGTAACAGAGCAGCCTAGAATGACACACTGCAGTTTGGGTTGGGTATTTACATTAAAAAAATTTACATTTTAGAATCATAGAATGGTTTGGGTTGGAAGGGAACTGAAAGATCATCTCATTCCAACTCTCCTGCCATGGGCAGGGACACCTTCCAGTAGACCAAGTTGCTCCAAGCCCTGTCCAACCTGAACACTTCCAGGGATGAGGCAGCCAGAGCTCCTCTGGGCAACAGCTTAATGACAGTAGAAGGTTATCAAATGAAGTTTCTAAGCCAGGTTTGGGTCACCTGTGATCACTACAGCTGGGCAGTGTTACTGCAAGGTGATGTCAAAGCTTTCAAGTGAAGTTGAGGGCTGTGGCACTTCTTCACTGGGCAACCTGTGCCAGCGCCTCCCCGCCCTCACAGGCAGGAATTTCAGGCACCAAAAATAGGCAAAAATCAGAGATGTCACCATGCTGTGAGAGAGATGTGCATGGGGTGGTCAACTGGGAGATCACTTCTGAAGTGTGTGTCCTCAAGTAGTACATCTGCCTTAGCCATCGTGTTTTTGTCTACTGTGATCATTATCCGTGTGCTTTGGTTTGCAAATGCCTATTACTTCCACATCTTCTCCCCTACCATCATTTTTGACAACTGGACTCCTCTTGCTGTGGTGTCCCGATATCCTGGGATATGCACTTCCCACGTTTGCGGTGATTAAACGCTACTTCTTCCCTGCCAATGACAAAGTGACTTTGAGTAACGAGAGAATGCTAGCTATTAAACAGCTAAATGAAAATCGGGCATATAAACTGAACGACTGGCACAAAATACATAAGCTAATATCTGACTGTAGTTTTTGGGGATAGTCCTGTGGGGGGGGCAAGGAGTCGGACTCGACGATCCTTGGCGGGTCCCTTCCAAGCTCAGCGATTGTAATAAATTCTTCTCGGTATTAAAACTCCTTGGTGGGGAAGAGGGGGGGGGTTGGGAAAAAGACCCCAAAATCGACTGTTTTCGCTGTCCCTGCCCCTTTATTCCCGCGCCGTTCCCGGGGTGGGGGGGGACAACCCTGAGGGCTCTCCCTGAGGGCTCCGCCCGGCACCGGCGGCGCGCGGGCGCCCCCTGGCGGGCCCGGGGAGGGGGGGCGTGGCCAGCCCGCCCCCGTGAGGGAGGGGCGTGGTCTCCGCCCCTCGGGCCACGCCCCCGCCCCGCGCGCGGGCGATCCCAAGGCGTTTTCCAGGCCCTGCCGCGCGCCGTCGTTCCCGGCGTGCCCTGCGCCGACATGGCCGACATGTTCGACGGGATCGTGATGGCCGAGCAGCGGTGAGGGCTTCCTCGGGCACGGCGGGGAGCTTCCCGCGGAGGGGCTAGGTTGGGTGAGAGGGGGAGATTGTTTATCCAGGGGGGCGAGGGGGCACTGGATCCCAGCTGGATGCCAGCGGGCTCCCCAGGGGCAGTGGGCACAGCGCCAAGGCTGGCAGGGAGCTCAGGGAGCGTTTGGATGATACTCTCGGGGCACTGGGTGGGATTTTTGGGGTGTCCCGTGCAGGGCCGAGGCTTGGGCTCGGTGATCCTTGTGGGTCCCTTTCCAGCCCGGCGTGTTCCGTGATTCCGGCGTCTGGGCGCTTCCAGTGGGAACACTCACCCGGGGAGATGAGGGGGGGGGGTGTGATCCTGGTGGGAGCACAGAGCTGGAGCCTTGTTCTTGGCGGGCTGGGATGGGCTTGGCTGGGAACATTGGAGGACGAATGATTGTGGCTTCACCTGGACAGGGTGGAGCGATGGTGGCCCAGCATTTGGGTGACAACAGGCGATCCAGTGCCACTGGATGGAAAGCTGGGAAAGGGCCTGGAGCTGAACACAGTGTGGCAGCAGGGCCAGGGCAGTGACCGCCCCCCTGACCGGGCACTGCTGAGGCCCCTCCTTGAACCCTGGGGTCAGTTTTGGGCCCCTCGAGACAAGAAAGACATTGAGGGGGCTGGAGGGTGTCCGTGTGTGAGCTCGATACGAGAGCGGGAGATTAAAGGAACCCCACTTCTGCCTTCCCAGGTTCCACGGTGAGGGCTATCAGGAGGGATATGCCGAAGGCAGCCACATTGGGATTGCTGAGGGAAGGAGGTACGGATCGCTGCACGGTGCCAAGATCGGGTCGGAGGTAAATGGGAAAATCTTCAGGATTGCAGTGCCTTTGTCATTAGAGAATTACTGTAACACAGGAACTGCTGGGCAAGGCCTGAAACCATCAGTCTGAGGTGACACTGCCTTGTAGGTGTCCAAGAGGGCCCATAAAACTAGTTTAAAGGTGATACTTTGATTTGAAGAGTTGAGTAGGTGTGTTTACGTTTTCTAAGCTTGTTTGCTGTTTGGAACTTCGCTGGGGCTTTTTTTCCTGAAAGGATAAGAAGAAACAAATAAATTCAAACAAGCTTGCTCAGGAAAACATTATGAACTGTGCATTTATTTTTGTTTATCAAAACTGTGGCTAAAGGCCCACCCATACCACCTCCTGTGGCTCAACACAGGCAAAAACGTGGAATCTTGAGACACTTTGGATGGGGAATCATGAAGGGATGATTCTGTGATTCCTGAATCAGTAACCATTCCTAGAAATTCCAGGGCTGGAGAGTGATGCTGAGGCACCTCAGCTTGCCCCATATATCCAACTCCAGTTTGTCACAGCACAGGGTGTGTTCAGTGCTATGAAATTGTAGTTCCAGCTTTTTTTGGACCTGAGAATTTTTGCAGCTCTGCTGGGAAGCTGTAGTGCACTTTTCATGGCAGGCCCTGTTCCGAGCACAGCACCACCAATCTAAATCTGTTGGGTCTGTTGAAGAGCTCTGGGTAATTTGGCCATTTGCCCTTTTGGTGTTTTCAGGTGTCAGGAAGTCAACTGCCTGCAGAAGGGACAGCGGCAATGGCATTAATCTGTTTTGTAATGAAAAAACTAAACTCCAAGCAGAAAGAATGGCCATCACAAAATTTTGGGTTGGATTTGGGCGTGGTACAGAGTGGTGCAGTGATTAGATAATTTTCCCATTTACACTGCAATGATGTGGTTCCATCATTGCATGAAGAGATGTTAAACAGGAGTCTGCAAAGCTTGATAGTTTTATACAAAATGGTCCCAGACAGGCCATAATAGAGAAGTGCTCTAATCTGCTTATATTGGGAAAGCTCCAGAGGGCAGTAGGATTATACAGTTAAATGAGAGGGTGACTTGGGTAACCTTAGACCTGTCAGCCTGTTTTGTGTCTTTTGTGTCTTTGGTGATTACTGATCTGATGCTGGCCTTGCTTGATAGTGAATTCAAGTAAAACATTATAATTAAAGTGTGTCTGTCCTTGGACTTAATCTGTCCCAGTCAGCCGACTTTGTAGTTTCAGATGTCTGTGTTGTTTTTGTGGGAAGGCTGAGTCACTTTTGAAAGGCACTTCAGCTGACTTGTCCAGCTGGTGCATTGAAGGACTTCCCTATATTCCTGGTCCATTTGGTGTCCAGAGTTGTACTGAAGAGTTCTGGCAGCAGGGCTCAGTCAGCTCCTCCTGGTTCTTTCTGATTCCTCCTCAGATGGGCTGATAAACTTATTTAGGTATTAAATCAAAAACCAAGTGTGGTTTCCTCCTTGACTTGGGGGGCTCCCTCAGTCCCTGGTACCTTTTCATAGGGCTGTGCATGGGCTGCTTTAACTGACAAGTGCTGCAAAAACAAGCATCAAAACCCCTCATGGCACTCTTTTAAATTCACAGATTGGCTGCTACCTTGGGTTTGCACTGACGTGGCGCTGCCTGCTCCAGAAATGCACAGATGAAAAGAGCAGGTAGGGTTAAAAAGGTCAAAAGTAATTTTTTTCCGTGATTTTCGTTCTTTCCTTCGTATCATTTTTTTTTCCCTGTCCAGTTTTGATTAATCTGACAGAATTGCCACCGTACTTTCAGCCATTTTGGTGTGTGTTCTGGTAAGCATTTTTTATTGCATTTCTGCATTTGTCCCAGTCACCTCATCAGTACTTCTGAAGATTCTTGGAATATTTCTCAATTTAGGGGCAGGTAAGTTAAAAAGGAGACCTTAACTCTGTCAGTTGTGCAGCAGCCTAATTTCTGATTGTGGCTTAAATGTGTATTAAACACACACTGTCAGTGAGCTAAATGGGAGCAGTTGAATTAAAGAAGGATGGAGGGCTGGGTTCTATGCTCTGAATTATTAATTCAGAAATCAGTATCATTTCATATTGGTGGATTGAAAAAAACTTCTGTAGTAGCGTGTTTGGCCTTTCTGTTTGGATTTGATTTATTTTTGTTTTATTTTTCTAGCAGAAAGATAAAGGCTCTGGAGTCATTAATAGGGATGATTCAGAAATTCCCGTACGAAGACCCCACTTATGATAAGCTACAGGAAGATCTGGAAAAAATCAGAGGAAAATTTAAACAGGTTTGTAGGATCAAGTTGCTATTTCAGCACATTGATTAATTTCTGAAAATATTTAGTTTCTAAACCCACTCCAAAACACGGTATTTGTGTGGAGCAATTTTTGTTCCCCTGCTGCAGTCGTAGCAAAACACTTGAAATGAAGTGAATTAAATGAAAATACTTGATAGCTGAAAATTTCCCAACCAGTAGCAAATGAAAAATAAGATAAAAAAAATATTCTTTAAAAGGCAGGTTGAAAATATTTTTTGACAAGAAATTACAAGTGGGACCAGAAGAAGATAAATTGGGAGTTTTGTTGAACGTTCTTCTTGGAAAATAAACACTTTGAAACACTTTTGTATATTCTCTTTTAGGTTTGTTCAATGCTAAATATTCAGTCTGATTTTAGAACTGGTACTGAAAGATCTTCACTAACGTTTTGAATACAACAGATGAAGATAAATGTGGGTGACCAAAGAAAAAGCATTAAAAGAACAGAACTGGAAAAGTGTTTATCTACTTTTTATTTAAAAAAAAAATCATCAAAACAGTGAAGAGGTGCTAAATATTAAAGGGTAAGGGGAAAAAAGTTGGACTTGCAATATGTAATTTAATATTTGTTATCTCCAAGTTTTATTTAGGGTCACTGAAACACGAGCGTGTAAACCTGTCAAATAGAAATATTTGCTTTAGTTCCTCAGAAGGAAAACACCTGCATTTGCAACGTTTCCTTATTTAAAGGATGTATTATGTTGCTTAAAAATCTGTGTATGCGGATTATTGAGTTTACACAATGTGTAGATGCTGTAGGTGAAGTAAAATTATAATCAATTCCCAGGAAACATCTTTGTGGGTAAAGGATAAAATGACAAACGAAGTCAGAAAGAGAAGGAGGAAGAATAAGATCCCTGTGATTGTAATTTAATGTATTTATTAGTACCTTTTGTCACAGAGTGGCTTTTTATTTTCCAGCCTTGAAAATGAACCCTTTAGTCTCGTTCCAGTAAATGGATGCTGTGAGCTAAATGTGTTCAAACCGTGTTAGTTGAAGAGAAATACAGCCAATTGTTGTACCTGAAAGATACTTTAAAGACCCTTTTTTGTTTTGTTTAATTGTTTTAAACATCTCTGATACACACAGGGGGTGACAGGGCCATCTAGTGGAGGAGGGAGTTGTGTAAAAAACAGATTAAAGAGTTCACAAATATATATATATATATGTGTATATATATATATATATATATGAAATTGTTGGAGAGTACAGAACACAGGCACCCATGGTACAGCTCTCCTAATTACGTGGTGAATTTCTTTGAAATTCAGTGGCATTAAGGTAGAGTTCATTTGTTGCTTGTTTCCTCATTTAAGACCTTGACAGGGCAGTTTAAAGTATAGTTGGCTTTTAATTTTTAAGCAGCCAAGCCACTGGCAACCAGAACAAGCACCAAACGGCAAGCACCTGAAAACAGAAGCAAAATAAAATAATCTCAATAAAGAAATGGGCACAAACCAAAAAGATAACATTACTAGAGAGGACAGAGCTAATTTGACTTTATAATCACTCAGAGAAATCTAGATTTGAAAAAGTTGTCTCTGCACCCACAAATGAGTTTATTTTTACAAAGTGAAGTATTATGTTTACTTCAAATTAACAAAAGGTGCCTCTTACTCATCATCTGTGATAAACTTTGCCTTTTTTAGACCAAGATCCAGGGGGATTCAAAGCACAATTTGTAGTTTTCAACAGAAGGTATTTTGAGTCCGTTTTACTCTGAATGATAGTACAAAGAGAAGTGAAACTAAATGTTAATGTTCTTAAATGCAGCCTTTTTTTGGAACCACTGTACTTGGTTTGCGAAAATACGTGTAAAAGCAAGGGAGAGGTTGTGAGGGGTCAAAGTGTCTGTGAAGCATTTGGTTCCTGGAAGTGTTTGGTACCTCAGTGACACGCAAAGTGCTGCTCCAGAGATGATATCAAACAAAATCATTCTTGCTCAGCTCAGGAGGAGAAGGATCTTCGGCCATCAAGTGGCCAGTGACTGTTATAGCAAAATCGTATTATTATAATAAATTACTATATAAATGTGTGTGCATATACACGTATTTAACGATAAATATTTTGTCAACCAGGTTTTCAGACTGGGATGTGTGTAGTTTAGGTTGTCTAATAGGTCCTTAATTCAGTTTTCATACATGTGGACATACTGATGGAGCCTCTTATTCCATGAGTCTGTATTTTTCTGAATGTCTTGTCTTACATCTTGTACGGGCCTGATGTGGTTTATTAAATGAGGTGCAGTTAAAGATGCTGTTGGATGTGTAGTTGTGTGCTTTCTTCTGTGCCTTTTTTAACTGTTTTTTTGGCAACAGAGTTGTGGGAATTTCTGTGGAGTTCAGGGTTGTCACAGTGAAACATTCCCAGCATACTGTACAGGTGTTTTTATACCTTATTTACAGCTAAGGAGTTAAAGCCCAAGAAGATGGATTTGTCTTAACCAGTGTGAGATGTCTAATGTGAATTGTTATAATTCTGCCTCCTGAGGATTTAAATAGTTCAGAATTTGCTTCTTGGCAGCATCCAGAGTGGCTGAGCCCCCGACCTTTTTGCATGTTGGTGTTTTTGCCCGTGTTTCTCAGATCAGTCACGTGGAAAATGAGGAACACTGCAGTCAGCAAACACCAGTGGAAGGTGTGTGCTCAACCCAACTGAAGTGTTACCAAGGTGGAGGGGGCGAAAAAAATCCATCAAAATTTCAAATCACTGTTGAATTTCACAGTTTGAGATACAAGTTTTCTTTCCAGACTTTCCCTGCTCTAACATCTTCCTAAAATCTGTTATCCAAGGAGCTGGATGTTTTGCAGGACTACTTGATGTATTGAGGACAGTTAAAAATAGAAAATTTCTGCCAAAAAAAGGTTGAAGTTAGTAAGACATTTTAAAAATACATTACTGTATTCACTCACCACCCCTAGCTATTGCTCAGTCGTTAGGGAGGAATGTTTGAAAACATTGAACTCGCAAATGTCTGACTTGCCTGGACTACGCTCGAGCTTGTTTGGCTCCTTCCTGATCATCTCTCAGCTGAACCTGTGCAATATGGAATTTTATTAATTACTGCTAGGCCACTGAAGTCGTTGCAATCCAGAAGACTTGTAATTTTCCTTTCTACAAGATGTGATGAGTACAAGAAGTAGTGAATTTTGAGGCCTCGGCGGAGAAAGGTGAACTCTGACCACCATTTGCTAAAGCTTCTGAGCACAGTTCCTGTTCTGTCTTCATTCTTCCTTTCCATTTCTTGTCTGTTGTAATCGATTCCAGCTTTGAATGACCATCTGTAATCACCAGAAATGGGTGAAATAAATCAGCAAAAACATCTGTGGATGCAACAGTTTGCTTCAAAATCAACCCCGTAGAGGTGGTTTGGGCTCATTTGAGTCCCGTTACGTTTTCCTGAAACAGGGTTGTGATAATTTACCCGTGGATGTGTGAGGAAAGTCTGGAGTGCACCGGTTGGTTATGTGACTCTTTGATCTGATTGCTGTTGAGGTATGAAATCTAAAAGCAATAGTGTGTTCTAGTAGGCACACAGAACCTGTTCAATCCCAGCTTGCTTTGTGGATAATCACCAAGTGAGAGAAGAAAAATAAAGACTGGTTTAAACTCTCTGGTTTTGCAGGGTTATTTTTGGTGAGTGAAGTACACGTTTTGGTCTGTGTCTTCAGGGTTTCTGGAAAGGTAGCACATTTTTATCCATCATTTTTTTTTAAATAGGCTATGTTGAGATGGAAATGAGGGGTTTTAATTTTCCAGTAGGTCAGGTTTACAAAGGTTTTGGTTTCTGAAGAGATGCAAGAGAGAGTTGAAACCTGCAATGTTTTTGAGAGTGCTTATTTACACTTTGGCTGGAAATACAAATTCCTCTATTGGAATAAAGGGAGGTCCATCTGTCAGAAGTCTACCTGCACCCTAATATTAGTGCTTTGGAGTAAGAGCTGATACCCTTTTAAGATACAGAAAGAGATCAAATAATCTGAATTGTTGAGGTTTTAAATCCATAGGTCATGTTTCGTTGACATATTTTCTGTATGCATTTACATCTCTTTTTGAATATAAAGTTTTAAAGCCTATCTCCACATAAAGGTATTATTAAAAAAAACTTTAAAAATGGAATCTTTCACTTATAATAATAATGCGACTACAGGCCTAGATCTGATACTAATTTATTTGCTCACAAGCTGTCAGAGCTGCACGTTGTGTAGATACAGCCTTCTATCTCAAGTTCTGATTTAATAATTGAGATTCTTTTCTAGTGTTGTTCTCAATATAAGAGTGTGGGTGCCTGTTCTCTGGGTGGCTTGTTTGAACGTTTGTGGGGTTTTTAATGATGTCCTGTAATTACAGGACAGTAATAATTAAAAAAAAAAAAAAACCACAACAAAAAACCCCAAAACAACAGCATTGCATCTTGGAAAGGGAATGTTGGTGGTACTAATTAACACAATTTTCTGGAGATAAAGGTGTGGGCAAGCATGGTGAGGATAAGGCTCCATGCCAGGGAGCAGCATGAGGCACGATGTGTTTTTGAGGAAGAGCTGGTGTTGGTGTGCTATGGATATAGTTTGAAATCTGCTGGGATATTACAATTACCTGAAGTCCTTCTGGATGAGAATCCTTATTTCTGTTTTCTCTTGATTTTCCTTGTTCAGGTCATTCCAGAGTTACGGAGCGATGTGTGTGTGATATAATATCTCATCCTGATTGAAGAGAAAGGCTTTGGTTTGAAACAAAAGGCTTAGTATTTTTTGGTAATGTTATAATTCTTTATATTCTTGGTGCTATAAATGTTAGTGCCTTTTGAATGCTGTCCTTTGCAACTTCTTCTGGCAGTGGGTTCTGGTCTAATTACAGCCTAAACCTCCAGCTTTCACGGTTTGGCAAGTAACCATGAAGATTCTCATTTTACAGTCTGCCAGAGCTGTTTTTTTAATGGATAAAGTTGTGACAGCACACATTACCACAGGAGTGTACATATCACCAGAGAAAATGGGGATTTGGGAGCTGTGAAATGAGTCCTGCAGCAGGTTTCCAGTTGCAGGTTTTAGGTGTCCAGGATTGAGGTATAAAGGCCAAGTAGAGCCATCCGCTGCTGCAGTGCTCCAGTGTGTCCCAGTGCTTGGAATTGCAGGACCAGCCTGGCCCCTAGTGATAATAAAAATAACAATAAAAGAAGTTTTATGCACTGTATTGAAAGCTTGCACAATTAGTTCATTTGTGGATATCTCTTTGGCACCACACTGCAGATATTCCTACCTTGGGAAGCTTTGTTACAGAATTTGCAGGGGTGACGTCTGAAATCGTGACCTACTGACTGAAAGAATTTAAGTGGTATTTATAATAAAATTACAGAATTTATCTTAGCAAAATGCCCAGCAGAAGGAAGGTTGATTATTCAGCCTCTGCATCCTGATCTTGGACAGAATCAACACTGGTATTTGTCACTGCCTTTCATTTTTTATCATCATTTAGCCCCTTTTTTTCGCTGCCCTATCTCAGGGTGCAATAATAATCACAGTTTTTCACCTTCAGCATCTTCAGGATTCTGGGCAGTAACACCACATGGGATCTTTCTTCATAGTAGGAACTGTGAGTCAGCAAGCCTTTAATGTTTTTAGTTGCAGCCATTGTTCCAGCCCCAAGCTTTACTGCCATTGTCCACTGTTTGTCCAGCTCACGTTTACTGGACTGTGGGAACGGATTAGGGTTTCATGCCTTTTTTTTTTTTTTTTTCTTCTTGCATAAACTCTTGATCAAAGACATTCCTTGGATGACAAAACACTGTATACTGTGTCACACAGTCCTGACCAGACTGCACGAACAGTAGTTTAAAAACACATGCCCACATTGTTCTCTAAACTGGCTTTTTTTTCTTCTTCTTTTTTTTTTTTTTTTGCAATGTATGTGCAGACATTGAATTTTTGAGACCCCATTTACCTCCTTTAAAAAAAACACATACAGAAGTTACTGTTGAGAAGCACTTGACGGTTTCTGAAATACAAGTGAAAAACAAATTACTCTTTGGGGCTGAGAATCTGCGTGACAGAATGTCACTTCTGAGCAGAGCTGGAGCTTCTCTCTGCAGTGTGTTTCCTTCCTGGGGAGACCTTGGTGGTGGTGCAGGTAGTCAAGTGCACTGTAAACCTAAAACCACATGGATTATGGCATCATTTTATGTGTCGTATCATAAGGTGGAGAATGATTTGAGCGCAGTTTGGGAACTCATAACCCTGCTTCACCACAGGTACACTGTCAGAACCACGTGTTGAATATCTTGACTTACTACAGTTGTATGTCTTGGTCTTAACTTTTAAGTTCTCTTTTGCAGTAAGAGCTGGACAAATATCAGAAAAATCATCATTCCTCAAACTAATGAGAATGAAACAAATGGTGTTGGAGAAAAAGGTGGAGAGACTTTTTCAAGGAGCTTTGACTTTGCCTGAAGTTCTTCAGCAGAAGTGTGGGAGAAAGAGATCCCTGAAGACACCTGAAGTAGGTTTACAGAGGGGTTTAAATCATAGAGGGACGTATTTAGGTGGTTGGAAAGTTGTTTGAGGATGAGAGAACACTTGTGTTTCCACAAACACGTGAGGCTTTGCATAGTTTGACTCTGCAGCACTGTTAAGCACCTCCGTGCAGAAATGAAGGCAGGTGAAACTCTTTCAGCATTGGAAAGGTATTCATAAGGGAGGAACCTTTCTGATCCTTTACAATCCAAGGATCTCCATGGAAAAAGAAACCTGAATAAGGTGTGGCTGATGGATGTGTTGTCTAAAAGGAATAAAAAGGTTGTAGTGAATGACTGAAACAGCTACAGAAATAGTGAGTGAAACCCACAAAATAATATTACACTTATAAGAAATAATATTTAATTATGAGTAAATAACTGATGGAAATCTTGGGAAGGTGTCATGAAAGAACATAGGCATACTTATTTAACAGCATACCTGTGCTGAAGATCAGGTCTTCATATTTAAAATAACCAGCAACCAAATGTAAAGAACTGTGGCCTGCGGGTGTTCAAGGAGGAAAAAAGCTGTTGGAAAATAATCCCCAGCATTCAAACAATCTGCAGTGATAAAATCTAATAAAAGGGAGAAATAAAACATCAAAAAGCCCAATTGTCCGTGGCAGACAGTTTGCCATGGGGGCAGGGACTTGGGGCACCAGGTCGCTGCTCGGGTGAGCTGCTGCTGGCTCAGCTGAGTTGTAATGCTCTGATGCTTCTTTAGTGGCCCTTGGGAAAGGGTTTGTCCCTCTCAGCCCAACTCCTTGGAGTCTGGTGCTGATATTCCCAGTAACATCCTAGTAACATCAACAGCAGACCCGGCATCTGTGGAATATGGCTTGTGGATGGATGAAATAAAGCCACTCGGCAACATATAATGTTGAATTTATTCACTTGGCAGGCTGGGAAGGGTGAGTGGGGAGCAATTTCCACCCTGGGAGGCCCATGCTCTGTGCGCAGCTCGAAGCTCCAGACCTTCCTTCGCCACGTGGACCCAGAAGGGGTCTCCTGCTCCGGGTGGTCGATGTGCCAGGTCCTGGAATGTCACAGGTTCCTTTGGTTGTTCATGGCATTAGGGATCTGTACCTGGAGCTCTCTCCAACCCCAAGGCGTTACCCTCTTAACCAGTTACTGCTTTATTTGGTCAGCACAAGCATTCCCAGGCCATTCCTTGCCTTTTCCCGGTTGCTGGTGGGGAGGAGGTTCCTGTAGCCTTCTGCTCACCCACCCCAAGGGTGTCACAAAGTGTGAATTCAGCAAGTGTTGCCTTCTGAAGTTCTCATTCTGCTGCTTTGTTTTCCACTTTATGCCACAGTTAGAGCTGAGCAGATGTAAAGGTCTCATTTGGCTGGGCAGCCTTTGGCTTTCCAGGTGGGCTTGACCCCTGACAGACGGGTTAGCAGGGAGTATTGTGCTGTGCCTGGCTGTTACCATGTAATTTGATTATTATGGGAGATAATTACCTACTGCAGTCTTCAAGAGAGAGGGAAGACTGCTATTCTGGTCTTGAGGTGGATCACTATGCGGGTGTTTATCCAAAAAACACAAATCGTCGTATTTCTTCAAGGGTGTTACCATAAATAAGAAAAAAATATGAGACTTTTTAATACATAGTTCACAGACAAGCAAAAAGCAGGATAGGTCTAAGCAGGGCTCTGCAGGTGTCAATAGGATCATCAAGAAACTTATTTCTGTTTTCATTCTTAAATGTTTATCCCATTAAAGGAACGAAAAGGTGACTTCTGCCCTGCTCCTAAATTTGCTCTGCTTGGCCCTAAAGAAGCCTGACAAGTCTCACATTATCAGTGCAATCCAGGTGACTAATTTGCAATCCCTTTCTCATAATTTGATTGAAATATTGTGTGGAACTCAGTCGAAAGCCAGATGGGAATGTGCATTTGCCATGCCACTGCAATTACTGTGATCAATTATATTTGTGGGATGGTAAAAATACCATTTTTGTCTGGAGATACATTCTTATAAAATGATGCTGATGGGAATTCATTAAAATGAATTCATTAAAGGAAATTAAGGAATTCATTAAAATTAATTTATAGCTTTGCTGCCTTTGTCCCATCCCACTGTAGCTTTTCAATGACATTACCAGGAATTTTTATCAAGAGTGTGTAACCCACATTTATGGGTCATTCCTGTGACTCTTTTAAAACAAGAGCTCCAACCCTCCAACCTTCACTTTCTCCTCCATCTTCTGGAGTTTTCTATCACTTAAAATGCCAGGTGTGCCTGAATGTAAGTGGATTACGAGTTCTTAACATCTAATAAATTTAATAAAGAGCATGTGAATTTAAATATTCATAAAAGGTCCAAGATTGTCAATTGGCCTGAATTCAGCAACGGAACTGGGGAGTTTTTTGGGAGGTCTGTTGGAAGTTTTTCTGTGTGCAGTCTCAATTTCTTGCAAAATAATACAGTATTTTTCCCTTTACTAAGCTACAGCATAGCCTAGCTGAACATGCATATTTTTTTACAGCCTATAGTAAATTGTTTTTCTTGCTACATTCTTGTCTTTCTGCCCTTTGCAATGTGAGTAATACTGGCATAGTTCACCCAACATTCAAATTTAGTAGTCTGCATTTAGAGATGATGTTCAGGAGATGGAAAACGTAAATAAAGGAGCTGACTCTGTGGGCTTAAACCTACTTAAGTCACACCACTTAGTCAGTTTAATAGGGTTTATAAAACAGATAGGAATGGCAAAACCTACTTAACACGTTCAACCAAACACAGGTTTACATTTCTCACTGGATCATTTTATCAGCAGCATATTTTTGTCAGGAATCAAGACTCCCTGAGTGTGTCTTCACTCAGTTTTCAAACATTTAAGCTCAGAGGGGTCAGCCATCAGCCATACCAAAGCAAGTCTTCTGGTGGTTTTTTTTTTAAGTGTGCTGGGGAAAATGAATCATTTTTGACCCAGTCCAGTTTAAGCTTTGGCTTAGCCTGAAGTCCCCGTGAGTTTAGTTCAGATCATCTTTGGGGAGCTGCTCATCTCAAATGGAACAAAACAGTACACAGATCACGCTTGTACTGATATGACTTTACCTACCTGATCTCTGATTTCACAGCAGGCCACAGGGTTCAGGTTTCTGTCTGAAATGACTGGGAAACCACCAGGCTCACACCATCTCAGGCTGGGATTCTTCTGATGCAGATGGTTTCCCATCTTGCCCTGAGAAGAGCTTATTTTGCACTAGACAATGATTAACATGTTAGATCTGAGTTCTGGAGTTTCGGTTTTCATTTCCTGTGCTGCACACACTGCACCCAATCAGTTGTAATGTGAAGTTTAGTCAGTGGGAAACTCAGGAGGCAGATGCTAAATTTCTAGTTTGTAACAGGAGAGACAAGCACTTGACCTTTTATGTAGATTTTTTTTTGAAGACAGAAGTAATTTCACGGGGTAAATAGTCAAATATGGAGGTTATAACCTTGATCGTCTCCACTAAAAATAGGCTGTTTCTGCTGTGTTCAGCTCTGGTAAGAATTGATAAAGTGCATCCCCAGTTTTTAGAGATATTTTGGATAGTGAATTGGGACACAGGTTATACTATTTTTTTGTTTAACTTTATAATAATACATGATTTCTTTTCCTCCTTGTCCTCCTTCTAGGTCTGGTTATTTTTCACGCATTTTTAGTAGGCTTTTTCAGGTTTAATCCCTTGTTATCTTAGCTATACAATAGTAAGATGCAAAAGCTATGCAGGAGAGGAAGGGGCAGAAAAGAAGGCAGGTTAACTTACTGCTTTTGAAACAAACTGTCTTCTAAGACACAAAACCTTACACTGTTAAAAAAAATACAAGTATTCTGTATCTGTACCACCCAGCACCTATTTTATTTTACCCTTTATTGACAAGAAACACCAAAGGATATTTTACTTTGAGTAAATAAAATAAAGAAATAAATAAATAAATATCCTTTGATGTTTAAAATAAAGTCTTCAGCCAAAAAAAAAAAAAAGAGGAAATATTTTGCTTCTTTAGAAAGACAGGTTGCTGTGAGAGAGTCACCTGCCCACTGTCCAAAACGCCTACAGTTTCCTAAAATAACAACAAAAGGTTTTCAGCACTGAAAGTATTAAAGCACATCGAGTCAAACCCAGAAAATGTCATGTGGTTTACTCACTGCAGTGGGTAGTTACAACCATTCAGCATTTTAAAGGCTATTAAAGAAGAAAGTTAAAAGAAGACAAGAGGCAGACGTTGGGTTTTACCAATTTTATTTCTAGACTTTAGTTTTGTTGTGTTTGTTGTATTTTTTTTTTTCTTTTTTTGCTGGAAACTTGTCTGTTACAGGTCTGTTGGTGAAAATGTGCATTTCAGACCAGTGATGCCAATAAGTACAATATAAAAATGTACAAAAAAAAATCTGAATCGCTTTGCTTACTACAGATTGTTATAATAATGTGACAAATAAAGCATCTCTGTTGGCACGTGAACCCACTTATCTGGATTTGGCCTTTTCAGTACATAGAATATTTTAAAAGAATTTTTGCAGCACACGCTGTGCCACTCAGTGTAACAACATAATATAACCCACAAGCACTAACTCAATAGTATCAGGTTTGGTTCAGGGACACAGAGATGCCAACGAACAGAAGTGTTTTATGAGGTAAGCAGTAAGAAATGTTCCTGAAATTTGGACAGAATGTATCCAGTCCTCCTGGGTCCTGCGACTGCCAGTAGCATTGCAAGGCTTTATTTATGCACTATGTAGGATCTTAACTGCATTTGCCTCAAAGTGAGTTCTAATTCTGTTTTGGTTTAGCAGCATACAGGCAACAGCTAGATTATTCTTCAGCATACAACTCTGTTAGCTGGCTTATTTATGAGATTTACAGGCTTTTTAAATTAGCATTATGCTATAATTAAAAAAAAAAACCAAAAACCAAAAACCAAAAAACCCAAAAATAACAAACAAAATAACCCTAGTATATCATAACAGATTAAACACACAAAATACTTAGAGTTCCAGAAGATAACCTATCATACCAAATGATGTGTCCCAGCCGAGGGGAAACCACATCAGGTGGCACACAAGAGTTATATTATAATGCACCTTTCATATATCAAATGTGGCTAATAACACAGCTTAAAACTACTATGATAATAAACCCCAGATCAGACAAGGAATCCAGCTTTATAAAATGCATAACAAAACAAAACCAAAAAAAAAAAAAGAAAAACCCTTGACATGACTTGATCTGAAATGTCTGCCGTTTCTTAAATTAATGCAACCTAGTTGCAAATCGCGAGACCCATTCGATGCATTTCCTTTTGCAGTAGAACTATGAGGCACTGTAAGAACATTAAAACCTGGTCTAGACACGGTTAAAAACTGAAGTATGAGGTATTGTGAAACAGGAACCTTTTTTTGTTTTTTTTTTTGGAATAGAGCAGTAATCACATTAAGTAAAAATTGATCACATAAAAAAAAAATTCTACAAAAAAATGATGTCAATAATATAATTTTCTATGAGAAAATTAAAACCTATAACATGGCAGTATATGACATTGTATAACAAAAAAAAAAAAACTGATCCACAAAATAGCAGCAAAACACAATGACAAAGATACAGAGAAGCAATGTTAATTTTTTTTTTCAAACCATGCTGGGAATTTATCCATAGCAGCTCAATAAAAACGGAGCATCCACTCCTTTTCTTTTCTCTTTTTCTTTTTTTTTTTTTCCATCTTTTAACTTTTTTTTCCTTTTTTACTTTTTTTTTCTGTTCCTTTTTTTTTTACTGTTTTGTTGGATTTTTTTATTTTTTTTACAATCAACACCTTAGCGGCAGTTTTCTCACATACGTTTCACCATCACATTCTCCTCGAGCATCAACTTCAACAGCTATGTCCACGTCCCTTCAGCTACTTTCTAAAATAATAATAAAAAGATACATAGCCAAGATGTGCAAATTTTCTATTTGTAGCTAAATTAAAAAAACAAAAAACAAAAAAAATGGGGCATATACTGGAATAAAAACTTTCAAGTACTCCAATTTTCATATCTATTAACTATGGCGTTTTTTTCATGGTTAGACTGCTTTTAAAATGAAAAAATAAGGGGCCAAATGCACTGCTTGGTTTTGGGATTGTTCTTTGAAGCGTGTCCTTTTTGCTTTAATAAGCTGTGTTAAAACTGCAACATCAAGGGTAGAAAGATTTCTTTTCGTTTTTAAAAACAAAAGGGGCGATTGCATTAATTTACAAATCATACTGGCCTTACGAACATCCTCTGCAATAAATATTCTTTTTTTTTTAGCCTTAACTATAAATTATATATTTTAGTGTTTAAAAACCTTCAGTTGTAAAACATCTAGCGACAATCCTTAAACTATGTGTCTCCTATATGTGAACCTTTAAGGCCCCTAATTTATAAAGATGAGTTGGCACCAAAGGATTCTAAACTTCAGCTTTTCTATAGAAAAGGATAGGAAGATATCCTGGCAATTCGTGAATGCAATTTCTCCCACTGGAACACAACCTTCGGAAAAGAAAATCACCTCTCCTCTAACACCATAGTTAAATGCACTTGCTTTGCAATTCCAAGTTTGCAACAAGCACTTTATATATTTCCAAACCATTCCATTAAAAAAAAAAAAAACAACAACAAAAAACCAAAAAACAAAACAAAATTCCCACACAATAAAAGAATGTAATTCCTATATCTAATGGACTGAAAGTGCTTTGAATGGAATGGTTTTAGAATATTACAGACAAACAAAACAAAACAAAAAATAAAATAAAATAAAAAGAAAGACTGAACTGTGGATTGAACCTGACCATAATTAGGCTGAATATCTGTGGGGTCAGACCAGCATTTTTTACACAGGTAACTACAAAAATAGGAAGATTACAAAAATATAATATATTATGTCACTATTTCGGTTTCTCTTTATAATAGGGTACTGTGTGAGTAGTACATTGGCCTTTCCCAACAATGCTCAGCTGGAACCCTACAAATGCCTTATGCACAGGTAATCCACAGGCACAAAAAAAAAAAAAAAAAGATTAACATATAATAATGCTGCATACTAACATACACTAACTTATGGGTTACGTTAACCATTTATAAGGTGAAGAGGATAAAAAAAAACCCTAAGGAAATAAAATAAACATTTACAGATGAATTATAAAGTGACTAAATGCATAAGCAAGCAAGATACAGAAAAGCCTAGAACTGCGTTAAAGCTATGCTTTTTAAAGAAAAAGAATATTTCATTTACTATCTAAAAAAAAAAATAACAAAAAAAAAACCCTCTTCTACTTTAAAAATGGTTGGTTGGTTGGTTTTATATGTAAGAAATCAAATCTAATACCTCCCCTGGAGACATTTTGTGTGTTAATGCCTATTTTTACAACATACAGACAAGAACACTTTAATATAAAAACTAGTTGATTATTATTGTATAAAATCCTCTATTTTTGTAGCACAAACCCCTGGGGGTAATGCAAATACTATTTTTTTCTTTTTTTTTAAGACAGTTTTTGGGGTACTTTTTGTTTTATTTGTTTGTTTGAAGTCACAGATGGAAGGGAGACAGAGCAAGAAAAAAATATAACGAGACCGGTTTTCCCTTCTGGTATAAAAATGTCCTGGAGAAAAGGGTTTCTGGGGGGGAGATCCTGATGCTGATTCCTTCTCAGATGCCCTTTCTTTGTCTGCTTTTCTTGCCAAGCAAATCCATTAGAAGAAGAAGAAGAAGAAGAAGAAGGAGTCCTCTTAAATGTTCACATCTCGCACATCAGTGGGCGTGCAGGAAAGGTCTGCTTCGTCCTCTACAGTCTTTGTTTCTGAAGATACGTTGTGCTGCTGTGCCTGACGTAGACTGGATTCCAGGAGGGATTCAATCTGTTCTTGGCAGGCCCGTAAACAATCCTAGAGGAGGTTGAATGGATGGAGAGAAAGACCCAAGAGTCCTTTAGAAACACGGTAAGGCCACAGACTAAAACAGCATTTCTTTAGAAAAAGCAGGGGGAATATAATCAGGTTATCTGGGAGAGCTGCAGGCCGAGAGGAGGGCGGGGAGAGCAAGAGAAACCCCAAACAGCGACATGATTGGGACGAGCCACCCAATTTCCTGCAGGATGCCAGCCTGGATTGAGACTTTAGCAACTAACTCTTGCCATCTGCTGCGGATGGAATGGCCTAGGGGAGTATCCCCACGGACACACCATCACTGCCCACAGACCTACAGCTGAACGTGGTGGATGCCCCACTACACTGAGATGTGTTTTAACTAAGCTGGGCAGGACCACAGGAAGATGTACATTTTCTGCCTGTGCTGTTCTCTGAAAGCCCATTGGTCCTAAAATCGTGCTTTCTACCTTTACCCCAGGAATGCTTTGGCAGTGCAGTCTGCTGGAAATGATGGCCATAAGCAGTGAATATTTTCTCAGGCTAAATTCCACTAATATGAACTTCTTACATAGAAATGCCATATATATATTTGGATGTACATGCCCAAAGGTTCCTGCCAACTGCTGCTGTGTCCAACAGTGGGCAGCTCAACTTGGCTAAGCCTTTCCTAACTCTGAAAGCATCTGTACATCCAGAATGATGTACTGGACTGCATGACCCCAAAAGGGAGAGATCTTTCAGGAGCACCACTAAACTCCTCCATAATCTTTCATTACCAGCTGCAGCCAAGCTTTCTGTTTGCTACCACATTCACCTTGACATCTCAGACAGGGTGGGATCTTTTTTCCCCTCACTTCCAAAGCATTTTCTCAGAGCTGGATGTGCACAACAATCCTCCTGAGGGAGGGTGCAAGGGCCTCGCTGCTTTCACAGACTTCGCTTGTGAATCAAAAGCACAAAGCGCCAAGGAGGATCATGTCTGTGGTGGGGAAAGGTAACTTCCCCCAGGCATTAAACCATTCCATGAGTAGTCATATCTAAATCACAGCAATTAGAACTGGAGAAGGCCTGCTGGTCCAACTTTCTGCGAGCTGTGGAGCCACTGGAACAACACGGGAACGGTGCCTTGCGCAGGCAAAACAATCCCACAATATTTTGCCACAACTCCTCCAGCCAGCTGTTTACTCGTATCTTTATAACAAACATTGCAGGCTTTTTCCCCCCAACATATTTAACTCTGTGTATTAAGGACTTTGAAGTTTCCTTTCAGCATTGCCTTCTCTGATTTAACCTATGACATGTGTTAGCCCTTGCGGTGAACCCAGTCTTCCATGATAAATTGCCGTCAAAAGTGTTAGGATGTGCATGACTGAGAATGAATGTTGTTTTCCTGAGAGGGTGACCTGCCTGCTGTTTTCTTTATTTCCCAGTTTCAATTCTGCCTTCATTCAGAGGCTTCTTGTGTGATCTGCCAGCTTTTCACTGATTCCACTACCACAAGAATCTCCTCTGCCACCAATGAGGGCACATGGCATTTGGGGTAAAATAAGATTAGAAACCCAAGCAAACAATTCTCTGCAAGTCCTTTCTGAGAGAGAGGGAGGTTAATCCTACCTCTAAGCAGATCAGACCATCAGTTACAGCTCACTGAAAACACATAACCTATGACCTTTCCTGGTTTAAACCCTAGTGTAATATTTCCTCTTGACAGAGACACACAGCGTTTTAAATGACAAAAAGAAACGCCTCATATCCTAAAGTCATCATGCCTTTGGCTCCTGCATACCTCAGGCCTGCACAATAAGGTCTCTATGAAGTCCTTTCCCCCCTCCCCCCTCAAGATATGATGGATCAATCCTGAACTGTAAAACCTTCTCCTCGTCCTGTACCACATCCCTCGGTCACACTTGGAATTCGATGTGTTCAAGAGGAGCACCTGGTTTTACAAACCCAGGCGCTTCTGAGGATAATTCTTGTTTTAACAAGGTGGCATGTTCAGCCTTCCATGCTCAAAGGAAATTTATGTTCAGAGCAAAATGAACCCTTCTGGGTTTGGGGTGGGTTTTTTTTTGGTTGGTTTTTGTTTGTTTGTTTGTTTTTTGTTTTCTGTTTTTGTGGTGGGGGAGTGGATTGTCTGGTAAGTTTTGATGGGAATTTTGTGGGAGGTTTTTTTGGGGGCTTTTTTTGGTTTTTTTTTTAATCCTAACCATTTGCATACAGCATGTTTGAGCTCTGAAAACTAAAACCATTCAAAAGAATTTCTATAAATACCTATTGTTCTCCCTCTGGAGTCCAGTTATGAATAATTGCATAGGACTATGTAATTTAAAGGTACTTTCTGACCACAGAATTTTTTTCCTTTGAAATTCTCAAGCGTGCAGCATGTTGTAACTGTATTTTTTTTAAAACTTAATCTTTACAATTTATTACAAACAGACTGTTTGAAGCTACACTTGAATGAGAACTAATTTTTTAATGTTTTAAGGATTTTGTTCATTGCTTATTCACATGACTATTAGATAAATAGTTTGCCTGCAGGAATGCATTTAGAGCTAGCAAAAATACCTGCAAAATATAAAATTCTCTACGAACGACCTCAGCAAAGCTGTTTCCATTCTCAGTGCTTCTGAGCACTGAAAAGCAAATACAGAACTTGTGCATTACTCTGATAACTTCTCCCAACAACTTTTCTGCTTCACTACCCAAATTTTCAATGCCCACAGTTTGTTCAAGGTCATAAACCCTTCCTGGATTAATTAAGCTCCTCAGTGGAGGGAAAAAAAAAAAAAAAAAAAGAGACTTTCTAGCTTAACTGATGTGGTGAAATACCTTCAAGACACAGTAGACATGATCAGACTCCAGGGTCAGATAGCAAAGGAAACAAACAACAACAACAAAAAGAAACTGCTTGGAAATCCTTTGTTACTGCCTGACCCGTCCTGGATAACAAGCACATGTTTGAAGGTGCCTCTGAGAAGGGGCAGGCAGGAGGCGAATTCCAGTGTACTAACAGACAGCGTGGAGACCCAATCTAATCTAGTTTAGCAAATTTCTGGCCTGGAAATGAATGTCAGGTAAAATTCCATCTGTTTGGATGATGGGGTCAAGAATAGAATGATGGAAGACAGCCCAAGGCTTCTAATTGTGATTATCTGACTTCTAATTACCCCTGATCAAAGGCGAAATGGGAAATTGGACTCCTACCAACGTAAACATGAACCATAAAGGAATTCCAATCAGGTGATATTCATTTTACTTTAGGTTCAGCTTTCTCTGAGATGAGAGGTAAAAAAGTGTAATTATGTAACCTGAAATCCAACAGACCAGCTAACAGACAATCAGCATCTTAATATTTCAAGGCAATCCAATACAAAGCATATCTGCTTGTGAAGCCTGACAAGGGGAAGCATCACTGGGGAAGAGCACAGTTCACACACGTGCTACTGAAACAGGCTAATAGGAAGGGCATTTGATAGCATGGATTGCATAGGTACATCTTATGGGAAAGACTCTCTGCAGGGGAACTGTGTTGGGTGTGAAACCACCAGACTTCTCTGCTCAGAGCAACTGTAGTGATGAGAGCTGCTGTTCCCTTATTCCACTACAACAGTGTATGTACACACACGTATAATTTTATGATGCTAATTTTCTGTAGCATCCCATATAAAAATCCTTATCCCTACTTCCAACTGCTCCAACACGTGCCTTATATTTAGCACTGAGAGCTGGAGGGGAGTTGCTTCCTTTTAAAGCTGACAATTAAGCTCAGGTCAGACTGTGGCCTTGCACTGACTATGGACAATAAAAAAATTAAATAAGCAAAAATTCGCTTTCTTGCTAAAAGAACGCTTGTTTTCTTTTTAAAGAGCTCTGTCACCAGCTAAGTCAAGTTCACATAAGGACGTGCTGTTGTTCTCCAAGATGTGAGAGAATCTACTTCAATGCTCCCTATCAGGAATGATTAAATAATGTTGTTTGAATCAAAATACTGCCTCAACAGATAGCAATCCTAGTGTTTCCCCTCAGTACCTGCTTCAAACATCTCACACTGGACAGTGGCCAACCCATACACTGAAATATCTGCATTGTTCACTAAAAGCATTACATGTACATATCAAACTGAGCAGTGTATTATTTCAGCATTTCAGCTTCTCATAATATTTCACATTTCAGCACTGTATTATTACTTTAGCCACAGTAATATAAATGGCAAAATAACACTCAGTGCTGAGGCACTGTTAAGGTGATCAACATAATAAGCTGAGAAATTGTATTTTTCAGCAATTGTTTCACATGGTCTATCAAAGGTGAAGTAATTCTTTTGTGAATATTCAGTTATGATGCATTCATCTTTCCAGAAATCCCTCAATCCAGTCAACAAAGTCCCGTGAGACAAACCTAGTTTTGCAGTGGCTGGACTAGTACAGTTCTCTGTGCATTTAAAATTATTAACATGCAAAATAATTTAACAGCATCTCAAAGATTCTGCCGCTAACCACAGAGTTGTCTTTATTTGACTCATTGTCCAGCGCTTGGAGACCTCACAAGAACCTTTTTAAAGCATCTATTTATTGGTCTTCCACATTGTTACAAAACAAAGCTCAACTCTGCCCCAACTTCACACACCATTATGACATGGATCATTGACTTTAGGTCTTCCTTGTAGGCTCCCTTCCTGGCCCATTCACTCATGAAAGGTTTATTGCTCACTAGTTACTGATGTGCATCTCCTGGAAGCTGCAGGGCAAAATGAGAGTCCTGTGAGGACCATCTACCTTGTCAGAAAGTCGTGGGACAAGCATTTGTTCCAAAAAGGAATTCAATACCAGCTACTGTGCAGGTCTAGCACGTAATAAACCAAATTAGATCATTAGAACTCTTTTAAGAAGGGCTTTTTCACACCACTTGGCACAATAAAAGGCCTCGAGAATGGTCAAAGATAAGGTCAGAGATACCACGAGGTCTCAGTAACTATTTCCTCGTCTTATTCTCGAAGTTTTGTTTTACACAGACTCCTGGTTTAATTACCCACAGCCAAACAGCCCCTGCAAGGTCCTGAGTGGATGCCGGGCTTTGTCAGATAACGCCTCCCTCACACACATTAGAGCTGGATGTGGCACTGCAGCAGCGTAATCACAGATTATTAACGGATGTAATGACCGCCAAATAACCAGAATGGACAACACAAGAGAAACACATTCAAAAACCCCACTCGGTGCTTTGACTTTTACCAGGATTTACTGTCAGATTAGCTACTATGCAACGAGCAGGAGTTCATTCTTAAAAAAACAGGAGATCAACCAAGAGAAAGAGTCACTTACCGGATCACATTTGATAACTTGTGATAGGAAATGTGTGAGGCATTGATAGGAGAGGAAAGTGTTAGTGTTCCCCAGATGCAGGCCTTGCACAGCTGCTACCACACTGCCAGCTGCGATCATGGAAGGTGGGTTTGAAATAAATTTAATATCTGTATGAAGAAAGGAGAGAAAAAAAAAAAAGAAAAAAAAAAAAAAAAAGACTGAAATGATTGCTTTAGGAGAAGCCTGTCCATACACATACATTCTTCTAAGCAGCATGGCTTCAGCTGCCAACTATTGCATCCCAAAAGGCAAGGGAAAACTGTGAGCAGAAAGGTGCCTCCTGCTCCAAACTGTTACAGGTCCGAACCTGTAAACACTTTTATCCCCACGAGCAACCGTAGTGCAGTGAGTAGCCCTTCCTAGCACTGGGCCTGGGAGGCCATTCATCACTTGGAGGTGTTTTTTATCGTAAGCAGGGCCCTCATTCTTCAAATGTTAAAATGCTTTGCTCATGTGGATAACGCCACTGGGGGTCAATGGCACTATCCATCTGAGAAAACCTGTTCCCGTTGGGAAGTGCTTCGCAGGATCAGACCCTAGGTGCACTCTCATAACAAGTCCTCAGGCCCTTTAAAGCAGAAACCTTTGCACTGACATCCAAAGGAATATTGCTTTAATGAACAACAACATCCACAAAAAGAAAGAAAAGAGAAAGGCTGCTTAACCCTGTCAGGAGGCAGATAATCCATATTTAAATTACGGTTTCATCTTAAAAACGCTTTGTCTCAACCTAGTCTCTTGTCAGTGGCTGCCATCCATCCTGGCAACAGGGATTTAATGTAAATGTGGCATAACTAAGTGACGGGGGTCCCAAGAATTGGCGGACAATCAGTTACATTCTGATGTGACACCATGCTGACAAGAGGCTGGGCCCCCTTCCAGACTGCATTGCTGTAGGTCTCTCCACAAAGCCACTCCCATGATTCCTTAAGGGGCTATCTCTGCCATTTAGCATCTCTTTCGTTTTGTTGTTTTGTTTTGAGGGTGTTGTTTTGTTTTGTTTTTTTTTAATAATAATAACCCCCATTTTAATTGCTAAGACTCTGCTGAGCAGGAATGTGTTTGATCTGTGGCAGTGCACACCTTGGGAGGAGAATCAGGAACAAAGGAGGTGAGTGGCACAAGCAAACATCCAATTTTGTGAGGGAGTAAGGGAAATGCCACATTGTACACCAGAACCTGAGATACATTCCTTCAGCATTTTATCAGAATACAACTTCCTCTGGGTTGAAAAAATATAAACCATCTGTCAAACCCTTGAATGAAATCAAAGGCATGGACAGCTTAGAGGGCTCAGTGGAACAGTTTAAGTATTAAATCATGCATCTCCTTTATTATGATAAAATAACTTTTGTGTAAATGTTTTACCAGTGAAACTAAAGACTTCAGGACTCCATGAAAGTCCTGGCTCTGAGTCTATTCACACACCTCTGACACTCCATTGTGGCCCTGACCAATACCCACCTTCAAAGCCGCATTTCACCCAGAGAGCTCTACCAAATCTCCAAAATTACAACTGATAGGATAAATTCTGGCCAGACTTTTGTGATGCATTGCCAGGGAAAAAAGGCGAGCTCGACCTAAAGCCATCTCATTCATGTTACTGTGCTTAAGATAAATTTAGTTTATCCCCTTTTCCTAATCTGCCCCTTTCCAGGCAGGTATAAACACACCCACCTTCTAGCAAGCTGCTGTCATTCCCAAAAACCAAAGTAGTCCAGGCTGCTTATTGACACTTATTGACACATTCCAAAGGCCATCCCTAACTGGAATACTGACACACAGCTGCAGGTAGGCTTCAGAAACGGGGCATTTCAGTAGGCAAGCATGAATCCCACCAAGATGGGGTTGCAGCACGTTCACGACACTATTTACCGAGCTCCACAAACAGAACATGACCAAAAAGTGTCAGTTTAATGAGTTCTGTCCTGACAGGACCACGTTTGGGATTAATATTTGCGTTCTTCTTTTAAATGGAGCAGTAAACAAGAACATGAATTCATAGTCACACCCTCATTCTTTCCAAGGTGGAAAAGTGATAATGAAGTTTAAATGACCAGTTTGTGTCTGTCCCTATAACCACTCCAGACAAGCAGCATGGACTGCCTTTTTGTTGCAACTCAACAAGGAATTATTTGTGGCAGAGGCCACTAATTTCAGCATATTAATCAGGGGGCCCCTCTCGCCTGTAATTGGATGCCCCCAAGTGAAGAGTGTGGCATCATTGTCAGCCTCCATCGCCTCATCTTGCGCTATTGAGCGCTCAGGAACAAGGGGGCTTCGGTGAGATGAATTAGACCTGACACAGCCACAATGGGGTAGGGGGCCCCATCAATTGAAGCACACATCCCCAGTAGCCTATCTGAGACTTCATCCAAAAAGAATAAACAACTTCAGCGTTGTTAAAAAGAGAGAGAGAGAGAGAGAGAGAGGAGGGGGAGGAGAGAGAAGAATGCCAGCCACCCTGAAGGGAGGACAAAGCAGGCATATAGGCGCTGCAGCGCTTTAAAAAAAAAATTCCTAACAAGGCGAGTCACCCCTTTTCCTTTTTAAATGGAGCAGCAATTCCATCCGTCTGGAGAGCTGGGGGCTATGAATGAAAATCTTTTCATTGAGGCAAATCAAAACTGCGAACATAAATCACTTGCTGCAAGATGCAACAGGTTCCAACTGGTCACATACCTTGAGACTTCCAATTTTATAAAAGGCTGGAGAATGGGGGAATTGTAACGCGCTTGTTTCAAAGGGGGGACCTTTCTTTCTCCCTCAGAGAGGAGCAAAGCAACAACAATAATAATGGCCATAATAATAATAATAATAATAATAATAATAAAGAGGAGCCTGGTATGTTTTGATAACCAGAGGAACATAATGAAATGCTGAAGCTCCAATATTTGTTGCTATTCATTGTTATGCTTGTATAGAGCTGCAGTTCTCCCTCAACATTGGTCTTAACTTGGGCCAAAAGAGGCCTGCTTCCTTTTGAGCTCTCCCTGCCTTGCTCGGCCATGCCAAAGCCCCATTCATTAAGCTCAATTATGTGTTAACTTCAAACAACCCCTGGTAATTTTTTTCTTTTTTTCTTTTTTGGTTTTTTTTTTTTGCTTTTTCTCCCAAACCTACCACAGCACAAAGACATCCTTTGGGTGAAAATGGATTTTTTCAAAACCAAACCAAATCAAACAAATCCACTTCTACTAGCCAGACAACTGAAGAGGGAGCTTAAAAGGAATTCCCCTCAAGTTCACCTTGCAGCGTAACCTTCTCTTTCTGGAGCAAACACATACAACACTCATCTGCAAACACTTCCACAGCCTTCACCTTGTTAAGCCAACCGGCCAAGGCTTTATTTTCTAAGTAAGCATTGTTCTGCAGTCTCTTCTTAGGAGAACCTCCTTTACAGAAGAGGACACAGGCAAAGGATAGACTTGCACTTGCCCCTGAGGCCACTTAAGCGAGTGTCAGTGTTTCCAGTGGACTTTGGATTGGGCCCCACAGCATCCAGGCAGCACAACGCATTTGCAGTCCATCTCGGTTCATTTTGGCAGGGGGAAATACAACACAACCCAGCAACAGCAAAGCAAAGTCCAGATGCTGCTTAAGCCACATGTGATCTTCGCTAGCCAACAAAGAAGGTGTGAGGAAAGCGAAAAGGTAAGAGGAATTCCTGACATCCAAAAATAACAATAAAAAACACAGAGCCTAGTGGCAGCCTTCCCCAGGCAATGCTCCCAACTTCAGGAGGGAGCTGAAGAGGGCCCCAGCTCTGGTGAGCTCAGCGC
Organism: Myiozetetes cayanensis; assembly: GCF_022539395.1. Classification (NCBI taxonomy): domain Eukaryota; kingdom Metazoa; phylum Chordata; class Aves; order Passeriformes; family Tyrannidae; genus Myiozetetes; species Myiozetetes cayanensis. The sequence goes on from NW_026087853.1 coordinate 55,912,925, forward strand.
TGGGTTTTTGTGTAAAAATCTAAGTAAAACTCCCAGTACATGGTTCTCATTTACTGATCCATTCTCCATCTGTGGTGTGCAGCAGTGTTAAATAAGGGCTCTGGATGTTGCTTCCTAAAAGAAACATAACAACACCGACAGTAGATCAAAGTACTGGACTCTTAGCGAGTCTCCAACCTTTGAACTACCCTTGTTTTCATCCCTGTCATTGCCAACACAACAACCCAGGTTAAACATCCCCATATCCAAAGGGGAGGCCGGGTAGCTGCTCTTTTTTAGCTAAAGGCCGAGGAAGCTTCACACTTAGCAAATTACACGTTCAGAGTCGCAGCGGCCTTATCTGGTAGGACCTGGCAGAGTTACATTTGAGGGTTACATGGAGAGTTACAATCGATTTTCCCAAAATGCTGTTGCCGGTGGTTTGTAGGCTGTTGGGAGGCTGTGGTGCTCCTAACACCACCCAGCATTATTCCAGGCAATCTAACCTGTTATGCTGATGTTAGGCCCAAGATGAAGAGCAACGCCAGTGTTTATAAATTTCTCTTTTATGGCTTGGTTGTTTCTATCTTTAGGCCTCGCAGTAAGGGCCGACTCTGTGAAATAAATTTTGCCTTTTTTTTTTTTTTTTTTTAATTCTCCCCCCCCGCTTCTGAGTGCCTGCAATCCTTCTTCCATCTTTTCATACAAAGAAGCTACACAACGTCAATTTGTGGCACTGGCCCACGTGCGTGCGCGTCCCACCGAGGTTTTTTCCCCCAAGTGCGGATACCACTACTCGGCATCTCTGGAGGCCGGCCCTGCTCATGGCTCCAGCACAGCACGTGGTCAGGAGGGTGCAGATGGCAGCGGCTCGGTCCCGTGCCAGGAAAGCCTCTGCGCCGCGTGGCCCTCCTCCAATCCACCAGCCACCGAGGAGGAGGAGGGAGGTGGTGGTGGGGGGGTTGGGGGGATTGTGGGGGAGAAAGAGGCAACTTGAAGAGGGGAAGTTTTAAAACCCCCCACGCAGAGCTATTCACAGGCAAAAATCTCCCTGCTTGCCTTTAAAAACTGTCTCGAGAAGGAATCCACACACATGGGGAGGGATTCCCCGTAAGCCTTTTTACAGCCCCCCACATCAGCCCGGTGCGTGCGGATCCTGCCACGCTGAGCTGCGACTCCACAGAGAAGGGGGTAGGGGCTGGGGAGGGGGGTGTCCTTCTCCCTTCCCTGACAACAAGCACAAACTCCAAACTCAGGAGGCGAAATATCTTCTGGAACAACAACAACAACAAAAGAAACTTACCTCTGGCAAAGTAAATCCACCTTCTGCAAACAAGGGGCAATAATCGGGGCTTAAACTACCTCCCCGCAGCTCTGCGAGCGCGCCTGAGACCACGGCTACGGGAAGCTTTACAAGGCGGGGGGTGGGCGCGGGTCGGGGAGCAAAACACGCTTTGCGGGACGTGCAGGGCTCATACCTGTAGCGCACAGAGCCACAAAAGTCTGAGCATGTTTACGGATGATCTGCTTGGTGTCCTCTGCCAGAGGCATTTTAGTGAGGAAATGTTCAATGAAATCGTGGGGGGTCATTGCGGCCAGATTCCATTTCAGCTTATTCACCAGCAGCAGCTCCATTTGCTGCAAAGAGAAAGAGGGAGGGGAAAAGGGGAGGGGGGATGGGGGGAAGGAGAGAAGAGGAAGGGGAAGAAGAGGGGGGAGAGCGTGGTTAGAGGGCCGCTCGCACACGGGAGCACCGCCGGCACCACGGCCGGGGCCGGTCGGCTCCCGGCCGGGCTGGGAGGGCAGTTTTCCCCGGGAGAAGGAGGAAAGCGGGATGCGGGTGGGTTTTTTTTGGGGGGTGGTCCCCCAGTCTGGGGGCCGGGGGCTCCGGGCCGTCGCGCCCCCGAGCGGGGCCACCAGGGGGAGCCCGCGGGCCGCCCACGGGGCCGGGGGAGCGCGGGGGCGTCCCGGTCCCCATCCCGGCCCCATCCCCGTCCCGCTCCCTGTCCCGGCACTATCCCCCTCCCGAGCCTCCGCAGCGGCCACACCGCCTGCAGCGGGGCTTCCGAATACACCGCGTTGGCCTGTGGTTGTTTTTTTTCTTTTTTTTTTTTTTTTTTTTTTTTTGGTTGTTCTTTTTCAATGTTTGTTTCGATTTTGTTTGTTTGTTGGTTTGGGGTTTTTTTTTGTTTGGTTTTGTTTGGTTTTTTTTTTTTATTCTTGAAATGACTAAACGTGAAATTACCAGTAATTCGTCGGGTCTAATGGAGTTATCTGTATAAATGCACAGTTTTTCTGCGGTCAGAGGAATAGTCTCCTTCATTTTTGAAGCCACAAACATGCAGGTAGCTCCGAGCAGTTGCAGCCGGCTTTTCTTGAGGGGTTCAAACGACAAAAATCTGTCCAAGTAATTCATAGCCAAGGGGAAAACTTCCTCTTCGCACTTTTGCTCCTCGCAAACCTGAAAGAAGGAGAAAGATCGTTGAAGAACAATTTAATAGAGGCGAAAGCCAGGCTTGTCCCGCTGCCCTCGCCCTCCCTCCTCCCTCACCCTCAGGCTTTGCAGGGCAAGGTTGAAGGAGACGAGGGGAAAATGCAGTGTGGGGGAAATGGATAAATATGGGAAAACCAGCGGCATCAAAGAAAATGAAAGTCACGAGTGACAAAGTGGGGGGAAATGTTGCGTTAGAAACCCGCAGGCGATTCATGGCAAAAAAGGAGGGGGGGTAATCGAAGAGGAGGTCTGTGCCCAGTTTTCCAGCCCCTAGAACAAATTTTTAAAAAGGAAAGAAAACGGAAAGCGGAGGAAAATGCAAACCCCCGTGGCTGGGAACGGGGTGCAGAGCTGGGCTTGGCCCCGGCTTTATTTATTTCGCTTTTATTTTTTCATCTAATTTGCCGTTGTGCTGCCGATTCCCCTCTCTGGTCGAGACACAAAGGTGGCGTCCAGCCTCATTTCCCCAGACGTCATCTTTTCAAAAAATATTTAAAAATATTTAAAAAATTATTTGAGCTCTCAAAAAAGGCTGAAAATGAAGCGGCGGGGGTCCTTTACCGAGCCCCGTTCCTCTGGTCCTGCTAGGGGGTTCCAGGGGGGTCCCCCGAAGTGAAATTCACCGCCTCCCTCTCTCGCCCTGCAGCACAGCCGGGCGCGACATTTCCCAGAGCAAGGCAGGGCGCTGCGCTTTCAAAAATTAATTAAAAATACATCGCGGGGGCCCAGGGCTTCCGAAAAGGCATGAAAATGTAGCCCAGCTCCTGGGGCTCTCGCTGGGAGCCCCCCCAGACGTGTCCCGCCAGGGACGAGGCCCTTTCCAACTGGCTTTTCCCAGGCGACCTTGCCGCTCGCCGCCGCAGCACAAGCGTGCCTTTGAGGGGTGACCGCAGCTCCAGCCTCTCTTCGCGCTGAACAAAGAAACTTTCACCCTGCAACTCCCCCCAGAAACGCCGGAGCCCCTCCGGCCGGTTCCCCTGCCCGCAGCCCCAGCGGGGTCCCCCGGCCCCCCGACCTTCCTCCCGCGGCCCCTTCCCCCGCTCCCCCCCGCCACACACACATACACACACACCCTTGGCTTTGCTCCCCGGGACTTTCTTCGTTTTTTCTCCCGATTAATAAACACTTTTGCTTTGCAAATAAAAGAACAAAGATGGCGCATAATACTGGCACGGCCAGCCGCTTGCATACGTGTACAAGGATATTAATTTAAAATTAAAAAAAAAAAAAAACCACCCAGAACACACGGGCTGGCAGGGGCGGGCGCCGCCGGGGGCTGCGGGACCGGGGCCGCTCCCCCGGCGGGCCGGGGGAGCCCCGAGCCGGCTCTGCCCGGAGCTCCCCGCAGCCGGGACCGCCGTGCCCCGACGGCCGGGAAAGGTGCCGGGCCACTCCAGAACCCCGGGGGCACCGGGTAGGGTTGGAGCGGAGTGTGTCGGGGGAAGGGGCAGGGGGTCCGTGTCCGGCGGTGGCAGCGGGGACACGGGACTGGCGACAGCGGCGGCGGCGACCGCGTCCTCGGGGCCGCTTCCCCTCGATACACGCGGGCGTTTTCGAGGGCAAGACAACGTGTGCCCTCGCCGGGGAACCGATCCCAGGGGATGGGATGGGACGGGATGGGGGCCGGGGAAGGGGCGAGGGGGGCAGGAGATGGGGGAGCAGCTCCCCGGATTAATTCGTTTCGGTGCCGAAGCTTTGCAAAGGAAAAAAATCCCCCGAAAAGATACAAACCTCCAGCATCCAAGTGGCAACTATTTTCCTCATATATGGCAAGATTTCCTTCTGCACGCACTTGAAGTAGGAGACGGAGGGCGAGCAGGTCTCCTCCGCCTTGAGCATTGTCTGCAGCACCCTGTCATTGAGGAGGTTGGCATCCAGGTAGGCTCGTCGGATGGTCTCCACCTCGCAGCACAGCAGCTGATGTTCCATGTCTGCCTCCGTCGCCTCGAGTCAGTTCTCTGCAGCAGGACTGAGTCAGTCGCTCGCTCGCTCTCTCTCTTCCCCTTCCAGGAGTCCCTTGGATGCTGCTTCTGCTACTGCCGCTACAGCCCTCTGGAGGCTGCAAAACTTTCTAACTTCCAACAAAACTCCTGTATAGTCCCTGTGACGTTACTGTTGTTAAGCAGAGATCAAAGCACGAGAGAGAATGAGAGAGAGAGCGAGCCAAAAGCAAGGGGCAGAGCCCTAAAGCCATCCCATAGGCTTCAAGTCCTTCCCCTTTGCCTAGCTTATAGAGAGCAGGGGTTTAATGCAAATGAGACAAGGGCTCGCTTTCTTCAAGGGCAAGGGAGAGGTGGGGGAAACCCAAATTGTCTCTTCAGTGGATCATGCATAATTTTAAAAATGGAGCGAGTTCTGCACTGGGAGCCAAATGATGAATGGGGCTAAGGCCACACACAGACACCGGGGAGGGAAATACAAGGAGACTCGGTATTATTTTACGGGGGCGCCGGGGAGGGGAGTGGAGCAGTTACCAGTGCATTGCTGTTCGTTATAAATTTATTATTATCATTATTGCTGTCACCGGCGTGTACCTGCCACATCTGTCCTTTAAAAAGACACGTTCTCCAACCTGAACGCCTGCTCTTTGTAGTTGATCCCAGGGGAAAAGCTTCCCCCCCCCCCCCCGTTTCCTCTCTCCTATTTTTTTCCCAGCCTGGACAGTTTTGCTGCGCACCAAAATTTTTAAAGGATTGGAGCGCCCACTCCTCTGCCAGGATGGTTCTTTTTCTAATATTCCATAATTTGTTTAATTTTTTTTTTAAATTATTAACATATTTTCTTTCACTTTAAAGGTTTCACCCTCCTTGAAGGGGCACGGAGGTGGCGGGGGACAGGGCAAGGAGAGCTGATCTGGCGGTAGCGCACACTGGGAAGGCCACGCTCTCGGCACCCAACCCCCACGGCTCACAGCCACCCAGAAATAAAATATCCCAGCAGAGCAGCAAAATGGTGGCCAGGGCTTCCTCCAGCACCTACAGGGAGATGAGCTGGGGCGGGGGGGTGGGAGGGAGGGAGGTGCCGGCAGCCGCCGGAGCCTGCCGGGGCCTCATCCGACGCGCCGCGTCGCCAGGACAGCCCGTCCACGCGTGATGTGGCCCCGCTGTAAATAACCCCCATTCCCCAGCCCAGCTGCCCATACCTGCAAACGCTTTGCTTTGCCTCATTTCTATTAAAAAATAGTACCCCTTTAGGCTCTGGCTTTTCGAGGGGCTGACGGGGGAGCTTGAGGCCCGCTGGAGAACGCTGGAGGTGAAGCCCGTGCGCGGGAGAAACGAGTTGTCCTGCACCAAAGCAGGGTGGGGAGAAGTGGGAAGGCCATAAATTGGGGTTCACTCTGCCTTTAACCTGAGCCTCGGTGCTGTAGCATCACCCAGGTGCTGCACAGATAGCTGGGACACCTTCTGGTGGCACCACACTCAGGGCAGCATCGCCAGCTGGTGCCAGGGCAGCAGAAGGGGAATCTGGCCATGGAGGACACGCCGTGGAGGACATGCTGTGGGAGGACATGCCATGGAGTCACACAGCATCTCTCGACTGCATGACCTGCAGGGAAAGCAGTGCCAAAGATCACAGGGCATGTTGTTGCACAGTTGGGTGTTTACGTAATCTCCGTGCACGGACTGTCTGCCCATCTTTTCTAGTTTACTCGTTTGCTTGACCATTTGTCTCCATTTTGTCCTCGTCTGTTAGGAGAAGGAGGAGGAGGAGGATGTCGGAGGCCCCACGATCTCAGTTCCCCTTGCATGCCACAGCCCCTGGGGCGACCCGGAGGGTTCCTCGGCGAGGAAGCCGTGCCCTGTCCCCCCGCCTGTCCTATTGTGCTTCACGCCCAGGACGTGCACTTCTGTTTTCACAGCTTTAGCCGGCGGGGAAGGTTTCAATTTTTAGCGGAGTAACACGCCACGACCCTGCACTCTCGAGCTGGAATTGGCCCTCCCTGCAACGCACAACCCGGCGACCCTATTTAACTGACTTCCACGCACAACCCAGGCACCCTATTTAATGGACTTCCCTGCACGCCCAGCACCTTCCTAGGGAGCAGCTTGAGGCTGTGCAGGCAGAGCCCTTGGGGCAGCCGCTGGATGGTGCCTCTTCGCCTCCAAACACTCGCTCCTGGCCGCGTCGCCCAGAGCGCGGCTCCCGCTCCCCCTCGCCCTGCGCTGCACCCGCGCCTCGGCATCCTCCCTCCTCCCGGTCCCCTCCTGTCGGGCAGAGGTTGGGGGGGGGATTTTCCCCCCCTGCCCGAGCACGCGGCCGGTGTTTCATTCATAAAAGCGGCTGCGCGGCGGGCGAGCGGTGCCGGCGGCGGGCGGGGCTGGCGCGGGGCCCGCGGAGCCCCCGCGGGGGCGGCGCGGCCGCAGGAAGCGGCGGCGAAGGGAGCCAATGGGGCCGCCGGGGCTGTTACCGGGCGGGACGGGCAGATCTCGGACGGGGCTTCCTTCGCCCGGTCCCGCCGCCGGCGCACAAAGGGGGACGGGCTGGGCTTTGGGGGAATGGAGGGGTGTGTGTGCATCGCCGCCCGTGGCACCGCCGCGCTCGCCACCCCGGTACCCGCGGCCCCCGGTGCGCCGCCGCCCGCCGCGGGGTGCGCGCTGGACGGGAGGGACGCCTCCTAAGCCGCGCATCCCGCTCCGGCGTGGCGCTCCCGCGGGATGCAGGATGCGCGCTGCTGCCGCCCCGGGGGCTTCCGACGGCGCTTCCTTCCTGCCCGCTCTCCCTCCCTCTCTCCCTCCTTCTCCGCCCGCCGCTCCCCTCCCCGCGGCGCCCGCCCGCTGCCGGGGACGCCGCCACTTTCTCATGATGTCATCCCGCCCCCGCCCGATGCGCGGCCCCGCCGCCGGGAGCGCGGCCCCGCCGCCGGGAGCGCGCATTCCTGGCGTGCCGCCCGCCCGCCCGCCGTAATGTCGCGAAGAGCCGCGCATCCCTCCGGCGGAGGGGATGCGCCCCGTCGGGAAACGACCCCCAACCCAACCCCCACGCCCTCCCCCTTTCCTCTCCCACTACACCGCCCCGCCGTGCATCTGGAGATCTGCGCCCAGTTCCGCGCTCCTCGGGGCAAGAAAGACGAGGAAACGACGCTGGACAGGGTCCAGCGCAGGCCGCGAAGATGATAAGGGGTCTGGAGCATCTCTCCGATGAGGAGAGGCTGCCTGTTTAGTCTGGAGAGGAGAAAACTGGGAGGGGATGTCATTAATGCACATAAATATCTCCGGGCCGGGTGCCAAGAGGATGGTGCCGGGCTCTTTTCAGTGGTGCCCAGCGGCAGGACGAGGAGCAGCGGCCGTAAACTAAAACACAGGAAGTTTCACCCAAACACGAGGAAGAACTTCTTTACCTTGAGGGTAGCAGAGCACGGGGACAGGCTGGCCGGAGAGGGCGTGGAGTCTCCCTCTCTGGAGACATTCCAAACCCACCTGGATGCCTTCCTGTGTCACCTGCTCCAGGTGACCCTGCCTGGGCGGGGGATTGGGGGGGAGGTTGGACTGGGTGTCCATTCCAACCCCAGCTGTTCTGCTCCCCCTCACCTCCATTCAGTGCTGACCACAGCCATGGCCAAAACCACAGGGCAGCCATGTGGGGCCTGTGGAATGAGGAATTTGAAGAAGCAAAGCTCACAGAAAGTTTCTGTGGAGGCACTATCAGCAAGCTGGGGAGAGGCACATATCCGGGTGGGAGGGAGGGTGAGAATGGCCAGGGTATCCCGAGGTGAGGAGGTGTCACTGGTGGGACTGAAAGGTCCAGAGCTAATGGAATTTAGCCCAAGTGTGTCCTAGATACTGGAAGTAAGGATGTGGAGAGGAGAGGTGAAAGGGCTAAGGGTATGGGGAATAAAAGGAGAGAAATCTTTCTTCATGACCTGCTGGGCCATGCCAGAAGTGAGCCAGTGGAAGGAGAGGCAATGTCCTTAAGCAGCAACATCCTCGAAGTGAAAGTGTTTCAGTGGAAAATATTTTGATTTTGAAAAGAGCAGCTACAGTTTCTGTTTTGCTCAGCTGACAGTATGTTTTGGTAATACACCAGCATGAAAATGACTGACATGGACACTGGTGTTTGATATCCATTTGTGAAGCCACGAAAAAGCGCATCTTAGCCACACAGTGCACTAAAATTTGATTTACAAGGTAGCAAAGGAACATTTTCTCCATTCCCCACACTGGCACTTGCTCTGTGTAGTATGGCAAGGCAATTTAAAGGCACGTTATCAATACTGTTAGAGGTATGTTGTTGATTGGCTTTTGTTAGTAGGTTTTGAAGCACAGTGTTACTATTTTTTGTCGCTCTTTTCGTCGATATTGCAAAACAAAAAGCCTGAGGAGATGATCTGTGGTGATTGTAGGCTCAGATCTGCTCCCACTGAAGTCAGCAGTGATTGGGTGGCTGTAACAGGGCAGATTGCTGATGTGATCATGTGCTTGGGGCAGGGGACAGAGAGTTTACTGGAATGATCCCAATTCTGTGTTACTCATGAGTGGCAAAGCCCTTATCAAATTCTGCAGAGTACCTTGCAGAATTCCCAATAAGTGACAGGAAGTAAGTATGTATCACATACACTGCAGAAATGCTGTTTCAGGAAAGACTTAAGTGTCATCTTCTTACATTTTGTCTCCCTCTACCATAAAAAGATGCATCAGTAATCATGATCCAGACTCTCAGGTAGGCTGGGCTGCTGGGGTAGCTCCATGGAGGCAGATTTGCTCCCTGGCTCCAGAGAGAGGTGGCTGCAGGGATCAGGGCACATCCCTGTGCTCTCTTCTGTGCAGTAAAAAAGATGTGATGATAGGAGCTTATTTTGGGGCTCCCTGGTCTAAATACCAATGGGATCTGACAGGGTTTTTGTCACTGTCTCCACCATCCAGTCTCCAGCTCTCCCAGAGCCCAGAACCAAGTCCATGCAGCCACACACTGCGCTTCTCATGTCAGTCCATTGCCCTGTTCCCTCTTTCTCCACTTGCCTGAAAGTGGTAAATCTGCTCATTGCATCTTTGCAACACACCCTCTGAGTAAAAGCGATCCAAATAACCTCTGGGGCCACGTTTTTGTGGGTGCTCTGCAATTCTTAACTCCAGTTTAAGTCCCTTGTAATCGCCTCACCTTCTTTGAGGTCCCAGTTCTTAGTACATTAACTTTGGGACAGAGGGAGAGGCTTTCAAAATCGAAGCCCTGTCGACACCTGACACCCACCTAAATTGCTTCCATGTTCTCTCACCCTTTCTGTTGACTTGAAAGTGTAGTCCTGTTTCTGGGAAGCCCCTCTGCCTCATTTCAGAACTGCCTGAATGTCTCTGTTTGGTTGAACAACTGTGGCAACAAGAAGAACTTACCTCTTGGTACATAAATCTTTCACTATGGAATGTTCTCCATCATGAATGAGAGAAGGTGAGGATGAGGGGAGAAAGAAACCTCCTTCATTTAAAAGCTGAGGAGTGGCTAATGTAAATGATTTAGGATATTTCACTGAAAGAGCTTCAGTTCAGTAGCCCAAACAATCCCGGAAGGTCTCCTTCACTTCTGGTGCTCCCCAAATGTCTTTGCCGGCTCTTCCTAAGTGTGTGGGCACTGCCATGGCCCCAGCAAGAGGAGGGACTTGCTGTTTGCTGCGGGGAGACCCTGAAAGCTGAGATTGCTGTGGTCACCTGCGAGATGTTTGCATCCCTCAGACCGCTCTGAGAAACCTCAGCCGTGTTACTCCTTGGTTGTAAAGCGGATTGGCACCTCTCTGAAGGACAAGTATGCGTTCTTTGAACCTCCAGCAAAAATAATTTGGCTCAAACCCAAGTCTAAAACACTGGATTATAATTTTGACCTGAAGCATAGATGACAAAATGATAAATTCGCAAAACTCGTGCAATTTTTTTTTTTTTTCGGAGCACATGAATTCAATGGGAGTAATACCACCAACATCAAAGGGAGCAGGATTGAACCTGTAATGTACAGCACTAATGACTACAATCAAATAAACTCACTTTGCCCGGGTTTTCTACCACCTTTAGCCTGTGTGTGTGTGTGTGTGTGCACTTTTATGTGTGTGCCAAACGAGTGGATCCAGGGTGCTACCATTTCAAATCTGCAGCAGTCGTGTCAGATTGGTAAAAATATAAATTATGATGCAGGTTGACACGATCTGGGGGAGTCTGGTCTACTTGTTTCCATAAATCTCTAGAAGAAGTGAAGAATTGAAAACCTTGAAAGATGAAATTATAGTCTTAGTGAAGTCTTCAGAAATATTTGCACTTAATTTGAGCTGCCTGTGGCAACTGGTATTTTTTTTTTATTTACTTGAGGTGCAGCTCAATTTGGTGAAAAATTCGTATGGAACAGCACATCTTTGGGGAAACACATAATCCTGGAGTTGCATCTTTGTGTCCTGCTTATTTTATATTCTTTTTGCTATGTCTGGAATTGTGCACAATGTCAGCAGTTTTGTCCCCTCTGGTTAGTTCTTACCTGACTCACTCTTCATGGAGCTACAGGTAAGGACAGAAGAGAATGTAAGGTATGATAATAACCTGCTATTTAACTCAATTGAATTTCTTTTGTTGGCTAATTTTCATTTGTGTTTACACCATTTACAAGATTGCTCAGATTTGCAGCCTTGTGGATGCTTCTTCTTGGGGAGGGAAAACAAAAAAAGAGGGATTGTCCTTCTGAGCGTGTTTTGCATTTCAGAGGGATTAAAGTGAAAAAAGTAGAAATATAATATCAATATCAGTTTTGATTAACAGCTACATCAGATGTTCCTTTTTTTCTCCGAAGTGTGATATTTTCTATGGCTTTAACATTACCTTGGCCTAGGAAGAGCCTAGAGCTTGTAGCAGCATAATTTTCCACTTTCAAGGAAACAATCAGAATTAAATATATGATGCCATTCAATTCTAAATTCCCTTTTAATTTATGTTTTCTTGATTCCTGGCTTGGAGCTTCAGTGGCTCTATCAATCCCCAGTCATTCAGAGAGTGCTAAGGCTCAGTCAATGTCTGTAAAAGTTTGTGTCCCATCCCTGGGTACCATGGGGTGAGTGATACCTGTGGCGTGCCTTGAAATGTGGGTGATTTCCTAGAATAAAGGAAAGGGGTGATCTGCAAAAGGGGAGTGGCCACAGTTTTGCTTGAAACACAGTGATAAAAGTATGGCCGCACCTTATCTCTCCTCTAAATCTGTTTAGAGTTTGAGCATATTTTGTCCACAACTAAATCATTTCATCAAATCCCAGCTTTGGCTTTGAATTCAGGCTGGAGAAGGATCTGGTTAAAAAAGCTGAATCTCGGCAAAATGTTATAAATAAATAAATAAATATATATATATATATATATATAAAATAAATATTTCCTGTAAAAACAGGAAAACTTTCTCCAGAACTACCAAGAATATTTTTTTTCCTACTTCTGGAGTAATCCAAATGATGTAGCACAATGAGTAGCACCGATGGAAATGAGGATAAATTGTGAGTGATTTAGAAGCTAATTCAGGGAAAGTCTAAAACGTGTGCCTAAATTTAAATAAGTAGGTACACCGGAATTGCCCATATGCTTAAAAATCAAATATATGTTTAAATATTTTGCTGAAGTGGAGCCTAAGGGTACAGTTTAAAGTTAAAGCTAAACTAGTCTAGACAGTAGCTGCTGCTAAAAAGTGATTAGTCCTCTCTCCTGGTTTACTTCCCTGAAATGCCCATGCTGGAGTAAAACCAAGGCCGTTTGTTGACAGGAACAGCTACTTCCTCAACAAGTTTGAAAAGCATTCATTTCTCATAAAAAATGAAAGTAAAAGTCTTAGTTAGTACTAAAATCAACGGAGATATGCTGGAGTCAGTTTTTGTACTGACATGCAATCCCTGCTTGATTTCACAAGCTGCAGCCTGTTGGGGAAAGAATTAAGGGGAGCAGTTCTCACGCTGACTGGGATGCATTTATTTCCTGCGCTTGTGGGCTCTTCCATCCTCCCGGTGATGGCTGGGGGGGAATGGGAACAGCAAAAGCAAATGTGTTGGTGGAATCAAGAGAGAGAAGACATAGGGTGATCAGAGGTGCTCACCCTTCTTATTGTGATGCAGAAGATGCACTCCTGGTGACCTCTCAGCCCCACAGGGATTAGGGCTTCACCACTTATGTTTGGCCCTCTGTGAAGGTTCAGCTGATGCCTCCTGAAAGACTGATTGATGTATCTCTGGAATAAAACCACAGAGATTGGAGGCTGTTTGGAGGACCTTTCCTGAAGGCATGTGGCCTCTTGGGGAGGGTTAAGGCTTCCTGGACATCCACCAAGAAGTCGTGGACTGGGGGAGATGGTGCAGAGCTGTCTGTGCTTTTGAAGGTGATGATGAAGCAGACATCAGTCTCTCACTGCAAACATTTAAAGACAGTGGATGTCTGAGGACCCCAGGTATCCCTCTGGCAGGTTTTCTGTGGAAGGAGGAAGGCTGTGGATTTCTATCACAGCCCCTTGTGCTGCTGCTGAGCGCTTGGCTGCCTGCCTGCGACAGGCTTTGTGATAAGACCCCGCGCAAAGACCTAGCGTGTTTTTAATCAAATGTTTCCATTGGTTTTAATATATTGCACCCATCAGATTAGAGTCACTCAGCAAAAATCCGGCCTGTCTCATTTATCCTTGTTCCTACCACGTCCTCAGCTCTGCTTTGCTGACTGACGTTGGTTCTGGTCGTGGGGGTTCTCGTTGGAGGGGTGCTGAAATTAGCCTGGTTGGAGCAGCTAGGCCAAGGAACATCAAGCAGTAAAATAAAGTCTTGATGACATGTTTGAACTCTTGTAGACCATGGGTTATCTGATCTGCAAGGTCACTGCTGTTCTCTGGGAAAGTTTGAAAGAATCTGCTCCTGTTTCAAGCTCAGAGGGCCCTTCTTGACAATTTTATGGTGCGAATTCAGTTTTTCTTTTAAGTATATTCAGTTGGTGTTTCAGAGTATTTACTACCTGTGTTTTTATTTCCTTTTCTTTTAACTGCTCATCGAGAGTAAACAGGGTCAAATTAGTTTTAATGAACAGAAGGAAAAAGTGACTCCAGTCAGGCTGCTTGTGCTACCAGACCTGAATGAAATGCAGAGAGGAAAACGACAATAATAAGAAAATGAAAAACCTAAAAAGAACTTTAAAATTCCTTTTAATAATTTGAGCTGTCATCAGTAGGAGAAATAAGGAATTATATTTCAGACATGACTTATACCAGGCATGCCTTAAAAAGGAAAAGGCAAGTTGATAATGCCTGAAGAGGCTGTCCCTGGGAATAAAAAAAGTGCAGAATTAGGCCTTGGGAAGCCAAGTATCTATTCCACCACTCAGTCTGTAGGAGAAAAGAAATGATGGCCCTTGATCTTTAGCTGCTCTAACAGATGGACTCGGGGAAGCAGTAGGAAAATAACTTTGGTAGAAGATCTTTCTTTCTGTATTTATGAAAAAGTCAAGTTGTGCCTTGCTCAGAATGCCAGGAGCTATTATATTACAAAGATTTGTTGTAAATATGATTAGCTTAACAGTGTCCTCCTGTAATACGGATCATAAAGCCCGGTTAGAGGGAAACCAAATGCTACAAACGTTGCAAAATAACTTTCACAGACTGTTAAGGTTTAAGGCCACAGCGTGGGAGTTTATTACAAAGACACCCTCTTCCAGCAGCAGATACTTTGAGTTAGAGGTGTTTCCCACCCCAGGCTTTATTTGCTGCCAAGTGTGATGTCCTGGCTGTGTTTATGCTCCTATACAGACTGGCTCAGCTTTGTGGTGGGGTTGCTGCAATGGCACGAGGAATCCTACAGGAAGGGGTTGAGCAGGCTGCTGTTTTCCTTTTCACGGGAATCTGAATATGTAAACTCTTGGCCAATTTATCCTCCCTGGCTGTAGCAAACCACCCCCCCCCCCAATCTGTTTCCCTCTCTTTTAAGGAAGAGCATTATCCAGCAGGATGGGATATGACTTCCCCTTGCCGGTGGCTTTCATGCCACCCTGGTGTGCTGTTGGGAACAAGGATAACGCACGCCCTCCCCTCAGGAATTATTAATTTGGTGTCCTCAAGGAGCATGTAGTTTATCTACAAAGCAATGCACTACTTGTGCCATAAAAATTCCTTATCACCAAGCAGGAATAGGGGTCCAGATCCATTTATTCCACTCTGCGTATGTACTGGAGTTTAAGGAAGGGATCTTGTTGCCTTGCAATTTTCTCCTTGGTTTGGTTTTACTCTGGTGTAATTCCATGGGCTCTCATGAAGCTGTTTCAGACTCATGTGATTGGGTGCATGTACTTGATGAAGTTACAGTAACAGCAAAGTGTGAGCTGGAGCCTTTGGCGGGAAAATCTCTCTTTCTCCATTGATAAGAAGTTTATGATTAATCACCGGCTTGATTACATTACCCTTTAATTAAGCTTGTAAGTGCCAGAGAATTGGGACTTTGGTGTGCTTTTTCTTTGTTGTCTCCTGATTATGGCTCTGCTGGTGTGATTTTATAGAATCACAGAATCCTGTTCAGGTTGGAAAAGACCTTTAGGATCATCAAGGCCAACTGTTATAAAAGGGCTTGCATCGATTTTCCCTTCCTATAACAGTTCCCACCCCATAAAGAGGAATTTAAGGCATATTCTTCCTTGGTGATGTTTCCACTGTTGAAAATATTTCAGTGGAAAGCAAAAATGTAGGTGAAAATATGTGTTAGTTTCATTTATGTCACAGAATTACCATCCTCTACCTTGGATTCCTTTCTCAGCTTTCCCTGGAGCTCTCAGGTGCCCACAGACATCCCTGGGATTTTCTTCCACAGAAAACTGCTGATTTTAAGCACGGATCTACAGCACAGGCAGCTGGTACCAGCAGTTTATAGTAAACTTCCTCACCCAGGATCCCACTGCCCTTCACAAACTATGCTGATGCTTTTCACTGAATCGTGCCTGATTTTTTGGGACTCATCAGCCCATTGGGTAACTGCAGTGTAGCACTGTACTCCTCGAAGATCTCTGCTATTCCCCTAATGCCTTCAGCACTTGCCACTCTTGACAAAAACCCCACTGAGTGCACAGTTCCTGCAGTAAGAAGTGAAAATTCAAGTGCAACATGTGGAATTTGCAAGTGCAGCTTCCCTCGGTCCTGGCCTGCCCTCTGTGCTGTGCAAATATTTTTTTGACTGGTGGTTATTACCCTTGCAGCAGAAACGTAACAGCAATGAAGTATTATTTGAAACATCAACAACCAAAGGGAAGGCCAGAGTGCTTTGGTCTGGGAGGGCTCTCACAGGTCTGCAAGAAAACCTCAGCTGCTTTTGCCCTCAGGAGGATTTTGGTGGCTGGGGTCAGTTAGGAATGGCCACTGGTGAAGAGGGACAGGTCAGTGCCCAAACCCACCTAAAAACCCAAGCTTTACCCACTTTCACACCTCTTTCAGTGCCTACTGAGAATCAGTCCCAAACCAGAATAGACTGAGGCCTTTGATTGTAAGATAAGGAAGGGACCTGCCAAGCCAGATGCTGGTTTTCACTGCCTGCCCAACAGGCAGCTCCCAAGGCATCCATCCTTTTAGAAGTCGCCCTCTGGAAAAGTCACTCTGAAGATTTACCCACTAGGAAGTGCAGGCAGGAGTTGGAAGAGGGCAGGGATCAGGTCCCAGGTCTGGTTACATCACTTTGAGCTGACAAGTTCAGCGTTTTATCTCTGGCAGTGGCCACTGTGGGGCTGTTTCGGATAGAGCTGTCTTTTAACTTCCAGACTGAGGACTGGACTTTTCCAGTCCCCAGTACAGTGGAGCTGGCTGGAAACACCAGGTCTCTTGTGCTCCAGTGCATCTTCTGACTAGGAAAGCCAAATTCTCAACTCAAGCTGGACCTTCTTTCCTGCCTTCCTGACAGGAGAGGGTTTAGAAACCCTCTCTGCCACCTTTGCTTCCAAGCTGGTGGAGCCCATCCAGCTTGGGGCCCTGGCTTCACCCGTGGCATAGTAATCTCATCTGTCTGGCTCAGCTGATGGAGAGGCAGATGGAATTACACCCAGGTATGCAATTTTGGACTAGGTTAAATGGTATCACGCAATAATAGTAATGATAATGATAACATCTTATGCTACATGTGAGGAAAATTAGCTATTGTCTCAGAGCAGTGGCTGACAAGCAGCACAGTGCAGTGCTATGTACTCAAGAGGGAGAATACAAGTTGCTTCACTCATTTTCATCCCACCCTCGGGAGCCTTGCCTAGCCTAGGGGTTAAAATCTGGGAGGCAGGATCATCTGCATGTGAAATGTGGTATGAACCATCAGCTCAGGCTGATAGGAGCCACAGGCTCCCACACAGCCCATTCCAGAGGATAGGACTATCAGATGGAAGGAGCTTAGACACACAGCGCAGCCTCACAGTCCCAGCTAAGTATCTTTGCAATGGTTTCCCACATCACTTAACAGCTTGTTTGACCCATCATGATTAACCAGCAGGGGCTCCGCAAGAGTTTCCCACAATCGGTAGAAATGCCACAGAGGACCCAAAGGACCGCAGTAGAGGGCAAACACAATGATGGAGAGTCAGGGTGTCTTCATGCCTCTCCTGCAAAATATCCACGTGTTCCAGAGCACTGCAAATGCATTGCAAATACATTGTAAATGCATTTGTTTCAGCCTTTTCCACACATGTTGCAGTCAAGTTTAGGAAAAGCGGCAGAAATCTTGATTGTTGAAGTCCTGTTGTATGTATGATGGAACTCTGCAAAGCCACAGTTTTTTCTCAGCCTGCACAAATAATCAGTTATCTCTCCCTGATTCTCAGAAAGAGACTTGATCATGAAGTGATTGAAGCAAGATCTTTTACTTGAATCTGTAAGACTTTCATAAAGTGTGACAGTTGATAAATTACTTATCTGATATGTCAACTTACTTGATGTTAAGTTCACATAGAGAGAGGTAACATGTTTTTTGACCCTTTTCACCTCCTTTTTACCATGCACCTCTGCCTATTTACTGTTTGGCAAAGTTTGGCAATTGGCAATGGATTTGCCAACCATGCCAGCTGGGAAGTTTCTCTCTATGTTATTAAGATCAGTGGGTTCCCCTCCTTCCAATTGCAAACCACTTTCTTTCTGATGAAAACTTTAAATTTCTGTAAATAGCCTTCCCAGAGTCCGAGTAACAAGTGCTAAACAGGACTAAAAAACAAAGTGAGGGGAAGTGCGATGTGAATACACAGCTCAATGGCAAAGCCTGAATTGTCTCAGGGGGAGGTGCTGAGCACCCCTAAGAGCTTCTTGCATTGGCAAAGTTCAGCATGGAAGTGCAAAAGCATCCTACAAGGCCTCAAAACAGCCTTCTTAGACCCAAAAGCCCAAAGCTGATTCAAGGCAGCATCAAGCCACAAAACTTCAGTCGTAGAGCTGGGGGAAGGAACAGCTGGCAGATGAAGGTGACAGATAGCAGAACTGTATCGTAGATGAGACTTCTAGTTGTTTAAGTGCCGTTAAATTTAAATATTGCCTTTCCATAATTTAACTCCTGGAAACCCAGAAAATATTACCCCACACTCTATGGCCCAGGGAGCCGGTGCAGGGTACGTCAGCAGTGGTGTAATATTGACAGACAAATACAGCTATTGTATTCATAAATGTTCTCCTTACAAAGCAAAGAGCATTGTAACAGCATATACTTAATGCCAGCGTGGTAGACTGCCATGCAATCAGTGTCTTGGATGAATTGAGAACACAAACAAAAATAGATTAGCTAACAACCAAATTGTATTTATCTTGCTTGACAGGGCTAGTTCGGCAGTGAGTCATTTTCTGATCTAATAGCGCTGCCATCTCCAGTATTGTGGGTAATTGTTGCTGCTGAGAGAAAAAGTTCAAACAACCCAAATGCTGGAGAGGCAGAGGAGCATTAGCATGTCTGAGGCAGGAGAGTCTGTCTGATCCCCAGGAGATGCAATAGAGCAATCAGCTGCATACTTCCTTGAGCTGTGATACCGGGGTCCCGGCCACCTGGGGTCATCACGGGGCTTTTGGGAAAGCAGAGTTAGTTTTCCGGGCAGGATCGCAGCCGAGGGCCTGACAGAGCCTTCGCCTCAGCTGTGCTGTCCATGCTCTGCTGGCTGCCTCATGCCTCGCCTCCAGCGGCTGGAGAAGAGCAGAATCCTTGCGCTTGGGCTGCTCCACGAGCTCTGAAAGCCCTGGGACGCAGCCAAAGGTCAGATTCAGCCCCGCTGATGAACCCTGCCTTCATCTACCCTGCCAGCTCCCCAGCCCTGCCTCCCAACCAGCCAGCACAGGTACGGATGGCAGCCCGGTGCTCTGGACAGGCCAGCAGCCCAAGCATTTGCCCAGAGGGTGGTTTTGCTGGCCACGTTGCGCTCCTCGCTGCAGCCAACAATCCCCGAGCCGACGAGCTCAAGCACGTCCTCATGAGCTGCTTTACTTCGGGGACTGCAGCGCTGACGAACCTATTTGTTGGTAATCAATGGGGATGTGCGGGGAAACTGTACCTGCTTCGAGGATTAAAAGCGTTCTGCGTTTATAATGAGAGTAATTGCCTTGTTTGAAAACAGTTGTCAACCTTATGTTAAATAATAGAAGTTTGCGCTGAGGTCATTCGGGTTCCAGGTGAAAACCTGTGCTGTGGAAGGCACACATTCAAAGCAAGAATGGGCATGAATGTGATTGGGCTTGGTTCTGATCAAGTTTACATTTGTTTAAAGGCCCAGCCCAAGGCCTGTGAAAGTCGTTTGATTGATGGAATAAATCAGCTGAAGTCAATGGGATTACCCTACTGTCAGCCCAGTATGGGTGAGATCAAAACCCAGATCATTATCTTTTTGTGGTTTTCCTTTTTGCATATTGAGAGGGAGTCAGTGTGAAAGGCCATTGATTGCTTTGTAAAACATCCTTTAAGTTCAGTGGGAGTCCGCCTGCCTGCCTGGGGATGGTTGGCAGGATATGGCCCATAAAGCCACCGGGATGCTGAGGATTCCTACCTCTGGATGTGCACTGCATCTGTTTGGCTTTGCTTTGCCAGAGGTAATCAGACAGTTAATGGGTTTTGCATAGGGAGCCAATTGACTGTGTGGGATGTGAGAGCCCAGCCAGGCATTAAAATACAAAATGAAAGAGTAAGTGAAACCACCGCATTCTTTGGGGAAATGCTAATGGGTGACAGTTATCGTTTACCACCTCGGTCTCTTGTTCTTTCATCAGAATCAATTACTTAATTTTTTTTCTCTTTGTGCATGATGATGAGGCTTTCATGAAAAACAAGTCTATGGAAATACCGAATACCAGCAAGCCAGAAGAAGCGAAGGATGCAAAACTGCAGTTTTCCCATGGCCTGAAAATGACTCCCTCCCTGGCTTAGGGCAGCCACAGGTATGCTGTTAATTTTAAGTCCTCTTGCCAGAAGGCTATAAAATGTCTTTTCATCTTACGTTACATAAGTATCCAACAAATAAGAAGACTGTTATTACAAAGGCAACCGCACCGAAAAAAGGTTTCATTTACTCTGAAAACCTGCATTAAAGACTTCTGATGTCTCTGTGTAACTTGAAGGTTGCTGAACGCTGTTGGAGAGGAAAATTCATTGAATTTTTTTTTGTTTTTTAAAGAAAGGTTAAGTTTGATGCAACACTAAAATGGGATGCTACGAGGAACCACGTGATAAATCTTCTGTTAATCATTGAGGTAACTTTGCTCTCAAAGGTGAGCTTCTGTATTCTTTGAGCTTAACAGACAGGATTCTGGAAAACCCTGCTAATATTAAGCACTCTCAAGTTGAACTTTTCAGTGATCTTTCTGAACTAAACAGAAAAGACCTATATGAACAGAAAGAAAAGAGAGATCTAAAAGACATCTATGTCAGGAGTGCAAACTGTGAGGTGCTAAAAACCTCTTAGGATATGAAACCACAGCTGAGGCTGAGGATGATCACAGGGCTTGAGAGAAAAGTGCTCAGCAGACACAGGAAGGGTCTTCAAAACCCTTGTGCTTCTTGTCATCAAAGAAATAATTCTGCTTGGCTTCACTGAATTGCTGCTTTGCACTTTGACACGATTTTCTGCAGGAAAATAAAGTGCATTTTTGTGCCAGTAAGATACCCATTGTGACAATGAGATAAGGCGTAGGAGGATGGCTCTGTGAAGGTGATTCAGCACACACTGAACACACCTCTTAGTAATTAAGATGATGTGGTGGTTTAGTTGTATCACAGCCTTCTTCATCTTCACAAATCAATTAGCATCAGGTATATTTAAAATATGTCCGAAGTCAGTTAACTCTCAGGCAGCGAAGCATCCTCACCTGCTCATTTCACAGGAGAAAAAACCCCCACCACCAAACTGTGGAAATCTCCATGTGAGTGTTGACATCCTGCTCGTGAGCCAATATTGTCACAAGCAATAGGCTTAGAGAGAACAGGCCAATCAATGAATACGAACTGACTCACACAAAGCTGAAATTAGATCCAATATCCTGATTGGAGTTATTGCAATTAACTAAATAAACACACGTTCTCGGTTAATTGTTTTTGTAATACCATTGTGCCTAGAGGCCACGTCCAAGGCTGAGAGACATCTATACTAAGCACTGCAAATACATCCACTAAGGCACAGCCCTGATGCTGAACAGCTTGCTGTTCATATAGACAAAAGAAACAAAGGGCTGGGGACAGAAATCATCCTTTATTGCCTCCATGTCAGAGAGGCTGGCCCAGAAAAATTGAATTGTCTTGCCCAACGCTGTATAAGAATTATTTGGCAGGACTGGGAAGCAAATGGGGAACATCAGTATCCACTTCACAAATCTGCCCATCCTTTCTCTAGCACAAACTCCTCTTTTTTTTTTTTTTTTTTTCCAGAAGACTTCTGAGGCACAGGACAGCTCTGGACTCTTGGTTCCTTACATCACATTCCTTCTTTTTCAATCATAGCATGCTACATACCAGGGAGGGAGAGCTTTTGGTTTCTTGTGTCTTGGATGAGCCTGTGTCCTGTCCATCTCACCAGTGTGACACACTGGTCACAATTAGCCTTTCCTGATTAGTTTCTTCTTCATTATGAACCTGCACCTATAGAATATGAAGTCATTGAAGCAGAAATTGTGCTGCTTGCTGACTTCTTTTATCTCCTGGGGAAAAAAAAACACAGAGTATTCAGTGTGTGTGTTGACTCTACTCTGTTTTTAGGAGAGACCCTGTAGTGGCAACACTTAAGTGTTATAGACCCAAACTCAAGACTTTCTGCTGTCTGTCAGCCTTGGTTCTCTCAAGACCAATGATAAAGTGGTGCTGGCTTCAACTTAATCTAGAATTTCATCTTCCTCTCCAGACAAGCAGAGCGGTGATGTAACCAGTGCATGGTTCTCAAAGCCCTTTCCCCCTTTTTCTGCAGAAAACAAATCTCAGGAGAAAGCTCAAAATCGTGAGGTTTCAAAAGTAACTATCCCTGTATCTTCACCAAACGACCTCAAATTCGTGTTCCAGGCTCTGATAGATTCATTTTGCAGTCAATCAACTCTTGCTTGGGTTTGAGGGGGCTTGAAAAACTGGCTCAAAATAAATAGTCTGCTCTTCTTGTAATCTTAACGAGGGAGTTACTTGTAGTGATTCGGTAATGAAGATTTCTTCTTCCAGCAGTTTAGCTGGAAGATGTGACTTTATGTGAATCACTGAGTCCATCTGGAACTCCAGCAAGCCAATGTCTGTGCCATCTCCCCAGCCATAAAATTATTTTCTGCTTCTTTGCCAGACTGAAAGTTCTAGGAATGGCCTAATTGACAAATTACAGAACAGTGCCTCAAACAATAATTTTTTCCCCAGATAGCCATATGTCTTAAATTTTCCTTTAAATAGCATGGATATATAATTTGAATACATGCTTATTTTCTAGTTCTGGAATATTTATTTACCTGAAATCCTGCAGCTTTAAGAACCATGTTATAAACTGAAGGAAAAGACTAACAGTGTAATAGATGGCCTAGACATCTCCCTTTTTGATGTCTCCTGGCTGAGAAAGTAAAAAAAAAAAAAAAAAAGAAATAGTCCTCTGTGTTTGATGAATGCAAGAACCAGGTTTCCAACCACGGAAAAAACCTTTAGAAACACAAGTGAGGTTTTGATCCCCGGCCCCAGTGTCATCCATCTTGGAGAGCTTTCTGTTTTTATTATTTTAAACAGGTCAGCAAGAGTGAGATGGGAAGCTGTAGTTTCAAAACAGGCGCCACTGCAGTGTTTCAGCAAAATACTGCACCATTTCAAATGCAAATCTAATATTGGTCCTGGATCCCTTGCAGATGGCCCAGCCTTTTGCCAGTGGGAGCCCCAGCACCTCCTGATTTACAGTGGTGAGCACCAAGCATGGAGGAAATCAGAGCTCTGGCCCCCAGGGGATCTTTCTGGCTCTCAGACCTTGGAATTAGGGATGTTCCCATGTTCCCCAAGCTCCTGCTGGAAGGTGGCCTCAGGTCCCAACACCTCTGGCTGTCCCAGCTCCCCTCTGGATGCCTGGTGCTCAGACCTGGAGCACACAGATGCCTCATGGGTTGCACGTGGCTGTGGCCACCCTTAATCCAGATTGCCACTGTGAGGAGAAGTCTGGAGCAATGAATGAAAAGTATTTTCCATTTTCAGCCCCCTGTCATATTAATGGCAATTATGCAACTTGCTCAGGCTGACACAGTCAGGACTGGGCATTTGCTGGTGAGAAAACAGGAACACAGTGGCTGTTTTCTGTTTCCTGCATTTTGAACACGGTGCAAATGCGATCTGGGCCCTTCTGCAGTGCTGTTTGCTGAGACACCCTTTCTTTAGGGGAGTAACTCGGGAAGAACAACAAAGAATTCTCCGGCGAACTTCCTCGCAGAGAAGGTTGCTGCTGCCTTGCCAGCTCTCAAAATTAAAACTATGCTCCAGTCAAAAATGCCTATTCAGGCTGACATCAAAGGGGAAAATGGGAGCAGGTCAAGGAGTTTAATTTCCATGGCACTTGCATTTGTGATTCACATGTCGGGCGCAGCAATGACTTACATGCCCATTGGCAATAGTGGAATAGAGGGCCAGTGTGGATACAAAGGGAAGCGATCCCGAGGTAACAGTGACGGGCCAAACCCTGTGTTCAGTGGGATGAGTGGAGCTCATTGAAGTGGGATGGTGTCACGTGGAGCACGATCTGGTGGTCTTTCCTAGATTTTTTTTTTTAAATTTTTTTTTTTGTTTTCATGAATGCCAACTTTGTGGAGCCCCCTCGCAGTCAAGGCTTTCAGAAATGAGCTGTGGAGCTGCTGCTTGGGGATATCAATCCAAGACATGGGGGGTCTGATGCCAGAGGGCTCCTTTTCACTGTCTGGAGGCCAGGCCCTTTTAAATATACCTCAGGCTGAACAGGGGAGGTGACTACTGAAAATCTGGGTCTCAGGGCATGTTTCCTGAATCCTTTGAGGTGTGTTTTCACACTAACTTTTAAACTTCTCAAAATCTCTGGTTAAGGTGAAGGGCTATATCTTGAGGTATGAAAGCAGGAGGTATGTAAACCTTTTAACAGTGTCTGTATATTCTCCTACTGCTCCTTATTTGCTTTTCTCATGGGACGATCCAAGTAGGCATTACAGACTGTTGATAAATAGATTTTCAGCCCATTTCATTTAACCATTACTGCATTTCCATATCAAAGATTTTACACTTGGCGTGCCCGAGCCTATTTTATTTGTAATCTTTTCTCAAATGAGGAGTTTGGAATGTCTCTTCATTATGTGTTTCATCTGCAGTGTACTGCCTTCATGTTACTCCTTAAGATGAGATCTTATGCTCTACCTCAAGTCATTCTGCAACTCACTGGCTCTTATTTATTCTGGCCTCCTAATCTAACACAATTTCTGTGTTCAAACTTGTTGCTATTTTTTTTTTTTCCAAGGATACACCATATGATGTTAAGCATGTGCTGTATATCAAAGTGCAAATATAAACTAGTTGATAGTCTCTAGTCACACCCTGGATAGGTGTGGCATTTGGGAATTTTTTTGCTTGCTGGCTGGAGATCAGAATGTGCTTAACATGGCTCCACATACAAGATCTCAGTTGGGAGAGAACTGGTTGGGGTTTTTTGGGTTTTGGTTTTGGTTTTTGTTTTTAGGGTAGGTTTTGTTTTGTTGGTTTTTTTTTTTTTTTTCATATACGTTGTTTGAAGGGTTGGGAGCTAAATAGTTGTACTGTTTCCAGAAACAGATTTTTACTTGTTTGGCTATATTTAGAGCTGCAACTGGGAGATTTGAGAGTATGATAATCCAGTGCCTCACTGTCTTTCCTTTTCTCCTTCTCTCTCTATAGCTTTGTGGATAAGAGGATGGACGAGCTTAACTCTAGTGTCAGCCTAAGGCATGGTTCGGAGCTGCGCTACTCCAAGAGAAACTCCAAGGAGGAAGTATGACTCACAGAGCTGCAATTCCTTCCACAGTTCCTCCTTGTTCCAGCCAGGGATGTAAGTTACTTTGCTGCTTGTGCTGCTAGACTAAGGCTCACTTCTCCCCTTGTGCTCACAAGCCTTGTCTTGCAGGACAGAAAGAAGAGGGATAAATGTCTGTGCCAGAACCAGGGTGTCACTCACCTGGGAAAGGGCACTTTGCCCAAGTGAGACAGGGACCACTCGAGCCCCAGGTGGGTTTCACTGTGAGCAGTGACCTCACAGCCACTGACACTGAGTTGCCAGTCACTTTGCAGGAATCCTTTATGTTGATACCAAGAGCAGTGCACAAAGTGTTGGACAGTTTTATTATTTGTTTTTCTGTTATATCATGCTGATTTTCTTCCTCTGTCTTCACAGTCTTTCATTCAATGGGATGTAGTGGCTATCAAGCTCACGCACAGCACGAATTGCCTCTCAGTTTCCCTCTGACTTTTGTTTTATATTTAGAGCCTGGAAAAAGACTTGCAGGCAATACTTTTCTTACCCAAACAGAAACACTAATTAGGGCATTCATAGTGAAATGCTCAAAATCACTGTTTCTTCACTGGTAGTGCAACTGTAAGGCCTGAGAACATCAACTGGTGTTTGATGTGCTTGCAGATGATGCACATGACCATTCACCTGCCTGACCTTCTGCTCTGCATCAAAATGCTTTGGGGAAAAACATCTAAAACTCACAGCCTTCTTTTGAATGTGCAAAGCAGAAATATGGAGGGATTTCCAACTGAGCACTATTTTAAAATATTTATAATATGACAGTAAAATACTATGTTAACCTCAGTGCTTGTTGCTAAACCCTTTAGAATTACTAGGGAGAAGTTTTCGGGAATTATTTTACAGTTAAAAAAAACCAAACAAAAAACCAACCAACCAAAAAACAACGACAAAAAACAAGAATGAGAATTGACTTCAGAAAACAGATCTGGCCCTCATGTGGTGCTCAGCAGCACAGATAGACACACACTCACACTTCCTGCCTGAGTTATATCAGTCTCAAAAATAGCCTGTGAAAGGAGATTCAGGCTATTGGACCAACTTCTGCTTTCAGCAAAGTGGACTGAACACAGAGCTGGATTTATATCTCCATGTTTGTGGTTTGTACTGAGATGTATAAAGCTTATCCTTGTACTGTGAGCTTTCAATGGCATCAGAACTAATTCACCTGGGTATGATCTACAGACAGAGATCTACAGAGAGAGAGAGAGAGAGAAACACTTTTCATTTGAGCTGGTCTTTATTCCTACAGTGGAAATAGATGATGGGAAGGAAGCCTGCAGTTCAAACGTGCAAAAATTGCT
The DNA here is from genome assembly GCF_022539395.1 of Myiozetetes cayanensis. NCBI lineage: Eukaryota > Metazoa > Chordata > Aves > Passeriformes > Tyrannidae > Myiozetetes > Myiozetetes cayanensis. The sequence goes on from NW_026087853.1 coordinate 55,939,105, forward strand.
TTTGTTTTGCATCAGTTTACTCAGGTATTTTAAACAGGCTTAGTTAAAATAATCGCCTGAGCCTTTCTGACAACTTTGTAAGAAGGCCTTATGTGGCTAATTCTGAAATATCATCAGACAGCAGGTTAATTGTGTCCAAGTGCACATTGCTGCCCCAGGTAGGAGATAATTTCCTGTGTTGAAACAATGATCTGAGAGCGATAAACTCGTGGACAAGGAAATATCATCTTCCAGTCCTGCTGCATCTTGGAGTAATGCATGAGAACTCCCTTCAGCTGCATGCTTGTGCTTAGCCAAGTTATTAGACACACTCAGGACGTATTCAACTCATACACCTCCTAAATTACTCGATGGTTTTGGGTTCACATAGCTGCTGATTTAGTCAGATCCCCAGTGGTAACAAAAACTGAATATACTGACCTGCCAGGAATGTTCCTTGTATAGGTATTTAGCAAATGTGCTTAACTGTGTTTAATTGTACAGATATGCAATGGGCACCTTTAAAACCTTCTCAGTGTTTGGTGATATGGAACACAGCTTTTGAAATGGGATAATACTTTGGAAGAGCAAACATTCACGTTTCATGTTTCAGCAGTTCTGAACACATCATCCAAAAAAAATGGCAAAAGAACCTTTAGTGGATCAGATTATGTACCCTTTTGAATAGAAGTAAATTCAAAATAATTCCATGAAGTCAAGTTGGGGAACTTATTCTCCCCTGGTAAATAATACAGCGAAATTGGCTGGATGTTTCACTGTGAACAATTCAGTGAAAACATTATCTGTGTTTTTCATAGCCTTCCTTTTTCTTTTTTCCATATTCAACCTTTTCTTCCTCATTTTCTTTTTAACCTTTGCCACCTTCTGTGCCATACACAGAAGACCTGAGAAGTGGAGGCACACCTGAGAAACAGATGATAGAGTGAGTGGTTTGGAGTGGACAAAAATACTGCTGGAAGCGCAGAAGATGGTAAAATACCAATAATCCCTACTGATATCTGACATGACTAACAAAGGAAGGGTTCATTCCTTGTATTGTTTCAGTTCCTGTGAGTGCCCCTTGCCTACTGTGTTGTGTAATATAGCCTGCATAAAAACACGGCTGCAAAAGGGAAAAGGTGACACTGATCCTGCTGTCTAAATAGGAGTTAATACTGTGCTCATCACTGCGGTGTCTGAAAGCAAAGATATACTATTGCTGTTGCAGGACAAAGTTCATGGAATATCAAGTGTTGATAGTCTGTGCTCAGAGCCTGTAAATGTATGTACAAATGGATCAGATCCACAGCTGGCATCTGTCTGGCTCCAGATCTGGTCCAGTAAGTTTCTAAAGAGTAGTTCACGACAGACCATTGAAAACTTCCAAAGAAAGTCCCAGGGCACATGACAGAAATGGCCAAGTGGGACAGCACAGTAGAAGAAAGAAATCCTGTGGGTTCATTTCTTTAAAGCATAGAAGTCATTAATCATTTCTATTCCTTTCCATTTGAAACAGCTGCCTGCCTGCATTTGCTAAGTAACTGCTTTCCTAACCACACAGCAACTAAGCTGTGGGCCCCAGAATGCTCATGCTTCCAGATATTAATAAACAATTTCCCTCTTTCACTGTGTCAATGAAAGCACGTTAACATTCTTAGCATCTGGTTTTTGGTAGGGAAATAAAACGCTGTGGGTCCCGCATTTCATTTAATTCCCTCCAAAAATCTTTCTTACTGCCTGTCTTCTCAAGTGGGGCTTCAAAAGTTCAAAAGCTTGAAGTAAAAAAAAAAAAAACAAAAAACAAACAAACAAACAAAAAACCATCTCGGTGGCCTTCTACCCATCACCTGCGGTGCAGGACGTTGCTCTTTGTCAAATTAGGAAATAACCTCTCCGGTCTTGCTTATTTGCTCGTCTTCTTGTGAAACTGTGCTACTGTTTCCCACGTTAAGCTCGCTGCTTCCAAAACCCCCTTCTTGTCATCTCCGCGGGCGGCTGCAATTAGCGAAATACCAGCCAGCAGGTGGAGACGCATGAAAGCAATCCCGGTCCACAGACAGGCTGCTTTGACATCGAATTCCCATAGCCCCGGCCAAGCGCTCCAGCGGGCCGGAGCCAGAAAACCCGCAAGCTATTGGTCCCGTGGAAAAATTCAGGATTAAAACCTTGGATCGCTGGCAGACGCGTGACGGAGCATCGCTCCTCCTGTCCGGCCGCTCCGCGCCGAGGAGCCATCCGGGCAGCACCTTTTGGTGTTCCCGGGAGCCGCGCGGGGAGGGAGAGAGGGAAGGAGGGAGGGAGGGAGGGACGCTGCTGACTCTGCCCTGACCTTGGTTCATTCAGTTTGTTCAACAGTTTAGAGCTGCCTGTCAGCGTCAGCTGTGCTGAGTGATGCAAGGAAGCCACACACGCTCCGGGCTGTGCACATTCCCTCCCGGCCTTGCGCTGGGATGGGGGCTCTGGCGGCTCCCAACAGCAAACTTCACCCCAGATGCGTTTCCACCTATTTGCTGTAAAAGTGCAGCTTGAGGTGGTGCGAAAACAGCTTTGCTTCCTCTCCGTTCCTTTCATAACTCCTCCCACCCAGCGTTTCCTCTTTCGCAGTGGAAACACCATTGTAAGAGCTATTTCTGAAGTATCCCTGCCAAGATCAGGAAGTGCGGAGGAATACACAAGTTATGAGGAGGGGGAAAGGCAGTTTGGGAGTAATTTTGGGAGTGGGGAAGCTGTTTACACGAGCTTGGGAGAAAAGCTGAGGGTAATTCTGTGTTGTCTTCAAACCAGTTTAATTTCCGAGCTCTAATCTCTCTAGAAATGATAAGAAACTGCAGCAGTGGGTCTGCAGAACACCTAATGTGGACTGATTGCCTTCAGTGGGAATAAGCAGTCAGTGAGAGCCAAATCTAAATGCCATGCCACAGTATGCTGGCAAACTCCTCCCTTACACCCAAAATGATTGCTGAGACTGTGAAAGGCAAATTTTAACTGACAACGGTGACAGGATATGTCGACAGGCACGTGGAAACAGGGGAAGAGGAATGGAGATGGTGCAGGATTAGTAGAGCTTTGAAAATTACAGAAATCATCTGCAAATATTTTGAGATATTCTGGTGTTTGAACACATGATGCCCTGGAAAATCACGTTCACTGTGGAGGTGCTGGGAAACACCGTGTCTTGTTTTACAACTCCAGACCCCCTCAGCACTTCATAATTTGTGGTGAGTTTGGATGAATTATCAGAGTTTGTTGTTCTTGCTTGAAATGAGAAAGGCTCTTAAAGTCTTGAAACTTCAGTGTTCCCTAAAGAAATGCATTTTGCAGCTTTTTCAGCGTTTTGGATTCTTGTCCTCCCCCTCCACTGCCTTGCCTCTTGCACTCTTTGGATAGCAGCTTATCGTGCCACTGAGGAGACAGCCTGCATGCAAAGTCCCTCAAACATAAACACTCTCACAGAACAGACTGATCACAGCGCGCCTCCAAACGTGGACATCACATTCCATCTGCACCCTTATCCAGCGGTCCTTAGCTTTGAGGTCGGAGGGACACTCCTCGAAGTGAAGATTGTGAAAACTCAACTGTTGCTGCTCCAGGGTGATTCATCAGCGTCCCAACTCTCCCTGCCCCGAGAGCTCGAAGTGACTCAGGCTGGGGGCTTGGAGAATGCAGGAATTTGCTACACTGAGCTGCAAAACTGTCTGCAGGTGACTTTTTTGGGGTTAAGTAGCTGTGTGTTCCACTCAGGCACTTTCCTTGCATTTATAAGAAGTTTGTTGTAGCTTAACTTGTAAGTTATGCATAACGATAAGAGGATTTTTGTTTTAAACCCTGTTCCTGATTTTCCCCTCAGGTTTGCAGGGCTGTAACATCGATGATTTCTGTGCTGTCACCCCCACAGAAGGATCAGAGCCCACGTGAGGGTGCTTGTCAGTAGTTTACACCCCACAGGGGTCACACACACACAGAGTGCTTGATGATAAGGCAAGTTATCGCCGTTATTCTTTGACCTATTTTTTTAGCTTGTGAATGACTGGATCTAAATTCCCAGCCAGAAACTGGAGATATTGTTTATGGATCTATTGTATTGGATTGCCTTGAAAGAGTTAGCATTTATCTTAGGTGACTCACAGATTGCTCTGATGATGGATGTGTCCTTTAGTTTGTTCTGTGTGTCTCACTCTGTGTGTGTTTCTATGTGCATAAATCTATATATACAGATAGATATATATATAAGAAATGGTTTGCTTTCATGACATGCCCTTTGGAGTCTTGATTTCTTTTGAGGGTTGTTTTGCAAAGAATCGCTAAGCAAAAGTTACTGAGGCAGACAGGAAAGAAACCCTTGGATTAGATAGGGAGCTACCAAAGATATATGAAATAGAGGACAGTTTATCATTTAGGGCAATGGAATAAGGGTGCAGGAGAGTTGAATTCAAGTGCTGAATTACGTGTACACGCTTAGTATGTACTTGGCGAATTGTTAAATCTATGTGGTGACTCAGTTACTCATTTATGATGTGAGGACAACGCTTAAAACCTTGTAAATAAAAAAAATCTATGAATCTGTGAGAATGGACTGTGGACATGATAGTGGGGACAACTTAGAACTTACACAGATGATCCCAAGCTCAGCCAAACCTTGCTGTTGGATATAATTCTGGATCCTGCCTTAAACAATATTCTGCTGCAAGATCTCTTAAAATGCTCATCTCTGTGGCACCTGCTCAGACTGAAATTGGGTCCTCATTGGGTTTTGACAGGAGACAGTGACATTAAACTAAGGACATAATCCCAAATGCACAATTTTGGGGCAAAACACCAAAACAGATGTCCCAGGACAAAGTAGGTCTCTGACAGAGATGCATTTGCACCAATCAAACGTATTAATGAAGTAATAAAATTTTTTAAGTGTCAATTTGAAAGGTATTTTTGGAAGGCCCTGAATTGGCTATAGAAGTACTGTCCAACTTGCAGGCTGTGAGTCTTTGGGATCTACTTCCACTGAGTATCAGACAGGTGACATTTAAAGCGAAATAAGGGTTTTCTTTCAGCCTGAAGTTCAACTGCCCATATTTTCAGATCCCTCTATCCCACCATTAGTTTTATGAGCCACATGGATGCATCTTGTACCTGTGTGCCAGTGGCAACACTGGGTCTGCGTTACAAACTTCCCTTCCCACAAGGACGTGGCGGCGCCACGCAGAAGACGCACGTTCCCATAATCATTTCATATGTTTTCAGTCTCAAAAATAAAGTTTATATAATGAAAATACAATATAATTACACGCATGGGAGTTCTGGTTTGGAAAGGGCTTCAGCAGAATTCTTTGATAAAACAAGCCCCCGACCACAAAAGCTCCATAACAGTGATTTGACAGTTGAACATGTATAATCACTTAGGCTAAATTAAAGGCAGTGTCACCACGTTTAAAAGCAGCACATTGAAATCCCCTCTGTCACTTTTGGCCAGCAAGTGGCAAATGCTTCAAAGCCAACCAAATGCATCCTTGAATGAACCTTTGAGCAACTTTTTAAAAAGGTGCTTGGGGTGGTGAGTTGTAGAAGGAAGTGGGAGTGCAAAGGATATGTTTATATGAGGTTATTTCATGATACTAATTGAGCTCTCATCAGCCTGGTCCTTTTATTTTTTTTCTTTTTTTTTGCTCTGCAGCAATTTCTAGTACCCAGAAATGGACAATATGAGGCTTGTCAGAGAAAAAACCCCACATCTAGAATTATTTAATTAGGCAGAACAGAGATGTTAATATCTGTGAAGTTAAACACCTTATTGTTCAGGTGAGATTTTCCCCTTGGCTGCTCCTGCTTGCATCTCTTCCCAGAACACATGAAGCCTTTTTCACTCCACCAAAGCTGCCCCTTTGTGCAGAAAGTTCATGGGCAAGATCCTCCATGGATAGGAAATTTTTGTAGCTCCACTGAGAGCAGCAGGATGATGCTGATTTACACCAGATACGGATCTGGTGCACAGCATGTTTCAGTCTGAATTCACAAAGCATGGAGTAATGTGAAACAAGGAAGTGACTTTTGTGAAAAGCATTTTGGAAAGGAAAACCAAAAATGATGGATGTACCACTGGGGCAGAGGGAGTGGAGCCCGCCTCAAAGAAGACCTTGTAGAGCTGCCAACCTTCCCACAAAATGTGCTGCTGCTCTCAGAGAGGAGGGGGAGGTTTCCCCAGGACAAATGCAGCCACACCAAGCACCCTAATAACCACTTTGTAGATATTTTTATGTACCATCACATCAAAACCAGACAGAAATTCCAAAGCATTTGAATTCAACCCATCGCTGATTAATGGAAGGAGGAGAAGGAGAATGGGTGGGAAGAATAGTCATTGTGAACTGCCATAACACTGGGCAGCAAGCCATGCTATTCAACAGATGAGACAATACATTAAAAAATAAAACTTTGTTTTCAGGGGCCTTCTATATATATCAAGAGCTTGATTCACAGACCACTAAACTTAATGGGAATCTTTTCTTTGACTTTAACCAGCTACTGGCCCTGCTATTACAAAAGAGGAGTTAACACAGCTTTGCGCTTACTCAGTGTCTCAGGATTAGAAAACTGCAAGGTTGAATATGACGTCTCAGCAGTTAGTTACTAACTGCAGCTGATTAGTCAGAATACACCCTCATTTTGCCCACCTTGTATGCGCTACTCTTCATCAGCATGGACCAACAGTGGAGAAAAGATTCAATAAAAGATAGAAAATGCACATGCTTACAAGAAAGAATAGTTAATTTATGTTCCACCTGACATTTAAAGCTCTGCAAGCAGTATTAGTTGGTGGTGGTGGGAAAAAATCTGATTTTCAAATATTGAATACCTTTTTATAGCTCCTCTCTGTTTCTTTCCCTCTGGAAACAATTAGCTCAATCATATTCTAAGTCTTACATCTCCAGCCATGCAGCTGCCCATGTTGCCATTCCAGTTAAATATGTAGCAGAATCACTAGTCCTTTGTGAGGAAAGGGATTGTTCCTTTCAATAGAAGTTTGGGGTGGGGATAGTAAATCATCCTCTTCCTCATCCAGATGTGCAAATGGAAGAGGTGACCCTCCTCCTTTCACCATGGACTTTGCTGGAGGTCCTGCCTCCAACCCATCTGCTGACAGAGAGAAGGCAAGTAGGAGACTTGCCAAATTACAAGGGACAAATTAGCTATGCTAAGTTAAATTCTCAGTCTAATTAAGGGAGTTAATTTCTCCTGAGACCTGTAATAAATTCTACCAAGGTTAGCTCGTTAGGAAAGGCTGAGCTGGGAGGATGCCTGGCACAACTTGCTGCTTTCACAGGTAAAGAGATGTGGCAGCTCACTCTGAAACTCATAGAGCTCTCAAAAGATGCAGGAAAAGTGACACACTTGGGACCTTTAGAAGGTGTAGTCGTAATTTACCTGGGGGCTGCCACTTAATGCAGCTGGGGTTGAAATTATCTGGTTTTGCCCAGGGCACCTTCACAGGTCAGCTGAAGGAGATGGGTGACAAAGAAGGATCCAGAAGAAAACCTCCATCAGTAACCTTAAATATTAGTCACCAGGGAAATGGGAAACAGTTCCTCATTGGCTCTTAAAGGTATTTTCTCTGGGATGTTTTTGACTAAAAATCACACAGGACAGTGGTGAGATCCTTGGACTTCTTCAGCAAAACTCTCTTTATCAAGCCTTAAGTGTACATAAAACTCCACAGTTTTCCAAATAATCTTGACCCTCATGCAAAGGGCTTGCCTGGTATGGCTGAAACCCAGCCCACAGAACTTGCTCTCTGACTTTGGGAATTTGAAGCTGCAGCTGTACTGAGTCCACCAGGTCAGCAGATATACCTGTGTTTTTGTTCACTGGTGATTCTTTTCCCTCTTATGTTTGGGACTTCATTAATAGAAAACCAATAGTTAGTGTCATTAGGATCAGGACTAAAGGCATTTGTGGAGCAGAACTTTTTGTGGAGCCAGTCACAGTTCAACTGAAACAATATTCAAGTGTTTCTGCAGTACAGGAAATGCTTGTATCACTTTTTCCCTTCCTCTTACATGTAAATGCAAGCATATTTTATATCCTGGACATTCCTATTTGGTGGTGTTGGCAGAAAGTGACACTGCTGACCTGAAGTGATCATTTGACACTGGGAAGTCAAATGGCAGCAGCAAATTAAGGTGGCACAAGAGTTACTGTAGATATTTTCATTCTTTCAGTGGCAATAGGTGCCAGTAAAGAAAAAAGCAATTCTCCTCGTCATACTTAATGTAAATATCAATAGGATTATGTCTGTTTTTCATGCAAGAAATGCCAGATTCAGCATTTTCACTGTAGAATGGAGGAACTGTTCACATCTCAGTCAACTCTACACTTACCTTTACCTGAAATACCAGAGATGTAGATCCTGTCACTTTTTACTCTTCACGGCCAAAAAGGCTTTTCTTTTATTCTGAGTTTTATAGGTTTTTTTAAAAGGCTTTCCCCCCTCATTTTCTTATTGGAGAAGAAACCTTTAATTTGAAATTTTGAGCTGGCCTGGAGTCAGCAATAGCTCCTCATCCAAAAAATCAGTGCATAGATGCTCACTGTCTTCAACTGACTCATTTTCTTTGACTCAGGCAAAGATCTCAGCACACACTGAAGTTTAAATGCAAACATCAGCCTAAACTGGGGTACTTTCTGAAGCAAAATCCTAAATTATTCCTGTTAAACATTAAAAAGAAAGTAAGGAAAGGCTCAGGTAATACCTAGGAAAAGTAGATCTCTGGAGAAAGGCAAACAACCTGGCTCCCTGTTGACTTTGCCTGGGTCAAAGGGAAAAGTTGAGTCACTGGCTTCTGCTTACATTTTTTCTTTCATCTTATTGATAGCAGGAATATGAATCCACCTCTCCAAGACTTTCTGCCCAAGTTCCTCCCTTTGCTTGCCTGTCTTCCCAAGACCAGTCCCTTTCCTCCCTTTTATCTTACACTGCAATTTTCAGCTTGAGTTGACTCTGTGCAGAGGTGATGGGTGGCTGAAGGAAGAGTGAAATGCTCATTTTAAAAAGCATTTTGGCATACCAGTAGGTAAAAGGGTTCCAGCCAGACTGCAGGAAAACAGGCGTTTTCATTTTTCCTGGTTTTTTTCCATGAGTCCTTGAACTAAATGCTTTGAAATTCGTACACCTGAAGAGGCACCTACATCTCTATTCCAAGAAATTGCCTGAGTGGGAATGGCTGCTGCTGGTGAACTTCTTTGGAAGTGTGGACAGCTGAAGTTTCATGTTTGCCTTATATAAGGCTTTAAAATTGCTGGTAGTGGGCAGGGTTTCCATGCAGGAAGGAACCTTCAAGGACTGTGGCTGTGGTGACAAGGCCAGGGGCTCCAAACCCACCACAGCTCCACTGTGGTGGGTCCAGCAAGACCCTGGCAACATTCCAGGGGCCTGGGAAATACGTGGGGCTGTTGGGTCACTTTGTAAAGGTGAGACAAGCTGCTAGTTCTGAGTAACCACACTCATGTCCATCTCATACCCAGCCAGACTGAGCTTCCAGTCTTCAGCCTTCTCCATCTGCTCTGCCCATTTCTTTTGACTTATCTTTTTTTTTTTTTTAAGGGCGGTGATTATGCGCAAATCAAATGAGTCCGTTTCTTTAGGTCCATTAATTATTACATTCCATTTACATTTTCTGTTTACTTTTTCCCTTCTCTATGGAAGCTATTGAAGGTCTGATGATTCAGAATGCTCTGGGAACACTATGTGGCTTTCCTTCTTGTTTGCCCATTGTAACGGAGCTCATTTTTCAGTGGAGGTTTCCCATTATTTCCAGGAAAAATGTGGTCAAACCCATGTACTCCCAAACCTTTTGATCTCCTGAATCCTCTTCATATCCCAGATAAAAAAGTCAGTGATTAAGACAGAGTTCCTAAAAGGACACATAGTCAGGTTTCCCTTTGACCAAAATGGTTTCCCAGTGAATCAAACCTTTCTCAGCTCAGGGGGGGCTCGACAATAGACCCTGAAAAGATGGATAGAGCAATTGTCCTGCTTAGTGATCCACGAAAGGAAAGGGGTCCTTAGTGAAGGGAGACCTACACTAAGTCTGACCTGACACTGCAGGAGTAAGACAATGAGAGGTCAAGGAGACTAACGAGAGGAAAAATGCAGACAATGGGTGCCACAGCCAGCACACAGCTCCTGCCACGCAGACTATGGGGCAAGCAACGCTAACTGCCTCAGACATGTGAAGGGCAAGTGAAGCGGAAAGAACTTGAAGTTTCCTTCTTAAGAATTGTGGCCCAGCATCTTCAGGATTTACCCAGGCCTCACAGGGAGGTCAAAGTGATGCAGCTAGGCCTGAGGTGAATGAAAAATAAAGGTTATCTAATTGGGGAGGAGAAAAAATATAGATGTATTTTAGACTGAACAAAAAAAAAAATATAAAAGGCAGCTGCTTGACAGTTGGGATCTGCAGAGAGTTCCCAAGGTATTTTGTGGGAGCAACCAGAGAAAGCTTTTGCCTAATTATTAAAAAAAACCCCAAACAACCAACAACTTGATATTGATATATGTGAGACTTGCACCCATCATATTTTTCTTCTGTATGAACAAAAGGTTTGTAGTTTTCACCATCTGGGACTCAGCTGAACTTCCTTCGAGCAGCCAGCAGTGGTTTCTCTCTGTGTGTGAGAGAATCCTGGTCCTTGTGATCTGTCTGGAGACAAAAGGAGGAACCTCTCTGGATTGTGCAGGCATCCCTTGTCCTCAGTGGCATCCCCTCCATCACTGCTTTGCAGCTGGGCCTTGCCCTCCTCAAACAGCCCCTTCCTACTCAGGTCAGATAAGTACTCTGAGTACTGCCTTTGCAGGTTTACAACCACGAGCCACTCTCTAATTAGCAAATAAAACTTTAAAAGCATCATCAGAGGACTCAGGAAGAAAATCTCCCTGGGTTGCATTTGTCATTAAATAGCTGAACATTTTTTCCCTTCTAAACCGTGTTTTTCATCTTTTTGGCTACCCGATCTTTTGGCAGCAGGCGTGAGATTGATCAGGGTATCATTCCTGTGATGGGAACTGGCAGGTGGAATGGATCTTTTCTTATCCACAAAAGCAAAAATAATGAAGCATTTTAAAATTCGACAGGTTCAGGTAAGAACTTGCCTCTCTTTGGAAACTTGCACAGAAATAACACTTTCCCAGCACTGCTAGAAATCAGATATAGCTGTAGAGAGAAGGAACCGGGATTGTAAGGTATTGGTTAGAGGATGGCATATGGAAATTAAACAGTACACCTGGATTTTATTCCCAGGTCAATTTGCTGGCTTGTTTTGTGATCCCAGGCAAAGCCCTAAAGCTCCCTCTGCCTCCTCTTCCCTGTCTGGAAATTAAATCCAGTTTTTTAAGGAACGGTTTGGATCTTGGTTTAGAGGTACAGCAGATTATTATTTTCACTCACGTATCCTGTTATTTGTATATCAAAGGAAGTGAAAAGTTAAGAAGCATGTGTTGGTTGAGCAATGGTGTGAATTTCAACTGGCATTAGGCAACTAATGAAAATTACAATTTCAGTGTAAAATACTTCTCCTTATTCAGAAACGATGGCTGAATCAAAACCAAATTCTTTGAAAAGCCATCTCAGTTGGAAACTATTAGGTGATTTCTTTGGAAAGTGGAGAATGGGGTAGACAATATTCCTCCTAGAATTACTGGGTCTTCTGTAAATGAAATGATCTCTTTGCATTCCAGGGATGACCCCAGACATGGATGAAAGCTGTGTTTCTCATCCAACTCCTTGCTTTAAGTTTCCACCTGTGTAACTGTGCATTGTTGTTATTAACTCTGTAGAGCCTGTAGGTGAGCACAACACAAAGGTTGGAAAGGTGGAGCTCTCCCTTAAGGAACCTGAAGCTTTAGGGATGTCATTCCCAGAGTTAACTCCATTGGTGCTGGAAGAAACTCCCCTCAATGTTCAAATTATAAAGCGGCAGCTGCTTATAAAACCTGTGGAGTTATAAAAAAAAAAAAGAAAAAAAAATGCAGACAGGGAGGGAGGGAAATAGGTATTTATGCTGTCCTGAAGTGGGAAGAGAAGAGACTTTGCAGAACATATGGGTTCAGCCCAGCCAATCTGGTCTGCAGGTTCCCCAGGGATTGGGGTTAGGGAGAAACACCAACTGAAGGCTTGATCCTAAACCAGGCAATACCTGAACCCTCAACCCAGGCAGATCCCTCGCTAGCAGGCACTGGGGGTTGGATTACTCCACCCTGTGTCTTGCAGATCGTTTTCCACCAGGTAGAACTGTTCCTTCTGGCCTTTTCCCGCTTGCTCAGAGCGAGGGCTGTGGCCCAAATTTTCTTAACTGCCACACATACTGCAAATGTGATTCATGCCTCTAAACACAAGGTAGGTGTATAACTAAGATCAAATGAATCACCCCGCAGAAGTGCCTGTTTTTTTCCACTGACTTTGGCTCAGAGGGAGTAAGTGGAGACCAGCTAAAGTGTGGTGGAACTATCCCACAGCACATACCAATTATCTCCATTTTTTTGGGTTATGTTTGAACACCTCACAAGATCTGGAACAGTCAGTAACCTCTCTAATCATTCTGCTGGCCAGGTTTTTACAGTGTGTGTTTTTGTATTGCACTCAGGGGTTGAAAAACAAAATAAGTGATGTCACACAGGTGCAATTTGCCTGTAAAAAAATAAATCTGGGCTCCTTCTCTGTAGCTGATAAGGACCCCTGTGAAGCTCCTTTCTGATCATCGTAGATTTTTAATTGAGCTTAATTAGCCATTGAAATAATTTCCCAAAGTTCATAGTGTGTTTTCCCCCACTGGAACATTTTAAATCAAGATGGTATCTTTTTCCAAAAGATACGCTCCAATTCAAACAGGAATTAATTCCAGGGGACTCAGGAGGCTGATGCACTGCAGGAGCTCACAGTGGCTCATCACACCCATCTCTTGCAGCCTCCTCATTTCCATGCAGGTGAGGGGACTCACTGTAGTTTTTCCCATGCAGGAAATGGCTTGGAGGAAAAGAGCAACACTGAAGATGAGTTCTATGAAGGGGGAGTCTCCACTGCCCCCAGACTCACAGGATGACAACCTTCTTTACAGCCACATCTCAAGGAATACTGTCAAACATCTGCCTGAAGCTCAGAAAACCTTAAACATACTGTGCCAGAATTTTCTTTGTTCATTTTTTAATCCTGATTTCCAAATCCTCCCAAGGCAGATCACGGGTGAAACAAAGACTCATCAGACTGCTGTGCAGAGGTAGAGACGCACAATTTTTAATACACTTTCAAAACCTTTGTTTTATTTCTCAGGAGGGAAGATTTTTTTTTTTGTTGATCAAAATGGATATTTGCTACATGGAGCCCATGTTGTAACATTTTATCCCAGTCGGATCTGAGGATACTGAACATTTTGCTGTATTAAGTCATAAATTTGGGCCAGATACTGCAATCAGTCTGCTCTAGACTCTTAAATGATGTCAGTGTGAGTGCCATATCTAGGCCAGCTACAGCATTAGGTAATTTTTAAAAGGAGATATATTCTCTCAGAATATGTTGTGATTTATAGGGCTCCCAGAAGGCTGTACCCCAAACATTTAGTGCTGTGCAAGTCTAACTGTGCTTTATCCAAAAAGGAGAAAGCAAATGGCAGCAACAGAATTGACTTTATGGTTCTGTTCTGGTGTACAAGGAAACAAAGAGGGCATGCTTTCCTATAACTGAACACAGCTGTATTAATTGCTTCAATAACACAATGTTCTCCACCAGCTTTTGGCCAATACCTGGCATTAATATCCCTGTCAGGATTATCCTGATTAATGAAGAATAATTCATGGTGCTCAGACAGACTGTGGGGTGGTCAGTGCCATATTAAACCAGCTCAGTTCTTCTCAAATATCCCCTGACACTGTGGCCCTTTGTAAAGGGACAAGACCAAGCAGGACAGTAAAAATTGCAGGATAAAGGTTAATTACTCACATGCCTGCTCATTCTCACTGTTACCATTTGGTTCTCTTTCATCTCCTTGCCTGAATTTGCTGTTTTCTTTGCTCAGTTCTCAATGGCCACCAGGTTTTCCCCTTTACTTACTGCTTTACGACTGAGTACAGATCATTTATCACGTTTGTCACTGTGACCACATATAATGCCATTATTGATAACTTACACTTCTCCAGCACCTTCCACTTGCTTGCTTCCATGTTGTTTTTTTTTTTCCACATGTCCTAACAAATGAAACGTCTCAATAACCCCACCAAGTAAGGATGGCTCTGTCTGCTTTGCATGTAGGTCAGCTACACTGAGCTGGGTTACAGTTCATGACTTGCCCAAGGTTACACAGGAAATGTGTGGCAGAACTCCGAATGGAAACCAGATTTCGCGCTCTCCTGCCTTAACAACAAGGTTATCCTTTCTCTTTGTGACGCTTTTGGGCAGTTCATATGGATCCACACATATGTTTCAAATGAGCTAAATTTCCATGAACTTGGTGCTTCGAACAGGAGTGGATGTATAAATGACAAAGGGCTAAATTACGGAGAAAATGGCAAAGGCTGCTCGGGGATTTGCATACCTGGTCACAGTAGTTGTACACATAAATAAGTAATTGATTACATGCATAATCGTAGGAACCGGGCGTGCAATTTTCGGAAAATTTAGACCCAAATTCACAGAAGAGTGACTGGAGAAAAGAAATTAAAAGTTTAATGTGACACACGTGTATAGGGAGCGTGGGCTTAAGCCATAAAGGATGCTGTAACTGGGCTTGAGGTCTGGTGTGTGCAATTCACAGATCTTGCTGTGAGCACACACTCACCCCGATAAACTACCGTAAAAAAACGTGTTACAGCTTGCATTTTCCTTCATTTACTGAGCAGTGATGTGCCTCTCACGCCACTTAAGAAAACAGGTAGGTATGTTAATCACTCTCCTTTGTGTAATTTGTTCATCTTCTCTTTTTAAAACAAACACTGTTAGGAAGCCTTGGGATTTTTAAGACTGTTTCCCGTCTTCCAATGGCTTGTAGATTGAACCTGATGACGATTAGAACTTCATTAAATAGGGGGGCTAAGAGATGAGATGCTGAGCATAGTGGCACAAGGAGACATCCTTAATGCAAGAACTATGCACAGACCTCAACGTACTGTTTGCCAAACAAAAAAGGTATGGAAAACTTGCATTTAGAAATACTCATAGAAAACTCCACCGATTCCTCTTGGAGGGGCAGTTTCACAGGCAGCTGTTCCCTCACCTAGAGAGCAGGCAGAGTAAGTGCCAAATACTTGGCTGGTGTAAATCAGGACATCTTCCTCGTGTCCCAAAACAGAGCTGCGGTGCTTTACGCCCAAAGGGAGGACCTGGACTTTAGTTTTCAAGGTGGTAAAAGACCATTTGCAGCGTGTCTGCAACAGATAGAAAGGTCTTAAAGCCTGAAGGTCCTCGGTGCTGGGTTTGTGCCTTTTGCTTCACTGAGCCCATTCCCTGCTGATTTGATAATGAGAGAAAAGTGTGCTGTTAGTGCCTTCAGAGCAACGTGCTGCGAATTTAGGAACAGGAAAAATCTTTAACAAGAACTGAAAGGAAATCATTGATTTGTGGCAGGAGCTTCAGCTAACCGTGGAGTAATTAAAAAGCAATGCAACGATGAACATGGGGCGAGAAATGAGCAAAGATTGAATTTTGCCAGGAGCGGGACTGCGACCGGACTCGGGGCACGTGGGTGGAGTGATAACAACACCTGGCCATCTGCATAAAGGGCAGAAAAAAAAAAAATCTTGTTGGCAAATGCTGAAATGGTACACGTGAAATGCAACTAGCGAAGTGTCAGCAGCTGCTCTGGAGATGCTGTTCAGAATGAAGCGGAGACGCCTCATTCTCTTACATCATCTCCCTAGGTGTGTTTTTGTCCTATTTATAGAGCTAAGGTAATCAGGCAATGCTGCACAGCCAACATATTTTAGGGGTTATGACAGATATCTCCTGGCACATGGGAAGAAAACACAGAGGATTGTCTTCAGCTGCAGCGATGGGGAGTGACAAGGAAGGGGCAGCTTATGGCAATCCTTGGGCACCCAGACCACTGCTGACTGGCAGGGCATGAAAATCAGGGGCAGCCTGGCATAAAAAAAGGGGGGCTGACAACAGAAAGGTGGTGGAAGGCTTGGAGGAGTTGAAGGGAGAAGGAATGTCCTCTCGCCTGCTCCCTTTCCCGTCTGTTCTGCTAGGACAGTACCTTATGTCCACACACAGCCTCCTGTAAAAATGAGGAGTGGGAGCAGCACCTGCCATGATCTTTATCACACCCCTCTGTATTTCAGCTGCATTCCTGCTCTTTCCGTCCTTTCCCAAGGCAGCAGGAGATGCTGCAGTAAGGAACTGTTGGGAACAGCCGTTGCCACCGTAGCCCCTCTCTGTAACAAGCTCTGTCCTAGTCCTGCTGCAAGACCTGCATGTCCATGTGCCACGGATTTATTTGTTTTCCAGCCGAGGCTCCTGCTGTTAATCCGTAATTTTCTGTTTGTTGTCAGCAGTGAAGTGCCTTGCAGACAGGTAAGGAGACCAAGTCCCAGCCCTGAAGATTTCCTAACTGGGACCTGACGTTTTTGGCAGAGCACCTGGGGCTGTCAAGGAGAGTCAAGAAGCTGCCCAGCTCCTGCATTCCCAGTGCCCACAGCTTCAAAGTGAGCAAGGAGGTATGGATCATGCATTTCCATTCCAGGAAATGGGAATGTTCCCTTTTTTTTTTTTTTTAAAATGTGGGCTCATCCTCATGCTGTAGTGATGGTGGTTTCACTCTGTGGACTAAACATAAGCTTTCTTAATTACGCAATCCATTTAATTTGCAGAGGGGAGGATTTTATGAAGTCAGATATTGTGGCTATGTTGGTGAGGCAGTAATAATTCGGAGCCACAGTTATGAAGTGCTATTTAGTAGTGGTGGGTTTAGACTCTCGGTTATTGTGTGCATTTATTATTCTTTATGGTTTTGTAATTATTTGTATTGGTAGCAGCGAGTTTATGAACACAAGCTCAATCGTTGTGCTCATATTAAGGAACAATATCATTTGCAGAACAATTATTTTGAGATATTTTCCTCTGCAAACTACTTTATCTTTCAACCATAAACATGCAGGCTGGTTGCAATGGGAAAACAAGGAAATACATTTATTAACTAAGGACAAGAGACTGTATTTCACAGAGGAGAAAGAGAGATAGTGTGTTCTAACTGTTCACCCAGATGTTCGTGCACTGAAACAATGAATCTCCCAGGCAGCTTAGATCAGAAGAAAGAAGAATTAGCATGGGAGCCCAAGGACAAGGGTGGCAGAGCTGTTGGAATCTCTGCTTTTGCTTCACTTCAACTCAGTCCTGTTATGCTCATCACTCTGGTACCTAAAGCACCCCCTCGATCACTACCTGAGCATACAGGGACTCGACTGTTTTACGTCTGGAACTTCCAGTGGCAAGTCCTCTCACTCCAGGGTCATGAATCACTTTGGCCTTTTCTAATAAATAGTTCAACTTGTGTTTTCTCACAGATTCACAGGAAGGAGGAGGAGGCTGGAAGGGACCTCTCTGCAGGTCATTTTGTCCAACCTCTCTGCTCCAGCAGAGAGTCATCTAGAGCTGGTTGCCCAGACAGCTTGTGAGTAACTCCAAGGATGGAGACTCCACAACCTCTCTAGACACCCTGTGCCAGTGCTCTGTCATCCTCCCTCCTCGAGTAGAAACATGCAATCCTAAATCCCTTTGCAAGTGCAGAGAAAAAAACAATGTTTGCATTTTCAACTCTTTGCATCCCGTCAACCTTATCCCCATGCCAGTTCCCAGGAGTTCCTGGTAGCTGCTGGAGTGGCACAAACTTTACAGGGAAATGCCAGGATAAACAGCTAGAGGCAAGAGATTAAAATCTCCTCAAAGGTGTAGAAGCACAAGTTCTGGTGAAAATTACCGTGATGCAAAACACCATTCATTAACTGCCATGGAGAGATACAACACTGGAGCCCACAAAGCAGGACATTTTTATCCACTGCTGGGTGGGAACAGTCCTACTCTTGTAGCTCCACTGGTCCAGTGAAAGTAAATTAATTTCCAAATAGCTCAGGTTTCCCTGTGCCATGTCCTGCTGCAGGAATTCTATTTGGTGTCCATAAAAATATCTTGCTTTAGTCACTACTGATGAGTCTTGTGGAATGCTAAGGAATTGCAACAACACTTAAAACAACATCAAACTTCAGGGCTCTCCCTCTGGCCCCCCCACAGTGTATTGTAAAGAACTGGGATTAGGGTTCTCAGAGAACATTTTGGGGAGTATCATGGTGGTGGGAACTGAGGAAAAAAAAAAGAAAGGGGAAAGCTGTGTGAAAAAAATTACTCACTGAACTCATCTTGAAAATTTTCTCCTGGAGTGGAGGATCCCAGCAGTGGGGAAAAAAAAGGCACTTTTGGAAATGGTGCTGGGAAGTTTACACAGATGGTATGAGAGAACTGGCTTTGTGCGTGGAGATGTATGTGGTGGGGCAGAGAAAAAGCTGCCCTAAATAGAAGGCACAGGATGCTGGGTTTAATTTAGAAATGCTATTGGCATTTTTGTTACTGGAATGAAGGGAGCCACGAGTCTGCAAATGAAACAACCCAAACCCTTCACCACAATCATGGAGATCATGGAGTGTAGCAATGGCTTGGCATTTCCAGGCTTTGATTTTTTTTTTTTTAAATTATTTTTTTTCCTTTGTCTTGCCAGCTTCTGGAGTGCTCTGTCACCTATTTAGTTGCTTAAAGATAGCTTTTAAAGTACAAAATGTCAGCCTGAGCCGAAGCTGTAAAGATTTTTCAGAAATTCCTGCCATTCCTTTGGTTTAGCAACTGTAAAGCTCTTGCAACTGTTATCATTTGTGGTGGTCACAAGGAAGTGACACTGTCCAATAAAAAACCCCACCACAAGTCAAGCCACTTAGCAAGGACATAATTTAAATGTTGGTTTGACAGCTTTTTTTTCCCTACTCTATGTGAATTGACCAAGTTCAGTTGTTTGTAGGATGCATTTGGAGCTGGTGGGTTTTTTTTGGTTTTGGTTTTATTTTTTTTTAACAATACAAGAGAAAGTGGTCCCTAATACACCACCCCTTCTCCTTGCTTATGAAAATAAATTCTCATAAAACTACTGGAAAGACGGAGATATATGGTTAGTAACTCCTTGATAAAACTGGATTAAGATTTTGCTTTATTTATGTTAGCAATAATCATTGTGGTTTAGTGGCATTTGAAACAGCTGGAACCTTCTGTTTCGGCTGGTGTTTTGATATGTCATTTTTGCTTGGACTTTGGTCCTGATTTTCTGGTCTATGTGAAACAGGCAAAGCAATTATGTATCTCAGAGGAGTGCTTTTAATTTAGGAATTTAGAGAATTATCCAAGGTGGTTATTTTAATCTCTGCCACTCAGTCACTGAGGGCTAGGTTAGAAAACAGATTTAGGGATATAAATTGGCACAGAAGTCAAGTTCAGGTACTATTCCTGTGAAGTAAAACTAAATCCTGAAAACCTTTACTCAACTACTGCCTACCTCCAGAGGAACTAAAACATCATATGACCTTTTCCCCCTTCCCAAGCTTTGAAGTATCCAAGTTTTAAGTCCTGCACAAGCCCAAAGGCGCCTGAGGTTTGACAAAGCTCAGTGCTGAGATGCCACGTGTATGACCCAATCCCTGCCAGAGCTGGACCAGGAGCTCCCTTGCTGGAGGAATCC
Organism: Myiozetetes cayanensis; assembly: GCF_022539395.1. Taxonomy (NCBI): domain Eukaryota; kingdom Metazoa; phylum Chordata; class Aves; order Passeriformes; family Tyrannidae; genus Myiozetetes; species Myiozetetes cayanensis. Next base: position 55,958,830 of record NW_026087853.1, read on the forward strand.
AGCTGGGAAAGGAATCCTCAGTGCCACTGTCACCTCAGTTTATTGTCCAGGGATTGAGTGAATGTCTGCATGTGCAAAACTTTAAAAAAACCCATGTGGATGGAGCATCTTTAGCAACAGGAATTTGGGGCGGTTGTGGAATACCAGGGAAAAGAGTTGGGAGGGATGTCGGGACTGGAGTGGTTGATTAGTTTAGTTCTACTTGGGTGTGTTACAAACCCAAGTGGTAGATTAGATGTCAAGTTTATTGTACGGTGGGATAAGTTCCCAAACTTTTCACACTGCTCCTTATCTCCTGAAAGCACCTGCCCCGCTGGGCAGGGCTTCCAGGGTAATTTGACTGTGAAAGGAAAACAGCAGAAGGCAGTGACAAGAACCGGCAACTGCTCCTGAGCCACATACAGCACTTAACTAACCCTCAGTCTTTGCTTCCAGGTTGCAGAGCCTGGAAAGCTGCAGATTTTATAACAGAAGATAAAATGGTTGAGGTTAAAACCTCCGGAGGTTGCAAGGCAAAATATCCTCTGAATATCCGGAGAACCTGAGAAACATTGAAAACAGAATTAAGAGAAAAGCATGTACTGCCTTATCTGGTGCTGTGTAACAAAACATTGGTCATAGTCTGTGATTCTAGAGTTAAATTGTCGTGAAAATGGGCTCGAGGGGTGCAAGCACTAGTAGGAGATGCTATTCATGATGTATCATCACAAATTTGGAGTTTAATATCCATCATATTTTGTTTTCATTTTGTTCTGCATCTCTGTTATATGCTCTTCCCCACACATTAAGGTGTAAGGCTGGATTCTGTACTGTCGGAGAAAAAAAGAGACTGAAATCTCATCTCTGTTGATAGTGAAGGAAGTGGGACTTTTAACCTTAGTCCTACAAGAAAGCAGGTCTGTATTCAAGAAGATGAAGAAGTTTCCATTGAGAAACGTGGGTTGAAACATGGCTGTGGGGTGAGATTACCTCTATTCCACACCAAAAAAACCCCAGACCCAACCAAAACTCAAGAAAGGCCCTAGAAGAAATAGAAACAAATAAATCTGTTTCTAATAATGATGAGAGCTTAATGCTCTCTGATTATTACATAGGGTTTACATGAAATATTGATGGCATATTGTGCTTGGTTTGAATACCACTGCCCTGTTCCCTTCTTTTTTGAGAGATCCTAGGGTGAAATGGTGAACACGTCTGTTCTGAGTCCTGTCAGACCCCCTGCTTGGAAATATTTGGGAGAACACAGAGGTGTGAAGGCTGATGTCCCAGGAACCACCCTGCCCCTGCTTTCTGGGGCTGGAATTTGAGTGGCCTTTTGGAAAGGCCAGGGCTGACCAGGCAGAGGTAATGTTGGCATTCAAGGGAAGCAGTCTAAGGGAAGTGCAGATAACATCTATCATCCGCTGATGCCTGTGTCTGTGTAAATAGTTAATAGATAAGGCTTCTGGAGATAAGTTCTCTAAAGCCAGCAAAATTACCGCTCTTTCTGTGCCCTGCAAATGGTTTCCTTTGTTCAGTTCCTTACACCAGCATCAGTCCTCTGCAGGCTGAGGGGCATCAGCTCCTTGTCATGCAGGTTTGCGTGTCAGGGCTGCCTGGGAGGCTCAGCTCTGTCTGTAGCTCATAACTCCCAGTATCTGGAGTCATTTCTTGGAGGTGGCACTTGTCTTCGGGATGCAAAGTCGGTAACTTGCCCAAGACTTTGTCACCTTGAGCCTTAAGCCAGGGCAGAGCCAAAGGTTCTGTTCAACACATTGACCAGTGCAGATGAAGGAACAGCCACACAACCACCCTCTGATTTTGGGAGCCTTGGGTCCAAAATGGAAACTGAGGCCTCTCCAGCCCCAAATGTAGATAATGAACATTTGCTGTGTGAATGCAGAGCTGTTAAAGAACAGCAGGCTGTAATAAAGCTCTAGGAAAAACCATATCCTGCTGTCATTTCATAATGGACATGAGGTTTGACCATACTACAATGTGGGATGTGTGGCAACTTTTGTCCAGGACTAGCTTGGAGGGACTTTTTGGATAATACATTGAACATCTTCAGAAAGTGAAGCTAATGAAAAAAATGCTCTAACCAAAGCCCTGTGAGATCCAGATTTTTCCTTCTCAGGGAATGTCTTATTGGTTGAGTTTTATTTCCACTCCTAATGAAAGCAATAAAACAATCCAGAAAGCTATTACAAAGCATGATTATGAATACAATAATTGTTGGTCAATCAAGTGATTTGTTTGAATAAAGGCAAAATGCTTAATTTAGATGTCAACTTGAAATAGTATGGAAAATAGGGGAAAACATTTTGCAATGCAAAATTGAAAATGTCGTTTTTAAAATGCAGCAACATTTCATTTTCAGCAGGATGATTCTTTTGCTTTTTTCTTCAAAAGGAACATTAGTCAAGCTCATCACTGTTAGGCAGATGTTTTGTTTTTCATGAATTGGCAGTTTCTGAGAGTCTAAATGTAACTGACTTGTATGTAAAATTCCAAACGATATGTTAAACTGTGATGTAATCTCAAGGAGTTTATTTAAAGTGTTGCTGAGAACCAACAGGATCCAAAACCACCTGAAACAGTCCTGCAGATACGGGTTTGGATTTTTTTTTTTATTTCTCGGTGAGCCAGAATTATAATAAGGATCAAAAAAAAAAAAAAAAGGATTAAGCAAGTTTTGTTCTCTTGATCTAGAGCTTCTTTTTATCAGATGACTTTTTTTTTTTCTTTTTTTTTTTTTTACCGAAGGGGAACATGCTGCAGTGTTACTTTCAACAGCCTGTTGTAGCTCACTTTTATTTTCATGTGCTAAGTCTAAGAAAACCTCTAAAACATTTCCTGGTCGGCTGAAACGGTATCCTAGAAGAGCACGTCCTTTGTTGACGAGGTAAATGCTGTTTTCTGGTCAACCCCCAGCTGCAGCTTGTTGGGATTTTTTTTTTTTAGCCATTGATTTGCATCCCGCTCTGGTGTAGCACTGCTCCCTACTGCTTGGCAGTCGGAGGGAAATCAGCCCCAGTGACACCTGTGGGAAGCTGTTTTTTCTTATGGCAGCAATTAAGCTGGACGGTAGCTTTTGGGGATCAATGGGAATTAAATGCAGATAACGGGCATTAATTGAACATCTATTGGAAATAATTTAAATTTAAAAGCGGTGACTTAGTTAATGGAAATTAACGACTAAGCGTTTGGGTGCGAGCAGAACTGCTTGGAATGCAGCGAAAGTCAATACAGGCGGTTCCAAATGGCAGAGATAAGGAAGTGCTTATTGATATTAGTGATCTTCAATATTTTCCACTGGAACCATGATCTAATTCAGCCCATGTTGCTGTGGACTTCGTCCAGAGCACGGGGAGAGCAAATTGTTGATAATGCTATAAATGCAAAGTGTCACTAATCTGGTAACTTGCTACGCTGGGTATTGGGATAATTAATGCAGTAGATCATTCTTAATTATAGTCTCGTATTTACAGACAAACTGAAACTGAGGCTGTTATTGATTAAAAGAGGTGCCATATTGCAGACTTTTCTAACCCTGTAACTATATTGTTCTTGAATTTCATACAGTGTAGCTTAGATTTTTACATCTGATTTGAATTACTTGAATGTCTTAAAGATCTGTGTTCCAACCAGATGTGAGAAATGGCTCTGGTTTGGAAAGTTTCAAGGAAGGACCACCAAATAATGAGGGGAAAAAAACAACTCTCTATTATTTCTCCCCTACACCTACAGTGGAAATTAAAAAAAAAAAAAGAAGAAAAAAAAAGTATCCCAATTTATTAATGTGACCTGGGATCCTGTCAGGAAAATGTTCTCTACCTGCAAAGTTTCTTTATCATTTTTCCAGCCCAAGATTATAGACTGGGCTTGATAAACCTCTGTAACTGAAAGAATTAAACATTTCTGCACATAGCATTACTATTTACTGTGCTTTATGTGTGTTCTGTCACACAGCCAACACTTTAACTGTGCACAATTTCTGCTAGTTAAGCACCTCTGGCCTAACTACAGTAATTGGCTGTACTGATAGAACACATACAGTCCAGTTCACTGTACTGAAGTCACAGCTTTTTTTTTTTTTTTTTTTTGTCATTAAACTTTTGGATATTTTTAAAACTCAAATGTTTAAAAAAAAAAATCAGTTCAAGTATTCAATTTATTATGAGGACATTATCTCTTTAAGAGGAAGGTTTGTATATAATTTCCTATAAGGAATTAGGTCATGTGCTATTTCTGTGCCACGTTTTGTTTTGTTGTCTCTGCTTGGTGGAAGTACTTTTTATCTCAGAATCGATTTTCTGTTGCAAAGTTCTGTGGTAAAGATGAAAGACATCCTGGTTTTCGAAATTTTCTGGGACATGTAGGGAAAACCCTCCATTCCTGCAAAATTCCTATCAGCGAACTGGGAATGACCGCTAGGAATTGACCACAGAAAGAGCATGAGAAAAACAAAGTGAAATTACCTATAGAGGGTGAATAAAGGCTGGAAACTTCTCTGGAAATACTTCTGAAGCTCTGTTGAGCATATCGCTGAAAAACCTGAAAGAATTACCTCGTTTGTTATGCCCTATACAATGTTTGGTACTGGTATGTATTTCGAGCTAGGGGTAGAAACAAAGGAACTGCAATAAGCAGGTTCCTATGAGCTCACAGAGATACCATCTGCACTTACCTGTGAGAAGTCCAGGGAGCACAGAGACCACGTTTCAAGCACTAAAAATGACTGGAAAATATAATTGGCATTATTCCTTTTCATTATGCCTGGTGATTTGTTCCAGGATTTACAGTCCTGACCTTGATGTGCTATAAACAGAGCCTTCATTTAGAAGGGATTAGGGCCAGCTATATGTGATAAACCACCTTCACAACAAATGCTGTCTTTGAGAAGATGCCAAGTTATGGAACACCCTCCTGCTCCTTCTATTGCCAGTGGCCACTTCACTGCCCTGGAGAACTCCTTCTGCTGCCAGGTGAAAACTGAACATCCTACGGGTGAGTCCTCTCCAGGTACAAAACACTGTCTTATGGAAACCATCCGGGTTAGAATTATTTGGGATTGAGGGATGTAGCAGGCACAAATTCCATGAGGAGGGCTTTATGGATTACTGAGGGTTTTGTGGCAAAGCACCCCCCCCCAAGGGCGATTCAACCATCCTGAATCCCCACAGGCTCAGGAAGGCAGAGGTTTGCTAACGCAGGTTGGCTTCTGAGTTGGACAAGGTCCAGCCTAGAGCACTCATTGACTGACCAAATTTCACACCATGTGTGGCCTCTCTGGCTCCCAAACTGGTGCTCAGATCAGGTCAGCTCAGATTTGAAAAGCCTGTACATCTGTCTAGTCCACTGATGTCTAAGGCACCAGCATCTCTACTCCCAACAGAAACAGAAACAAAATGCCAAGAATCAAACATTTTTCCTCCACATGGCTCTGAAATGAACTGAGCTGCCTGAGTCCTTGTCCTGATTGTTGCTCCTCTCCAGCTGGAAATTTTGGGGAAGGATAGCCAGCCGTTTATCTGCACATTCCTTTCCACATACCACACACACACACACACAAACACAAATACAGGGGGTTGTGAAATGGTTACACCTTTGCTGAGGGTTTTGTTATAGGCTGGGTTAAGCCTTGTTGAAAATGGAAGGTTTAACCACCACCCTTCTCTTCAGAGCTGGAGGAGACAAGTTCAGCACATGTCTCTGCCCAAAACAAAGGCATATGTAAGGTTGCCCAGGAATTTAAAAGATCTGGGTGGGGAGCCTTGTGGAGTTTGTTTTGGGCAGGGATGCATGTGGAAAGGAGACAAGGGCAGATTGAGCAGCAGAGACACGGAGCTGGGGAGCAGATCTGGAGGAAGGTGGGCAGCCTGCAGGGTCTGTGGTGCACAGCTCCAGGAGAGGCCTGGAGAGAGGGATTTCAGCCCCAAGGTTTGCTGGAAAGGCCCAGGGAACACGAACAAGGAATCCTTCTCCCGTTACATGAGACAGGAAATGTGATTTAGCAGCGGTTCAAAAGTGGGCAACTGTGTATTCAGTCCCATGCAAAGCTGTACACAACTGTAATCATCTCAAGTAACAAAAGCTGGGATAAACATACAAGAGGGAAAGTGGAATCAAGAAATTGGCTTGCCCATATTCTTGAAAAGCGTGACCAGAATACCTTGCCATTACCTTTAACTGTTAGAGAATTCTGAAAGACTGTTTTTATTTTTTTAGGCCCAAACTGAGTGAATATAAGGAAGCCCTTGCAAGTCCAATTTTAATATTAATTGAAAATCACAGTCTGAACAAAATTATTTGAAAATTCCCAGGTAATTCAGTCTCTACTTGTAGACTGTGAACAGAGAACTGTATACAGCTGAAGCAAAGAATCTGAGACCTTCTTTAGTTAGTAAATGCAAGTGAAATATTTGAACAATCTGATAACAAACACTGAAACAGGCCCCAGACTGCTTTTTTAAGTCACAGTTGTAACAAGAGGCTGGGAAGATTTACCTGTGGTAGGACTGCAGATGTGGTTACTCAGAGATTTTTTTTTTTGGTAGGATTTTTAAACTCATATAACTGTACTTTATTTCTTTGTATTTCAGCTGGGGCCAGAGTCCTTATCATTGCAGAAACAGGGATTTACAGTCCTTTATTCCCCTTAGCATTCACCTAGAAGGCCATGGAGCCCTCACTCCCAGACTTGCTGATATAAAGATAATCATCTTTGAAGTGAACTTCCTAGGAACCAAGTCCTCCTCCAGCTGGAGGCAATGGAAATGCTGCTGCTGACTTCAGGGGCTGTAAATCTCACTTTTAACATTTTTTATGACACCTCTTTCTGGAGCAGATACATTCACTGGAGTATTTGTTACTAATTGCCTGCATTTTTTTTTGTTCATATGGTTAAATGTGACCTCTAATCTATTTCTCATTTTTTAGCAAAAAATCAAACCACTTATGGAAAGGAAAGACTGGCTATGTTAGAGCAAATCTTCAAAGTGTTGAACTTGTTTATCTAATTTGTCTTCCTTTTTACTATCCACCTATTTAAAAGGAAGGTGTTTATGATGCGAGATTTGGCAAATAATTTATAAAATGTAAATTTGATTTCATTTTGCTGCGATGAAGAGAGAGGGGAGAGAGAAATCCCATAATTTCAGCAATTTTTTTTTTCCTCACTAAGTTACAGCTCAGCATGAGTTGAAATGGCAAATACCAGTCCCAAGAATTAAGATTATACAGTGGAAATGCCAACTGACCCCTCAGCACAGCCACTGTTGGTGGCACCACTCTTTACTGCTACTGGAACGAATTCAAAGGAGCTGGGTTTTTGCTCTGGGATCGGGCGTTATGTTATCACTTTTCTAGTCTCACATCATTTGTTTTAGAGCAATTTTTTCCTTGAGTCACAGCCACCCAAACCTGTGTGATACGAGGCATCACGTGCCACATTTTATCATCCCCCGGGTACGAATCTCCAACGTGTTGATGCTGGTGTGAGATAAGGATGCTCAGCACTTCTCAAAACCAGGCCCTGAGCGAAAGGCAAGTGCGAGTAACAAATGGACACGGTGAAAGCGGTGATTAAGGGCTGTTACTAAGACACTTCGGGCCTCTGGTGTTGCAATTCATCGGTGTTATTTTTGTGACTCATTTCTTCGCCAGAAAACCGCTGATAATCTTGTCATCCATTGTGAAGGTTTCCATGCCGAGTTTTGCATACTATTTTTATTTAATAATTCTTGACCTCTGCAGTGCTGAACGTCTGTCCTTGTTTCTCTCATCCACCAAATTCTGCCTTGAGCGGGGCCCTCAGCAGACAGCAGGAATGGAGCTCTCCTCAGCTAAATTGGGGGTTGATACACCTTGAGCCACACATCAGCTGGTCACTCGCATTCCCTGTGTAGATAATGGGAAGAAACAGGCACCTGGAGGCTGTGATTTATCTCACCTCTCTCAGACATCTGGGAGAATTTACACCCAACAGCGCCTCGTGCCGTGGGGACGAGTTCAGACACTGCTGCTCACGCTGCTCTGCTGGGCTGAATCTCATGCCTCTTAATATGACCTTAAGTCCAATATTTCCAACTTTTCAAACCTTTTCCCTGCTTGTCTTGAAGGCATTTTGATAAACAGGCTCATCTCAGGATTTAAGAAAAAAAATAACTGAAGTCACCCGATGAAAAAGCAGCATTCGCCACACACTTACAAAATATCCCTCTGGCTCTCACATTAATATTTTGGTATCAGCAGGAAGCAGTGTTCCACAGTCAGGATCTGGAGAGGAGTTTACAATCTTCTGCATGGACTCACTCATAGTAGAAAAGGACTGTTTTGCAGATAAAAAGTTGTCACTCTACAAAGAGAAATGAGGGAAGTTCTTTTGTTACAACTGAAGGTGTTAAGTGACAGGTTTGGTACTTCTACCTTAAGTGGTGTGGGCTCCTTTAAAAATTAAAGTGTGAAATTAGTTTCTTCGATGCTGTCTGACTAAGACGCCACAGAGCCTCTTATATTGAATTCTGTCCTTTGAATTGGTCTTTTTAAAAACCTTCTTTATCTATAATTTTGGTCAGTGATTTCAAAAATAATTGCCCCACAGTTCTGAAAGCTGACTGAGCAAGATGTCGCTCAATGGGGTTGGCATAATCTGATCTCCCTTTAGCTATACACTACTTAATTTTGCTAACTGGGCTGCCCAAAATCCTGGTGAGGATCCAAATTTTGCAAATTCAAACTTTTATCACCAAGCAAAAAAATCCTCCATTTTGCTTACAGAAGATCTAGCTTTCAGTCTGAATTTTGGAGTCTGGGTTCCCTCTACTTCCTGCCTGAGAGCATCATTACAGCAACTCCTTGCACAAGTTCCTATCTAATTGAAACACATGGCTTTGTGCTAAACGAAGGAATGCCATAAAAAATTTATGAGTTAGTTACACTTTGAAGCAATAAAGTGTTAAAGATTTTAAAAGAGCTTTTTTTTTTTTTTTTTAAATTATTTTTTTGGACTTCCCCAGGTCCTTCAGGCCAGGAACTGTTTGCAGTGCTCGGAGCACATTTGAGATCTGACTGCTATTGTTATTCCCTTTCTCAGTGTTCTGCACACATATATTTTTCGATTTCCATAAATATGACAGAGATCTATGCAGTGAAGTGTGATGAAGTGATATGAAACTCTCTCAGCGATTTTCCAAACATGCAGCCCATAAATCATTCACCTTAACCTGGGCCCAAATTTGCATGAAACCGGTGGTCAGTGGTCTCAAAAGCCAATCCACCAGAAGTCTGACTAATCCCCACTGGGTGTGGAGCACAGAACGAGGTTACAAAGGTAGGTTTTGGATGGCTCCAGGGTTTGTAATGGATGCTTTGCACAGCTGTAGTGATGAGTGGGTGAGGAGAGTTTAAGAATGAATCAAGTGTGGGTGGTGGAAATATTTGCTGGGCATGTCACAGCCAGGGGAGGAAGCACAGGGGCCTCCCAGCCTTCCCCTGATGGGAAAGATGTCGAGGCTCCCTGGACATGGGCCCTAGTTATTTATTTATTTCAACACCGACACATTCCCATTAGGAAAGCAGAAAAAAAAAAAGGGTGAAACTGATACCGTGTCTTTTGAAAGCAGGGAGCTGATTGTGGCTGAGCAGCAGAGCTGTCTTATAATCTGCTTCCAAACGTGTGGGTGCCTCTTGGGTTTCCTCAGCTATTTTATGGCCCATTTTCAAAGATTTCTGTAAATTCAGGCCAACAGTGTCTGCATCCCCTACCACATCAGTGCGAAATTGGACCGTGTTTCAGAGTCATGTAAATTCCTTCTATAAGGAGCGTTTACGTTTTACAAAGTGTAAATTTAGCAGACCACGGGGTGAATTCCTCCCTGGTTCACTCCACAGCTACCACAGGGATGGGTTGACTATTAGCTTGCCATTAGTGAGCAGAAAAATGAGCAGCACGTGTAACTGAACATTACAAAGGTTTCTTCCAGGATTGCCGTGACTTGTTCAGATAGTTGATAAGATAATTAATTAATTCTCCCTGTTCCCGTGTTTTCAGGAGAACTTACCTATGAGTAAACAAAACCCCAAGCCTAGCTTGTGTTTCTTTATTGTATTATTATGTGGCACTGTAAGTGCAGTAAAGCAATCTCCTGACTTCTTGGCTTTTCATGGACGCTGTTCCTAGACAGGTTTTCTTGCACACATGAAATAATATACAACAACTTTCATGTCTAAGGTCCTGGTAGTTTAAACACAGTCCAGCTCTTTATTGGCAACATATTTTTACAGTTAGGACTTGATTGGGCTGGGAAATATTAGAAAAGTGTTGACTAACACATTGTTAAAAATACAAGATGTGTAATGTTTAAGTAATGCTGGATATTCGTGGTTCGGGTTGAGTGGTTGTTCATGATCCAGAGTTGCAACAGGAGCTGATAAAGCAGTTCTAAAAATGCTGCTCTCCAAAGGTACCCGTGTTGCCCAATCACTAAGTTGCTCAGAATGGTGACTGAAATGGTGGCTCCACTGAAGTCTGTGTCAAACTTCATCAGTTTTGTAGGAGTGGAACATTTCCTTTTGCACAGAACAATGTACTCATTCAACAAGTACGTTTTTCCAGAGTGTTGGGGTTTGGTTTTTTTTTTTTTTTTTTTTTTTGTTTTTTTTTTTTTTTTTTTTTTTTTTTTTTTTTTTTGGCTTAATACAAATGTCTTAAAGGATAAAAAAATGCCTTTAAACCAGGGCAAGAATTAGTGACATTGATAACTGTCCTGTCTGAGGTTTTGGGGAAAGCAGTGAAATCTCAAATCCCACCAGTGTTTCGTTCCCTTGCACTAAAAGACTCACGCAGCAAGAATCTGTAAGTGACACTCAACCAAGAAAGCCCTTTTTGAACAGCTGATGTGAGACTTGAAAAGAGGCAACGTAACAAATGTAATGCAAGGGGGGAAGTGCTTTCATTCCAGCTCAGGAACATCTGGTTTATTGCAACAATAACTACTGTAATTATATCACTGCTGGAAAAGCTGCTCTAGGTTAGGTTAAGTTTGTGGTTTCTATAATAAACACTGCTTTGGAGGAATGGGGGTTTCAGTGTTTCAACCATGTCAGATCACGCTGAACCCAACTGTGATTTGAGGCAAAAATAACAAAATATAGAAAACATAAAAGCATTATTTCTAACCATATATTTCTTGAGATAGACTTCCTTATTATAGCAAGTGGAGGGTATGCCAGAGAAGTAAATTGCTGGATGACTGACCATATTTCACTCATAAAAACTAAAGAAGTAATTTTTTTGTCAGTTGGGAGCAGGCTTGCTAATACTTATTGTAATACATATCGCTGTAATAAATAAGCAAACATCCCACAAAGGGCAATATTCTCACTTTCCTTACAGGGAAAACTAAGGAACCTGCCTGAGGTCAGACAGCAGCTTAATGGTGGAGGATCCGCTAGTAAGAATAAAGTTGGTTTTTCCAGAGGAGTGCCTGTGGGATAGGATTTACAACCCAGCCACTGTGTCACTTCACCAGGCATTAAAAATGAAGAGTTTCAACAACAGTGCAGTGCTTTTCTATCTAAGGCAAAGTCAGAATCTACATGAAGCTTAACAGAGCAGAACCAACTGGGTTCTCTCAGTTGCCAGGTGTATTTCCTGAATATTATACAACATCAAGAAACAATTGTCTCTTTTCCTGGCAACAGAGCATGTTTACTGCCCAAAGCATCAGTAGCATAGTCATAGAGGGAGGTTGGGTCTTGCACTTGTACCTACCCATGAAGATTTCCCCCAAAACTGCAAAATATAAATAAATCAGTTTGTATTCCACTCTGATGGTATACTCAGTCTAGATTTGATGATAAATATTCTCCATGCCCACACAATTTTATTGCATTACCAACGTATAGAGCAGAGGGGGTAAACATCCTGTGGATAAGGGGAAACAGGGATGTCATTCCACGTGGATGAATTCCCATTGAAACGCTTTTGTTACTACAGGAAGGTGTGCAACAGACCCAGGACTGCCCCAGCCATTTGAGAAGTGCAGAATGACGGACAAGGAGATATTTTATTACTGTAATTTGCCCCTTTACCCCCAACCTCATGATTTGGAGAGTCTGTTGTTGTGTGTTCAGGCTCACACCATTGTACACAACAGATCAAACAGATTTTGCCAAGAACTACCCCAGGGTTCATGAATGTTCCCACTGGCAAAATATTACCCGAGCAAGACTCAACTCACACATGCAAATGTGGGTTTGTGTGCACAGAGGACTTCTGTTTAATAAATGCAGATTTAACACTATCTTTAGTTTTACCTCCCGCAGCTGAAATAATTTCTACCAGCTCAGTGTTTGGAATTGAAATGATTCCTTTCCTTCGATGCAGATAGAATGAAATAACGCCAGAATATCACACTCTCTTTTTCTGGATGTTATTCTTCCAGAAAAGTTCAAATTAATGGGGCGTAAATCACATCACATAAATGGCCACTAAACCTTTTTGAAGGCAGACCAGTGAAAACACGCTGTAATTTTCAAAGGAACATAGTAGAGAAAATAACAAAGTTGTTTTAAAGTGCCAAGAAAAAGTAGATTTATTGTTATTTAGGATTAACTCTATCTGAATTCTCCCAGACATTGTGGGGTTTAGTGCTAATGGTCATTAGACTTATCAGTCATACATGAAGTTTTTCTTCCACAGTATTCTTTCTTTATATCTTTCACATCTATATATACAACTCCGATATAGTGCATTTATATCTCTCTTTCGGGGTGGGAGTGTGAATCAAGAGCAACCCCACTTTCCCTATTTTCACAGAAATCTTTTCAAAAATAAAATCACATGAAGTATAAGAAGAAAATTATGTCTGGCTTGAAAGTTTCTTATTTCTCACCTCTCTGTTGTCCCATCACCAGTTTTTGAATCCTGGCAAGTGGGCTGCTGAAATTTTTAATGTATATATATATATATGTGGTCATATCATGGATACTTTTATAAATGCTCCTGGTTTTACTTCATAGTCTTTGACCGCACTCATTGCCACAAATGGCTTAATCCTCTGTGATTTTGTTGCAAAAGGGTTAAATCTCAGAATTAAAAACAAAGTAATAGATCATCAACCAATGTCAGTCACCATTCAGCTGTATCAGGAGGGCTACAGAGCAATTTACAGGAGCTTGAAGTATGGAAGGGTTTGTTTTCCAGCTGTGTAGAAAACACAAATGGTCTGATGATGAAACAAAGGAGGGGTAAGCTTGAAGCTTGCCCTGCACTCACGTGGAATGGCAACTCCAGCTCTGAACTGGTCCTTCAGACAGCACAAGTCAAAAGAAAAAAGGTTTGCAAGCTGCTGGCAGCAGTGCTGGGCATGCCTTAACCACACGAGCTTTAAAATACCACCTAGGACTGAGATGAACCCTTCACCTTTCTTTTTTTGGATGCTAAAAATCCTACAACTCTGCTCCTGCCTGCCGAGGCACTGAGTCTTGGACGATTATCTGAACATTATCTGGCTAATGCTAAGTGTCCTCAGATGCCTTTGTTGTCAGTGGTACCTTCCAGCACCAGGCATCCATTCAAAACAAAACAAAAAAGGAAAAAAAAAAGAGAAATTTAGTTATTGCAGAGTTTTCTTTAGTTTATGTGTTGTCAGGAAGTCTGGTGGTACTTAGGATTCAGTGCTGTAAAACGCTGACCTTTCTACTCCCATCTGGGCTATTCCATATCATCCATACCTTGCGTGATTCCATACACAGAAAATTAAAAAAGGGAAATGTTTTGTTTGGGGGTTTTGTTTTTTTTTTTTCTATAATAAAAACAAACAAAAGAAAAGGAATAATATCGGATGGTGGACTGCAACACCATGATTGAAAAAACAACCCCGAAGATAGAATTTCCAGTCCTCTGGCTTTTCCTCTGTTTTCGCAGTGTGTGTGATTAGTCCATCTAGACAGCAGAAGAATTTGCTTGTGGTGGGCCGACTTCCTCCCACGGTGCTGGGAGGTCATCATCACCCATCAGCTCGAGTGCCTTTCATCCCTGCTGAGCTCCTATCGGAATTCCCTGGGCCAGGGGAATGGCACAAGCTCATTCCCAGAGCTGGATCCCACAGGCAGCGGGGGCAGCATTTGCTGGCACCGACTGCTGGTGTTTGCAGCAGATCCAGGCACTGGGAGGGAGGAGGGGCAGTGAGAGGTCAGCTGCAGGTGGAGCTGGAGATGCTGCCCCTGAGCTCGAAGGGCTTACTCAGCTCGGGAATTCTCTCATTTGGAATGTTAATATTGAACGGAAAGCTCTCTCCTCTCTCTCTGAGAACAAACAACCTGAAAAGAAAAAAGAGTTTTTAAGTGAGGTGATGAGGCCTAGCAGGCAGAGCAGAGATCTGGGCTGTTTGCAGATGGTGTTATGAAACTCAGTAATTTAAGGGTTTTCCACCACCTATGAGAGAAATGTGAATGACAACTATAAAGAACACACTCAGAAACTAAAAAAAAAAAAAAAAAAGTTCTCATATGCTGTCTTAGACCCCTCATTTAATTTTCTGAATTGCAGTTGCTGTGATTGCAAGAGCTGGTTGTACCTTGGAGACTGTATCATTCACAGAGGTGCTGGAGGTATTTCTGCATGGATACAGAACATTTTCACACTAAGAAAACCCAAGTTTTGTGGGCATATCCAGAGATACATATTCTGGTATTCAGACCTGATCCACTGGTAATGGTGCAGAAGTTCTACTAGAAACCAGGGGGACAAAGAGACTTCCAGCACAACCATGAGAAATAATATGGCCTGCTAGCAAGAAATTCTGCAGGTGTCATTGCACGTGCTCATGAGGTGTGGGGGCTTTTTTTCTATATAAGCAGAAATGAGGAACCCTTTGCTGATATCTACTCAGATCATTGGGTGAGACCTCCTTGGAAATGACAGCGGGGGTAGAGTGATCCGTGTTCATCTACAGGTCAGTGTCCCATCAGGCTCCAGCCAGGACTGTCCAGGAATGAGCTCCCTGGGATGGGACATGGTCTGAGGCCACCTCTTCAGCAGCAGCTTAGGCTGACACAACACTTCAGTGATAGTTTAGCTACATCCTTGGCCATTAGGATTTTGTCTCACTGTGTTGGATGCACTAAAATTTTGCTGTCCAAGATCACTTGATGCTGAAGAGCATCTTCCCTGGTGTCTCCCAGCATCCTCTCTTCCACAGCAGTACCTGCCATCAGTGTGCTAACGCATACTATTTTAAAGTTACATCCTTCTAACTGGCTGTTGGGTTTTTTTTCCCATCTCTCACTCTTTTTCTCCCACTCCTCCCATTCGGAAATCTCACTGCTGTGGCCTCCAGAGGAAACCCCGCAGGGGGGAGAGCTCGTTTGCCCTTCATCAGGAAACCGAAATGTCCTTCCAGCGCTCTCCCCTGGTGCATCGGCCTTTACTCCCTGGCCTGAGCTCTTGAAAGGCTGCAGTTCTCCCGGGAAGAGCTTTCCCACATGCCGTATTGTCAGGGGAATGCCTGACCGTGCTCAGCGGTTTCCGTGAGCGGACCCGTGGGTGGGAAGGGGCAGAGGGGCCGCAGGACAACGGCAGGAGGGAGGCCTGGACCAGGACTGGGATCTGTGGGTGAGGAGCTGCTGACCTGCCAGGATACGGGGGTCTGTGCAGACAAGTATCAATAAAGAGAAAAGGAGCAGCTTCTCAAATTGCAGCTCTTGGTTTGCAAGAGGTTTGGGTTTTTTTCTGTCCCAGAGTCAGGCGTGCAAAGTCTGTCATCTGGCCACTTCTGCTGCATTTTGCTGGGTGAGTACAGAGATGGGGTACCTGACCTGGGAAATTACTCGTGCAGAAGCCTCAGGCTCTTCCTTACCTGCACCCTGTTAGCAGCACTGTGGTTGTTTGAGACCCCTCTGCCTTGTTTCTCACAGGTAAATCAGGGCTGCAGAGATATTACAGAAAAAAATGAGTAATCCCAAACCTCAAATTCAGATCTAGCTTTTTGTCATGAGTGAGCTGAGTGAGTCTACAGGTGGGATCCACCTTTTCCTGAGCGACTGTGAAATTCTGTGCTCCTGCTGCTGACACTGTTGCCTCCCCTCAGTAGTCACAGGGGGGACAAAACCCAGTCACATCAGAAGCACAGCATCACCATGGGCTGCAAGAGTCAGATTTCCTCCATCCTCAGATTTCCACAATCCTTAACTAATCAAAAAATAAAGCAGGCTTGCAGTTTGGGATTTTTTTCTTTTAGTTGTTATTTCATTCTCTGTGTATGTGTGTGTGTGTTTGTGCCAGCTGTATCCAAAGGATGGCTGGCAATACCTCCTGATTTTGTAATTGAGAGGTATAAATACAGCAAGACCGAGATAATATCTAGTAATGTAATACCTCTCCATCCCTAGGCATTGACAGGAGCTGGTTCTTAACTACCCTGCAAGTTCAGACCTAAACAGGAACCCCTGGAGTGCAGCCACTCTGTACCTGCAGCACGAGGTGCTCTGACTTTTAAGTTGCCAAAGAGAAACCTTCAGTGCTCCTCTCCCACCAAGGTCAGCGGAGATGGGAACACTGAGTGTCATTTAGAGGTAAAAAGTATCTCAGAAGATCCAGTTCCCTGGTTGATTCAGGTTCAAATCAAGGCTATTGATATTGTCTTTGAGTCAATACCTTAGACCATCGGTCACAAGAGGTTAGATAAGATTAAAGAACTGAGTTTTTTTAATCTGTTGAATATGAAAAATGGCCACTTCTGGCTCTTCATTCACACCATCTGTTGCTAGCAGGTTGTATTGGCAATTTCAGGACAGATTAATAATTGTTCCTGATTTTGGCACACCAAGAGGTTAAAAATAAATCTTTAGCCACCAAGAAGAGTCCCCAGCAATTGATTTCTCAAAGATATTTTGGCAACTTCAAAAGAAAATATATGGTTTGAGCCTTCCTAGAATTATTTCTCCCAGCCACATGTGATATAAATAAAACAAACCTCAAGAATCTGGCTTAGAATATGGAATAACATTTTGCTACAGTCATTTCTGCTGTGTTTACCACAGCAAATGCTGAATTACAGGCATCACCATACATGATATTTAAATATTTCAATCATACCCAGAGCTCTCAACACTCTTGTCTCTTTCCCATGTTCACAACAATTTGCCAGCAACATTTCAGAGGAGAGCAGTCATTTTACAGCAGCCTCTTTGTGCAAAGAGATGTGCACACACACTACACAGCTGTACTGAGATGTAGCACAAGCCCTGGTTGGAGCATCCTCACCGTGTTCTGGGCTGCCAAAGGATTAGAACAGTCCTGAGATGTGTGGCCAAAGGTTTCCATGACCCAGGGGCTTTAAAGTCAGTGCTATCAGGTCCTGTGAGGATGAATCCTGCCTTGATTCCCAGCAGCCACAACTGTCATTTGGGTTGTTCCTCCTGGCGAGCCTTGGACCAGCCCTGCCCAAGCAACACAGGCTGGAGGAAGCAGAAATTTAACGTGTGCTGAGCTAATAAAACTCTGCTAAATTCCCACTTCGAGGATAACCTGCACGAAAAATAGTCCAACCCAAGAAGAGAGAGAAAACTGAGGGAGAATCAAGAAGGGAGCCTGCAGGGACTTCCAGTAATCTGGAGTATAAGAATGAAGAGAACCACAGAGCTGCTTCATAAAAACAGTGCAAGGATCAAAGATGGTCTCTTCCAATGCAGATACCACATTTTAAAGGACAAATAGCAAAAAAAAAGAAACAGAGGAAAATAAAGGATAATAGCTGTGTAAAGTTGATATGAATGTTAAAGTTCCATTAAACATCAGTGAATCTTTCACAGGATTTTGCAGAACACATGGAAATTAGACCTTTGGACAGGATAATGGTTTTATGAACAAGTTCTTTCTATGCTTTTCATAAAGTTTTTGGCTGTCTGGCTTTCTTGTAATGAAACTTTTCAAGGGATGTATCAGGCAAATAAATGCAAAAGGCTGAAACACATCTGAAAATCTGGTCATCATAAGGATGCCCAGCTGAGAGTTGAGCTCTTCTGTCCAGTGAGTTCCTTACAAAGTGCAATTCCCCATGGGACAGTGGGTATGATTCTGTGTTTGAGAGCATCCATGGGAGGGGGCTGTAGCAAGGAGGAGGGAGAGAACTGAACCACAGGACACTGAGACCAAGTTATGGGTGGGGAAGCTCTGAGCCAGCCTACCCCTTCCAGCCTCTGCTTCCTGAACCCTGGGTGTTCCTGGTCTTGCTGGAGCCTCCTACCAGTCCTACCCTTTCCCCAGAGTGGAAAAGTAACTTGGGGAGCTGGACCATAGAGCAGCTGAGGCCAGCAGAGGAAAGGACTGGGAGCAGTGCTGGCAGTGCAGTTGGGAGTATTACATTTCCAGTCAGAGCCGACTGGAAATACATTACGTTGAGCTTAATGAAGAGTGAGGGAGGAACGAGGCATGAGGGTGGGTGCTAGCAGGGATTAGGCTACATGAAAGGTCATTGTTTGATGGGAGGGAGGGAGCCAGAATGGGAAGGTTGAATAACTTCTAAGCAAAAAGAGGATTTTCACGTAGTCCTTCCTCAGTCTTTATTTCCTGAGGCATTTCTATGAATCTGTGGGTTGGTGAGCCCAGATGACCACAGAAAACCAGTCCTGCGTCTGCTTTGAGCTGTTATTTTTATTCTCTGGGGCTTCATTTGTCGGTCAAAGGGCCTCCAAAATGCACACAAATGGCCTTCCCAATGTTTTGGAGTTGTGGGCATTATCACATAAATTTTAGCTAACAACAACCTGTCTTGTCCCAGCCTGACTCAGCATCAGGGCAGGAAAAGAACCCAGGAATCCCAGCTCACCCTGCCCACCAGCAGGACACCCTGTTGCCACATGACCTTGTAGATGTTTTCTCTCCCTGGATGGATGTTTTCTCTCCCTGGAAGCCAGTCAGTAGCGATGTCCATCGATAGCATGGATCACCAGATCCCTCTGTGGTTTGATCTCCATGGAAAACAGTCAGCTAGGAAAAAAAAAAAAAGCATGGCTCGTGTAAAGCTAAATGACTTAATTAAACATTAGATTAACTCTCCCCAAAGCCACCAGCAAAAAGCACCATAGGCATGTGCAGAAGACAGATGCCTGTGGATGGACCCACACAACCTTTTTCACAGCCTTTTATATAACATTAGTGCAGGCTTAGACAAAAAGTAGTCTTGTTCTTTTCAAGCCAGCATGAAGTCCAGCCAGGAAGTATTAGTCATCAGAGATTTTTGGTAGTTGTAGTTTGGAACCCCAACTGGAGTGTGTTTGCTTTGTGCAGTGCTGAAAAACCTAAACCCAAGAATTGGCCACTATCTCGGTCAAATCACATTTCTTTGCAAAACAGCTTTTGACTAAATTATCACTATTAGAAGAAATTTTCCTTTTTACGCCCTCACAGCACAAGACAAATGCTAAAAGAAACAACCCTTCCCTCTTCCCCAAGGGATTGTAACAACATTTTTTTTCGGTTAGATTTGCAGGATTTCATATTAAAATGCGTTCTGAATTGTATTTTAAAGGGGGGGGGGGAAGCAAAATTATTATTTTTGTAACCAAAATAGAACAGATGTAAAATCTTTCTCGGAAGGTTTCTACCTTCTAGAATGAAGCTGAATATTTTTCATGGGTTAGTCTGAAGACCATATTTTAAAATTTTGTGAAACAATACATGGCTTTCTCCAGCTACTGGCCATTCGCAATGGTACATCCATCCTGCAGGTTTCTGTGTTCTGGTAAACTTTGGTAAGTGCCAGTTTCGGCCAAATAAACAGTATTTTTGCATGTAAACAAGATTTGCTTCTAGAATAAAGATGATTTTCTGCAATGCATTTAAGCTGTAAGTAAAAAGGGTTATGTGTACTTCGAATTCCTGAAATGAATCATGGAAAACTCCAACATAATAAGGTGCTGTTATTAAGTGCTATACAGCTACAGTTGTCATAAAAGCTAAGAAGAAATCTGAGGTAGTAAAACAAACCTTCAGCTGGTACAAATCAGCACAGTCCTGTTGAACTGATGAGAACTACACTGATTTTTTTTTTTTTTTTTAACATGGCATATAGTTTATTCACTATACTGAATAAACTGTGTCACAGGCTGGTGAAGTAAAATGGTTTGTACTTTACAAAATCCACGTTCTTAAGGCTCTCTTCAAGAAGGCCTTCTCAAGCATGAGATACAGATCACTCACCATGTCAGCAAGAAGTGTTTGTGAGACCAGGTCACCCCAGCGGGGCCTTGGTAGACAGGAATAACAATTCCCAGCAATGCTGTGATTAAAGGCAACTTTTTGGGAAAGTTCTCCCTGATTTTGGTGGTGTGCTGCTCAGCATCACTTACCTCCCATGTACTGATGCAGCAGCTCTCACTTCTGAGAGCCTGAGTAAATTTACTCCTCCTGGCCCTAAATGACCGCACTGAAAGAAATCCCTCATGATCACCACACAGTGCCTGGTGTAGGCTCACAAAATCCTGGCCCAGCCTCTCCCAGTGAGGAGCATTTTATCGGGGTGGGATCTCCTCCCATTCCCTGGCAAGCAAAGCAGTGATGTGTTACCTCAAAGGTGGATCTGCCTTAAGCACCACAGAGTTGCACCAACCCATGAGAGGTGAGACTTCAGAGGAGGTCGATTTAACTCAGGTCACAACAGGTATGTTATTCCCAGCTCTGCAAGCTGCTGCTTCAAGCATTAATTTGCTTAAAGAGTAAAATTATTTTAATCACAAATGCACCCTTTTCAGGCACGCTGCCTCTGTTTTGTTCAGGATTTTGAGGAATTTCATAACAGTGCTCTTACATCACTGCACCCAGATACAATGTGAACCATTGTCAGATAAAAGCACGTTTTTTACATTGGCATAAGCGTGCAGCTTCCCCTTCTGTTACCCAATGTTTTCCTTTTCCAATGATGAATATTTCAAATCACTCACATTCCTTCTGGGGAATGATAAAGGCATCCTTATTTTAGGAAAAACAACGCTCTCTCATCAAAGCAGGGTGGCTGTAAGTTACCTGTTCCCAAAAGATGATCCAGGGTATGTCTGAGTGTGGTACAAAGCAGGGCACTCAGGAGAGGTAGGATGCTGTTCCCCACTTCATGGTAGGTCAGGTCCCCAGCATGAAGGACCCAGACAGCTTTGATTAGACACCAGCATGTCCCTGGAAACTGATAACTTTCCTTGTGGACTTGAGGGGAAGAAGTTGTGATAGCAATGATCAAGATAAAGAAATGAGATAGTAGTTGTTGGTATGATTGACACTGTGCTTGAGTGTTCTCACACAAAGCCCTCTCTCTCTGCCTGACATGCAGGCTCTGCATTCCCAACGCATTCTTGCAGCCTACACCACATCCCCGAACAATAGCCAGCCTTCTTTCACTCTCCTGCCTCCTTTCTGTGAACAGCACTCTGTTGACAACCGAGTCTGTTCTCACTCCCGAAGAATTCAAAAAATTGAACGATATAAGGACGGACTGTGACTTCCAGGAGGCATCTTAAAGCATCCTATTTTTAAAGTTGTGGTTTGGTGCTTCTTCTTCTGTTTTGTTTTCTGTTGCAAAGGAAACCTCCAAAAATGCAGTTACCCTGCAAATCTGTCCTCAGACCAGAGAGCTGCTCTGAATGCGGCACCACTAATAGCTCTAAAATGCAAATACATGGATGACTTTCTCTGTTTGACCATTCCAGAACAACCTTTCCCCTCTAAACTTTAATGTTAATGTTGAGTGCCAAACTGGCAACCCCTGTGCAATCGAAATGTTTGCACAAGAAAAACAGATGCGGTGACACTGGTTTGCTTTCCTTGCCAGCCAGGCCCAAGCCTAAAATGGACAGGAGACATGTAAGGTTAAGAAAGTCCAGCCTTCCTAACACTTGTGTCAACTTTTGTTCCCGAAGAATAACGAGGTTTGGTCAGATGGGGAGGATAAATGTGAACAATGGGCATCTTTCCCTCCTTCATCACACACGAGCAAATCATTCTCACCAGGACAGCCCAGCGGCTGACAGTGAACCAAAACCAAGAGAAGAGATGAAAAATCACTGTGCTGAACTTGCTGGCATGTTATCTCTTTCTCTCTGGTTGGTGATACACATCTATACCTGGGCAGTACATCCCATAAACCAGAAGTGCTTATAAACCAGGAGAGGAGAAGAGAGAAGTCAGAAGAAGAGAGAAGAAGAGAAGAACTTGCTGCATTGTTACACTGTGACACTTTTCATGGCACTACCAGCAGTCTAACAGAGACTTGAAAATGAGCAAGATCTCTAGTTTGGGGGGAAGGAAAAAAAAAAAAAAGGAGGACACATTTCAGTGTGTTTTCTCAGTAATATTTCTGTTGCTGATATCCTTGATTTTGAGCAAGTGTGCACATGCACCTATGCCACTTCCACCTATTCAGAAGCCTGATGAACTTGGAGAACCCTGTCCAAACACTTCTTACACAAAACTGCATCCCTGTCTGCATCACACTTCGGGACCTTGATGCATAAGGATGCCTCAAGGAAAGCCTCTCTTTCTGAGGCCCTGTTTGTTCTTGGCTTCAGACCTCGCTGGGTGGATCTGGCACAATCAAGGCCAAAATGGAACATCAATGAGCAAGTGCGCTGGCGTCACTGAAAAATGAAAACAATTGGAAAATCACAATCAAAGGAAGGTGAAAGATCTAGTCCCAGGGCTTCCTGCTTCAGCTGAGAGTTTATTCAGATGGCCACCAGATAATCTAAGCCAGATAGAGGGCACATTGACTTATGATGATGTTTATTCTCTTGGCTTTGTTAGCTGTCAAATGCAAGAGCAGTTTATCCTGGATGCATTTTATGCCCTCCCATTTCCACACATCTTCAGATTTAGGCTTTGATTTATGGTGCTGCCATTAAAGCAACATGGGATTGTCAAAGGGAGAAGACAATAAGAGATATAAATGAATGAGAAAAAGCAAGTAATTTCTCTCGTCTAGCCTCTTTCACAATGCAATTCTATAGGGCATTATTTCTATAGCAATTAAATATACTTAATATCAGTACTTCCCACACAGTAGTGAAAAGGGACCATAGCATGCAGAAAATCAGCCCCAAATCATGCTAAGTCTTCCTGGAATTGGTTGGTTCAGGTACCAGCTACTCTGAATTAGACAATTTAGCTGTCAAAACAACACTTAATACAAGGACAAACTAGTGTATATGGGAACCAGAAGTCAAAGTCAAGTCATTTAATCAAGTTAAGTCCTGATTAGTTTACCTTCACTGCTGGTGAGTTAATAGACTGTGGTATCTTCACAGGAGAGTCAAATCAAACTCACTGGAGGAATGCTTCACTGGGGATACACAGGCTCCAGGTATCAAGGTGGAAATCAAGGTGGCATCAAGAGGACAGCGTTGGTGGAACTACTAAAGCCGATGCATCTCCTTTGCAATTTTAAAGAAGTTCATGGATTTGGTAAAGGCTAAAATTTGAACCAGTCAGAACTACTAGTATGTCCTTGAAGTCTGTTTCTGTCCCATCCACATCCATGTCCAGGAAGACCATAATTTCAAAATATACTCATTACAACATAATTTTGAAATGTATCTTTTTTGTTCACTACTGTTACACTGGTGTTTTCTCCCAGGTTTTAAATTTAGTGCTTCTAAACCTGGGATTTGTCTCACATATTAGAGCAATCATATTACTCAGGTGCTACAGCCACTCCCCTTCTTTTATGATACAATTTGTATTCTGAAGGCTCTTCAGTCACAGAACCCTGAAATTCACCTTGCATAATAAACACTCACTACAGCCGACTATAATTTCCTGAAGGTTTCCTACTAGTAACAATTCTAATAATGTTTGCTGATGTATTTAACTCAAAATGGATGTTTAAGATCAGAAGGTGAACTGTCCATTTGACTGAGCTGAGAGCAAGAGTGATGGACCAGTGCAACCAGGGACTGAACAGCTTCAGAGCTGCTACAGATTCCCAAATTGTTGTCTACAGCAATGGTAGCACAGACAGTGCTGTGCTTCTTTCGTGGCTGTGCAGGAAGAAGGAGAATTAACAGAAGCACTGAGCTCTCCTGTTGGCTGACTTCAACCTCAGATCTGCTGTGTACCTGAAATCACAAAACAAAACAGCAAAGGAAAGGTTTTAATGGCCTGTCAGCCACAGAATGTATCTGCTATACCATGCTACAGTCAGAGAATAGATTCATAGAATCATTTAGGTTGAAAAAGCCCCCTAAGATCACTGGGTCCAACCACTAACCCAGCACTGCCAAGGCCACCACTAAACCATGTCCCCCAGCGCCACATCTACATGGCTTTTAAACCCCTGCAGGGAAGGGGAGTCCACCACTGTTCCAATGCCTGGCAAACCTTTCCATGAAGGAATTTTCACTGATATCAAACCTAAACTTATCCTGATGCAACTTGAGGCCATTTCCTCTTGTTCTATCGCTCGTTACCTGAGGGAAGAGACCAACCCCCACCTGGCTACAACCTCCTTTCAGGGAGCTGCAGAGAGTGAAAAGGTCCCCCTGAGCCTCCTTTTCTCCAGGCTGAACCCCCCACCAGCTCCCTCAGCCTCCCCACTTGTGCTCCTCTCCTGACTTGAGCATCCCAAGATAAACACGGTGAGGGGCTCTGGCCCATCCGTGCTCTCCACACCCTCAGTGCAGGAGCTGGCAAGGGAGAAGCACTTGAGCAAGATTAATCTGCAATAATTGTATATTACAAATGTATTTATTCTGTTTAGGGAGAAACTCCTCTAAGGCTCCAGATGAGACATTTCTCACATATATTATTCAGCTTTTCCCGAGGCCTTAATGAATTGCTTTGAATTACAGACTTAGGTATTGATTAGCCTCATTCAGTTGAAATCTAGGCTTAGCAATCTATACTTGCCTATAGTTTATTGGTAATATTATTCCTAATAAAGAGCTGCAATTAATCCACATCAAGGAAAATCAATTAATACAGATTTGTATCACAAAGAAAGAAATCCTCCTCATATCTGCCCACTAATCCTGAAGCTTAGGTCTTTCTTCGCTACCAAGGAGGACAGATAAAAAATATTGATTTCACCCTATTCTTACAACTTACAGTGATACAATAATAGCACACAGAACAGACGGGGCTTATCAATTAAAACTATTTTTATATATGATGATACATGAGGACACACAATGCCTTTGTTCTCTGCATTATTAATAATTATTAATATGATGGACTGGTAGTTCTGTAATAAGAATAATCACTCCATGCACAGCTCTGGAAGAGTTCTGCCTTCACTTTGGGAATGGTTATGAATTTTGCAGCCTGTGAATTACAATACAGTAATGGTTCTAGAAGTAAAATTGCAGTTATCTGAGCTGCATGGGAAAGGAGGACTATTCTGTGTAATTTTAGACTAATGATACAGCATGAAGAAACACAAGATGTTATCCAAGCTAACATCTTTCTAATTTTAACCAGTTCTACCTCCCATTTTAACCAAGCTAATATCTAACCTAATTTATTAGAAATTGAAAAAAAAAATCTTATCAGAGTCTTCTTGCAGGAAGTATCACATAAACACCACAAATTAGATTTTGCAATTTTAGAAGCCAAACTTTACCCTTGCTACACAAAGAAGACAACAATGTGTCATTGTCCTTTCACAATTCCTACTGTAAACAGTTTATGTGATTTATTCTTTTGCACACTAGATAATTACATATTTTATACCAGTGTATCATCAGTATGTCGTTATTCTGACTGCCCCATAATAGAAATTGTGTATTTTCCCACTGCAGTGAAGGCTATTCTTAATATATATTGGCCTCAACCAGCTAAAAATATCAGAGTTCTGTTGTCTGTGGGAAAGTTCTGCTGGAGTTATTTCTATTAAAAGTTTAATATTGGTCTCTTCCACTTTTCATACTGTATGTGCCATTCACATTTAACGCTCCCTCCTCTCCTACGCAATTACTTACAAGCACTTAAGTGTCACATATGAGGCAAATAATGCCACTAATTCACTCTAATTCTGACATTAATATGAATGATTGGGAATGAGATTAGTGCCGAAGAATACCACTTTAAAATAAACTGTGATGACATAGCGACAGCTATACGAGGGATTAAAGAGCACGGCTTATGGCAGGTTATGGTTCGGGATATCAAATGACACGGCCCTGTGTTTGTTCTTGCCAAGGACACCAGGCAATTAGAGGCTTGAACAGCCAACTGTAATTCTTACACTGAATCTTTGGGTGACTTCTTTTTTTTTTTTTTTTTTAAGTCCTGTGAGTTTTCTGACAAGACAGTAGGTTCTAAAAAAAAAAAAATTAAGATTAAGGGTCGCCTTGCTTTGAGCTATCTGCACCCACAGAAAGCTTTTTTGAGAGGTGTTTAATTTACCTGGCAACGTAGAGCCAGTCTCCCAGTGCAAAGATACAAAGATACAAAGGAGAAGTCCTAAGTTTATAAACATTCTCTTTTTAAAGTTCATATAATCTGTGAAGCTGCCACTGAATTAATGACAATATTTATTTTCTCTGCTGTTGCACATTTAGATTTATCTCCTAGTAATAGTGTTTTTGCCTTTCTTTCTCCTTTCTTCAGAAGATAACAGAAGCCTACTTAGAAACCTCAATTCATGCAACTTAAGCCATTATGTGTTACACAGCTCTCTACCTACTTTCCTGATGTCTCCATAAAAAACTTTTATATTTCAAGCTGCTTAAAAATCAATATGGTTTCATTCAAGGGAGTGAGGAAGATGAAAAACATTAATTATTGCCTGTTTTGATTATCAGATTTTGAGAAGGACTACAGAAGACACTATCAGCTTTTGACTCACTCATTTCTCTTTTAACGTAGAGGAGAAAAATATTTTAGCTCCTGAAGGTCTGATCAAGTATTCACTGAAGTTTGCAAGTGAGGGAATACCAGTGATCTACCTATCATGATGGTTAGCAAGAACGAATGATGGTGCAGCTCAGAAGAAACCAAAAAGCAATGAAATGGTTTTCACTTGCAGTGTAAAAAAAACTCCTCTCACCATGCTGTTCCCAGAATGACAATTACTTAAAAATTGGAAGGTACTGAGGTAATAAAGTAAAATGGTGTAATAAAGTAATATGGTGCAGGCATGTGAAAAATACTGTTTGCTAATCAGTTCCCCACGGGCCATCAGCAAGTGCTTTAGAGACAACTAGTTTTTATGGTACATGATTTTTTAATAAAATTGTAGAGGCGCTAGTTGTGCATCAAAACTGGGAACAAAAGAAATGAGCACCAGCATCTATTCCATCATTACACAGACCACTGCTGGTTTCTCACTGTAGAGCTTGTGTTGGTTCAGATCAAAGATTATATGTTTAATTTTATGGATTTGGGAGACAGCACTTGGCTCATCCAAGATAAAATTTCCAAAGGACGACTGAGCTCAGATCACAGTCTCAGAGCTTGGTTTTGCATAAGGAAATCCATGTTTAATGTACATATTTAAAACTACATGTCAGGGCATATGAAGTTCAACATAGGGAGTATGAAGCCACTTTACAGAGCTGGATTCTGAGAAAAGAAAGTTTGACAAAAGTGTGTGGACATTTATCCCACAGTTCTATTTCCAGGATAATGTATTCCATAGGGTCTCCTAAAGGGACTCATACCAGGGCGCATATTTCAGAGCATCTACTCTCCCAATTCAAATTTTTCAGCAGTACAGCAACAGATTACCCACCTGAATCTCCACTACGTTATTGTATGGGAAAGCAGAAGCAACATGCCTTCAACCAGCCCTGTTTGACAGCTTCCTTTTCATATAATCCTGGATGGTGTTTGTCACTTGGGTTTTTTTGGAAGCTCACACCCACTTGGTATCTACTGCACTCACCGGCACTCCAGGAAGCCACTGAGCTCCTTTAAAATTCCTGGGTACAGATATATGAATATTTTGATCTTAACTCTGATTTTGGTAGTTTCTGTTTAATGGGCTCCTGTTAGAACTTAATAAAGTTACTGTTGGAAAGGAAAACATTGAATGGTCCCTATACTTAATATATAATTTTTTTCTGAAATAAAGACAATTTTATCCCTTGTATCTTATTGTTCTACTGTTTTAAGCCACTGAAACATATTAGTATTTGTCAGGTTTTCTTCCTGTTGTATTAAAAATGAGCCTGGTGGGTCCTGGTCTTCCTGGTCTCCTTATGGTTCCCTTATTTTTCTGCAATTTTAAGCTTCTCACTCATGTGTTTCAATATAAGCTTTCTTTTCTTCCCATATAGAATTAAATATATACAAATGTAATAGTTATTTTCCCCTCTCCACCAACATAAAACTTATTGATCTTTTTAACTACAGTAAATGTCTTTATTAATTGTGGCTTTTCTGAATACTCAGTACAACAACTTCACTAGGATTACTTAAATGTTTAAAGTTAAGCACATGTTTAAACATCTCTTTGAATTGGGGTGTATCTGTTTCCAATGAAAGAGAGAAAAAAAAAGAAATAATAAAATTGATTGGGCTTAATCTGGAAATCTGAATAATTAATATGGAATAGAGCCAGGTTTTTTAGCATAACTTCCTCTCAGTTTGTTCCCTTTCTTCTCTTCTGTTTCTGTTTGATCTCTGGATTTATTTCCACCTCTTGCTCTGTTATTTTAAATCCATCATGCATGTATGTCATCCATGTCCTTGGGAGGGCCATCTCCCAGATAATGTGCTGTGTGGAGTTTAATATCCATGTGCACATACACAGAAACACATAAACACACACATACAAGCTCATTTCTTCACTTCTACCTAGTAATATTTTTCCAGCTGTTTCTGTGAGCTCAAAGTGCTTAAATGCAATGAATATCCTTTTCATTAAACAACAATCATAACTGAACACGAGCACATTAATATGTGTGAATTAAAAAAATGTTTTCCTTTAAAGCTGAGCTGCAAAGGGAATTGAGGTAGGGAAATAAATCCCTCCCCCCCCCAATTTTTTAATTAACATTTGTAAGAATTGCCTGTAAAGTTCCACTCTCCACATCCCTCATCTCTATCTTCCTGACATTTTGAAAGCCAGCGAAAGCTTTGACAGTCTGAGTATTCCTTAGGACAGAAAGTAGAGCTATTGAGAATGAACTGCACTGACCAAAGCAGATGTTGATGAGGGTTTGGGTTTCTTTAGAAGAACACTGACATATCAAGATCCATCTAAACTGATTTAGCTGTGCTGGCAAGAATTTTGTGTACATGAAAAAGCTTGAGATACAGAACAACAACGAGTATATTAAAAAAAAAAAATCAAGTTGTGAACTCTTTTAAGCTTTCACTGTAAATCATCAACAAGCGATGAAAAGCATAAATGCAATAAAAATAATCATTTCCAGGTCATTGTTAAATGATGTGACAAATGCAGACAGGGATATTGTAACGCTGAGAACCAGAGAAGACTCAAATTCTGCCTCATCAGTCATTTCCTTTCTCCTTTCATTTCCTGCAGTCCCCATGCACTGTACCTCTGTCACACTTTTCCTTCTTCCTATTCACTTTTCCATCTTGTCTGTCTGCTTCCCTCACCTCTCAGCCCTCTGCAGCTGCTGATTTTACATCTTGCCAGGCCTCCTTGAGAAGCAAAAGCACAACAATCTTTCTCTAATAAGATTCTGGCACTTCCCCTTGAAGCTTTTTCCGGAACCTGGATGGGAACAAGCACGTGAAAACGAGGAATAACGGGAATAAAACGCAACTCACGTCTTTGGAACTTCAGAGGGACCTTGAACTGAGCACTGAGGGCAAAGCATGGTCCTTGCCAGATCTGATCCCAGCACAAGCAGAGTAAGTTCGGTGTCAGGACTCCGAAATCCAGCAGAGCAGGAGTTTCTGAAGGCTGCCATGGAGTGCTTGGGGCCCTGCAGGGCTGAGCATCGGAGCAATCTGTAAGAACACCGTCCCAGCCATGTTCTGTTGCTGATACACAGTCCATCACGCTGCAATACAATGAATCCAGTGAGGATCAAAAGCTATCAGTCAGGCCACCAAAATTTATTTCTAGTTCTGTCACTTGTCTGATTTGGAGCTCTTACACCTTTCTTTCTCTTCTCCTCCTCTCTAGAGCATCTGCATCAAAGTGGGAGCCATTTGAAGATGGCTTAACCCAACCTGATCCCTCTTTTGGGTTGGGTCCGTAGGCACTTCTGTGGGGGAACAGCTCATCAGTAATGACATATCACTGGGGAACTGCAAAACATCTTAGAGAATGTTCTACAAATGCACTGACACTTCATATGTGTTCCAAGAAAACACGTGTGCATGCAATACAATCTGGAATATACACATATATATGTGTGTGTGTGTATTTACACACATGCACATACACATAAATCTGTGCATGTGTACATATCTGGTTCCACACAGGAAGTTTACTAAAAATGAAAGTAGAACACAATATTAATAAAGTTTAAATTAATGATGCTAGGTTTTTAACAGCTGGATAGGATCCTTCACTTACTTTAAAAAAGTCATTTGTTTCCAAAATTTCTGTGGTAGTCCAGAAAGGAGGGTAATAGATCCTGCAAGTGTTTGCATCCTACCTGCTGGCAAAAGGTGTGAGCTGTATACATGAAAATTAACTCAGACAAACCCAAGTCTAAGGGGCTGATCTGCATTTTGGCAAGTTAATTTTGGCACTCCCACTGGTGTGAATGAGTGCTGGGAAAGGATGCCCTTCTGCACGTACCAAAAGGGCTGCAAGAAGATGGGGTCATCGAGCAGAAACTTTCTATCCCAAATCTGGAAATCCTGCCAGCCCAGTGTGGCAAGCCAGCTATGAGAGAGGCTGTGCAACTGTGTTCCTGGTGGGGTCAGGGGGACATGGGCCATATGTCAGAGTGCATAAAACTGTAATTCAGCAATGGAAATCACATATTTCAGTGTGAGCGGGTGTTTTCTCCTCTCATGGATGTAAATGGAATCAGTTCCTGAGAGAACTTGGCTCTATAGTTTGCAAAAGGGCTCAGATTTTTGTCTTTGCTTGTTTTCTATTTGCTGTCCCACTTTGGTTCTAACACACACATTTCCTGTGGTGAGGATCTGCCTTCACCGGGTCTTCCCCGCAGCCTCCAGGCCATGCCTGTTGCTCCTGCTTTCTTCTCCCCTGGTCTTTGCCCCTTTCACATCACACTTCCCACAACCCTGGCCAAAAATGGGGAGTGCCTGAAGTGGGGAACACCACGTCCCTCTGTTTCCTGACGGCACACCTGTCCTGGATGGTGTCAACATGAGACCCACCCCATCTGTCTGCTTCCACTGCCATGAGAAATGCTGTCATTAATTACATTATCACCCGCACTTTTGCCAAAATGATGGAAAAACGGCCACAGCAACAGAAGAATTTAATAGCAAGACTGTTATTGGAGTAGGCACCTGAATTGTCCGCTGTGGGTGGAGTAGTTAAACTTCCTGCAGTGAGTTTAAGGCTTGTTCGGAAGAAAACATGCCATTAACTCCCCACCAGTGCCTCCCATACACACTCTGAAAGCCTTCCATTGAAGAACTGAGTTAGCACATGACATCTGATGAGATCACAGCGTGGGGCAGGCTTGGCTGTAGGCATTACAAAGGCTTCAGCATCTCTCTGTCAACAGTTTGGCTTGTGGGTTTTGGTGTTTTTTTTTTTGGTAAAAGCCCGTGATGGAACTCCTGTCTGATGTTGCTGGCTGGCCCTGCTTGAGGCCAGCCAGGAAAACCACCACAGT
The DNA here is from genome assembly GCF_022539395.1 of Myiozetetes cayanensis. NCBI lineage: Eukaryota > Metazoa > Chordata > Aves > Passeriformes > Tyrannidae > Myiozetetes > Myiozetetes cayanensis. Next base: position 55,990,546 of record NW_026087853.1, read on the forward strand.
GCACGGTCATCACCTGTCCAAGACCTGCTGGCCTGGCCCTGGAGTTAGGTCAGCCAGGAGGATAAATATCCTTCTTATCACACAGAGACTGTGATGAATGGCAGATTTCAGGTGCAAAAAGGCCAGTCAGTATCAGCCTCTTGTCACCTGCCTCTGCCCAGTGGATGCTGGGTGGTTTGCTTTCTTCTCTACCTGATTTCTGTCCCTAATTCCCAGGATTTGGTGCCAGAGTGGAAGATTCTGGACGTACCACTTAGGGGCAAACTTGCAAATGAACACTTTCAAGGTGTAACACGTGGAGTTGGAGGCAGAAGGGGTTTTGCACTCTTGCTCTTCAATGGCACCTGGAGTCATTTAGGCAATTTATTGCATCACCCCTGAGTGACATCAGGTGATGTCACACTGGTAACATGCATGTCAGTGTACACTGGTATTTGCAGCTTAACTGGTATGGGGCAGTGGAGTAATTCATGGTGGATAATTTACTCACAGGAATTCAGGGGTTTTTTGCTGCTCTTCTGCATTGCACACACCCTTTGACAACACACAAACAAACAAACAAGCAAAGGACATTTTACCATCCAAATTTTCAGATAAACTGATACAACAAACATCCCTCTTTCCCATGAATGTATTCCTAAAATAGCCTTGTTCTCCTATTCCTAATTCCTACCCTGTAACACACTCACTTTTTCATATTTTGCTTTAGCTTCAGTACTGATGGAGTGTTACTTTTTGACACTCAGGGAATAGGCTTAACCCAGGTAATAGGAGCAAGAGGTTCTTGGCACAGATCAGAAGCTACTGTACTTGGCACTGATTAGATTAACACCAGGAACCACTTTAGAGAGGGCAGTGTAATCTTTATGGCCATCACTTACTTGCTGAGAAAGTTCACATCTTCCAGTTAACAGCAGCTATGCCGGTGATTTCTTTGATAGATGATGATATGCACTTAAAGGAATAGATTAAACAGCCTTTTGCTTCCTTTAAGACATCTAGTCCCTACTGGCAATGGGTAGCACTGTTGAAAGAGCCTAAAGCCTATTTTCCAGAAGGACTTAGTCACAGACTTTCACATAAGCTTATTCATCCTGGCCCTGGGGTTGTGGTTACACACACATTTCTCCAGGACATGGAGTCAGCAGGCGATGTCCACTCTGGCTCACCACTGCCTGATCCCACGCTCCTACCACCCCTCCATGTGCATGCAGAACAAAGAGGACAGTGTAGGGCCTACCACAAACAGCCCTGGATGGTGGCAGCATGACTTGGCTGGAGCCAAAAGTGCCACGGAGAAAAACGTTTGTGGAACCACAGCTTCGAGCGCTCCTGAGCTGGGTAAATGAATAATGTTTCCGGTGCCCCATCCTGCCAAAGCCAGACTGCTATCAATTCCTGAGCTCTGTAGATAACCCAGATAGATTCCCACGTCACTCTGACAGGTGCCCAGGTGCTTTAGGTGCTTCTGATGCATTTTACACTCTAGCTGCTAGTTTGGGTTTGCCTCATCCAATGGCAGACACGGCGCTGTTCACGCTCGAAGAAGCTGAGTCCCATCAATTACCACGTTTCAGTGAAGCAGGCAAGCATGAAAGCACCTGGAGATGGACAGCCCTGGGCTAACAAATCCTGAGCCCTCAAGGTCTACTGCTTTGCCTACTGCAAACACACTATCTGACAAGCATAAATCACAAACTTATTATGTAATGGCCGTGCCGTTTCACGGACAAAGATGCATTTCACAGAGAGTATGGTTTTAATAAACAGGCAGCCTTTCAGTGGCTAGACTGGAATAAGCCAGTGATCTCAGTCCAGTTCCTGTTGGAAAGGTGGTCACAGCACAAAAAGCACCGGCACAGACGGGTGGATTGTTAAGGGGCTTCAAGAGAAGCCGAACAGAAAGAACCTACCTCTCCCAGGCACTGCCACTGCCCTCAGCAGCCTGGGGTGAGCCAGGGGTGCCTGGCTGTGCCAAGGGGTTGGATCCCTTGGGTGCCTTACTGGAACTCTCGTGCCAAGTGTGTGCACAGCCCTTTAATTAACTCACCTCAACGTTGCCGTGCAGTAAATGGGGGGATACACGGGGCTGAGTGAGTTATGGCCCAAACCCACATGTGCAGAGCATGCACCTCTGAAATGCAATGGGAAATATTCATTATTCTTGGATAGAGCTCCCTTTGAGTTCAGCAGTTACAGCAGCTGCCGTCATTTACTGCATTAGCAAGCACTATTTCTGTGAATTTATATCAGCATGTCCCGGGGTTCTTTGCCAGCAATATGCTTAACCCACTGCTGCAAAATAATCCCACATATATTGGCCACATATTTGAGATATTATGATTAGACTTTTTTAGTGGGTGTTAGGAATTATTTTTATAAATGTAGCATGTGTGTATGCACAAGGGTTTTTACAATCAACCTTAAAAAGGCAAGAAATATATTTTCATTCTCTAACTTGTGTTTTGACGTGGTTCTCACCGGTTTCTGATAGTCATCAAGCTAATAAAGCCGTGCTGGTCCTGTGAAATATTCAGGAAATAACCAAATAATAATAATAATAAAAATTAATGTAACTTAGTGCATTTTTTTCTGAATTATGGTTTTTACATATTTTCCACAGACTACCAAATCTGTCATTATAATGATATCTGAGGATATCTGATATCAGTCAGAACACTGACAGGTCTGTGCCTTTAAGAAATAGAAGTATTACTCTTTACTGCATTGTGCAGTTCCAAACCATGCAAAAACCTTGTCTTTCTTATAACATCACCTTCAACACATATTAAAATATATATTGATGATATCTCAGATAGAAACATCTTCAAATTTTAGTTGTTATAATGGTGTCAAAAGGTTAGCTTTTGGGGGTTTATTTTCTACAGCTTTTCAGACCCCAACAGCTCAAGTCTGCAGAGAAAATATATATTCCAGAAGCAACACATCTGCAGATTATTTCAGAGACAAATCTGTTCTGGAAAATTAATTCTAAAAATTGGTTTTATGAAGGAGTATCAATCTTACTAATAATAATCCCAAACCAGTATAATCTACTGCAGTAGAATCAAATGCTATGTGTGACTGCAGTTTGAATGGGGAAACATAGATTTGGGAACAGTGTGTTTCTAAGTCTTTTTGATATCTTTTGCTGATATACAATTCAGGTACAGGACACATTAGACATTTCCTTGTGGATCTCACCCACTTAGGGCATAAATCTGCCACCACAGACCAGCTCCAGAGTTTGTCCCTGAAGTCAAGCTCTAGAGGCTGGTGTAGAATTTGAATTGCCAGCCAAAATGTCATAAGAGAATTGTCATGTTCCTTACAAAACTCCTGTCATATTTGCAGACACTGTGGAGGACATTCGACCACATTTAATGGTTGGACTCAATGATCTTAGAGGTCTTTTGCAGCCTTAATGATTCTATGATTCTATGATCTTTTTGCCACAGAGAGCCTGAAAACTTGCATTTCCTCTGCCACTGAACTCCAAAGGCCTCTGGGATGGGAACACTACAGCTCCTCGCTCCAGAGTTTGAAGCTGAAGATGCAGGTAGGTGTTTTCCCCAGGGAGTACTTTCTTCCATTTTTTTTAATATTCCTGCTATGGGACACTATTCTGGCTTGTTTCCTCCTGCTCCTTCCCTCCCTCACACCTTTTTAATGAGCCATTTATTTGTCAAATTAAAAAGGAAAGCCCCTTTGAGCTGAAGGACAGCCACGTCTGCTCTGATTTCCCTGTGTCCCAAGACTGGTTCAAAACAAATACAGGTTTCCCAAAGGGCTGACAGAGCTTTACTCTGGCAAGGGAAATTCTGGGGCTGTAGGAATTCCTCTTTCTGATCAGCCTGTATTGTCTTTTTCCAGATCTGTATAGCTGAACCTAGAAAAAGATGGGAATGTTCTCCAGTAAGCCAGAGCTCACAGTCTCTACTCAAATCAGCAATTCAAGTCTATCATGGTGTCTCAGCAGACCCGAGTTGACTTACTGGTCCTCCTGTGCTCAGAAAATTGCTGTTTGGTACCCTCAGTGAGACTGAATTTTCTGACTAGAACAAGTAGTAGAACTTTTCCATGCATCAGTGTGCCAGGGAAACAGGGATACTCCTTGAAATAGTTGCTCCCTGAGGGTAGAGGAAATGAGGAACAGGGAAATGGAGCAAATTACAGAAACCTTGCACTACTGAATTGGAGCATGGGCTGGTATCATCATCCTTCAGAGCCTTGCTCTAGAAGAATTATAGATCCTGAAACAGTTTGGGTTGGAAAGGATCTTAAAGATCATCCAGTTCCAACCTCCCACCATGGTCAGGGTCACTTTCTACTATCACAGCTTGCTCCAAGACCCTCCAACCTGGTCTTGGACACTTCCAGGGATGGGACAGCCACAGCTTCTCTGTGCAACCTGTGCCAGGTTCACAAGGAAGAATTTCTTCCCAATATCTTATTCTGTAGCCAAGTTTCTTGCAGTTCAGTGGCAGGACTGTAAAGGATGCAACAATGCATAAAGTCGGAACAAGTGGAATAAAACTGAGGGGTCTGACTCTGTGAAGACATCCTGTACCTGCACTGACTTCCTCACAGGACACTTTTCTCCCTGCCAGACTGGATCTGCCATCCAGAGCAAATGTAATACATTCTAGACAGTGAGATACGACCCTCAGGGTCGTGGAATTCAGGGAAAGTTGTGGGTGCTGAGATCAGACTTTCAGAAAAACATATGCTAAGGGATGTTGTGCTGGGCTCTTAACAGTTTTGGTGAGCTACAGCATTGAGTTTTTTGGAAAACAGTCCTCATTCATTCTTCTTTGGAATGGCAAGAGCCTCTGCCTACAAACTGCCCTGATGTTTTTACATTATCTGCTATTAAAATCAAAGTAGTGTGTTGCCTCACACTTCAGCACTACCTGCAAGGGATAATCTGTCACTAATGCCAGAAGATAGTAACCACTAAATGAGTGAATTTGGATTATAGATGCTCTCCAGTCAACTTAGGTTGAAAAAGGTGTCTTGAAAATAAAGCAGGGTTTGAGCAAAGAATCATGGCACTACAATGAGCTCCACCTCAGCAGCATCTCTTCTCCTTCCTGGAGTTATTTTTGCTTATTTAAAGGCATCCATGTGCCTTTTACTTGCCCTGCATTAGTAAGCACAGGGGAGCATAAACTGTTTTCATCCTGGCCCCAAAATATTGTGATTGCTTACCTAAAAGCACCATCAATTTCACGTAAAAGCCACACCTTCAGCACCATGAATCTACCCACCATCCATACATTCTATCCCAAATTGAAAGTTATGCACGTTCTTGCTAACCTAGTTTTGTGGGTGCATGTGTATTTATTTTTTTTTAACAATAGGCCTAAATCCATATTAATGATCCAAAAAGTGACCAGGCCTCAGCACCTTTTGTCCTCTATACATTAACTATCCAATAATCAACAGTAGCTGTCCTGTACTCTGGTGTCTTTAGCCTAATTCAGAGGGACAGATATTTATCATCACCCTTGAATTGGGTGACCCATTCTGACAGGTCGACATCCTTATTTATGTAACAATGTCATAGACAGTAACTGCTAATGAGTGGAGTGACACAGAGGTCTGTTAGATGGAAAGGCAGAGGAAAGCCGAAAAGGGCATGAGGGGTTAATGGGACTTTTCTGTTCCAGCCTCCTGGGATGTGTAATTATGTTCTAATAAGAAATGAATGTATTGATTAGATTAGTGTGCAATTGTGTCCGTGTGCACACGTATAGTGCATGCATATAGACAGTCATTGTGTGCCTCTGTTTGCTTCAGTATGTGTTTTAACCTAAAGCATCTTTGTGCCTTGGCCCAAAACAAGCAGAGCACTCCCACAGCGCTCTTCTTGTCCTCACTGTGGCAAACTCCTCGTGAATTCGACTGGAGTTTATCTGAGCAAAGGCTGAATTTAACCTCAGTAACCACCAAATAAGGGCTTCAGGATTAGGCCCTCACAAACAAATGACTTCCTATTTGCATTGTTTGGTATAAACACCCACCATCACTTAAGAGAGCAGCAAAAGCAGCCAGTGCATTGTAAACAGTGTCATCTGCTTGGGAGACCTTCCACCAGCCAAAGTAGGCCATGCTCAACCCTGATGCACATCCACTCCCATCAGCCTGCTTACAGTAGAGAGGAATTTGGCCCAGCATTCTTTCTCATCAAGTAAAATATGTTCCCTGGCAGGTCAAGGAAAGCATCCTTCACACGCTCACAAAGGGCCGATTCTCCACCGCATCTCCTGAGCGTGTGTGATCTGAACTTGGGGGTGAATTCCCTTGATGGGAAAGACACAACAATGGAGAAAAGCGGGGCGGGGGGTGGAGGGGGGGGGATAAGGAAAGCATGTCTGCAAAGTGGAGCTGCCCATGGCCCAGGAGGTGAAAGAATGCAGCTGATAGCGGTGCTCTCCCTGTAGCCTCTCGCTGATGCTAATACGGGGAGGCAGCAGAATTGTGGCTTCTGATACCTCACACACACTGTACAAATTCCAGCTCAAAGCAGAGCCTTATACGTCCTGTGTGGTGTTTGAGTGAGGAAGGAACAAACAGGGCCAGGCTGGCAGCAGGAACAGGCTTTTTGGGTCACCACCTCAGCCCCTCGTCCCTGGGATAACGAAGGCCATGGCACCAGCGCGCACAGGCCTGTGACAAATTAGTACCTCCAGTTGCACGCTGAAGAAATAAATTACTTTCTAGTGACTCCCTCTGGAAAGAAGCAGCATTATTAGGCTCTAATGGGATTTCCTTCTATCCCACTCTTGACTAGGACCTTTGTGAGGCAAAGGGGAGAGGGGGGGAAAGGAAAACCGAAGGATTCTCGTGTCTGAGGAGGGCCCACTTCACCCAACCATAACTTCTGTGCATCGTGGCTCGGATTCCAGACGTGATACTCAGGAAAGGCTGTAGTGCAGAGATGTGAAAAAGGACTTACCAGGCAAGATTTCCACACATTTCAGAAATGTTTAACCAGGCAAGATTTCCATACCTTTCAGAAATGTTTAAACTATGTAATATAAGAATACACTGTAGAATCAGTGGTCACAAAAGAAGAATCTCTTGGAAACAGATTCTCATTGATATTTTTTTTTACCTAAAGAATGAAAGACAGAGGGTATTAAAATACAGCCCTTGCAACGTGGAGATCAATGGAGACCTAAAGTGTGAGGGATAATGATTAAACACAGTTCCTTCTCCTTGCCATTCTACTGCAAATTTTTCCATCTGAGGAGCACTGAGGAGGTTGTTTGGGGGTTTTTTAAGTGTTTTGATGTATAAAATAATTTAGGGAACATATTTATAAAAGAGGATGTATTTATATTCCCTATAAGAGAGCCTTAAAGTCCAAGTTAGATCGAACTGTGAAGTTCCATCTCCTAAAAATTTGCCTCAAGGGTCAAAACAGAGAGTAAAAGCCTGGAAGTGATGATGGCTGTATGACTTCAAGAGGGCTGAGATCACACCTGAAATGAAAGCCCTGGAGAAGGAGCAGCCTGGGAAAATCATGGCATTTTCTCCCAAATAACATATGACATTTAAGCAAATTCAGCATTCAGGCTGAATAACAGAAATACCCTCTGAGGAAAGAGGCATTTCTAGTGCCATAGTTCAAATGCAGGCCTGAAAGGCGGATGCAGGGGAGCTAATTTTTCAGCAACTGCTGGCACTTTGACTCCCAGTAGCTGAGGGTTGGTGCACATTTGAACATTCACACAAAACTGATTTCCCCATTATATTGATGGGAACTTTGTAAGGCGATGAATCATCTTCAGCTGGCTGATTTATTTCACAGGGCAACTTGAGGCAGCAGACATGGAGCAAGGTAGCCCAAACTAAGATGGAATATCCTTCCCTGTCCCATTTATTAGTGTCAGCATCAGCATAAGCTTTTCTCCTTAATGGTCCGATCTTTCATTCAGGCCATAGAGGATCCTGAGAAAGTTTTCCTCGTTTCTTTATATTTTGCCAAACTTCTAAGTGAGCTCCTAAAAACTTATTGAAAGAGCATTACTCAGGCTGACACATTCCATTTATTTCAATATGGTGACAAAGAGGGAAGATCTAGTTAAAAATATTGCAGTAGCCTTATGGGATACTTATGGGGTTTTTTAAATGTAATACATCACAATAGAATACTTTGTTTTTGTAGAAGGGCATTCTGTATTCGCCCCAAAAGCTGCTGACTTAATCATTAGTTATGATGAGAAGAGATTTAGTGCTCTCTTTCTTTACACTGTCACTGAGAACAATGTCTATGAAAAAGCCTATGCTCCCCATTATAAATCACTATAAGCTCCATGAAAATTTCTCCTCTACCCTGGGGTTTAAGTGAGCAGATCCTTGGGGATGCAGACTCCCAATAGCAGCACTTTATGCCTGGCTCTCCAAGTTCATGGAATGCTATGGTTCACCCTAAGTCCAGGCGCTACCAGTGCATGCAGTTCCCATTGTTCAGCAATTTATGAATGGTTAGTCTTTGACATAAAATTCAATACCTACCAGTTTCCCCCCCTCTTCCTTTTCAGCCTGTGTGTATTTTTAAAATGCTTCAAAAATGTAGCATGTTATCACTTTTAGCATTAAAAATATATATTACTCCTTATCATCAGGCTGCCTTTCAGAAACACGATGTACCCTCTGCTCCTTCGTCCCCTAAAGTTCACAAGAAACCATTTCAGATTCTTATTTGGGGTAAGTAAGGATTCAGAAATAAAGCTAAGCAAAAAAAGAAATGGTTTATAGGTGCTTTCTTCACTGACTGAAGAACACTGCTGTCACATCACTCTAAAAGGACAATTCAACCTTAAGCTATTTGGGGGGGGGACTTTTAACACATATAAGCATCTCTCAAAATAATTTGTATAAGAAACACAGATTTAGAGACTCAGAATTAAACATCCAGGTTTGAGAGTCTTTAGCCTTCTTCTCTGCTTTCCCTCTTCCCCTTTATCATAGTAGCATACACTGGCTGGATTTTATTGTATAACTTTGTAAAGGGAAAAAAAAAAAGGCAAGCGTTGCACACATCTGCCAGCATTTTTTTGTTTGTTGGCCCAAGCTGACAGCTTTTTTTGTGTTTCCTAGTTTATCAGAAGCCTATCAAAATGTTTTGAAGAAAAGGAGCCAGGACATTTTCCCTAGATTTTAGTGTCCTCTAATATTCAAATTCATTCTTCAGAGTTTGTTCCTTATTTACTGCTTCCCCCATGTCTTGAAGATAATATTCTCATTCCAAGAAGCAGAGTTCACCACAAACTGCCTCAAATTTGTCCTTTACTGGGCTCAAGTCTGTGAGCCCTGTTCAAAATTCCTATCATCGGGTTCAGTTTGAAAGGGAGGACTTTGATTCAAAGTTCTCAGCCACCCACACTGGACCTGAAAGGCCACTAGAAATAGCCCTTGTCTGCTTTGTTTCTCAGGAACCAGAATAGACACATTCCCTCTGGTCTGCCCTGAGATATGGATTTGGCTCAATAAGCACATGTCAGCTGCAGAAGCAGCTGGCTGCAGAGCAGTTTTCATGGAAACTGGGAGCCTGTGTCCTCTGAAAAGATACCATATTATTTAATTCATTTGTCGCTAGAATTTTTAATTCATTCTGAATGGGCTTTGAGATGGTTTAGAAAAGAACGACAGTCTAAAATCAAATTCCTACTAGCCTTTGATTTCCATTTGATTATTGATATTGCTACTTTGAATAAAATCAATTATAAATCTGTAATGAAATGTGCCATCCCTGCGTGCTGGGTTTCTGCAAGACCTTTGTGTTAAAAGCAACAAGATAAAAAGGCATTACAGGTCCTTGGCTGTAATCACAGCTCCCAAAGCCACATGTTGACATCAGGACTCTAATTTTCACATAAAAGCAAGACATGCCTTAACTCTCACAGGTAAATAGTGCCTGAAGATGTCACCTACCTTAATGGTTTTGTGGATGTCTGAGTTTTCAAGCTGAGCCAATACTGTCAATGGGCTGAAACCCTACCTGGGAATAGAGGCAGCCCAGTGGTTCCCAATGGCAGCATCCCAGGAGGAATCACACTGGAGTCACCAGCATGGCCTGCCTCTCACTGCCTGGGGCTGAGCTCTTGGAGACAGACCTCACCCTGCTAAAAGATAAGGAGTATTTGATTGAAACACGGTGTTTTCCAAAGAGAATCCAACACAGACAGCTCTTGTATGGAGAACTTCACTACTTACATGCAAAGCAGAGGTGCTGCCCAAGTGCAAATCCATCAGGGATTGCCAAAGCCTGTCTGAACCCACCCAGAGTCTGAAGAGCTTGATCAGAATCAAAACTCTTTAAACTTCTTGGCAGTACCGAGTCCTCCCCTAATCACAGTAATTAGCACCTGCAATCCCCATCCTCTCCAATCCTGCAGTGCCTACAACCCAGTTACTCAACCATTCATCTACTTCCAAGGCCCTGTAGATCTGTGTTCCCGAATCCACCTTCCTTTGCCATGTGAAATTTCTGCTTTCTAATATTCCACTGAGACTGAAAATCCTGTGGCAAAGCCAAAGCTAAAATTGCATGAAAAGGCATGAAAATGCAACAATTGTTGCAGTCACCTCCTGGACTGTGGGAAAGTGGTGATTTCTGACATCCAGCCTTCACACTAATCCAGCCTCCTCCAAAAACACCTTGTGCTTTAGGGCTTTCAATCCCACAGCTTCCTAGGACAATATGAGGCCAGTCTATCCTTCCTTCCATTCAGTTGCTATCCAGGGGTCTTCCCCAAACAGGCCACCCTGGGTTTGCTAATCTTTCCTGGGGGAGGCAGAGCCCCAGGAACAGATGGCTCCCTCAAAGGATCCTTGTCCTTCCTTGCAGGTTTTCCAGCTCTAAAACTAGAGAGGGAAAAAGCGAAGCAAATGTGACCCTTGCAATTGGGATCCTTTGCTCATACAAGCAGCCCTATTAGAGTTGAATGGGAACATACATCATAATAATTAAAGTGGGCATGAGTTGGCTTTGAATTGCAGGAACTCTGGTTGACCACATTTCACTTTCTCTGTCATTGACTAAGATAGAATTTCCTCCTCCTCATCAAATGGCAACTCTTTTATTTATGGATTACATCTCTGCCTTGGAAGGAGGTAGAGTTACTGATAAAGTTTTCCTGGAAAAAAAAAAAAAAAGGAAAAAAACATGCTGCATTTTCTTTCAGCTCACAGATGACTGCAGTTGATCACATATGTTTTCCAGCAGACACCAGTGTATCCAATTAGAAAGATCACAGAATATTTTAGAGGTCTCGGGATTGTTTGGTCAGCCAAAAGGTTTGGGCTTTGAAAAAGAACAAGAAGACAAATATGGTACATACTAGTTTTCATGGCAACCATGGTAAATACTCTCTTAAAACTGCTTACACAGATGTAATCCTTAGCATTAAATGTATATACATGTAAAAACCAAGAGTTTGGGATTTTTTACCTTTATATTAAAAACTGCTATGACTCAATGGGTTACAGTCCTGGCTATACCCACTGAACTGCCAGGGAAGGTTGGGATGCTCATGGTCTCAATATACTTCCAATACAAGACATAATCAAACTCTTCCTTTCTTGAAAGAATGAATGAAGCCTTCAGTAAACAACATCCAACTATTTAAAAGGATGGAAAGGTTATCAAAATGTAGCTCCTAGTCTGATTAGACCTTTTAATTTCTGCCTTCATCTCTGATATGACAAATGCAATGAATAGAAGAACCTTCAAGCTAAAAATTGGGGTTTTTGGCCTTTGTATTTCCAAAACTAAAATCTATTTTCTAGACCTGAAACAAGACAAATGAGATATTTAACTGTGATTGTAATATGTATTAGATTTACACAGTTATATTTGCTGGCTATTTTATTCTGCAAAACACTGTTGGCATTCTCCTTTTTCTTGTTTAAATGTAATAAATAGATCATTTATTCAGGCTTTCATTTTAGAATGTTTGTGACAGCAAGGAAAATATAGAAATATAGAGGATATGATATCAAAGAAGTTAGCAGTTCTTAGTTCCTAAGTCTGAAAATGTCTTTGAACTATCTCTTGCAAATAATTTCTTGTTTTTACACTAATGCTTATGTTCATGATGCCCTTCTGGTGCCCTGTAAATAACTTCCCAACATCTCCCAGCTGAAACCATGGGGGCTCCAATACATACATACCTACAGACTGATAGTTGAGTAGGTTTAGTTGCTATTGAGTTTTTGTGTGTTTGGGAAAAAAAAAAAAAGGCAAGAGAAACCAATTAGGAATTAAGGACAAAAAAACCCCACAGAGCCAGAAGAAAAAAAAGAGATCCTGAGAAAAGCTTAATGGAAAAAAAAAAAAAAAAAAAGGCAAAACCTGCAATTCTGTGGCTAATAAATCAATTTTAGAACCAGACAGCCAATCTCCAGTTTTACTGTGTGTCTTTCAGACAAACCTGGAACACTGAGAAATTCTTCCTTCCCGGTGTCACAGTAACAGCATTAGAGACACTCAGCACTGCAGATTCCACACGAATGTTTCTGCAAAGCTGGACTTCAAAATTCTCTGGACTTAAAAACTCCCCCTGTGGTTAAGACTCCTCCCCCAGTAAGAATTTCAGCTAAATGAGAGAGATGCCTTGACTAACCATTACCTGACGGAACAGTTCCTGCTGTAAAGTGCTGGAATTCTTGGACAGATGATGGCTGGAGTGGATCTCTGATATATTTTGATGTGATGAAGCATCCTTCTTTCAGGAGTTGTGAACCCTTCCTTGGGACTGCCAACCCAATGGCCTAAAATAATAAAAGAAACCATGTTACACCATCAGAGTGCTGTGCTGGAGCTTTCCTTCCAAAGGGCTTCACACGCTGGTGGTGTTGGGATGGAGCTGTTAAACCCCTCAGGACAAAAGGAGTTCTGCAAGACCTCGTTACATGTTCAATATAAATAGGTATATTGTAGCCTTGCATGCAGTCTCTTTTACTTGAGCAAGTATGTTTTCTGTTAGACACATAAAACACAGAGTGGGTTTTAATGGCTGATCAGATCCCGTTAAGGCAAATTGCATGTTTAAATACAAAGGATGAAAGGATCTCTATTATTCTACAAATTTCTAGCAGCACTGCACCTTAAAAGGAGTTTTATAGCAAATTTGTAGCTTTGCAACCAGCTCATGAACCGGGGGGCATAAAAAGGACATGTGTTCCAAGAGCAAATGCATTCCATATTTCAGAAATAATAAGTTCTTGCCTGAACCCAGATCTCATCAGTGCAGAGAAAGGATTTTGCATTCTTTGGGGGGAAGGACTTTTCTGTCTTCAGCAGAACGATATTTCATTAGGGGTGCTAACCTGGTCTCTGCTATAGCAAATCAAGCCATGCCTGAAGAGCCCCTGTTCTACACCAGAAAGCCCCAATGCTTTCTTTGACTCAATTGCAATCCACAAAAACATTCAAGAGTAAAGATCTACACAAGTGGAAACACTGACCCAGAGGATCAGGCCCGTCAGAGGTGAAAAGACTAAAATCCTTTAGCAACAACAAGTTTTGTGCAAGTGAATCTTCACATACCCAGGAAGAAAACTTCCATGTAGTCTTAGAAGGTAAGTGAAGTTTTTAGCTTTTTAAGTGCAGAATGAATGAAAATCCCCCCCTTCTCTACTTCTACAGGAATGTTTCATTATTTATAGTCATGGTTTTCTTCCATTTTAACAGCTTTCTTTCACACACTGGAAGTTCCTGGTCCCCAAAGAGGAGATTCACAGTGCTAATAAGGAGAAAGAAAATTAAAGAGAGAATGAAAATAAATCAGAAATATGGGGAAAAGCAGATTTAAAGGCGAAAAAAAATCACTTTCTTCCACAAGAAAAGTCACACTGGTTTGAAGTTGGTGAGAGCTGTCAATTCTTGACCAATACCTGAGCCACAAACAATGGGCCACAGAACATCCTCTGCAGGGCAGTAAGTGTAGTAGAGCACTAAAATGAGTTGTCTGCAACAAACCTCAAAGTCTTCAAGTGACTCCTCTTTGTTCTCATTTATGTAAACCTTTGCATACACTCAGCCCTGAAGTATCTGAGCTCTTTCAGTGGTGCACTGAGGCCTCCTGCATCTCTTCCCCTGCAGAAAATGAAATGTAAGAGGGTGGACCTTTAAAGTCGAGCAGAGGGTGGGGAGCTCTGTGATGGTCTGCGCTCCCCAGAGAGCTTTGTGTATGAATCATGCCCTCAAAAATGTCTCTTGCATAGTTTATCTATTTAGGAAAACCCTGTTGTGCTAGAAAACTAAAGCTATTGAGGTTTTTTGTTTGTTTGTTTGGTTGTTTTTTGTTTGTTTGTTTGTTTTTGTGACAGGGCACTGGCCTGGCTTTGCTAAGTGCAAAAGGAAGTGGTATGAAAGTTTATTTTTCTTCATCCACAGGCAGCAGCCCATAAAGCTTTACATTCACATGTTGATGATACATTCTGAATGCCACAGAAAAATCGAATTGTGGAAGAAAAATCTTCTGAAACACATCATGATCCCACATAACTTGGGTAAAATAAAGCCAAAAATTTCACCATGAGCTTTAGATGAAATAAAGATGAATACTCCACGATTAGCCAAAAATTACGGAAAACCTTCTAGTTTTGTTCTCTCCCACTTTTCTACTGCATCCAAGTTTCAGCTAGTGTAAAAACAAGGAAATTTCTACTTGCAAGATAGAGAGATTTCCTGGGCTCAAAACCAGAGTATGTCTCTGACACAAATTCATGCCTCCAAAAATCCATCACAAGTGACAACCTTCATCATTCCTTTATTTTCTATTTACAGGATGTGTAGATAAAGTCTGGGTGGATTTTCTTACTCACACCATATCTCAGTGCTTCAGTTGTGGAAAGCTCCAGGTTTTCAGTGGTGCAAAACGTTATTGTGAGAGGAGAGCTGCCTCACATTTGGAAGTCAGGAGGCCTGTTGCTTTTTCTATCCCTTCCTGCCATCTGCAAGATCTCATATGGAGTAAAAACGGGAAATTACTCGAGCAAATCTTCAGCTTTCCCTCAGTTTTCTTTAAATAACCGTCCTCAGCCTTCTGCCTCCTGATTTACATAATAAGGAGACTGTGTTGTGTTATTACATCAGTTGCATTTCTTCAGGGAAAAGGGCTCCAGATGTATTTGACTAAGTCATTAGTGCAAACATCCCATATTTGTAACATCATTCCCTAGATCAACTCTAAAGACACACTGTTGATTTTGGCTCCGGGCTGGGGAGTGGACAGACACTGCCACTTGATCTAAGCAGCTGCCTCCTCATTACTCCCTCCAAGTTCATTGTCACGGGGAGAGGTACAAACCCCTAATGGATCCGCAACATGAGCATCCATAAAACCTGGCAGATGATTCATCTGATAAAAATCACCATTGTAAAGCTATTCAAGGAGGAGTAAAAAAAAAAAAAAAAAAGATTTAGCCTTTCTCAGAGCAATTACTTCCTTTTGTCAGGATGTTTTTCTTCAGTCATATGGGAATGAAATTCTAAACAAATACAGAGTGCAGGTCCTGACACCTCAGCTCTGGTGGGACGGTGCTGCCAGTGGCTCTCTTAGAAGCTCTGGAGATACTTATAGAGTAAGGTACTGCTCAAGGTGAGGAAGGTCACAAAAGCCCTTCCTGCCTGAGTCAAAAGCATCAGTGAAGTGTAAAAATGAACAATATATGATCCAGCATAGTTTCAGAAGTTAAAAAAAAATTATTAATTTTCCCTACATCATTTGCTATTTGATTCAACTCCTGCAGAAACTTGACTACACCAAATTATTATTCACTACCACATCCAGCAGGAGGAAGCTTTTCTAATTGCAAGTGAAGCATCGTTCTTGCTTTTACTTTTGCACCCTCATATTGACAATTAGAAATGGAGTCAGTTAAAAAATATGCAGCTTTAAATCGTTATCAAATTGTTCCAAATGGCACAATAATGCCAATAATAGTGATAAAAATGTGCAAATGAGTTCTTTGAAACACTGTTGCAAGGCAGAAGAATACACAGGGCTAAGTAGATGTTCCCTTTCTAAAAGGAAATGACCTAAAAAACTTATTTCTGAATTCTAAGTCTGAAGAATAGGTAAGTAATTCTTGTAGATGCTGACACATTTGTATTACATTTGTGCCACGGCCTTTATTTGCTCTCTGGATGCAATGAAATGACTGAGATTTTTCAGTGAATGGTTGGAGTTATAAATTGATATGGACTGTCATGTCCCCATCAATAAACACTGTATTTCTCATTTAGAAACTCAGTAAAAACACCTGGTGTGACAAAAAGATGTGCAAGGATTACAATGTACATGTAAGATAAAGGGCAATCAATATGTATATTATTTTAATATTTGACACATTTGACTCTCCTACAGGATTAGACCCCAATGAAAGGTAGAAAATTGCACTTTCTGCTGTCTCCTGGCTTTGTCATAACTGTTCAGATCCCTGTTGCTGTGCAGGAGATGTGGTATTTGCACTTAATTGCATCATTTGAAAGCCTTAGAAGAGGGTATTCTAATGATTAAATCAATGTAAACCAGGTTTCAGAGCCAAAATAATCAAAAGTCTGACCAAGGCAAATGTTCTCAATAAAGCGAGCTTGCCAAACACAAGTGCTAATTAACACCTGATTCTAATTTGGTGATTGTGAAAGTGTGGCAATGGAGCCCTATGATTTTGTAAGTGGAAATAACATTGCCTCTCTCCACTGGTAGGTCGCATGAATTGCCCTCGTGGCCAAAATTCCTCCTTTTGATCCGTTCTGGGCGCAATCCATCAACGTGGAGGCAGCTCTGCTCAGGCTGTACAATACTCCTCTGTCTGGGGATATTTACCATTCCTTGGTGTTTTCCCAACTGTAATGGTTCTGAATGAAACTTTATCCCCCTTGATGCTGGTTTTAATTGAAAAATTTTCAAAATCAGTAAGTTTAAAGTATCGCACTGGCTACAAATGGCAAACCCAAGTGGTCATGTCCTTCCAATATTTCCTGTTATGATTTTTTTTTCAGGTTTTTGAGGGGGGGGGTGGGATAAAGCTCTTTCAGCCAGGTTTTGCACAAGGGCCTGAGAGCCCAAGACCTCCTACATCCCATATCAAGTCTTTCATTCAGCAAGGCACTCATAAGAAAAGCAGATGTACTGGAGTGTGACTGACTAATTCTTGAAGTCCTTGGGCATTTGATCAGTCACCTGAACAACTAGGGGGGTTTTGCCTTGTGTTCTTTACCCTCTTCCTAGCGAAGACACACAACAGACCCAACCAAAAACTGGTACTAGATGTTATCTTTGTTGACACCCCAAAATCCAACCAAATGGACTGGAAGGACTAATTCTCTCTCCTGAAGTAAGTAATGAATCTTCGCAGTACACAAAGTAGATCTCTTCTGTGGACAGCTGGTACACTTCAGACCTTGGGACCACTCATCTGGTGCCATCTTCCAAAATATCCTTTTTTAAGTGCACATTCAATGATACCCTTACATTTCTTTGCACAAAGGAAAGACTCAGTGGCACCTTTCCACCCTGAAACAAAAGTGGCACCACACAAAATAAAGTCACTGCTGCCCTAGACCTGAAGGTTGGAACACTTCTCACTTCTGCCTAAATCTCACAATCTGCCTAAAATAACGTGCAGTTGAACTTCATGTGCAACACACATAAGTAATTACCAAGGCACACAATATAGGAAGCATCTTCAAAAACAAAGCTACATAAATTTAACTTCCAGCTGACTGTCGATGAATTCAGTTATAAAATCAACACCTCCTGTATTTGATCTACACAACAGCTACATTATACCATCTACTGATCTTTTTAATGGCTTACTCAGTCTCTCATTAAAAAAAAAAATAGAAATATGAAAACCAAATTTGTAAGAGCAGGGTCTACAGAAATATTTGCAAAGACTCATAAGCATTTTACTACCTCTGCAGTGCAAATGTATTTGACTGTGTGTTTAAAGCAACTGCAGTTTGTTCTTAATAAGGGTGAATTTGCACTATAAATGGCATCCCCTCTTTAGAAACAATACTTCCTTTATCTGCTGGTGTTCAAAAGCCCTACCAGGGAAACCTAACTTATCTGTTTCATCTTAAAACTGGAGCTGCCTGTCAAGCTTTGACAATCCTCAGATTCTTTTGGAAATAGGAAGCAACCCATTGTGTTCAAATTTGCTCTTAGTGACAGCTGATCCCACAGGAGCACCTAGTTAGAAAATAATTGATAGCACTTGAAACAGAAAGGACTGCAAATCAGGTATGACAAGTTTGCATTCAATGGCAGCCCTAAAACTAATTGTCCAGTTAAGAAATCAGCTTCAAAAGAGGAAAAAAACAAAACCCAAACCCAAAAACTTAAGGGGAAGGAAATGAGAGGTTTGTTTATTGCACATACACTTTCATTCTGACAATATTTTCCTTTTAAAAGGCAGGTCTGGAATAAGCAGTACATTAAAGGGATGGGCCCAAAGCAAAACCTCTGAGCTGAGTACTCCGAACTTTTATGACTCGAGCCCATCTGTAGTTTGTTAGAAACAAGTCATAAGGCATAAATGAAAAAATCTGGATGCGGAAGGATAGAGAGGCTCGATCCTGCTACCATTGAAGTTAACAGAAAATCTCTTGCTGACTACAGAGGACTTTGGATCAGGCATTAAAATTCCAAAGTGATACTGGCAAGGCTTCAATCGGGCGAGTGTGCGCGAGCGCTCGCCCATATTTATACACACAGACACACAGCCCAATATCGGGGATTTTTAACCCTGACTCTTATATCAGACTGCAACACCGGATGTCAAAAACGAAGATAACATGGGAGGAAGTTTATTTTGATGAGGAAATCCCTAAATGCTGTTGAAAATATGCTTGGAATGGTTAATTAGTATGTAGGGGCTTTGGAGGAAACGATATCTTGCAGCTTGACCATCATCTTTTTGCCAGGTTTCCCTTCGATTTATCTCTTATCTGCAGGAAACTGTCTCACAGCTTCTGAATCTGCTGTTGGCTAAAAAGAGAAAAAGGACAATGACTCATTGTCGGGCAACAGGACAAGTTCTATTTGGATTCTGAATTTCCACATTAATGCTATTTAATGTCGTATCTACTGTACTTCAGCCCATGCAGGGGACATCCAGGGTGGGCTCTGGAACCAACCAAAAGTGAAAGTTCCTTCACCAAAACAACAAACAGCGACTGAAAAGAAGATAGAATACCCAAGGGATGAAAACACTGCATAAGAAAAAAAAAAGTATCTGCTGGATTTTCTATGACTAAGGCATCGAAAAAGGCCTTATTAATAACTGAAAATACCGCAGATGGGTAAGTAAGTGGTGACAGGATGCAGCAGCTGATGCCCACCAAAGTTATTGCTGCTCAGAGAATATTGAGCAGCATCCTATTGATGCAGGATTCCTTCCTCTGCAGCGTTTATGGAGGGCTGGTTCAGCTGCATGTGGTGAGAGGGGTTGGTGTATCCAGCAACCACAAACAGGGGCAGGGAAGCACAGAGGAATAACATTGGAGCACCCCCGGCCCCTGAGCTGGAAGTTAAGCACGTCTGGAAATGCCAAGAGCGCAGGGAAGTGCTGGGGGAGGGATGAGATGCATCAGACGATCCCTCTGCCGACACTAACGAGTACATCAATGAAAGGATTAAGAAAGGACCAAGACATGTTTCTCCCATTCCCTCCCCTGCAATGATTGCTCCAGTGCTCAGAGGTGTGGCTTCGTTTGGGTAGGGACTGAAAAGTCAGCGGCTTCTCCAGATATTACATAAAAGGAAAGAATGACATAAAAACACGATCTAACCCTGTAAATATTTTTTCCAGTTTCACGGACCAAATCCCGAGCATGGTCATGTGTCTTGCATTTTTTATTCCCCCAGCTCCCTTTCCCCAGTGCTGAGCTGACATCTGAAGTAAGAGTACACAATCAGTATGTTAATAATCAAGGAGTCTGCTCGCTGCATTATACAGACATCAGAGGAATTTCTTCCACTGTCTGATGAATATTATAAACAGGCCCGTTTGTACTAACAGAGCCTTATGTAGCAAATCCAAAAGTGACAAACCAAACAGTTTTAAGTGGTTACATTCCAGCCCCAAATGTCCTGAGTATCAAACATCGCTGGAGACCTGCATCCTGGCTGCATGTGAGGAAAACAAAGAGGCCCACAGTCAGTTGGACTAGATGCTTAGCACTGAAGCAGATGACTATGACAAGGTTTTTTAACTGCCAAAGTGACACTGCAAATGCAATCTGGTCTTGCAGCTGGAGGGCCAGAATTGTTGTATCAGTTACCAGAGAGGGAAGGCATTTGTTCTGGAGAGCGACACTTCAGGAAGGGTTTACATCTGAGTCATCATCTCTGCTGGCATGTGTGTCCACCAGAGAGCTGAGCTGCAGAGCTTCTGCAAAACACTGCAGGCAAGTTTTAAGACCTGCAGGCCTCTGTGGACCTCATTTGCTGCCCTGTCAAAGGAAAGGTCCCCTTTCCGTGGGCTGAGGACCGATCCCTAGATGGCAATCCTTGGACTTGGAAGTGGTATTAATTATTCCAAGCATGTGGCCAAGCTGCTTGAATTATCACCTGAGACTTGACATTTCAGGCAAGGTAGGCACAGCTCCTTCCCCACCCTGCATAACACACACAAAGCAATGAGGGGTGGATGGAACAGCAGGAAAGGAAAGGTGAGAATCACCTGAACGCTCCTGAGACTCGTGGGTTTTTCTTGTGTGTGGTGAGATGGTTTCTGTGGGATGCTCCTGCACCAGCTGGCTGTGAGACTGCCAGTTTCCCCCCTCTTTTTTTTTTTTTTCTGATGTCTTTTCTCTCTCCACCTTCTTTGTCCCTTGGGAGACTGGGAATCCTCCTGGAGCACATCCATGCAGGATGAAGTGAGAGGAGGACACCTTCCCTGATGCAAATCATCATCAGCAGACACGTGTGGAGGGTGAGGCTGCAATCCTGAGGCACAATGGGCTCTCAAGGCTGGTGCATTTCAGAAGAGAGAGGGCTGCATGTCTGCAGGTCTCTTCTTTCACCTTAGATAACTGGCTAGAAATAAAGGTTCAGACTATTTTGAGCCAACCGGTCTTCTCTGGGACTACCATTGTACCTTGGGAGTAGGGGAGTAGGGGAGACTGGATCAGAAATGCTGGGAGAAGGAGTTTTATTCCCCAGAGCTGGAGGATGATTATTTGCTATTTCTTTCAACCAAGCCACTTGGGTTTCCAAAGTTGGCCTGGAAACTGTGAAGGAACAGCCTTTCTCATGAGATTTCCTGTTGGTGCTGCATCCAGTAGCACCGGAAATATCACAAGAATAGCTTTTTTTGTGGTATTTTATTACTTCTGCTTCTGCTCCTGGCCGGAATTGGGAAGTACAGGAGTGCATGGAAATGAAATATAGTGGTCAGGGGAGAGTCTGCCAAACATTTGGAAACGACAACAGCAAGGAAGGTCATTCACTTAAGTCTCAGGAACTGCTTCTGATCTGCTCTTATTTTATTCAGGCACGTTTATGGGATGCTGCTTTCAGAAGTCATTCAGCCAAGGCTGGTATCAGTACCCACTCAAACACTGACTGTCTGTGGTTTAGCTGAGAGTCCTGCTGCCAAGTTCCTATAGAGAAGTGGCTTCTGTTTCCTAAAATGTTTAACTGACATAATCCCTCATCAGAATAGGTCCAAACAAAGAAGAAAAAAAAAAAAAAAGAAAAAAAGACCCATCCTGCTACATGTCATAGTTGCACTGCCTTTATTTAATACTGTGGCAGCACAATTAGACAATATAAAATCTGTGCATATGCTCTCCTTGGGCAACAGAGCATCTATTTATCTGTATTTATTTCCTGCTCAAAGTTGTTTGACAAGTGCTTTGTGCAGACAAAATCTGTCTAGCAATTGTTTGTAAATACACGCTGCAAATATTTTTCAGCTCTCTCAGGCAGTGGTTCTTGGTGGCAGTGATGACTAAGCAGTGCAAGCAGCTGCTAGCAATTCTCCCCAGCCATGATTGCCCTGAAGGCACTGGAAGGCAGCTCAGCAGCTTGATCCAGATGGAAAGGGGATGGCTCAGGCAGGACTGGACACCTAGGAGCAGTCGGGAGGAAGGGGAGAGCCGACAACGGCTCAGGCCAGCAAAAGCTGTTGGGCAATTCACACCCTTGGCACTGCAATCAAACTACCTAAACCACACGGGACTGTTTCCATTTCCTGTTTGGTTGATGTAATCTTTAGAAGTTACTCCTGTTTCTTCCTGAAGTGAATTCTCCTTCCCTGCAAAACTAATTTTGTTTCATTATTAAATAAGTGTTGGCTGCTAATCAACACTTTGCCTTCCTGAACAAGCTCCTTTTGCAAACAAACCAAATTAAAAGGAGAATGAACACAGAGAGAAATTCTATTTAAAGCCTAGAAAAAGATTCCCTGACTTCATTTCCCTTATTATCTGACTGTCATCCTAAGAGCACTTTGCTCAGTTTAGAGTAGAAAAGTAAAGTTTTGCTACAGAAATACCAATGTCATAAGGAATAATCATGGGTACTTTCAATTCCTTTTTTTTTACAAGTGACACAGGACACTTGTCTCACTTGTGACTAATTGCTTTGAAGTTGGTGATATTATTCTATGAAAATAAAGATAAGACAGATTTGGCCCAAGAAGGCTGTTTTTCTTCTGGTGTTTTGAAGAGCTGGAGGCACATACTGATAGAAGAAAAACAACCCCTGTAATAATTGGCTTCGTAGTCTCTGTAATAAAACAGGCCCAAATTCTGTGTCGACCACCTGTACAAGCACAACAGAAAAAAACTTCTTTTCTAGTTACAAAACCTGTTTCGTTCCTCACTCCCTCACAACTGCCCCGAGATTCTGAAGCATGGTGCACAGTTCAAAGCAATTACTGTTGTAAAATACCTTGGTTATCATCAAGGCCTTTGTCGTTGCCCTCCTCAGATGATGTGGCTCCGCTCCCAGATCTCCGCTCCCTGCGCTTCCCTGGGGTCTCCTAGCACAGATTCCTCTCCCTGCTTTGTGCCAAGGAAGAAGAGGATCTGAAGGCAACTTTTCCTTCCTGCCTCCCCAGCCCCTGTGGTGCTGCACAGGCAGCCAGGTTTGCCCCACCTGCAAGTAGATCCTGGCACAGCATCCCACAGTTTTGCTGTTGACCCCAGCCAGGGAGACACATCCTGTCTAATCAACTCCTACTACAGGGAAAGGGGGAAAATAAGAGGCAAATTCAGGTAGATGCTAGTGTCAAAAAAAAAAAAAAAAAACCAAACCAGAAAGCAGCTTTTATCACTCCCTCATGGAGAGGTCAAATCCCTTTTGTTTCACATCTTGTACTGCTTTGAGTTGACGCTCTTGGGTGATATTTGGGTCATGTCTGGTGCATTTATTGCAGTTATACTTTCCCCTGTACTAAAAGCTGGGACACTAACCTATAAATCTGTGGTAAAAGAGAATAGCACTGTATGCCCTGGTGTTGCAGAGTTACATGACATATGCACGCTTTGAAAAATCAGGGATAACTAAGAAGTGAACTGAAAGCCATTCTTAAACATCAGCAAATGGAATGTGAGGAAGGACTATTGTATTATCATAGACTGACACAAGCAAGACTTCCCTATTTCAAGGAACTTTAGAACTAAGTATTGATGTAAAATGTTTTAAAGATGCTCATCTAAACCTTCAAGAACATGCAGCAGAAACCTCCATCTAGAGGATAATAATTACTCCCCACCATCACCCCAGAACTGCAAAGCGACTTGGTGGCCTTTGTGCCTCTTTCTCAGTCAAGTAAAACTGTAAGAGTCCGAAAGGAGAATTTTGAAGTCATTGGGAATTTTGACTGAGGGGGGCTGGGTTGGCTAAATCAGAGAAAGAGGTTAAGTCATAATGTGTGAGTCTGGATTCACTTCCATATTTCTTTGGCATTTGGGACTGTTTGGGTCTGAGGTTTTGTGCTGAAATGTCAGCCACCTATTATTATGCTTTTAGTATCTATGTTTTAATTCTTTTCTAACACTTCAGTGGAACAGAGATTTTTGATTAACTCAGCGCTCTCTAGTTGACTTTTCAAAGTAGCAACTGTAAATTAGATGATGAAGAACTGGAAACAGTGTGAGGGTCAGCCCATGAGGAAAGTCGTGCAGTCAATTAGAGCTGATTGAGGGCCTGGCCACCACAGCCAAAGCACGGGACCGAATTTGGATTTGATTCCAGATAGCATCATAACATTCTTTCTGTATCACCTGTTTTTTATGTAAATGAAGGACCACAAATAACACCCTTATTTCCCAGGACTATTTCAAAGATAAATTAATGAGTGCTTATAAATTATTTGGATTTTAGAGTGGATGGGCATTGGGGGAGGAAAAGAAAGACGAACTCAGATGGGCCAAGAAAAACAGCAAATTCTCTTCATTCTAATTTCAACAAACAACGTAAGCATGTGCTTAGCTTTGAGAATGTGCTTAAATCTGCCCCAGTAAATGAGAGCAGAAGCCCACAGAGTTAATTGTGTGCTTTGGTGATTTTTTGAACTGGGAAAGTTAACAGGTAGAACTGAAAAATGCAGAGTATACATGTAGACTTAGCTGAGCTTGGCAAACAACCTGAACCCTCAGTGCTCCTTCATCAGTGTCCAAGCCTGGCATTGCCTTGTCTTTCCTGCCCTGAATCACTGCAAACACTGGATATGCCCAGATGAGGATCACAGGCAGAAACACTGAGGTACTTGAAAGCAGAATTTGTCTCACTGTGTTTGAAAGGCGAGTTTCGAAAGTTCTCAAGGGTAGATGAAGAGTGGTGGAACAAACCACACCATTAGGGAGCCTGAATCACAACCCTGGATGCAGGCCTTGGGAGCAGTGGGGGTTTGGACTCTCTCTGAACTTTGCAACTCCCACTGAAACGAAATTGAACTGGAATATGTCCATTATCAGTAGTTATTTGATCAGCACAGCAAATGGGCACAGGCTCAGCACTGTCCCAGCTCTGCCCTGCAAGAGCTCTCCCAGTTATTTAAGGAGCATTCTTTTAATATACTTGAAAGAAAGCAACTCCCGGCTTGCAACATTATCAGTCCTGTGCATCTCAGGATCTAACACGTTTTGGAGTTGGTTATCAGCTGTAGTAAAATCAACATTTTATAAGCTTCTATTCTTGTGCCATATTTGTAGAAGTTGCAATGCTATCACTGAACAAATGCCTCTTTCATTGCCTTTCTGGAAACATAAAGTTCCTTTAAAGCCCAGAAAATTAAATTGTTCGTCTGGGAGACGGCGTGTAGACAAAATCTCCTTCAAAAGTCAGAAGGCCCCTGAGTCAGAGGAAAGTTCAATTAATTTCTCAGAGAACTGAAAACAGATGATTTCAATCAGCAGCACGGGATGACTTAATGGCCGGTGTGCGCTGGGAGAGGCGGGAGCTCAACTTCCCGCCCCACAAACAAAAAACTCCCGCAGGATTTACGCTGCTCTGTAGCCCCTGGGCCTGCTGTGCTGAGCTGAGACGAGCTAAGCCAAGCCGAGCTGAGCTAAGCTGAGCTAAACTAAGCCGAGCTGAGCCGAGCTGAGCTAAAACGAGCTGAGCTGAGCCGAGCTGAGCTAAACTAAGCCGAGCGGAGCTAAATGAGCCGAGCTAAGACGAGCCAAGCTGAGAGCCGCTCCGGGCCGGCCGCGATGTGCGCGGGATGATGAATGGCCGGGATGCAGCTCCTCCTCATTGGCCGCGCCGCCGGCGGGACCGGCCAATCAGCGGCGCGGCCGCTCCCGGGGCGGTGCCGCCCTGCGGTCCCCGCTGTCCCGACCTGTCCCGTCCTGGTCCTGTCCCGTCCTCTCCGGGTCCTGGTCCTGTCGCTGTCCCGTCCTATCCTTGCCCCGTCCCGCCTCTGTCCCGTCCCGTCTCGCCTGCCCTTCCCTGCAGCCCGTCTCTCGCCGCTTCCCTGCTCCCGGCGGTGCCAGCGCGGCTCTGCCATGCGGGGTGCGGGAGCAGCTGCCCTGATGCCGGGGTCGGGATGCCCGGGGTCGGGCAGCCGCTTGGCCGCACACGCCGGGGGGAAGCCCGGTTGTCGGGAAATAAAGCCCATGGCCCCGCCGGCAAACCCTTGTCTTATGCATCCCATGACCAGGAATGTCCCCCGCGGCAGCTCCGGCCGCGCTCGCTGCTGACCGAGGAGCTGCGGCCACAGCTCCGTCCCTCCCTCCTGTTGCTGAAATACACGTTGCGCGATCGAAAACACTGGGTCGAACCCTCCCGGTTCACCTGTCAGACATCCTTCGGGTAAGAAATGAGCCAAAACCTTGCCCACGGTATTCAGAGACCTTACCGGTGCTTTGCTATTAAGGGGGATGTCGTTTCTGTTGTTCTAGACAAATTCTGGCTCAGCTGATCTAGTTTTCCTGCATTTGCTGGGTATCCTTCTGATTTTCCATGTGCCATCTTATGTTGTTACTTCCCTCAAACACACGATTAAATGAAAATGAACTACTAATTACTGTAATTTGATATAAGTGAAATACACCATTGTTTCAAAATCAATTCACAAAGCTTTCCCCAAGTTCTATGGAAATTCCAAGATTTTGAACTCTACCTGAACAAAATCAATATTTAGCAGGTTTCTGCAACCTATCCAAGTCGGTTTACAGAAGAAATTTATTATTTCTCTGCTTTACTTGTTACTTGAACAAACATAACACTTCCTGCAAGTTTAGCTCACAGAAAAGAGTTGAGCATAAAACCTTAGAACACTGCCTAGTACCGGGCTGATGGAGTATGTACTCACATACACATCTGCCTCCTCCCTGTGGACACATATTTTTCAAACAAATATTACATAACCAGGTTTTTACCAGGTCCAGCTTTCCAATGTTGATCACAATTCCCTGAAAAGCAAACCTTTTTTCCACCCTAGGAAAAAAAAAAGGGTGGTTCAGATTAAGCAACTCTTGATGCAGTTACACTGAGCTAAACAGGCAAACAGTGGCAGGCAGAACAATTTACAGCTGTTTATAACAAACTCTTTGAAACAGTTTGCTGTTTTCAGAACTTCAGGTATAATTAGCAAGAGAACCATTTGCCATTTCAGTTTATTCCTCTTTGGCAAGAGGGGCTGATGCACTGCTTTGTCTTTTGAAGGTATGTGACTCAGGAAAGACTTTTATGCTGTAAATTTAGGTGTCAAAATACTAGGTGCTCTGTCTTCTGGATAATAATAGGGGGTTTATTATTTTATTACTCCTCAAAGTACTTTCTGTACTTTTTCCTTTTTTAACAAGAAAAAAAAAAAGAGTATTGTTTTTACATTCTACACAAGAGTTGTTTCTTTCCAGGGTGTCTTTGTGGGCTATTTTAATCTGACAGCAACGGAGAAACTTTCTCTGCACTGAGTATAATACACTGTATGACAAGCACTATTGGCTTTGCTGGTCCCTGATGGATATCCAGTACTCACTGGACCTTGCCAATACCACCCTGATAACCAAATACACTTAAACAAGGGGTAGCTCACACAAAATCCACTGAGGTCAGTGAAGCACCACTGGTTCTCAATGAAAGCATCCAGCTGAAATGCTGAAAATGGGGTATGAAAACACTTCAGCTCTCAGGTAAAGTGGAACACCTTTTCCATAGCGAGGACCAAAGTTGTATAAGAAGCAACCTACAGTTCTTATATTTTATAGTCAGATAACCAGTGAAAACCAAACCTGCACAGAGTGCCCTGAGAGGGGCAAGCTGCCTGGGGCAATGTCTTTTGGTCTGGTAGAGGTAGCCACAGCCAGCAGCATTTGCCCTGCAGGATCAAAACCCAGCTGGTTTCTCACACCAGCTCTCTCTTTCTGCCAGCTCCACCTGCCATCCAGTGTCTCCACCAAAATTCAGTTTGATACGCAGGAGCCTTGAACCAGCTTAGAAATGGGTGGCATCAATTCCAGCCCTTCCGACTCCACTGTCCCAGCATCTGGACTGGTGGTCTAATCACCAAGTCTCTGAAAACACAGAGTCTCTCTTAGATGGCAAGTTTTGTCCTTGCCTATTTAACTTCAATTCAGCACTAACTGAGCGCTGACAGAAGACAGATAAAATGGTTGTTATAAACTGCCAGAAAAAAACTCCATCCAGCTCCTACTGAGGGGAACAGAAAATCGACTGATGACTTCAGAGGATAATCAGCAAGTGGTAAGGATGGAAGCTGGCCAAGTGTGCTGCACATACCTCGTTCTAACACAAAATAAAATGTATGTCCACAATGGACAGGCTACTCCCTATCTATCCAGCATCCTTCTCCACAGATTAATATCTTGAAATCAACGCCTGGCCAGTGAATGGCTGGACTGTTGCTCAGATCCCCTTTGGTCACTGAAATGGGCTGGTGCTCCATAGCCTCAGAAGGCACTGGGATTTCCAGGATTCCTCAAAGGGAGCGAAAGATCTTCTGCTCCCTCTGCTGTGATTGTCTCCCCTGTATTCCTTCAGGAAAGTCTGGTAACTCCGGCATCTTCTGGCTCCTGGGGCACCCTGTCCCCTTCTGGTCAGCATATGCTTATATAGAATCTGATGTAAAATTAATTTCTCTGGCTTCTCTCTACCTGAAAAGACCTAACCTGGTACAAATTCTTACAAAGGAGTAAACACAGAAAAATATTCTGAAATAATTTCTCAAGAAATAAAGAAAAATACAACAAAAGCAGACAGAAAGTAGTTTTAGAAGTATATAAAAGAGGGTGCAGTCGCCCTTTCCCTGGTTCCAGGGGAAGCAGGATGATACCTGCTCTTCAAAAGTTTTGTTTGCTGCTGGCATATGTGAGCCTGTTCATGAATAAGTAAGCCCCCTGTTGCACATGGCTGTGTTGTAAAAGCAAGAATAGATTTAGTCATAATCTTTCCAAAGTTCAAGCTCTAATGGTAGAAGTTAAACTCTGCAAGTGTCTGAATCCAAGCAGATAATCCCACTATTCAAGCCTCAGCTATTGCTATAAAATTATATTTGTACTATTTATGGAATGTGCAGATACAGGGGAAATGTATTTATAGCTGTTTTGACTAGTTCTACTGTGTGCTTGGAGAAGAAACCGTGGAATTTGGGGTTTGGCATTTTGGACACTGGGCAAATGAGAGGGCCCCTAATTCTCTGGCCTGCCATTCGCTGCTGTGTGGTTGTCAGGTCAGCCAGGCATCTCTGGTTGGAAGAAGAATATGATTCTCAGCAACAGCCTCGTCCTCTTCAGCTAATTATCTGTGCTAATTATCTGTAAAGTGCGTGCCCAGCTTCTCTCCCTTGACTTCAGGAAACACTGACAGAAGTCACATGTATGGAAAGCTACCTGTCATCTTTGAATTGGAATCAGATTCAGTACTTTGTATTGAATGTATTGTTTCTGTTTAAGTCTAATCTTTCCCCTACACTTGGAATGAAGCTAACTTGTGTCATGAAGAAATAAGACAGCTAAATCCCTTCACTATGCCAATAAATTAGACTTCTGCTTTTCTGTCACCTTGGAAATCAGCTTCTCCAAGCATTTGGGTATTAAGCAACAATGTCATCCATAGATTCTTCAGTTTCTTGGTATTATATTCAGTAAGATATAAAATATTGAGTATTTGTTAAAGCTCAAAGAACACTGCACAGCCGGTTGTTTTGGTGACGGTGGTTTACAAGTGTGGAGTCCTGGGTCCTCCAGTGGGCATGAGGAAGCTGTTTGCTACTTTAACCACTCTTTCCCTGGGAGAAGGACACAGATCCTGCAGGGAGCAGGGGTTTTGGGACCTGTACAACGCACCCAGGCTGTGGCTTTATAGTAAATCTGGGGTTAGAGGGGCTACTACCAGATCAAAGATGCCACAGCTGTGTGACACAAAATGCAGATCATTCACATGGTCTCAGTTGTCCTGCAGTCTGTTGAGAGGTTCATTTTTCACTGGCAGGATTGTCACTGGAGCAGGTACTGTCTGCCTGCACCCTTCAACTCAGTCCTCAATTGAGTGCTACCTGTCCCTTCAAAACTGGCATAAATGGTGGCATAAACTTCATTTCATGGGCTCTGGCAAAGGCAACAGGAATGTGATTCAGTGCTCAGGTCTGATACAAATCCAGTGGATACAGCTGGGTGATTGGACAGCTCACACATTCACTGTACATGATAATATGATGGTGTCTTATGGCTAACTAACAGATCATATAATTAGTTAGTACAGCCCTGTACCTGCTGTTACACATCCTGAACTGATTTATGACACTATTCATCTCTTCAGAACATTGAGAGCAGGTTGTGTCCCCCTGCCCAGCACGCATGGACCTGCAAGCCCCTGTCCTACTGACACTACTGCTCATCGGATTCCTCTGTGAGCTGATTCAGCTCTCTCAGGCAACTCAGGGGGGGAAAAAAAAAAAGGAATAAAAAAGTTGTTTAGGTATCTGCTGGCACAGGGAGCTGAACCAGCTTGCTAAGGGGTCACATGAGCTCCAGCACCGGCCTAAAAATTCAGTGTCCTGCTCAGGAAAGGGGGAGTATGGATTTGCCTCTTTCACTGGCAGCAAACTGTTCACTCACTTCAACCACCCACGTGACTCAATCCAACCATTTTTGTCCACTGACACACAAAAAAGGGCCGTTTTTAATACAAAAATATGGTTACACTCATTTTCAGAACGTATCCTTCCCAACATTGGCAACATTATTGCAGTATTATGGCTTTCTTGGAGGGAATGCAGGATATTTTCTGCAGTAATTCAGAATGCTTCCTTTCTGAGCAGGAAGACAAAAAAAAAATCATAAACCAGTATTGTAGTGAGTAATTAACCACACTTATTTTACCATCATTATTTATTTGTGTGTACTGGTAGCACTTGAGAGAATCCAATCAAGAATCAGGCCCTCATTGTGCAACACACTAAACAAACACATAATAAACAACCAGCCCATGCCATCACTGACTTTATATACTTGAGGTTTTATAAAACCTTCAAACTGGAATATTTTGGATGAATCTAGACATTCCAAAATGAAGCTTCTAAAGTAATAAGCAAAAGAGGTTGTATTGGAAAATGCCATGATTACATTTAAATAAATTGGTCTAGTTAGATTAAAAGAAGAGCTTTTAAAGAAGTAATTCTTCCTTCGTTCTGTGCAGAGGTTCTGTCACAGACCACCAGTGCTCAAAGCAAAGAGCCCGTGAGAAACAGCTGGATTGAGTGAAAAATCAAGAAACAGTCTGATAGGCAGTCAAGCCCATTTAATTACGCTTGCTAATTATATTTCCCATGATAATTATATACAGTATTTAAATGCAGCATGCTATTTCCTGTTCGGCGTGATTAAAAACACCCCCGTGATTGGTGAAGAGATCTCGGCGGTGCACACGACGTTTCAGATGCTGCCGATAAAGCCCCCGCTCCCTTCGCAGGCGGCAAAAGAGCCCGAGCCGAGCGGAGCAGCCGCGGGATCTGAGAGGGAGCCGCGGGCAAAGCAACCTCCAGGGCCAAGGAGCTGCTCCTCGCCCGAGAAAAAGGCTCCCAGATAAATCCCCCCCGAGTATCTGCTGTTATCTGCGCTGGTGGGTCAGAATATTTAAATCCGGGTCCCTCGAGTTCAGCACCTCGCTCCTTATTAGCACATCTGAAGGAGACTTGTAGAACACCCAAGACTCCCGAGGGAACAGAAGCCAGAAATCCCTCCTCTCCTTTGCCCTTTTGTTACTGTGCTGGGGATTATTATTTGCAGTTCTGACAGTGCCCAGGCCCTCACAGGTATTGTGCTCCACACCTACATCAGAGAAGAAGGAAGCAGGAGGGAAAAAGGAAAAGCAGGCAGCATGGAAATATGATTTGGGGTAAATTGTGCTGCTTCGGGAATAGATTGTGTCCTGCAACAGCAACATGCACAGACTCAAGGCCTCTGCAAGCTGCTCTCATGGAACCATGGAATGGTTTGTGTTGGAAGGGATCTTAAAGCTCACCTAGATCCAACACCCTGCCACGAGCAGGGACACTTTCCTCTATCAAAGGTTGCTTCAAATCCCACCCAACCTGGCCTTGAAGACTCCCAGGGATGGGGCAGCCACAGCTTCTCTGGGCAACCCATTGCTCTGCCTCCAAATCTTATTTCTTAGGTGTATCCAGGAGTTTGCAGGATTAACACACCTGGTCTCAGGGCAACCTGCATGAGGGAATAGGGAGGGAATGCCTCATTTCATCATGTGGATGTTTCTGATAAGAGAGATTTGGACTTCCCAAGTCCAAACCCTCTCCCAGGACAGGCAGGGCAGCAAAAAATCATTTGAATCAACTTTTTGTGTTTGAGCTGCTGAATTCACACACCCTGGATTTCTTACCAGACATGAGATATTTGTCCTTGTTAAGCAAAGCATGGCATTTAGTTTATAAGCATGTCCTTCTGGACAATCCCAAAAGGGAGGTATTGCTCCTTGAAATGTTGCAAAGGAAAATGCTTCCAGGAGTTGGCCTTTGAACTGAGTTTCTGCTTCATTTAACTGCTGGATTTGACAGCAGTAGAGCTCCTATTTTCTTTATGGAATGAAATGCTTTCACTTCTGATCAACACAGGCTAAATGTATTTGCAAGACTGCAGGATACTCCATGGAAGAGTTGTTAATATTATGTTAGATCTAAATAAGCTGAATACTGTATGGATTTCTGGGGACAACTACAGATCATGTTCCAATCAGGCAGAATACAATGGGAATATAGAACAACAGTTTTTACTGTGGATGCAGCTACAACCTCAACATTCAGGACAGAAATATCAACCCCTCAAACCTTGAGAATGTTGGAATCAGCAACTAAAATCAGAAAGGACAACCTCAGGTCAGACTCTGAGCCATCCTATTGGACTGAGCTTTTTTAACAGGGATAATCAGATAGATGTAGCAATTCAACTACCCAATACTCCTCTCATTACAGGTAGAGAAGGAATATGAACACTTATTAATGTCTTCATTTTGTCAATAAAAGAAAACACAGTGAGATAAGAAAGTACAAACAGACGGAAACTTCTGCTTGTCAAAGGAATGCAGTAATTCATCCATCTACTGCTAAAGGTTCCAGGCAAGATATTTAGCAAACATTGACTGAAAGTGAATGGGGAGTAATTTTTAACAATTTCTCTATTTTCATCATTCTTGCAGTTTTAAGTACTCTTGATAAGACAGCACAATAAGAGACAGCTGATCTGTTACGCCAGGGTAATTCCTGTATGAAGGCAGTGTTTATTAATCCTGAATAATTCCAGATTTACACCATTCTGTTTGAGACGAGTATCTGGCCCTGAAACATTATACAAGGCAAGTATTTACATCTGGGAGCACATAAGTACCAGAAACACCAGAACCTTTGATTTTTTAAAAACCCCTATCATTCAAACTGATTAAGACATGTGTCTCAATTTACTGGTTTGAGGTTTTCCAGTTGCATTCCCTAACCCTCTCTCTCTTCTATGTTACTCCTTCCTGCCTCCCTCACTCCTTCCGAGAGAGAAAATATGCCTTTTAGGCCTTTCAAAACAGTTTAAAGTCAGACCTAAAGCTCCATTCCCATCTCAATCCCATGAACCAAGCTGCTTGCACTGTTTCAGCAGTTAATTAACAATGAATGCCTGCCTTTGGAGACTGGGTGAAGCAGGGTGGGGATAAAAGATGAAGAAGGCTGAGGACAGACATAACAAGAATGGGGAGGGAGCAAAGTGGGTGGCTTATCAAATTCCACAAATACCAGACGTGGAGAGGTGTTGATTTGTTGCTGGGAAAACCCTGTTTGTTTATGGAGTTTAATCACCTGTTTTATGTTTGTTGTTTGAAACATATGGGAGACAATGGGGTTGTTTGCCCACAGTGTACTGGAATACAGTACAGTAAGAGCTGCACACACAGGAATTTTAAGTCACTGGTATGTGTAAATTAGAAGAGCTCAGATCATTAACAGCCTGCTCAGGCTGTGTGAAGGAGGCACCCAAGAATGTGCCCAAGGTTGACAGTCAAAAAAAAAAAAAATTCCTCGTTTGTGATCCATAAAATAAATATAATTCTTTGAGGTGAGGTGAGGAAATCTGAAAACAATGCATCCCACACTGCCCTAATATCTGTCAGCAAGGCACTGCCTGTCACATAGTTTGGGCTTCTTTTCCTTGCACTGTGTCTCTGGGGTTTTTTCTCTCTCTCTCTTTTTTTTTTTGTTTTTTTTTGGTGGTTTAAAAAGGCAGCCAGAGTGAGTGGGCAAGAACAGAGCTCTGCATCACTAGAAAAGAAACATCAGTTCACTTCCTGTTTCTGAACAGCTCCACTGCTTATGCTGCTTGCAGCAGAAGGCATTTTTGCACCCTTTGTGCCCTCCCCAGAGAGCACCATTCACGTGCCCCACGTATGAGCTGTGCCACTGGCCTGCAAAAGGACTCTCCTACTTTAATATTTTACCACTTTGGTCCAATCCCCCTGTTTGTCCTTTTGCTTCACTTCACCGCTGTCTGATTTTAACCTGCTGACGTTTTCTCTTCCAGCACTGGAATTCACACCTTCTGCTTTCTGTACTCTTTTTTTTTCCTTCTTAGAATTCTCTGTCCTCTTTGCTTAAGGACCTATAACCAAAACCAGAGATTCTGTGAAAATGCACCTCCCAGACAGAAGTTACAGCCCACTTCTGTGTTTTACCTCGCAAACAACCGGGCTGTAAATGCAATCTCAACAGGTTTGAGCAGTGCCCTGTGCTTTCCCTTGCAATTCCATTCCTTTTCCTCATCAAAATGCCATCCATCACAAACGGCCACGAACTCAGCAGCGTCTTCGGCCCCCTCTCAAAACTGATGATACCTTGTCATGGAATCAGAGAAATCAGGGCTTTCCTGGCAAAAGCCCAGCACCCATTCCAGTCAAACCTCACCCTCCATCTCTGAGCTCTGTTAAAATTTCAGCTTCTTCCCCTAATTGTTCAGGGATGCCAGCATCCCTCTCCAATAAGGCAAGCACACAGAGAAGCACTTTTGTCTTTATGTTTTCACCACAAATATCTGTAAGGTCCCTCGCTTGTCTTTCTTCAACCCTTTCTCGGATAAAATGATTCCAAATAACCCCGTGAAAAAGAAAGAAACTGTGATTTTACCTAACACTGATCACTTGAAACAGCTTTTTTCTTTGTATATAAACATTTCTGAGCTACAGCTTAGCCTGGAACCTCTTGGGGACGGGGACCATCTATATATGCAGCTGCTAACACAGATAATTCCTGTTCCATGTGCAAGTGGAAACGTGTCAATACAAAAAAAAAAAAACAACCAGCAACAAATACCTATAAAATACAAGATGTTCTAAGAATCTCAGCTTTCATTCCCTGTTAGAAGGAAACTATTTACCCTCAGTGTTGCCATAAAAAAACCATTGCCATGATGGTCCATATTCACTGAGAGGCTCTAAAATAAGAGAAAACTCAACATCTATTCTTTCTTTTATTTTTTTTTTCTTTTAAATATTGATTCTGTAAGTCAACCCCCTTATTCTAGGCAGTCTGATTCATGAGTTTTGCATGTTTGGGGTTGGCTGTACTGGATCAGTTCAAATGAAAATAGAACACATCCCCTCTATGGGACAAGGTCTTACAAAGTTCACGCCATTCATAGCTTATTTCCAATTCCTAGGGCAAGCAAGTGTTTATTATTTTGTTAAAAGAGGAGGAAAACATCATCAGCATCACTTAAACGCTGTGGCTCCTATTGTTGACATGTTTTGGTAACAGCAAAAGTGTTTGCAGTGTCGGAGTGATTAATGGTGGAGGCTACAGGCTGACACTGAGCTGTGTGTGTGTCCATGTGGGCAGGGTCAGAAGCATCACACATTATTAAGTGAGGATTTTGTGAACCTAGATTTTAAATTCAAGCCATAGGTTTAGGCATAATAAACTGTCAGGTTTCAAACTTTGCAATTTTTGATTTTTTTTTTTTTTTTTACTTTATTTATTTTATTTTTTATGGAGAGCATTAAAAGCCTTGAACACCTATGCTTGCAGAGATCAAACAGATTTTGGGATAAAACCAGTGTGAGGGGTTTCTGACCGAGCCACATGGCAGAAGTAGGGTTCTTCCACAGACAAAAGGTTCCACAAGAAATGGAAATTGTGCTCTTGCACAGCCTCTGAACAAGGCAGCAGAGCAAAACTACTCCTCTCCTTGGAGATGGCTGTTTATCTTCATTCTGGCTGCATGTGGGTGATGAAGTTGGTGTTTAGATTTCATATATCATCTTCTCAATTTAAAACCAGTGAGATGCTCAGAGTCTTGGACTTCTCAGCTCTGGTTTATAAATGGCTCCTGGTAAATGGTCAAAGGCATATAAATGATGTAGGAATCCAGATTCTATTTTCCAAAGGAATTTAGACATATATTAGGAATGTATGAACTTAGCACACTTAGGTAGTAAATCTAATTGATTTCAGGAAGATTCCTAGGTGGCTCTGATGTTTTGAGAAAGCAGCCCTTTGTCTGATGGGCTGAACCTTTTCTTGTTTCCCTCATCACTACAATTTAATGAATCTTGACTATCTGCCATCATCTTAAACGTGCTAGAATCCAACCAGCAAAAATAGAACAGTGACAATCACAGCTGACTTCTAACTTGCTTTTTCCTCCCACTGAAATGATATTTCTGTATTTTTTTCCCCATGAGCACACAAGGAGCTAAGTTCACTTAGAGAATTTGTTTGTCTGGGGGGCAGGAATGGTTCAAGTTGAGCTGGGACCACGTAACATTTGGTTTTATATGTCACGTCTTCTCAGACACCAACACCTAAAACTCTGCAAGAGAAGACCCTGCTCTAGGCTCTTCAGCTCTGCTGTTTTCGTGGAGTCCCTCTGTGAAGCTCGGCCAGTTTGTTGTAACAATGTCTCGAACTTATTTATACAACTTCTTGGCAATTCACACCAATCTTTTTTTTTTTTTCCCTTGCTGAAACTAAGACCGGCAACAGCGGGTTCTGGCTGTGAAGTGGCTTCCCTGAATCAAAGTTTCTCTTTATATACACCAACATAAAGTTATTGAAGTCAGTGGTAAGTGACACAAGAGCCTGACTGTCCTCCGAGGGGACAAGCAACGTCCTCCTGAGATCAGTCAACTTCTGCTTCGGTGTGTTCTCCATCAGACCGGGCTGGGTTTGCCATAAGCACCCAGAGAGAAGAATTCCACCGGGATTCCAAGGCCTGTGGTTTCAAACATTTGGAAAAGGTGGTCCCTTTCTGAAACACTTGTTTCTGTGCAGCTCCCCGAGGCAGCAGCCGTTCGTGCCCCCACAAGGAGACCAAGACTCGGCTGCAACTTTGGCTTTGGGGATAAATCTCTCTCCCCTTCTCTGGAGGAACTGAGCTGCTGCCAGCAATTAAGGCACTGAAAAGCAATTCCCTGTCCTCTAGAGAGCATAACCTCTTGCCACCAGTAATTAAGTCTCCCTTGTGGCTGTGGTTTTGCCAGCATAACCCTCCAGTGGTGCGTTCCTGCTGCCCGTCCCTTGCTCCAGGGTTGCAACACATCACTCCCCCTGCTACACCAGTACAGCTATGGATGCATCTGTGCAACGAGCTGGGGCAGGGAGTAAGTCCAGCTCAAAAATAGCCTGGCAGAGAAACACTTCGTTTTTCATGTGTCTTCCTCCAGATTGGATCAAATTCCTGATCCGTTTCACAGCGGAGCCACAAACCAATACTCCAGGAGGACCGAGGGGCCCGTGCGCTGCAGGAGGGAAGATGAGAAGGCCAGTAGGAAAAGGCTGGAAAGGGAATACCAGAAGCCAGAATTGGTGTTGAAGACTTAATCCTGTGAAACCACAGCCTCACCCTTCCAGCCAGGAAAAAGTCAGCAGCTGCTGACCAGCACTGTTTTTTTCTAACACTTCAGAGCCCCCTTTGAACTCCTTTGTGGCCCTGGGGGGATTGTAGCCCACAGTCAGGGAAACTCTGCCCTAGGCTGGCCATTCACTCTTAGTGCACTGGGACCAATTTTCCAAGGAATAGGAATTTCCCTGACTGCTGGCACACAAAATCTATCTGCTGGGGGAACGTGCCTCTTTCCGCTCAGCGTGGTGAGAAATCCTGAGAATTCTGACAGGGGAAAAATGTGAGAGGTCAAATATAGCTCTGGCTAGAAAGTCGTCTTCCCCCAGAATGTGTCTTGACAAGAAGAGCTCAGGAAAAATATTTTCTTTGAAAAATTTATAGCAAAAATTGGGTTCTGAACACATTGTAATGGCTAAATATTGCACTCTTAACAATAAATCATTTCTTAAGAAAACTTTGAATTTTAAAAGTGTTGGCCAACCATATTTAAAACACCACTGAAAAAGAAAGGTCTTGTTTTGAGTTTGTTTGCCAGTAATGTACAAAAACTTCCTGAGATTCATAAGGAAATGGAATGATCTGTGACTCATAAGGAAAACACGAATTACTTCTTTTTATTTTAGAGTATAAATGCAAAGATCTGCATATGAAGAAGGAGCTAAACAAATGTTTGGGTTGTTAGTAGCAGATATTTCATCCACTTTGAAACCTGAACACCACTTCTCTGAAGCAAAACAGACTTCTGCAGGATAGGGTCTCAGATTATCGATTGGAATATTCATACACATCCTAGTTGCTGGGGCAAAGAGGAAGGGAAAAATGAATGCCAGATTCTTGGAAAGACTTGCATATTTTACAGAAGAAATTAAAGCCATGCTGCTTAAAGAACATTGTTTAATAACATTCTTTCTTTCTGCCACCCTATGCTCTTTTTGTTCTTTTGTTATTCAGTGCTCCATTCAGGACAGATATTTAAGTATGTGCATAACACTAAGCAAATGTTTCAGTGCTATCAACTTTAAAGTTCTAAAGTTAAGATCATATTTTAGTGGTTTCCTGAAAAGGATTTACTTTTTTTTTCTTTCTTTCTTTGAGCCATGACCTTTAGCTTGAAGCTTTTTGAGACGTTATGTTTTGATAGAGCTAATTTTGATTTAGACTTGTACTCTATAAAACGTGTGGTAGGTTCACCTTAGTCAAATGTTGTCTCCCCCAGGTTGTGCCATTCCTCAGTAAAAGTAAATAATAATAATAATTTAAAAAAACCAGTCAATTTTTCTAAATTAATTTCACATATTTTCTAAAGTAACATCATTAGCTATTTGGTCTTATAGTTTTTCTGTCTTTCTAGGCATCCTCTTTCTTGAAATGAGGGTTTTATTTAATTTCTTCTCACTAACAGGCAAGAATATATTTAAACCCAAACTGGATGGGACTGGATCCCAATTTGAAGTGAGCAGAATTCATCTGGACCGTACTCAGTGATAAAATCACAAGGCTTCTATTCCAAAAGAGTAACTCAGGTTTGGTCAATTGTTCCATACTTCATTTTAGGGAATGCCCAAAACGTTATAGTTTATAAAGTAAACCTCTGGTATCTCCCCAAGGACTCCAGTAAGCACTCTGGAGTCTCCCAGTGGTCCATGAACCACAGCTTGGAAAGCAGAGCCAGGAGACAGCAGAGTGGTGTGGTTTATCTGACTCCGTGATCTACCCCAACTGAGGGGGAAAATGTGCCACTAGTTAGATCAGATTAATGCAGCTCTTATAGTCAATTTACTGAGCAAATTTCCCTTTACCTCTGCTTTATTTTCCCTTTTGTCATCTCCTTTTTTGCCTTTCCTTTTCCTTTCAAGCCCTCTTTCTCTGAGAAGAGATGAGATTTCCAGCAAGGAGAAGAGGGAACCCGTTAAATACCTCATTATCTCCGAGGTCTCTGTTGATTTAGACTTCTAGCAAGAGAAATGGAGTTCAGTTCATCTCTGACTGAACTGACACTGCAGATAACCCCAGCACATCCATCTCAAATTGTCAGCTCAAGACAAATTACCTTCTCTCCAGGATACTCTCTTTCACTGATTACCTACTACTCAAATTAAATGCCATCTGACTTCTGAGAGTCTTTTGTTTGTCAGATTCCACTGGATTATGCAAAAACGATGGGGGGAGAATCTGGCATGTTTGAAGTCTTGAGAACAGAGTGCACAGGCCCTGCTTCCTCATCCAGCTTTGGAGGAAGAGCTCAGGCTTTTCCCTAATCTGTTTGCCACCCCGCAGTATAGTAAACTCTACTGTCAATAAGAAAGATAAAACCTAAAAGCCTTCTGAATAATGCCTTAAAGCAATCAGATACTGTGAAATCCTAACGTTTGTCGACAAATATTTCACACAGCTAAGTTTTTAAAAGCCCAGGTTTCAGTCCATTTAAATATTTCACTCCATTCCTCTATTTTAATGTGTCAAAAGGAAAAAAGGTGTCAGAAAGTACTTCTAAGGTGGAATTAATAGTTGCAATCATGTTTACTTAAAATGTTCTCTCCAAGACTTTTGGACTTTTTCCTTCATTAAACAAATTGTCCAGCCCAATATTTTCCATGTATTCACCTCAAGCTGTTTTATGTGTGGGTTTTTTTTGTTGCTGTTGTTGAAACTTTCCCATTTACCAAAATGAGATAAGAGGATGGGAAAAATACATTTAGATGTCTTGCAGAGAAGCACTTCCAAGAAACCTGCACTCGAGAGAAAAGATTTAAATTATTATACAGATCAAGGGCTGCCTTTTGCTTTGCTACTGGGAGTTTGGTCTGCACTGGTGAACTTACAAACTCTTGGGAATCAATATAATGGGTGACTGTACATACAAAACTGCATTTCCAAGCCAAGCAGGTTGAAGACTAAAACCTCTCCAATGAGGAACACGCTGTTAGCAGGGATTTTGGAAGCAATTAAGTCTGCTGGTGAAGCAGCACCCCAAGAACAAGTCCAATCCTAACTATACTCATTTCCATCTTACAAGAGAAGACCACTGTATGAAACCACTATTGAAAGGTGTGATGGCTTTTATCATAAAGACCTGGAGACACACAGACCTCTGGAGAAATACTGTGCCTAAGTGACACAGAGAATCATAGAATATCCATAGGCTACCAACACTTAGGTTCCATGAAATATTATTTCCTGACAGCATTTTGTGGGTAGCCCACTGGTACGAATATCCAACCAGGCAATTCCAGTGAGAGTTTTACCAAACTGAGGAGTGAAATTTAAGTCCTGTGATACAAATTCCTTTTTTATGTAATTTCTGCATGAAGCAGGTCATCATAAGACAATCCCCAATTTAGCAGATACCATCTCCTTGCAGAAATAATTTAGAGTTCTTAGCACTGGGTGGGTGAAGGTGAAAATGAACTTTTTTCATTCTGAAATTATTACAGAAAACCAGAGACATACTAACCTGTGCTAATGAACTGCCTACAGAAGCATCACATTCATGCAGCTAACTCCCCTCATCTCCTTTCTTTTTTTTCCTGGTATGCTTAAATGTTTTCCTTAAACATAGCTTTGAAGATTCCCACTTTGTCAGAGAATGAAAGCTCCTGGTGGTAACATCTCTGGGGATGGGACAATGATTAATAGTCACACCTTGTCCATGCCAAACTGATAGAGCTTCAGACAACTGGGGAGAAGAAGAATGGCCCTGCAGAGGGCATGGGAGATTTTATTTCACATAAATACAGCAGCAGCACTGACAAGCACTCACTCCCATCACTCCTCTCCAACTCGAGTGTGCTTCTCTCACCCTCCCAACACAACTTGTATTCCTCCTCTGGTTTCACAAATTCCTTTCTGCTTAGTGGCACAGCTTGGACAGGATGGACAGGGAGCATCCTCACCCAACACAGCACACTGCTCATTGGCCAGGGAGCTCTCCTGGGAGGTGGGACAAGAGCCTCCAGTCCCCCGAGGCAGAGGAAGAAACTGAACCCTGACCTCCTCCGTACAGAGATCAGTGGTCATGGGCCCCCTGCATGTCCCATGTCATGGATTTCCCAGGGCTGCTGTGGCTCTGGTTGTCCAGCCTCCTGCTAAGCCAGCCCTCCC
The DNA here is from genome assembly GCF_022539395.1 of Myiozetetes cayanensis. NCBI lineage: Eukaryota > Metazoa > Chordata > Aves > Passeriformes > Tyrannidae > Myiozetetes > Myiozetetes cayanensis. The sequence goes on from NW_026087853.1 coordinate 56,032,487, forward strand.
AGTCCCTTTGCATACAGTCTCACACTCCCTGTTCCCTTCTGACATTCCTGGTCTCCCTTCTGATTTTCTGCATGCACTAATGAGCCTCCTTGGTGTCCTGCCTGTGTACTCCCACTGGCAGGAAAAGCAGGGAGTGAAGCAGTCATTCCCCTTAAAAGTGCTTGGTTTAAGTGCAGACCTCTTTGTCCTTCCACAGACCCAGTCACCTCCTTCCCATCCTGGTCATCTTTGTTACCGGAGATGACCTTTCCACAGCAAAGAGAGAATCACCTTCATGGAGCGTTAATATTATGTTAACGCCCTGATAATATTATTGATGACAGCACGAGCATTGAAGGATTCTCTGGCTACATACAAACATGGACACAGGCTGGGACACCCACTGGAACACAGCTATCCCTCCTGTTACACTGCCAGCACACTTTTGGCCTAGGCCAGCTAACGCTGTCCTGGACAAGCCTCCAGAGCAGTTGGAGGAATGGGATGAGACCGCCCTGGTTTCAATTGGGTAACACAGATTAAACCACCCTCTTTGGAGAGAACACTTGGCCTTATGGACATGTGGTCATACCCTGCCTCCTGAGCTGGGAAAATGGGTCCTTCCCCCCATTAATTTAGGGATGGAGACATTCTGTGCCTTGCTCTGATCCATCAGGACAGAAATCTGACAGAGGGCCCCCAGCACCTTGCAGGATTACAAGTGTGAGACTTCAGGGGATGCAGGCTCTGCCTTTCACAGCAAGGGCTCTGCATTCCAAGCATGACTTTTCCAGACTCAGAGGGTGAATTCAGGAAACACTTGCCCAGATGTGTTTGGTTGGGAGGCAGATTTTGTAGGTGCTCAGGGAAGATATGGACATGATAAAGGAAGTGGTTAAGAGGAAGTAGAAAAAGTAGAAAGGTAGAAAAATTTAAGCCAGATGCAGTTGGAAAGAATTTTCTAAGAATCCAGCTCTGTAATTGTGAAGAATTTGGAAAGAATAACCACCCAAAGACATTCCATCCCATGGACTTTTCAGAACTAGATAGTGGTCAAGCATTCTGCAGAGAGCAATCCCGCAGTGGCAAGAAAATGCCTAGGTGACATCAGAAGTCTTTTGCTCCTTTAATTGCAGTGTTTCTGTTACAATAAAAAAGACAACAACGTTGTGCATGATAAAAGGGGCATTTGCAACTAAAAAGAGTATTTCCACATTAAGAAAGCAGTTGGTTATCCAACCACAACAAATATTTAAAATTGCACTACTGTGAGAAAGAGCAAAGGAGATAAATAGTGACAAAAAAAAAAAAAAAAAAGAAAAAAGAAAAGAAAGGGAAAGAGAAGGTTTCAAAGGCAAAATTCTCCACTGTGTGTGAGCTCCCTACTATGAAAAGACAGGGATCTTGTCTTCATGTCTATTAACATTACCAGGCACTAATGAAGTGTTTTGCAGACTTGGTACTGAAATTCATGCCTTGTCATCAAAATGAGAGAAAATGCTTGAAATTTTTTTTATTGCCTTTTAAATCCAGTGGCTATTAATTCAGTGAATCTCTGATAGCCTCTATTTACCAGAACTGTTTATAAGATTGGGCCTGAGCTTTAAACACCAGCCAGATATTTCCATCTGTAGCAGGGGAGAAAAAGTTGGTGTTACTGTGCTGCTCTCAATTGAACACTGAAAGCCTTTTTTTTTCCACAGGTAAAAAACCAAACCAAACCAAACCAAACCAAACCAAACCAAACCAAACCAAAAACCAAACAACTCTATTTACATAGAATAAAAAATATGAATCCAAGTGCAAGCAAGATGTATGTGAAGCACTTGGGCAACAACTCCCAGCACTGCAGGAATGCAGATTAATACCACGTTCTAACTGTGCTGAGCCCATTGATCTCCATTCCCACCTCCAGTGAACATTACAGAGGAAGTTTCCATGCAGATTTTCCTCAAATGGCTTCAGGAGTTGTTCAGTTCCCTACTGTACACTGTGTTATTGTGGCTGCAAAATCAAATGCAGCTCAAGAGACAGGACTGTGCAAACCCAGGGAAACTTCTCTGTTTGCCCTAAATCCAACCATTGCATTTAGCATCTGATTTCAAGAGCCATGGAGATACTCTTTGGATTTTTCTGAAATGTCACAGAAAAGGTTTTTTTTTTTCTTTCTTTCTAAAAACTCTGCTTTTGCTCTGTTCATGTGTCTGGTCATTTCTTTGACATATGAAGACCAGGTCTATGAACTCAAGCAGCTTAAGCAGCTGTTTAAAGTTAAGCATAAGGCTATGAATATTTATGCTGAAGTCCTATTTCACAGCATAATGAAATCAAAGTCCTCCAAACTCAATAGCAGGCAACCCCTTGCACTGCAGTTCTGCCGAAAATATTAGCATTTTTGTGATTTGGGAGAAAACCAAATTATGAAAAAAGCACATTTTCTTTCAGCTTTCTTTGTCTGATGAAATGTTTTGCTGGCCGTGTCTCATCTATTAGATAAATTCCCAAGCTCAGGCTTTCTTTAGCTCCAAATATACAACTGCAGTATAGTGAGGGAATCCCACAGCTTTGCCAGAGTTTGTTCCTGCCCTGAGTGAAGATACAGCCAGTAAGGATGAACACTGCCTGGTCACACACTTTCACAATGTTCCTTGGTTCTTTTCAGTTTGCTTACCACTTTGTAGAAGAAACATCATCCACATCCCAACCTTTCCTTCCTCTACACTCACAAGCTTTACACATCTCCTGGTTTTCTTTTTTCTTTTCCTTTTTCTCTCTTTATGCTTCTCTAGTTGTGCAGAAATGATCTGGCAATATTTTTTTCACCTCTGCCTGAAGACTGCTCAGCAAAAGGCATTATTTTGGCTGTTTGTGCAATATCCCACTTTTCCCTGATTCGGTTTCCTACAAAGGGCCAACAAGGGGAATCCAGCACACAATTCTGAAGTGAAAATTGTCCACCCACTGTCTGCCAGCTGAAGTATGTACCAGATAAACCATGTTATCACATTCCAATAAGATACCACATTTCTAGATGACAGCAGTTAGTTAGAAATTATTAAATAATGCCTCATAATAGCAGGGAATGGGACAAATCCTAATTTCCTGTTTGAAATCAATGAATGCAATAAATTTAAATAATAAACACATGTGATTTTTTTGGTCATGGATGCCACACAAGTAGAGAATAGACTTTTCCCCTAGATATTTATCTGAAAGTGATTTTGCAAACAGAGATGTGTCTTTGCCTAAGATTATGCACAAGGGGTAAGAAAAGTAAATGAAGCAGCAGAAGCCTTTGATTCTGCACTCCTTGGTTTTCTGTTATTCTCACTGCAGTCCATTGGAAAGACCTGGTGATCTGACAAAGGTCAGAAAGGTGATCATTTTTCCAGCATTTGGATGAGAGTTTGTTTGTTTTTGTTTGTTACCATAACTGGTAGAGGAATGTCCTCTCTTGCAAATATTCTGGTTTCTGGCTTGTTTCTGCCCTTGAAAATTTAGCCCCAAACATTCTATTTCAGTGGGAAATGTGGGTTTTGCAGGCGGTTTGTAATCCTAAAATTTAGACATGAAAATTTAGAAATGAATCATGGTTCCGTCAGGCAACAAGAAAATGATGGCAAAGGTGTGACACCTGTTCAAAAATCTGGAATATCTGACTACTCCAGGGGAAATCCATGCTGCAAATAAGCTCAATAAGCACTTTCCCAATGGTCAGGAGATGGAATAAAGGGGCTGCTTGAAGCTGAAATTAAAATCAAAATAGAACAACGTGGTGGCTGTCACCTGACAGTGACAGCAGATCATCTCTGATGGCCTCACTTAATTTGAAACAAGTCACTTTCAAGGTAGAGAAAAAACCTCAAAGGAAATGTAAGAGAGAACAACTTCCTTTAGGTCAGATTGACATTGTTGTCCTCTGCTTGTGAGAAAACATTCCCAGCGAGGAATGGACTTTCTAGTGATGTGAGGGTTCATAGTCAAAATAAACAGAGAAGAAACTGTGGATAATGGACAAGCGTGAGTGCTCTGTCTCTTCTACAGAAAGTTTTTCATTTTTATCCAATCGTTTTGTACACAAAAAGATGTCTGAAAAAAAAACATTGGCATTACCTTTGCCAATGTACCCAGGATCTTTTATGAAATACAAGCACAAATTTAGAAGGCTGTATCATTAGCTGCATTCAGAGGTTAGCATTATCCTTAGCCCACCCTGAAAGGTTCGAGGAGGTTGTTCCCGAGACCACAGCATGATTTGTCACAGCAAGAGGCAAAAAAATAGGGTTAATATCATATTTTGAGGCGGCGCTTTGCTTTTATCGAGACTCACATATTGTAAAATGTAAAAGGTACACTCAGGGACTAAAAACGGCTTAAAAAGCAGGTGCTGGCCTCTGCTAACAGTGTAAGTGGAAATTAGGCTGGGGGAGTACATGTGGAAGGGACAAACACTCCATCCCTCAATACCATAGCCTGGCAGAAAAGAAGTCATTGACATTCCAAGAGGGCCGAGTTAATCAGTAACACACCTGATTAGCGTCTCACAACTCCACTCCGCAACAGAGATCCTTCCTCCCAGTCTTCACATCCCTTAGAGGATGTGGTGAGACACAGAGGTGCTGCCTCTTGGCCCCTCAGCATCCCTCCACGGCACAGGGGACAAGCGGCGCGAAACAGGAGGGCAGAAATGTAAGTTCTGCGACGGGAGGGATTTAATATGAAAATTGCCAGTTGTGGCGTCCAGACGGGCACATCTCATTATCAGAGATAAAGGGTCATTGAGATCACCTTTTTTTTTTTTTTTCTTTTTAATGCAAATTAAATGTTGCCTCAGACCTCCTCTGCAAATCCTGGGCATGTTCCCCTCTCCATTTGGCAAAAGTTCAAATAGTTGCTCGGGCGTGTGACCCGAGCGTAGGGCATTTCCAAACACTTCAGCCTCGGCAAGTCATTCAAGGCAGAAGACCTTCTTGAGAGGCAAGGAAAGGGCAATTTACACTTCCGCCTGGAAAAGGTTCTAATTGCTGTTTCTCTCCCTCCACCACCCCCCATCACCCCCCACCTCCCAGGCTCTCACCGAAAAAGTGTTAACGAAACGATTGAAATCCGTTGTGACTTCGGATTGCTCAGTAGGAACAACCCATAGATCTGAGAGGAATTTCCTCTTTCCTGAGGCCTGTGAGAAGAGGAATGAAAACTTCCCTCTCCCACATCCCGAGGGATGATGATTTCGTGCGCAGAGGGGGCTGCTTCAAAGTCCGAAATACACGAAGCTATTCTGATATCCCCTCACAATACCAAGTTTCCCCGAGAAGAGGTGAAAACATCTCTACAAACCCTGTGCTTGTGAAAGAGAAGAGAGCACCAGATATTTGCAATCGGTGCAAAGTGCTTGCAGATCCAGGGGATGACAGACTTTCAGTTTTAGCTATTTTTGGCCACCTCTGTAACCTTTTTGCCTTTCCCAGGTACTTCCCAGCACCTTGTAGCTATTAGGCCAGCAAAGTAGAAAAAAAAAAAAAAAAAAAAAAAGGAGTTTAAAGGACAACAATTTAATCCTTTCCAGCGCATGTATCTGTCTCATTAAAGCATTCTCCTGGAGCGGTGTAATGATACATCAAATGGAATCCATTCCAAGGTAAAATGAGTGCTGCTGATGGCTAACACACTGCTCCCCAGGCCTGGCTTAGACCCCAGTCCTAGTGCAGCCTAGCACTGAAGTAGATTAAATATCAACTCGGGTCACGTTCTCATGGCCCAGGCACAAGTGCCAACATTCTTCCAATTATTCAAGGCCAAAGAAAGAGCAACCTGCCTGACAGAGCTGTGACACAGCTTGATTAGATTTAGCTTAGAAGCCTGCCGAAAAGGATACTGTGGTATTTAACTCAGATGGAGAAAGGAATGGCCTCTCTGTTTAAATGAACCAGGGGGGAAGGAAGGAGAAATAAAATAAAAAAAAAAAAAAAAAAGGGTAAGGAAAAAACCCAACAACAACAGAAAAAGCAGAATATATTTCTGTAATGAGGCAGAGCATGTTTTAAATTTAAAATGGTTGTTTCTCCATAATACAGCCAGCATGTTCCACGTGTATAAACCGGTTTCATTATAAAAGGTGGCTCTGTACACCCTTTTATTAAAATAATAGCGTTTTGCAGCCTGCACAGAACCTTTTGGACCGGATAATTTTATCTTCCAGATAGATTAAGTCACCTTGGGTGAAAAGGGCAGAAACTGGCAAACAGGACAGAAACTGAGCAAACACTGACATTTCAAACTGAAAGTGTAAGAGGAGTTTGGCTAGGAGAACACACAGCTTCAAAGATCAAATTATCCAAGTGATTTGGCTGTGACTTTAAAGTCCAGGGGAAAAGGCTACTGCCTGTTCTGGGATTCAGCCCTGAGTTTCACATCTAATCTGACTGACAGGAATTCCAGGAGCGTGGTAAGGCAGCGGGACTGGGATGCTGATTTCGCAGGGAGCAGCAGCCAGAAGAATGCTGCTGCTCCATCTCCTGACATTCCTCAGAGGCCTGCTGTCCAAGCATCAGGCAGAGCTCAAAGGACTCTTTATTAGGGCAAATTGACACTTTTTTTCCCATTGAAAATTAATCCAATTTTAAAAAAGAGAAGGAGGAGGATGAACATAAAAATCACACAAACCATTTTTTTTCAAATGAAAATATACCTTTGTCTCCACTGAAACATTACATTTACCCATCACTCTCCCTCGTGTCTCCTGGGGAATTTTTCACCCTGGTTATTTATCTCATTCTGGAGATTTGTGCAGGTCATGATTATTTTTGGGTTGGAGAAGAAGCAGAGTGTGGACAATTCAATAAAAATATCAAGGCACTGCTCATAAACACACATATTCTTTGCCACACCTAATTTGCACCATCAACTATATTGGTATAGTAGACTTATCCTGCCCAGAAAGGGAATAGATAAAACATGTTCTGTGAGATTGCAATTTAATAGCAATTACACCAACATCAATATCATTACTCTGGTTAGAGGAAAAAAATGAAAAAAAATCATCTAAGTATTATTGGGATCCAAAATTATTACACCAAGGTATAAACTACATGAAGACCAATTGAAGAGGAACTATAATAATATATATGCAGACCTAAAACCCAGTGTCTATAAATTCTGACACCTACATTCCAGAATGCTCAACTAAATACTGGCATGAGAAAAGTATCCGTGTAAAAAGAAATTAATGAAATTTTCAAACACTTTTAAATCATATATGAATCTTCATAGCTAAATTAAGTTTTTTGTGTTGAACATTTTGTCAAGTGCTGGTTTAATTTGGGAAATTTAAATTTTTTTTTTTCAAGATAACGCTTCAGATTTTCATTTTGTATGAAAGTTTCATTTGGATCTTCACTCATATTATATTTAAAATGAAAGAGATAAGGCAACTAGAATCTTCCAAATGAGATGTCTCATACAGTCTAAAATGCATTTCCCCTCCCGTTTCTTACTTGTAGGTTGGTTTCACTCCCCCTCCATAATTCCTTCCTCTCCCTCTTTCCCCAATATTGGTTCTTACAGAAAATGTATTTACACAGCTGTACTCATAAAGCTCGTATATTTAGACTTTATTAGCATTATCCTGGCACAAAAATTCTATTAAAAGTAACTTTTTAGTTTTAGGTTGTTCTAAACAGGTACTTAACCATCAGCAAAGGGGCAGGAATCGTGCCAGGTCCCTGTGTAATAAATGTCCATGTACTCCCCTCCTCAGTTCCTGAATGGTTTGATCTACTCGGGCACAGAGTTTATCACCCTCTCCCAACCCTATCCCACATCAACTTATGGAAGGGGCTGGTTGATGATGAATTGTACTGTATCTTTCTATGCCTAAAGGCTCCTATGTGATTTTTGAAAATATTCTGGCTGTTTTTTTGGCTCATTTCTCTCTCTTTTTGACATCACACTCTTCCCCCTGCCCCAGCTTTTCCCTGGCTCAGCTGGCTATCTTAATTTGTTTCATTTTATGCTTTCGACATAAGATGATCCAGGAAGTTGAAAGTGGATGGTCTCAGACCTGGAATCAGAGGCACTGCTTTTAAAACCAGAGCCTGGAAGGAACCTGTTCCTTTCTCCTTTTTTTCAGTCTGGAAATAGGAAAAGAAAGTTCGTTCTCAGCATTCTGTATCAGTCTCTTCATTTTGAGAGGGTTACAGTGACCCACATAGTTTTTAATCTCCTCTTTGCCTTTTCAGGCTTTTAAGGAGAAGCTAATTTTGGCCTTCTGACTGCAGGATTTTTTTTTTTTTTTTTTTAACATGAGAGTCATGTGGAATGTGACACTAACTAAGAGTCCACTTGGGAGAAGTAAACACCTTGCACCTCAAGTGCAGCTCTTTGCACAGAAAGCAGATGGGCAGAGGTTTGCACAGAAAGCAGTCTGAAGCAGAGGTTTGTTCCCGTGGTGGAGGCTCCCTGTGCCTGTGAAGGGAGCAGCCTCACTCACACAATCCATTTGCTCAACTTCATTCAAGCAGAAGAGCCCCACAAGTCTTGACACTGTGCCCTTGGCACATATAAAATCCCCTCCCTGCCTTTGCCTTGTCCCAAGGCCACTGGACTAATTTTTAACTAATGAAATATTTTTACAATTAATTAATCACAGAAAGAGCATCCTATTCTTCCACCTCCTAGTACTGCTAGCACGTGGCACCCTGAAGGAAATTAATCCAAATAAAATTGTCATGTCAAGTTGTGAAGTCACAGTAATTATCAATTACCTTAAAAATATCAACTCTTCTCCACAGGTGGTGTTTCATCTATTCACGTAAAAAAACTAAATAGTGTAAAAATGAAAAGCAAGTCCTACAATTCCTACAAAACACGAATGACCAAATGGGATCATTCATCTGAAAACGGGTTGTGTAACCAAGGCCTTAGTTTTCCATGTGGTATCATAATACACATTTCAACTTGTCAAACAAACTGGGAAAAACCACAGAGAAAAAAACCTGGGCATCCTGGGTGCAGTATCAGGTCTACAATCCATCAGATACCGTGTGTAGTCCTGGAATATAAGCGCTGTTATTCATGTCCACTCCTGCTCCTGGCAATATCATTAGTCTAAACAGTTATTTAGGATAGGTTTATTTTAATTTACTGTTGCAGCACAGGGTGGCTGTAGCTGTAGGTAGTAATTCTGCCCTTAGATACAGAAGTAAGTTCCATAATGTTTTAATGGTGCAATGATCACACAGATCACAAAGCCCATTAGAGGTCATTATGTACACCAGAGTACTAATTAGATCAAACACAGATGTGCTTTTTTTTGAAGTGCCTGTGTAATTTAGAAGCCCGATGTCCCCTGATTTGCAGTTAAAATCTTGTTTCCAAATTACGTAGGCATTTGTAAAATTCATCTTTTTAATGGCACACGTGACAGGAGATGAGACACGGCAGAGATGGAGACACAAACTGCCCACTGGTGGAAGCTGCTGCTCACTTTGGTGTAGCCACACTGATCTACCCATAACTGTGTTTGCATAATATCCAGTTGAGAAATGACACTGAATGATCAAAGCCACCTCAACACCCTGGACACTGCAAGGAAGAGCTTTGCTTTCCATTATGAAAACCTGGATTCGCTCTTGGAAAGGATCTTGGATTTGAGCACAGAGGTAGAACGGTTTCAAAAGCACCCAGGTTTGACAGAAGTCTGGGTAAGTCTCATCTAGTGCCTAAACCCTCAGCTTCCCTCCTGGTCTTTGAAGCTCTACCCAATTGCATCTGGAAGGCAAGGTGCTCAAGAGGGAATTGGTTAGGATGGATTAAACCTACACTGATTGATGTACAGTGTAACTCAGGCTTCAGAGAACCTATTCACTTCTTCAGAGGGTCAAAAAAAGGGATCTGAAGTTCTGATTTGGGTGCAATTTTAGCAGAAATCTAAATTTCTGCTTTTAGACCCAAACATTCCCAACCAGCCGTGAATACAGGCTATTATTGGTCTGGACCCTTTCTTAGTTCTAATGATTTATTGAGGCACCCAGGGAAACAAGAATCAGCAAAGATTGTAAGAGTTTATGTTATACAGTTTGCTTCCCAGTCACAGCACTGCTCCAAAATCAAGGACATTTAGTTTTTAAATTGAAGCATGTGAGTGAGTGGTGCTGAAGTGGGTGAATTTAAGTTGCCATGATTCAAGTAAGATTTTTTTGCAAAAAAAGTTTTTCCTTTCTTCAGCCCTGCATCTTATCTAATTGTACACAGAATTCAAGTAATGCCACGAATTAGTCTTTGAAAGAGCAAATTATCTTTACAAGGACAGGAGGGCAATATATAAATAAATAAAGTCCAGAGCATAAGGATCTTACATTTCTGAGGAAAGTTCATAATCAGACCAATAAAGCCAATGAAACCACTGCTGCTCATAGAAAGTTTTCAAGGAAAAAGGAGTTTGCAGTCTGGCCTGAAACTATGCTAGGAACAGAATTACTGCTACATAATCATAACCCACCCTACCATACCCTTACTTAAGTTTTGGTGTTGCTTCACTTGTGAGGATCCTGATAACCTCAGTGCTCTGGAATAAAGAACCACTGAATGAACATAAGGGGATCCAAAGCTCATCTCGTGCTGACAGTTACGTGCAAAAGTGGATGTTTTCACAGAAATGTCCCCACTCACACACTCTACGTTCATTTTTCAACTGATTGCCTGCTGTGGTTGAGGGAAGCACATCCAGGAAAGTTTGCATGACGTGCTCAAGAGCTGAGGTCAGTGAGAGTTGGCACCCAAGGCAGGGCTCTCCTCCATCAGGACCTTGCCCCTATTTCTGGTTGTCAGTGCAGAGTTTCAGGTCATGGAGTGCCACAGGAGTAGTTCCCTGCTGCCCCACATGGAACTGTCCTACCTGGTTTCACAGAATTGTTAGGGTTGGAAGGGACCTCTAGAGACCATCTAGTCCAACCCCCCTGACACGACAGGGTCACCTAGAGCAGGTTACAGAGGAAGACACTGAAGTGGGTTTGAATATCTCCAGTGATGGAGGCTCCAGAACCTCCCTGGCATCCCCTTCCAGTGCTCTGCCACCCTCAGTGTAAGGGATTTCTTTCTCATCTCGAGGTGGAGCTTGTTGTGTTTTAGTTTATGGCCACTGCTTCTTGTCCTTTCACTGGGCACCACCAGAAAGGGTCTGGCACCACCCTCTTGACAGCCACTTCTGAGATACTTATCTGTACTGGTGATCATCCAAACATTTGGATGTTTCATCCAAAAGCAATGCTCTGCTTTGGAAACTGCAGGCCTCCCTGCCATCAGAAACACTGGGTGAAATCCCACAAACAGAAAAGCAGGGCTCCACCCCCCTGACATTTCAGGGGCCCTCAGATGTGTCAGTGCCTCACTGAAGACCCTGCAGACCATCATTGAAAAGGTCTGGGTGAAGCATATTCCTTGTCTCTTCTCATCCACGTTGTCTTTCCTGTTGGTCAAATCCTGTTACCCAGCATTGTCACCTGAAAGAAGCCCTTCTGTCCTTCCCTACCTGCTTCCCTTCCCTGATCCTACTCCTGAGCATTCCTTCATCCTGGCACAAGCCAGTGCATGACCTCAAGGCAAAATGGATTAGGAAAGTGATCCACCTGAAAACAAACCTGGCAGGGAAAAAAAAGTCAAAATTTGTCCATTTTCAGCCAAATTGGTTCTCCAGACTTTTTCCCTGTGTTGCCAGTGGACTAATCATGCTCTGCCAGCTTAAGAGATGAAGTGCTACAGAGTGGGAACAATGGGGCTGGCCCAGGGGACAGGAAAGGATGACTGTCACAGCTCGTGTCCTATTGAGCTACAGCCTCAGTGATCCAGCCTACAGTGTGACCCAAAAACACTTGTACTGGCCCAGTGGAGGAGACCTGAGGAGGCTTTGGAGTCAGGGCCAGGGGCTTCTTTAGATGGCTCCACAGTCAAGACTAAGCCTTGTGAAACAGCCTTCAAAATGGTCCCACCTGTCTCCAGAGAAACAACATACCCCTGGTGAGATGAAAATCAAAACACACCTTGTTTGGTTGTAGTACCTTCCTCCTTCTGCAGTTACTAACTGCAGCCCCAGGGCATGGTCCATGTTCCAAGGACTGAGATTCCCCAGTACATGATACAAATAATTCCCAATGATGATGATGATGACGATGGAAGAAGAGAGTATAAATCAGATAAGGAAACTCTGCCAACCTAAACTTTGTGGTTTTCAGATGCAACATTCTTTGGCATAAATTGTGTTTAGCCACACTTCTCTTCTTTAAAAACGACTGCTGCCTTCTCCAGAGTTCCCTTCATTTCTCCGTGGCTGGGGTAGTGCCACACTTCCCTTCCAATTTTTACAGTTCCACCTCCTTCCCTTTGCGATCTCTCACTGACCATTTCTTGTACCTGTCCTCCAACAGTTGGGTGTATTCACCACCTGGCTCTCTCACACTTATTTCAGAGCTGCTAAACAGTGGTGGAATTCCCTAGAAGGGAGCTGAGCTGGAGAAATGCCAAGAGTCACAGCAATAAAATAAGAAATAACAACAAAAACAACAGGGTATTATAGACGTTCAACACTATTCAAGAATCACATTCTTGGTGTGAGCTTTGCAGCCTCCCGCACGGTCTGAAGCAACCCTACAAAAACTGTGTGTAATGCAATAAAATGCTTATTCCTATTAGCTGATGTAACAGTGCAGGGATCTCTGCCAAGGACCGTGGACCTTACGCGTGGTCCTTTGATAAATATCTTTGTGTGTACTTGGTATCAACAAAAGCATTACCATCTGTTTACCTTGCACTAATACACCTCACATTTTTGCACAAATCCTGGCTGGTGTTGCACAAGCCCAAGCCAGGCACTGCATCCATCAGAATGGGTGACAAAGGTTTAAATCAACCAGGCCGTGTTTCAGCACGTTATTCATAAAACTAGGTCATGGGATAAATGTACTGTTGGAACACAGCTTTATACTAATTTTCCCAGTAAGATGCATCATAAATATTAACTGTCCTGAACACATACACACAGGCTCATGGCCTTGGCTCCAGGCCCTTCACATGGAAGCCGGGGAATGAGCGCTGACTTAAGGTGGTGAGAATGCGAGGAACTCCAAATTATCATCAATAATGGATTCTTTGCTGCCTCGAGCTGCTCCAGCCAAGCAGTAACACCAGCCAAGCTCAGCACCACGGTCCTGCAGCACCTCTCTGCTAGGAGCAGTGTGTAATTAGGCCATGTGAGCCTTTTTGCCTTAGTGTGCTGCCCCTTTAGCAACCAGGATCTCTTCAAGCAAGCTTTTAAGCTGACACAAACTCCTGCCTCTCGTTTTCAGTGAGGCTCTGCTGATCATGTGGGCTCAGGAAGGCACAGCCTCCCCTGCGCCCCACGAGGCTCCCTCACACACACCCCCCCCCACCTCCAATGTGCTATTATCTCCCACCACAGTTTTTCAGCTGGCCTGTGATATCTGAAGCAGGTACTCCTGCACTCAGTAGGGCTGCAACGCTGCGGGAACTTCCAGAAACAATAGTGTGGCAACATCTAATTATTTACAGCGGCGGCGCAAAGGAGGAGATTAAGATTATTTGTGATCATGGGTACGCATCCTTCTTTCCATTCTCATGGTATTTCCTGCCCGAGTGAAAGGAGGAAGAACCAGAAATCCACTGAGAATGTCTGTCTCTGAATTTTTTTCAGTCTCAAGAAGTATAGCCAATAATAACAGTATTCAGAGTGCTTTTCCCTGATAATTTTCAATGTGCCTCACAAAGAGGGATAAGAATAATGATCCTTATTTTATAGACTATAACACGACCAACAAAAGAGCCAAGAATGGAACCCAGATAGCTTGCCCTTTCCTCTGGGCTTTGCTATTGTTTAAGGATTAGGACCCACATTCAGGATAACACCTCAACCACATGCCTGACTTCAAGCATTTGCTTAAGTCGCATTGATTTAAGCACATGCTTAAAATTAGGCATATTCTTAAATATGTTCCCTAACTGGGGCTTAAATAACCATCCAGTCTTCTGGGTGCATATTCAAATAAGACCAGATTTTATTTAAACTCAGGAAGAGGAGGAAGGACAGACTGGGTGCAGCTGTTTTGCCCTTAAGTCATCCTGGTAAAGGTTCCCATATTGCAATTAAAAACTATATAACGTTCTTAGTTATTGCCAAGAAATTAAGCAAAGCTGATGGAATCTCAACTGAAGGAAGAAAAAAAATGATGATGCCAAATGTCACCCAAACTGACCGACCTTTCAAAATCACTGGCGTTTCCCAATGTTGCTTTCCCAGATTTCCCTGTGAGAGAGTTATGAAACCCCACAGCTGAAAGGAAAGCCACAGCAAAAGAAATCTCAGCACAGGGCCAACTCCCACCTGCTGGTGCCTCTGTGAAGCAGAGGAGCCTCCTGCTCGCTCCAGCAACAGCTTATTGCTGTTATCCCACATGACAGTGTTTAACCTGCTCTTAGGTAGAGTAACAAATTCTTTACGTTTACCCACACTTAATAAGTCGCCTCTTCTTTTGCCTCATTTTGCTCTAAACATATCTTAACTTTCTATTGATCTAGCAGCCAGATATTTCTACCTCTATCCTGATGAAGTGCTTACAGAGGACTTTTTGTTGAGGATGGGTGAAAGTCAAGCAATTAAAGGTCTGACTTTGGAATTATCAGACTGTTTCACAACGAAAATTTCTCTCCCTATTTACGGTCCTGGAATTTTTAGTCTGGGACACTCCAGTTAAGGAAAGCAATAACTCCAGTCAAGCCACTGCCCAAATGGAAGGAAAAGAATGTTTTGCAATCAACACCTTTCATATGGGCACCCAAACCTTTGTTGAGGGACATATCCCAAATTCCCATTAGGATTACAGACTGAAATTTGGGGGAAGGTAGTTTGTTATCTCACTCACTCCCTTACTGTCAGCCACCTTACTCTGTTTATGTTTCCACTCTCCCATGGAAAAAGAAAGGCATTGGGGGATTTCTCAGTTTAGTAGCTCAAATTTACTGCAGTCACAATTTAATGCACCCAAAATGAGACAAAGTCAAGGGCCAAACTAATGAAGCACGGTCCTGTGAGTAAGCTGACAATATTTGATGACACAGAGCAGACATTGCATGTATGTTTATACATGATATGATGCACAACTGTAAATATCTAGTCAGAGATAATAATAAACGAACCTAAGGAAACAGTCACACCTAAATTAGACAAAGACTCCGTTACGCTGGCACCATACAAGCAAAGAGACCCTCCATCCCCAGGAAGTTTCTCACTGTCCACTGCCAATTCCATCACATTTTCTGGCTTATGTGGAAGGTTTTCCTGGTCTTTCAGACAGCACTTTCTCTGGGCTCTTCATATGCTATATACTGTGCTCTCTAAAGTTCACCACTGAGGTTCAGACACCCTGGCAGTGTGTTACTGGAGAAGGAAAAAAAGTGCAACTCTGAGACCAAGCCAAGCTCATGCTGAAAAGTTCACTTGGCTCTTAACTGACCACAGAAGTAATCAAGGGTTAAACCATCTGTCTCATTTGGAAGACCTACAAATGGTGTAAAGAGAGAGACATTTAAATTATCAGCTGAAGAGTAAGTAGTAAGTTAGAGTGCTGCATTAAAGACAGATGAAGTATTTCAAACCTGATTCTTGGTGAAAGCGTCCCTTTGAGCTCATATGTATGACTTGAACAGCATGGCAGATTTTACAAATATGGCCTGTGTGAATGCAGAATCTCAAAACCATCTCTGTTTCAGTAATGTAATCAAAAAGGTGAAATATCATTATGAAATTATAATTTCATAACAATGCCTGTGACGTGTTGGCCACATGAAGCAGTTCCTTTTTGTTTTTTCCACTCTTCTTTGCCTATAGATGTGAAGTGAGATACAATGAAAGACCATACACAGGGCCCCTAAATGAGCACCAAGTCATTTCCTTTTGCTATTAGGTGAGACAAACTCTGGTTATCAAGACCTTTTCATAGAGACTTGGGATCAGCTGGTACCTATGGTTGTGCCCTTTTTTTAAACTCTGGAAGAGCTCAGCTGAAACCATGGGAAATATTTATGATTTGAAAGTTAGATGCGGGTTTTAAGACTTTTGCTGCCTTTGCAAAGAAAAATCAATAGTAAACTCAGAACAGGATAGTCCAACTGAGTAAGTGGGCAGGAATATATTAACCCATGGTGAGGAATGACAGAAAGTTTTTAACCTTATCCACAGCTTGAGAAATTCCAATACCTGTAATAGAGCTGTGCTGATTTCCACCAATTAAAGAACTGGCCCTTTATTTTCCTTTTGATATGTTTTCCCCTAACACATATACAATACTTTCCCAAAGGTAAAAAGCAGCTTCAAAGCATTTTTAGGGGAACATTAAAGAAAAGGAAGTTGTAACAACTGACTGCCATTATTTTATCTAGGACTTTTACTGCAATTAAAGAGAATATAAAATGCTGTTGCTGCCCTGGACACATACTTTGAGATTTTTAGCCTTGGAAAAACACAAGGCCCTGACTCCTTGTGTCAGAGCAAGGGCCTCGGCACATTGTCCCCGCATTACGCTTTTTTGATCCTGTTAAAAAATGTTACCCTGTGCAGCTCCAGGCATCAAAGGAACGCTTGTACACACTGGGATCTGTTTCAGCCCCGAGGCAACGAGACCAAAAGACCCTTCTCATAAATTCTAATTCAAAAGTTTTTAGTTATCAGGAGGAAGTTTCCAATTGCTCTCTCACATGTGGGAAAATATGTAAGCTACTGAGAGGACCTTTTGTCTGCGGCTTTAATGGGGGCAATTTGCAAAGGGGGGGGAGTGCAAAGGTTCTAATATGCAGTGTGCACAGACAGTAAGCAGGCACATACTTGGTATTTAATGAAGTTCCATGAATCATTAGCCATACAATAACCAGTGGGTTCTATAAATCACCTGCAAAGGGGGTTTTTTTAGGCCAGTGGGTTGAGCAGCACAGTGGCAGAGTGGAGCACCTCAAGGAGACCAGGAAGCAGGAGGAGGAAGGAAAAGTTAAAGATAAAAGGGGGGGGGGGGAGGTACACAATGTATTATCTCTTAGCTGGCCTGCCAACCCAAAATTAAATCCTGTTGTTTTAACTTGTTGACTTTACAGGAAAACGAGGCAATAAAATGAAACTTGTCCTTATAAAAACCGCAAGGATTTGCAAGAGGAAAATGTAGCTGGAAGATCACATATATTTTAGACATTTGAACTGGAAAATATGTCTGAGGGAGCATTCAATTTTTTTTTTTTTTTTTTACTTCTTCTTTATTAATTCACTCCATTGATGAAACAGCCCCTCTGGAATTTCTTTCCTTTAAAGACATAAACCAATACCTGCACAGCTAAATAAAAGCTTGATTCTTTCCAATTAGCAAAAATGTAAACATTGTTGGTAAGACAGACTCTCATAAGTGGAGAGGTTTGATGCTCTAGTATATTCCAGTAACATACAGCTCTGTACTTAAACTGAAAAAACTGAATTTTTACTGTAATTATGCAGGACACAAACTCCTCACTGTGTGATTAAAAGGCAGAATGGCCACGATCCTCTGCTGAAACCAAGAGGCATTTTGGCTGCTGAGGATATTCTCTCTGTTGCTCAAGCCCCTGCTAAGACACACTAAAACAGAGCAGTGACACCTCACTCCTCTCATACTCATATATATCCTGAGGTACCACTCAGTAAAAAGTCCTCCAGGTTCATTTCTTATTCTTTCTTTTTTATTTTTAGTCTCAGAAAGACACAGGAAAATATCACATTAGCACTGCCAATGCCATGTATTAGGATGAGCACCAAATAAAAAATCATACTGGGGCTTGGTACTGTGTCTTGTTCACTTCAGAAATCTTTAAAACTGGGAACCAAAACTATCCAATTCCCACTCAGTGGAAGGGCACTGGGAATAACCTTTTAACAAATGTTTTCATTTGCCCTTTAGTGAAAGCCAGAGCTCACCCAGTCAGCCTAACCCAACACAGCGCCCCTTCCCCCCCAGCTAATAGGATAAATTAAAAATTAGGGACAAATTTGCAGCCAGAGCCAAACTCCCACATTTTGTCTGCGTTTTCCCTCTCACTCCTATTTGGAGATGGGCTATAAAATGCAAATGACAGCAATGAGAGGTGTCATCCTGCCTGCCTTGCCCTCAGCAGTGCTGCTGGATGAGATAAAAGGAGGTGGCAGCAGCGCTGCTGTTAATGCATTTACCTTTAAATACCCCCAGTGCAAAGGACTATATCCAATAGTTTCCAGCCAGGCCCCCATGATCATTTGTCCACATCACCATAAAACCACCACGCAGCACACTGGCCTGTGCTCTGCCCAAGAGAGGCCCCAGCACTAAAACAGCGGGGAGGTTGCAGGTAAAGAATCCAAATAAATTAACGGAGCAGTTCGGCCAGAGAGCTTGGCTGCCCGTGCTGTGCCACGGTCTGGACCCTGCTTGAGCTTTCCAGTCTACCTTGTCAGGTACCAGAGTAGGGATAAAGAGGGGGAAAGATGGGAACTGGGAAAGGAAATGGAGTGTAGGGAAGCTAAAAGATAAGATGTTGCCATAACCGTCACAAGACACACTACAAGACATGAAAGAGCCTTTTATTGTGACTGTTCTCCATCCTGAAAGTGATATGGCCAGCAATAAAACAACAAACCCACCAGTGTGATTCCTAAGCTGAGAGCAATGTAGAAAGCCTGGTTTGAAAGAAAAGCTACCCAATTTCAATTCACACAAGATGTTCCAAGTTAAAATGTAAAAATAGCGTAACAACCCCCCACAAACACTTTTTGTGATACAGTTGCAAAGAGCTAATTGCTGTGCAACTCTAATTTTTTTAGGCATTTGATACAATTTTAAATAGCTACAGTTCATCAGCACAACTGTGACTCTTCATTTTTTAAGTTTATTGGCTGAAAGTGATGCCCACTGAGTAAAGAAAGCTCTCTTCTTGGGCAGCTTTTAAAGTTGATATTCAAAGCTGAACTTTAACCTGAGGGAAATAACTATTTCATTGACTCCGGGACAGTGGGGAGGGAAGGAAGGTCTGAAAGGAGGGGAAACATTTGAGAAGAATAACACCACCCAAATTGAAACTTCACAGCATTTTCAAGTGAATTTCGATGGAAAACATTCAGCAGTTTTACCCAGTCCTAGTTCTGTCCACAATTCAGTCAGTCTCTCTCGTCCTGTGATAATCCCTTCTCCTTTCACTGAAACAAGAGGCACTTAATCACTTAGTGCAGATAGATCGCTGGGAGGTTTAATTAAAACAACTTATTTTAAGTGATCTTAAACAAGAGGTAAATGTATTTATTGTTCTAACATTTGGAATGGGACAGGGCAGAGTGGAGGAATAACAACCTCTTGGTCCTTGGTGTCAGATTGCTCCTTTTATGAGCCATAAGGTAGTGATTAGGAAGCTTAGTACCTAAAAGTTTGTGTACAGCTCTGAAGTGCACCGCTAGGATTCTTTTTTTTTTTTTCCCCTTGTGTTTCTAAGATTCCACTCCCCAACATCAATGCAGGGGACAGCAGTAGGTTGCATGTGAAAATGTTTATGACCAAGGGCATTAGTAGCACTGTGTCACTTCTTTGCAGGGAGCTGGGCTCTGGGATGCCTTTCTAGACTGATGATGACCTGAGATAAGATCCCCACATCCAAACACTTTGTGCTGCCGAGGGAGTTCTGATCCACCTCCAAATGTTGCGACTGAATTTGGATTTCAAGAATCAGCCATGTGAAGTGTCTGGATCAGAACCCCCACTCTGTTCCACGTTTGCTAAACATTTGCATCCAGATCTGGACCTGAACTTGCTAACCCTGCCCAATCCTGATTTCAGTCTTTGGCATTTCTTGCATTAAATTATTCAAACATGTGCACAGAATTAACCTGGCTTTTCAGTCATTATTCACAGAGTTCATTCACAAGCAAGTAAAGAACAGACCAGGTCATTTTTCTATTAAAACACAGAAAAACAGAACTCACAAGTCCAACTGGCAGCAATGTCAGAAAATACTAAGAAATAAGAAATATCCAATTATCCTTTTATACTCAGAGACACTTAAATATAAGAGTATTTTTTTTCCCAGATGAGGTTTCCAGGATAAGAAATCATGCTTTCTTAACTTAAGTCCACTTATTGCAAATATTTCAGTACTACACCTTGGATGTTTAAGGGATGTGTTTGTGCTGGGGAATGAAAGAAGGAATATATATATATATATATATATATATATACAGCTTCCTCCTTGGGAGAACTTCAGCTGAGATGATTGGATGAAGTATAGACCTCAAAACACCCACTTAAAAGATTTCCTACTGATTTAACAGGGAATGGGATTTCACCTTGTTAACTCATCTGGATGCTTCAGTTATTGCCAACTCTACTGTGATAATCCTTGCAGATGAGTGGAGGAACTCCAGTTTGTAGCATTTAATAGCGCAGCAACACAGTGGCTGGAGCTAGATTCGGTGTCTGAGTCAGTTAAAGCTTAAATTAAACACTTAAAACACTGTGTATTTTGAGTGTGGGCCAAGTCTTGTTCACGCTGAAATTATATGACACAAGCCGTGCTAAGATGTCAGCTCGAGCAGAGTGCCAGGGAGCGGTGGAGCGCGAAGAAAGCCTGGGCTTGTGTTAGTCCTTAGCCCAGGCTCAGCTGTGTGCCTGCCTGGGGACATCAGCCCTCGTGGCAGTGTCCTGTGGTCAGCACTTGGCCAACCAGCCAGCAGTGGGGCTGTGATGCCACGTTGGGCAGGGGCAGTGGGGCATGTGTGGTCGTGCTGATCCCACCGCCAGCGTGTCTGTGGCGTGTCTGCTCAAGTAAGGAGCCCGAATCTGGCTGTGCTGTGCTCCACCAGGATGGCTGTCTCCAGGTCTTTTCCTGACTAACTCCCTGCCCATTTTGGTGCTGCATCACAGCCATGTGTGGGATCTGCAGGTTGGTAGCGTGTCAGCAAATGCCTGTGGGGGCAAACACAGCCCACTCTCCGTCACAGCACCAGGAGCCGAGGGCACAAAACCACTGCCCCCAGATGGAATCTGGTGCCATCCCAGGGACACCAGCTTTAAACAGTCTCCCAGGTTATTGCCATTTTTGTATTATTCTGAGACAAAAGGGGCACTTCAGGCCTGGGAGAAGTTAAAAGGTTTGTATTAAAAAATTGACTGCCTGCCTTGAAAATTATGGGGCTTGACAGATGGAGGGTGAAAAGCTGCAACAGAAGAAAAACATAGGCCACCACCCTTGACACCGGTGACCACCCCGCTGCTGACAGCTTCTTCCCACAGCCTCGCTCTCTAAAGCACTTCCCACTTTGAGGAAATGTATCAGAACACAGGAGTTTATCTGCCCTGACCTCTACCCCCAGACTGAACCCTCTTTCATGTTAATTCTCTTCACAAAACCCACCGCATGTAAGGTCCCTGCGGTGCTTTGGCTTATTGGGCTCTCATTATTTGTTGTTGGTGGTGGTGGTGGTTGCTGCTGTTATCCTGTGGCAGTAAAGCTCTGATCAAGAAATCCTTGAAGCACAATAAATAGGATCACTGGTTTGCTGCTTTCCACAGGTTTGAGGTGGAAAGGCACAAGCCACGTGCTGTTATTGGAGATGCTTTCAAGAAATGAGAACAGATGAGAATTCTACATGTTCCAAATCAAGGCAAAAAAACCCCCCAAGCTTCCATGATGTGAAGACTGACAGGGTTCCTCTGCTATAGAAGCGTGTATTTGGGCTGCCCATTTAGCTGGCATCCTTCCACAGTTATGGTTTAATAGCTCAGGTACAAAGCATTTCAGGGCCTGATCCTCTGGCACACTAATACTACAAACTAGAATCTGTCTATTTTTAATTCAGCTTAGGCACCCCAAAACAAGGCAGGCATCAGGGAAATGAGCTAAAATGAGGGAAATATTACATTCACACAGACAGTGATAGCTGGGATCACTTTTTCCAGCAGGCCACAAAGGCTCTGATGATGAACTAATTTAGCCCATTTACATTCTTTTGCTGAACAAAATAATGTTCCAAACAACACCCCAAAACTTTGAAAGGGAACTTAAGAAAGGCACTGTAGTGTAAATCTAAATTCATCCAGCAGCTCTCCTGACAGTATCAGTGAGGTCACAGCACAGCTGAAGGAAATCCATTCTTAAATATGAATGAATGAATGAATGCTTCTAAGGCTTTTTTTTTTTTTCCTTTTTCCCCAGAGCTGAATTTCTGCAGATGATTTTCCTCTGTTGCTGACACTCAGAAGATACACACAAATCTGGGGGAGGGGAGGGGGTGGGGAAGGGACCCTCACACTCAACAGGAAGAACTGAAGCAATAATTAAGATAGCAGATTGTAACACAGGAAAGGAGAATGTCATTCCTGGCTCTGCCCTAGTCTTCTGTGTGACCTAGAGCTGCTCCTCAAAGGGACAGGGAGCAGTAGCTGGCACCGTGGGAAGAAGCCACAAGCAGGGAGACCTGCACAGCGCCTGGGATGAATTAAACATCTCAGTGTTCTTGAAATAGCCTGGAGGCCGCTGGAAATTGTGATGTGCTGGACAGGGGAAGCATTTTAAACCCAAATTTTTGCTAGGGAGGGGTCTAGAAATCCCTATCCAAGCTGCATTGAACAGATGTCAGATCAGGATGTTTGCCCCAAACCCTCTCCCAAATATATACAGCTACATTTCTTCCTATCAAAAACCAAAACAAACAAAGCGTAAAGCAAGCAATAACAGAAAACAGAGCAGAGTTTACTCTCACAGTCCAGAGAGATGATATGGCTGAGCTAATCTAAAGCATCCCTACTGCCCAAAGGGGACAATTCTTCTCCCTTTACTCCTTCTTAACTTCCTTCTTGCTCCAGTCCCTTTGGTCTGCTGCTGTGTCAGCTCAAAAGCTCATCTGACTGGGCAGTGAGAGACCCAAATCAACCACCCAATGAAAAACTGATCCATCAAAATATAGTTTTCCGCAAGATTAGTGGGTCAAATTATCTCAGCATGTGGTCAGAAGAAAGCAGGACCTGCATGAGACATGGGGGATAGGATCAGGGCTGGAGAAGGAAAGAGCCTGTGCCTCTGATACAGGAGATGCAACACAGATTCCATTCCCATCCTTAACTCAAGTTTGTTCAAACCCAGCCATAGATCTGCTGGAACAAGGCTCCCAAGCTTTTATTTTTACTGCATTTTCCTCTACCCACCCTGTGCCAACACATCACTGTAACTCTCCAGCTTCCCTCTCCCAGCCAAGGGAGAATTTGCCACCTTGCATGTGGGAACTTCAGTGGTTATAAGAGCAGCAGGCAGTAAAAAAACAGGCACCAGTGGCAGGAGCAGCTGTCACTGATCCTGAGAGCTCAGAGCCCGGTCCCATCTCATGACACAGTACGTATTTCTCACAGGGCCTGATGGACAGGCTGGAAATCTCATCTTTTCCATCACAGATATTCCCATCTTCAACCTCTCTCAGTCCCTTCTGGAGTGGAGAAAGAACTTCTGCATGCTATACAACAACTATTTCTTTCCAGGTCCTTGATGTAGGGACTGGAACTCCGCTGTCCCACCCTTGCTGCCCCCAGTAAATGCCAACACCACAAGGTTATATACAACTGCTATTCGAAATAAATCTGCTTCCCAGATTAAAAACCAGCTCACTGGGCTGTGGGCTGAAGGGAGGAGTTTAGGAGTAGGTCTCTGAGGAGTTTAAGTCAGGCTGCAACTAAACAGGCGGTTTGAGAACTTACATTTTCAGCTCCTGGAGGCAATAGGGCATTTTAGACACCTGGGCTGTCCACCTTGTCAATCTACCACTTTGTTATGCTACAGACGAGGAATCTGACTCCTTTTGTTTCTCAAAGCAATTATTGTCACTGTGATTTTTATACCTTAGAAGGACACAGTGCTTAAAGGACAATGATTACACATCCAAAAGGGTGTTTTTTCTTTAAAGAAACAGCCTAAAAAAAAAAAAAAATCACTGCTGTTCAGCACAACATGTCATTTGCACACAGGACCACCAGGGTGATGGGGCTGTTTTTCCCCTCCATTCATCCATTTTTAAATCCATAACTTGCTACGAAATGAACAGATGCTGTAACCACTTCAGTGGATTTGTAAGGAAACTGTGATTCATTCTTAGCAGTAAGTTAATATAAACATATGAAATTGCCTTCAATCTGCTTCCCAAGGCCTAAGAGGGCTCAGAGAATAAGAAAAAAAAAGATGTTTTTGCAGAAGATTCTTCTGGTTGCATACCCATAATAATTATCTGATTTAAACATGGATGCCAGTTGCTTGTAGCTGAACACCTAATGTGGCTTTTGCTATGGTATTTACAGTGGTATAGATGTGAAATAGTTACAGTAGGTAGCAATGAAGGTGGAATCCTTCATTAACTGCAGCCTGGAGGAGGCAGGTAGTTTTATACCTACATTCAGAGAAAGCACTGAAGCATAAGCTTAGCCTAAGTTAGTGAAAGAGTGACATAAATGATAAGAAAACTCCTGAATCCTGACCACAAGACAGTTTTATCCCCAACATCTAAACTGAAGACAACAGGAAATGAAAAAAAGTAGAAGCTGTTATTCAGAGGGGCACTGGAACAAGCAGATCTTTCCTAAACCATTTTAACTTCTATAATCATTGCAGTGAGTAATTCATGGGGTTTTTTTATGTGTACCTAGAGGACACAGGTGCCTTTATTTGTGGCCAAAGCCCGGGACATCCTATCCAGTCTGTTTAATCCTGGCACTGCAAAGTTTCCTGCGTGGCCTCGGTCAATTCATGTTATCACTCAGTCCTCTACCTCTGCAAATGAGCTTAATAACATCATTTACTCCCTCCATTGCACCTTTTAGATTATTCATGAATTTTTCAGGGTAAGAAAACATCTGCCATATGGCAGCAAGCACCAAAGAGCCCTGTCTTTAACTGCAGGCTCGAGGCTTTCCTGTGGCACAGATAACTATGACTTAGAACAGCTGTTTCGGGGTGGTGATAATTATTCTGCCACAGCCACCAGAAGTGGAAGACAACTGGTAATCACTGTGTCAAAAGATGCAGATGAATGAAAAGCCACTTTACTGGTGTATATATTCAACAAGTTATACTGTCTGAAGACGTCTTTCTCACAGCTCTGCTCTGTGCTGGGGCCAAAACCAAGAAAAAAAGATTCTAAAATAGGTGATAGCCTGGTGGCTGAGACATTCCTCTGTAATGGTGGAAAACGACAGAGGGATACTTGATTGTGGATCACCCATCTCCTAAGTAACTGGTCCAACCAGCACCAGATCATTTTTCAGCTTTTTTTTTTTTTTTTCCTTTTTCAAGGAAAAAAATCCAAAACATCTCGATTTTGTATTGCTCAAGAAGAGAAAGCTTTCTGAAGCTTTAAAACTTAGGCAGGATGAGAAAAAACCACCTTGCCTCATCTCTTTAATTACAGCTAAAACTCCCTTGCACAGTCCAAGCCTAAAACCCCTTGTGTTTGTGCCTGGCCACTGGAAATATCACAGGTATGAAAAAATTTCATGCAATTATGTGATTCACGGCACTTCCCAGACTTTTGCTCTTTTCTCTTAATTGTCAGGTTCTGTTCAAATACATGAAGTCTGTAGCTCTTTCCTTTGTGTGAATAGCTTTCTCAATCCCCATACAACTTAATATTCTGTTGCCCTATTAAGCTAGCCATGCAGAAAACGGTTTCTGGCCAAATAATAGGAATAGCAAACGTATGAACTCTATACCTCAATGAGGTGTTAACTTCAAAGCCTTGTTATTTGGGAGTTGGGGCCATTTAAATGCTGACATTATTAGGCAAGGAAGTCTAAGAAACAAGCACTCAGTGGGAGTCAAAGATCTTTTTAAAAAGCATTTTCTTTATGCTCATCACACCCCAATTCATTTAGGATGGGCTCCTGTTCTATGCCTACACGTTTCCTAATTAAGACTTCTTTCCTTGCCACAATGTTTAGGTTAGAAGGAATCTGAGGCTCTCCGTGTGCCCCCTTCATGATTGGCATATTTTTTTTTTTCTTTCCCCTCACCCATCTCCTTGGTTGTAATTACATTACAGTGGCTTATCTCTCCATCAAAGGATGGGTAAGTGGTGCCTTTATAAACCTGCTCGCAGCAGCTGTTGGCCAGTCAGGGAACACTGAGACCTGACCGGAGCTACACTTTCCCCAAAGGGCTTATCTATATTGTGCCGCGTTGAATGCGGTGTGAATCGGCGTAGACAAGAACAAATAGCATTCAGCACATGTCAGCTAAGTGCAGTTTTAGCCTGGCCTCATCAGTGTTTAATCATGATTAGCTGACATGCACAGTTTATTGTGGTCTTCACCAGCCAACATATTGTGACCGGTATTACGTCAATTACTCACTTGCCCAAAATTACATTCAGACATGATTAAATCCTTCCATTTGTATAGCTGTGTAGGGACTCAGCCACACGAATTTGGCTCTTTGAGACCTGAGACATCTAGGTTTGAGCTCGAGTCTTGTCAAACAATGATGCAAAGTGTCTGGGCTATCTACTCGCAGCAAGGCACGGCTGTTGTGCGTGTAGGTATCTCAGGCTGGCTGTAAACCAGGTCTGAGTGCTGAAAGCAGTGAGGTCAGAGTACCACAGGCTTCAGCTGTCAAAGAGGCAAATATTTGCTCACGGTTTCATGTAGGGAATACCGTTTTTGTAGCTTACCCGAAGCCCAAGGTGTTGCAGCTTTCCTGCTATAAAAAGCCACATCAGCTAAAGCAGAGCATCACTGCAGTGTCCCAGCTGACTGCAGCCTGGGGACAGCCCAGGTGCTGACCGGGGCACTGCCATAAACTGTCCCAGTCCTGCTGGGAGAAAAAGTAGTATTTATGCTCCAAGCATTATGAAATAATGCTTTTTCCCCTTAAATTCTTGCATCAGAAGCATTTAAACATGATCTGCACATATGCCCTGAATGAGCCCTACTTTTGCAGCAGCAGTTCCACACAGACTCCTTCAGAGGTCTCGTTGGAGCTGCCCACTCATGAGCACGAGATCAGCTTCATATTTTTGTACAAATCCAGCTTCAGTTCCAAAAGTAATACACTCTTGGCAAACACTCTGCTGATACTAAAGTACTCAGAATCATTCTGTGTACTCAGCATCTTTCTATAACTGGACATCCACATCCAACTCATCAAAAATAACCTTTTTTTTTTTTTTTTTTAACACCTTTGAACTCTTTCTAGAAATCCCATGTATGGATGGCACCATGTGAATGGCAGAAATCATAACATATGTATTTCTCTGCTCCAAATCACTTGCAAGGATTTCACAGAGGCAACCAGAGCAGGCCAGCCTACAACTTTTCAGCTGGGGTCAGGAGCCCTGTTCCACTTTTGCACCCTATAACAGCACAGCCAATGTACACATTATCCACTTGAGAAAGGAAAATGTCCTGTGGGTCCTTCTGCATCTGCTGAGCTTGCACGTTATGGGGTCGGTGGAAGATCACCCCTTCTAATGGTGCCCGCTCCTCCTGATGCAGGGAACACGTGGTTCGGGAACAAAAGGCATTATTCAGCTCCTGGAAGCAGAACACTGGCATCTATGTTTCGGAGACTATTTGAAGCTTGGGATTTTTAGGGGTCAGCAGCCTCCCCAGCCCTTGTGCTCATTTTGCCGGCACCCCTTGGGCGGGGCGGCTACAACAGGAACAGTCTTTTTTTGAAACCTGGGGATCCTCAGGCTCCCAGGACAGGCAGTCAGTTACTCTGCAGGGAAATTCTAAGCCATGTACAGTTGAGGCCACATCTGGTGTGAAATGTATTTACCGTAAGCACTCCGACCACACTGAGGCAATGTTCAAAAGCTGCAATATTTTCAACCAAAACACCATGAATCAGTCATCTGCTCTCTGCATTTTTTCCCTTCCTAGCACAGCAGATTGCTAAAATATTCATGCATGCGTTTTCTTTCATCATCTTCCTCTTCCTCCCAGCCTGAATCTGAGGAGCAGGAAAGTGCAACATGCAAAACCCAGAAATATTTGTTATATTTGGATGTCTGACTACAGCTCCCAGTTGTGGTATCGCTGGATGGTTCCAGGCAAAGAGAAACAAGCTGCTCACCAAAGTTCAAATCTGGCACCGATTCTCCTTTTGCTTATTTTGGTATAAAGCAGGAATTTCTCCTCTCTAGTCAGTGGGGTTGTACCACGGGGGTAAATTAGAGGAGAGGCAACTCTGCAGTGTGTAATAAACAGCAGTGAGAAAATAGAACCCTGCGGGAGGTGAATATGAATTGGGTAATTTGAGAAAAATGAAATAGCCTACAGGGATAAACTGAAGTTATTTTGATAAAAACAAATAAGACCAAAACTACCCTTACTTGGTTTAAAGCTATCAGGTTTAAAGCCTGATGAATTCAACAAACTTTTGAATTACCAGGTGAGGAGCCTAAGGAGCTTTTCCTGCTAATGTGCTGAGCAACTTCACCCTCCTCTGCCATTGCCCAGTGGTGGGCAGGATCCCTGAAACCTGTGCATGGATAAGGTGCCAGTTCCAAACTGGTTTGCAAAAGCAGACAGGGGGAAAAGAACCATAAGGCGAACCAAAAAAATACAAAATCAGGCATCAACCTAATGAGGAGAAGGTCAGGGGAAAATAAATATGGTAAACAGAAAATGCAGGAGGCAGATCATCAGCATAGCTGCCATAGGTGTTCCTGGAATTTGGAGTGAAACGGCACTAGACTGAAAAGACAAGCCTGCATTTCAATTATCAAGTATTAGGCCCTGTCTCCTCCTCACCTCATTACTGAAGGCTGGGATATTTTGTTATAAGGAGTCTCAGGCTGCCTCCTTCAGATCAGGGTTATGATTGTGTTGTTATTTTACACGTCATCAAGTTACCAAGTGGTTTAGAAGAGATGTTAAAATCAGTGTGATATATTTTTCCTAAATATCTGCATTATTTCTGGTAGGAGTTAATCCAAGGACCTTCCGTAGTTTGCACTCTAGGGTGGGTAACAAAGGTGATCACACAGCATCATCACAGGAAGGATTTCTGGATTTATAAACTCTGGTTTGATTATTCCCGTTTCACAGAGGCGAAGGGAAAGCTTTTTTTCCTGCCTATGGCTGTAAACAGAGACTCCAAGAAAGTCATCATTAAGCACCCTGCTCTTTAAACACCGCTAATGCCCTGTCATTAGCTCAGGCTTCCTCCCAAAAGATGTAGGTGTTTAAACAGCCAGTTAGGACTCATTTTAGCTCTGCTTTTTAATGTGCCTGCCTCTGCAGCCAGGGCACACCACCTCTGCAGCGCCACAGCGAGCACATTTACACCAGTACACCGGTTATTTACCAGAGAACTCATTTGAAGAAGAGCTACCTTTTCAGTGTCACGATTGTTTCCACACTAGGAGCAGTGGTAGCCTGCCCTGTGACTGCTGAGCTCACTTGAAGAGTCAAATCAGTGAGAAAAAAAATTAAGGGTGGGCTGGGCCTTACTTTTTATGGACTGTCTCATCCTGGTCTGAACTGAGTTTGCCTCTTGCAGAGTCCTATCCCCAACAGTGCCTCCTGTCGTCAAGGGCTGCACTGAACTGCACCATCAGCAAACCTTCAAGCCTTACAAAGAAAAGAAAAAAAAAAAAAAGAGAACATGAATTAGCTGAAATAAAAGACCTTGGCCAGATTGCTTTGTTGGATAAAGCACCTTTGTTGTAAGTATGTGGGAAAGGAGAGTCCGACCACAGCTCATCCAGATTCCTTAGACACACACGCCCAGTGATATGTATTTGTGAATATTTTCCACATTTATATCTGCTAACCAATGTAACCAGTTTTTACTTGTTTAATTACTGCTGAAGAAAGAGGAACTGTCAGGGCTTTAAGAGTTATGCCAAAGCACAGGGTGGGTTCTCTCTGATTCATATGCTGCATGGCTACAGAAACCAAGACCCAGCATCAGGAATGCCAGGCAGTTAAAAAAGCAGCAGTTCAGCTCTACAACATATTTTTTAATCTCACTCCCTCATTAAATTAATGTTAGTCCTAACTTTCCCAGCAATTTAGCAGTATATCAGCCATTTTATCAAAACACAAGGAAACAGGAAGACCTTTGGGGGGTAAAAAGTATGGGACCTAACAGACTGTGTTATGCTAATGAAGTTTTATTCCTTTTATTTTCCAAACACACTAAATGAATAAAAGCCATCCCAGCACTGACTCTTCAGCTTCACTGGTACATGACATTACCACAGGAAGTAGATTAAATAAATACATATGATTTTTTTTTTCCAAATGGAAAAAAAATCCCTTGTACTTCGCACACAGAAAGGCACGAAGGCAACCTAGAAGCCTTCCTGAAAATCACCACCACATTAAAAAAAAACCAAACCTGAATCCTCACATTTCAGAAAATTACTAAGAAATTACCAAGAAACTTGGCAGAATTTGGTCCTTCCATTCCCAATGAAGCCATAAGCTGATGGAGTAAGGTAAGGATGCCAACTACCTCCTCTACAGATCCAGAACCTGGTCTTAAACCTCACAGGAAGAGAGGGAGGTGACATAAAATCAGGAAGAAAATTGGGGGTGTTATTCCATGAGCATCCACTACGTGGATTAGTATCAACGTGGAAAATGTGCTCTAATAAAGCTCATTATTGCCATAATGACATCTGCACCTGGCTTTGTGAGGATCTACACCACATTATAAGGAGACACACACAGGAAAGCAGACACTTCTAGGTGCACATGAGAGCTGTGCTCAGCCTTGAGCTGAGCTTGCACAGTGACCCTGAACCCTCCCAGAGGCCTGAAATTTCTGCCCATCCATATTATTCCCGTGCTTGTTATCTCTGTCTATTATAGGACTACACATATTGAACCTCTTTGCTCAGTTTTTCCATCTGCAAAAGCGCAGAGAGCAGTATTTACCCTTCTTGCAGGAAAGTTTTAGGATTGGAGAGATGAGAGTGATGCCTCTCACCATGGTCAGAGCAGGAAAAAACGTAGACAGAGGCATAAAACAAAGCCTAGGTTTTGGTGTGGGATGGCCACTACTTCATGCACCGTGGAATGAAGGACTGACTGGTGGGCAGGAAAAGACAGACACTTCTCCTGGGACCTGCAAAAGTAGCTGTCTAAACCTCGAGATCTCACATCTAGAACCACACATTTGATACCCCCTTTTATGAGCCCTCCTGCAATTTACCCGTCACGGTACCCGAGACAGGCAAATTAACTTAATTACAACCATCACACAACTTGGGAAAACTGGGACACAGCAAAGAAGCAGCTCATTGTCACCACCAGCCCTACAGCTCCGACCTTTCCCGACTGGGTAAATCGCTCGTCAGAAAAAAACCACTCCAAGTTTTGGTTTCCCAACACGGGATCCAAGCCGAGCGCCCCTGAGGTTACTCAGAGGTAAAGCAGGGATCGGTTTTTATTTTCTTTGAGAGGAACTGCGCTGCTGAAACGCTGTTAAAGAGGAAGAAGGGTTTAGTTCCACAAATCTTGCACCTTGCAAGTTCGAGTGGGCCGTCTAGACGGTGTATTTTATGCTGTGCTGACATGTATATAGGGTAACAGTTGAAGCAAGAAGCCTCGCACCCGTGAGTTGAGGAGGAACAAGAAGGGCACTGTTCAGGTATGTTTGTTGTGCCCTCAGAACGTGTTGGTGGTGCCAGGATGGGTATCCCGAGGCCAGGTTCTGAAGGCAGTTGTGCCCTTGTTAGTTTGAAGTGACTCCCCTGGACTCATTACCCCAGGTCTTCCTGTTACCTGCACAGTTGGGGACAAAGTGGTGTTGTCACAGTCCTGTTCCCAACTAGTAAGTGGTTGTGTCCAGCACAATGTGATTAATATGGTAACTGCATTTACTGGGGGCTGCACTACCTACTGTTCAGAGGACAAGTGATGTTCATTGCTAAACTCACAGTCAGGGAGCCGGGGAATACCCAGCAACAAGTGAAGGCACAGAGAAGCTGATATTAAAGAAGTAAAACAAGTTTTGGAAGTGACTTTTGCTTAGTAACAACTCCCACCCAGTAGAAAAACTGCACTGTCAGTGGTGAGGAATGATTAGGGGAACTTTCATCAGCAGAAATGTTGTCCCAGAGAAAACCACTGAGGATAATGTAGACCTTTTTCTGCCCTGGGCATGTCAGGTTTTGAAGGGTTTGTGCAAGGCTTGAAACAATTTCCAGTGCTAAATGTTACCGAGGCTTTCAGACAGTCCTGTGATGTCAGGATGTAGAGACCAAATGAGATTCCGTTTACACAACAAAATGAATATTTAAATAAAAAGCAGTCACCATCAAAAAATGTTTTAAAAAATGCTGTTTTGGTTAATGCAACATACTGTGTTTCTGCCAAGAAAGGCAGTTTCTGATCAGGACATGCCGCATTTTCCTCTGGAGGTTTTGCAGGCAGGGTGGTCTTCCATGAGGGACGGGAAAGGGCTTAGTTAACATTACACATCCTTCATATATGCAGGCTGGTAAATGTAAGGCATTACAGCTGTGCAGTTTGTCACCAAAAACTAAGCTGAAAGGAGTCTAAATACAGGGGTCTAACAGGAATATGACCTAGTCACTCCCAACACCTTTTATTCTACCCCTTCATAATACAGTAACTTCTCTTGTATTTGTTAAGATCCAATTGGTCTTTAGAGAGATCAGATGGCAAAGACAGGAAAAAAAAAGGGGATAATGCAAAAATACCGTAATAAGTGATTTATTATTTTCCCACAGACTACAAAAGAAACCTGCAACCCCATTATGCTACACTGTGTTTATTTTGATAGGAAAAAGCTCTGGCACTGGAAGGAATGCACTTTGTACCAAAGAGAACAAAATCCATTTTGGAGGCAGGAGCTGCTCTGAAGACCTCAGCTTTCCTTTCTTTACAGATGCCTGTTGAAATCACCTACATGTAAAGGAGGGGAGTAGCTGGCAAATCAAGTTGACTTCAGTGAGAGAACATATTGCTTCTATTTAAGAAAGCATCCTCGATCAGAGCATGTTTAAACCCAGTGAGACCTGAGCACATGCCTAAAGTTAAACATATGCTGAAGTCTTTTCCCGAAACAGATACATGTGAGGAAACACTTATCAGCTGGAATATGGTATTCATTCCCTGGTTCATCCCCTCTTTTCCTCCTGGAATTTCTAGAGTCTGAAATGCAAAGAATCCATCTAAGTTGAGAGGGAGATGTTTATGCAATTACATCTATAGAGTGAGCACAAAGGACCCATTTTAATTTCATAAACATGAGAGGTTTTGATGGTCACCTTCCAGGTTAAACAATTTACTAAGACCGCTTGCTTTTATATTGACTGATCTTTGAAATATCTGCAAGATGGAAATTTTATGTCTTTCTGAGAATGAAGCAAAGTAATCAAGCCATAGTGTCTCACAGACACTAATTACAAGGAAATAGTTATCACACCTATCATCCAAATTATTATTACTATTAGCAGTGTTTTCCATCCTGTGTAAAGCAAGCATTTGAAACAGGGTATGGATATAAAATAATTATACCATTAGAACCTTTACTTCTGTGATTAAGACTGAGAGGACTTGGGAAATCTGTTTCTCAGATTTCTTAAATTCCAAAGGTTTTAGCTGTAAAAATCCAGCTCATGCAAAAAAGGAATCATTTAGGAAAAGAAGCCATCATTTTTCTTAATCTCATCCAAAGCTTATTCTGAAAGAATTTCCACTGAAATAAATGGGATTGTTCATGAAGTCGAGTCTCTTCAGCATACATAGAAGCGAAAGAATGTTGCACGCAATTTTGAGGCATTTTCCTACTCCCTTATTCCCAGGTTACAGTGCAGGCAAAATAGCCACTTCAATTTTCAGGGAGCAGCAGGCTCCCAGCTCTCAGTGCTGCTCCAAAAGCACACGCCTTTCCGTCTCCATCAGAAAGTGGGATATGACTGAGCACCTCCAAGAGCCCAGTTGGACACGGTGCCCCCAGGCCATGCCTAACTCCAGTCCGGAGTTTGTGACCCTTCACATCCCTGCAGAGACTGTGTCGCCACCCCTCTTCCCTTCCACTTCCTCGGATCTGCCACATCTTTTGGCAGCATCTCCCTCCAGCTGGAGGTTTGAGAGGAATGAATGAAGTGGTTGGGATAGACGGGAAGAGCGACCTGAATCAGCAGCAGCTGAGGCAGCACGTCTGACCACACAACGAACCTGAGCAGCAGTGCTGAGGTCCCACACGGGCTGGAAAACTTGTGTGTGATCCAGCTGAGGGCATCATCAAACAGAGCTGCTTTTCCCATGCATTGCTGTGCTCAGCACCTATGAGGAGGAGGGATACACAGCCTCCTATCCCAAATTAAGATGAGTCTGTTTAAAGCTGAGGCATCCCTGCAGTTTATAGTCACAAATATACGGAGAGAGTAAGGATTTACAGTTTCAGTGCAGCAATAGGATTCTAAACCCAAGTGTTCAGCAGTTACACCATGATTTTGCTCACCTGTGAACCCTAATTCAGTCCCTTCATGGCAGTCCTTGAAACATTATAAAATCTCATTATTTTCTGGCTCCAGCCCCAATTCACCCCATCTCCATGAGGGACATACCAGGCTCGTGCCATAATTACCTCCATAATCCACTCTCGGCCCTTTGGCACCTCAGGCCCGCTCTCTCAGATCTGTGAGTTCACTACTCTGCTAGGTGTTTATTCTGCACACAGGACAGAAGAGCCTAAAATCTTCTTGTCACTGCACAAGAATGACCTGCTTTTAGAACTGCATAAGGTATATATTTATACTAGATACCCTACCTGACACCAAAACCCATGAAAATCTATCTTGAATTTCTTTCTAAAATGCCTAAATTGCTGGGGATTGTACCAAGTAATCAGTCCCAAAATTCTGAAATTAAACAATTAAAAGGTCCGTGTTACAAAAATAACGTATGGTGATATCAGAGAAATGAATCACAGCTACAACCTTCTCACCTGGAAAAGTTTTTGATGGAGTATTCCTATAATGCAAAAACACTCAAAAAGAGAGAGCATGTTCATCAAAATTTCCTGGAGGAAAACTCTCCAAGTGCTAGAGAAAATGCCAAGACTTTGGGATAGTCATTCAAAACATAAGGCAGAGAATCTGAAGGGCTATTACAGTGTGGAATTTATTATATTGCTCTCTATCACTACATCATAGCAGGAAGTTGCAGTGCTTTCTCTCAGGCACAGCAGAAGTAAATGAGACCTTTAGAAAGGTCACAGAAATTTCATTTTCTGGTCAAGGAAAGATTGCAGCTTCCTTTCAGCAGCCGCCATCTCTCTCTGCCTCTCTTTCACATCCTTCAAACTCAGGGTGGAAGACACAATAAACTCCAAGTATAAATGGGTTTTGAATTATAAGGCAGCAAAGAAAACCGGTGGAGGAAAGTTATGCTTGGACATCCTTGGGAATCTAGAAACCCCAACCAGCTATCCACGGCAACAGAGGAGGAACACGAAAGGAGAGGAAAGTCTTGCTTAACAAAAGGTCCTTGGAGAGGAGAGGTGCACAGCTAAATTAAAACTTTGGTCCTGTTTGTGAGGGCTGCAGAACGTGGCTTTGGGAATGAAAATGCAGGGACTGCCCTAAGCAGCACCAGGAAGAATTGGGAGGCCCTGATTCTGCAAAGACCAATGCATGGTCTGACACGACACCACTGAACAGCCCACTGATTTCAAACTCCTTGCAGGAATAAAACAAGATAAAATTTATCTCAGGAACAAGCGAAGTCAACAAAAACCCCCCATGCATTGCAATTTTCTTCTTACTTATATCCTTATTTTTACCACGGTACTTAAAAAAATCATTAGCTTTTGAGGTATATGCATCTCATTTACATATTTCATTTACCATGTGGTGTTTTGTTGTGCTGTTTCAGAAAACTAAATTTGAAAAGTGGTTTCTGCAACAAACCCCTCTAAATAGCATGTTTAAAAGAATTTGCTGAGACTGCTGTCATTATTAAATGAATGAGCTAATTTCATGCTGAAAAACATTCTTATAATGAAGATATCCAAATATTAATATTAATATCTCCCTTAGGCCCTTAGTGGGAATGGGTAATACCAACTTTCTGCTGCACTGACTGATCTGAAATAAACTGATAAAACCAACCCAAAATGACCTGATTTAGTTCCCCCTTTTTTTTTTTTTTTTTTCTAGTGGGTGGAAATTTTAATTTTTGCTTTTTTTCCCTGACTCATGAAAGGCACCAGACAGTGATGTGGATGATGTGGTGAAAGATCTGAAATAAAAAATTCTGCTGAAGTCAAGGAGTAGGGGAAGTGGTCACTCTGCAAGGTCATTTTCCTGTGAGAGTCTGTGACAGCTGGAGAAAATTAACCAAAATATCTGCATTCCAGAGAGGTATAAAAAGAAGAAAGAAAGGCAGGGGAGGGGTCAGATGTCTTGTGGAAACCTGTAGGAACGGCAATGGCATTTTCTACATGGGCTTGCTCGGTCTGATTTCCCAACAAAATTCTACAAAAATAGGAGGAGATTTTTAAAGTCTCCGAGGGTAGTCAGGCAGCCAGCTCCCTTAAAAGTCAGCAGGACATTCATTAAACTTGAACAGATCAGCTGTACTGGATCTTTTCTCTGCTGCTGGCACAGAGACCACACAGAAATCGTATTCCTAACACTTTATTACCATTTATAGCTTTACAGGTCAGTCACACTTCCAGGCTGGAAGAGCAGGGAAGACAGCAGTAATGCCGAGGTAATCAGATGGATTCTTTGATTTCCATGTTTATGTTTCCAGGAAATAGCCAGTGAGTGTCAAATTTGCTTCTACTCTACCTCCGATTCCCCAACACTGCTTTTGTTTTGCAATAAAGAAGTAAACCCAGAATTTTTCAAACATTTTAAAAACTGATTTCTGTTCTTTTTAAAAAAATCCCACAGGCTTTCATGTCAGGTGGCTCTGTTTCTCCCTGGTCAGAACCAAACCTGAACTTTAACGTCTGAACCCTGTAAAAATTAGTGTGAATTTTTGTGAACCATTTTAACTCTGCCCAAGTTTGAATATTAATAGAAACCATACCTTCCTCCTTCAGAACACATCCATCCCCATGGATCTTCTGGTGGAAAACCAAAGTGGTGGATCTTCTGCAAAGGAAAAACAAAGAAAACAAAATCTCTTTGAGATGGAGCAGCGTGGTGTTGTAATTTCAGGCAATGACAGGAGAAATCAATTCATGCATGAGGGATTCTGAGGTAGTAAAGCTCTGCCCAAGTCCATCTGCAACCCCATGTTCAGGCACTCCCCTCAGCATGGAACAAAGCAGAAGGACTCAGGCAGGACTCAGGAGATGACATCCACAAGTGGAAGCACATTAAAGGGACTCAAAAGCAGAATTCAGATATTTTTTAAGACTCCCAGTCATTACAGTCGAGGTGGGGACTCCAAACCAACAGAGCTCCTGTTTGAGCAGCTGAATTTTACAGACCAGTCCGTATCTGTGACCTCCTACTGCAAGACACAGAGCCAGACTTCCCTCTGAAAATCCATCTACCTCTTGAGCTTTGTTTGGAAGCTGAACCTTTCAAAAGTCACATGCTAAAATCATAAACCTTTCAAAAATTTCTGAAAAAAAAAAACCCAGAGAGACAAAACCCTGCTGCAACCAGCTTTAGACATCACAAAACCAGATTATCTACAAGTAGAGGAGCAACTACTTCATGTCTGAAGCAGGGCTGTGTCTTGTGATGAGATCTGGATGTTCCCTGTTCACAGGAGGTTTCACATTCATTACATGAAGGAGAAAAATAGCACAGCTCTAAGTTGACAAAAGCAGCACCCTCAGAGGATATTGCAGAAGGATTTCACGTGGTCTCCAAAACCCAGCTCAGCAACACTTTGTTCTTTCCATTGCAAAATACCACGTGTGTCTTTCCCTCATAACTTGACCACTTTGTTTGAAGACTCTGTCCCCAGTTATCACAATGTTGCTGCTCTTCACTTAACCTAACTTTCTCAGGCAGTTTATCTGTTTTGTGGAGTGAAACGAAAACGGTATCTGGTTAAGGAAGACAGATTTGTTTATTTTTTGTTTTCTAAAAATTTATTTTAACTTGCCCTTTCTCTCCTTCCCTTTATCTTTCAGATGATAAATAGCTGTGAAGGAAGTGAGAGAGCTCCAAAAGGAGAATAAAATAAAAAGATCAGGAAATCTGCATTACTAACTCCATTTACTGCTAAACCTCATGCTGTGTTTGGTATCTGATGTAGATATTGTCCAGGTAGCTAAAAAAAATCTCCCCAAATATTTAGAGAACATATGATGGGTTAAAATAAGCATAAGGTGGTCCAAAATCACATCGAAATCCAAACTTAACCGGTTCAAAACCCTGTTAATTTTAAAACTGTGTTGCATTAACTTCCTTTTTAAGAAGGTATTTCATTCTTGTACTTCTTGTTTAATTTTTACATGGAACAGAAGCAGAAGCATGAAATGGCACATGAAGCCTTGTTTTCGTAAGATTGTTGCTTGAGTTTTGCTTCCATGAGATTCGGAAATGTCCAGATAATCTCTTTGGCTTCTTATCTGAACCAAAATGCTGAACTGCTGAACTTCTTTGGAGAATTACTCAAGCTCCTATCTTTACCAGACACCTTTTTTTTTTTTTTTTTTTTTTTAACCCATTAAAGGCTCTAAGACATCATAAAACCTCTCCCCACACTGGGGATTTTCTTGACCTGGTCATGACTATGTTTATTCCAGCCACTGAAGTGCCAAGTTTGCCAGAGTAGCTTTCCTGGGTGGTTTAGCAGCTTATTGCTGTTTATAGGGAAAGAAAAGACAAACAATTCATGACAAGCTTACTGGTACCTGCCCTATTTCTATCTCAGTATTTTCCTGTGGTTAATTTGATAGATTTTTAAAAGATAAATATTGAAACACGTTATTTGACATCCCTATTATCTGTGGCTGTTTACAGATGGAGGACAAATCCTCTCCTCCACTCAAAGCCAAAATAAACAGATCCTGTACGGGCAAGTCCCAAACTGGCTGAGAGTGTTGGATTTATCAGCACAGGCTGCAGAGGCCTTTGATGCCCATTACTGCACTCCAGGCATGTTTTTTTGCAAAGGTGTTGTGTTTTATATAGAATAGTGGCTTTCAGCCTTGACTGAAGCAGTGCCACCTCAGCAACATTTTACTTTTACATTCTTTATTAAGAAAGAGAAGAAAGAGGAGATTTAATGTTTTAAGAAGACATTTGGCCTATTTATCTACCTTTTCTTGGGGACTGTTAATCATGAAAGCACTGCAAAAGGCTGGATAATCTGACTTCTTAACATCATTCAGTGAGCTAATTATAATGAGAGGATGAAGTACCCAAAAGCCCTTCACACCTTTCTAGTAAGGTGTGCAGTATCTCCTCACCAGACACTTGCAAGTAGGAAAGGATATGAAATTATTTTTTAAAAAATCACAGACTAATTCACCAACCAATTCTCCTTATTCTTCACTGAATTCCATGTTTGAAAACATACTGTCTTTCTGAAGCAAAAATAATTTGTAGAGAATTAGCTATTTTTCCACCCATCCATCTATCTATCTATCTATCTACCTACCTCAAAACTGGTAACAGTGTTCTGAAAAACCCCCCACACTTTCATGCTTCCAGTGGATATATTTATAACCAAATACACATTTATAACTAAATACATATTTACATCCAAATATAATAGTCTGAGAGCGTGTATTTGACAGAAGCACGGAGCCAAACATTGAATCTGTGTGAATCTGTGAACTGCAGTGTCTGCAGCAGAGTTGAAAACTGAAATAAATGTACAATTAAAAGTTACCAGTGCTTATCCTACTGGGTGGTGTTCTGGTATTTGCTCTCAGGTAAGGGCATTCCTCATCATAAACTTATTTCTCCTGCATTATCACTTAAAGAAGAGATAGCAAGCCTTTGAATTACCATCTGCTACTAGGAAGGTGAGTAGGTTATAACTATTTTGGTTCCACGCATCAATCTCCATTGCTTTGCATAGAGAGTAGACTTAAAAATGCTACCATTAGCAATTTACACCCACTTGCTGCCTATAAATGACTTTCAAGGTTCAAGGCGGTGGATTGTAAAACTGCTGACTTCACTGCTGGAGCACTAAAGAAGAGAAGAAACTGGATGAGACAGAGCAAGTCCTAAATGCCTTCCATAATTAACAAACATGGCAAGACAAGTTATGAAAAACAAAGGAAGACCGGACAGATTTATGCATGAAGTCTGGTACTTTTGAAAGTCTGTCCAACTGCAAAACTCTCTTTTGATCTGCATTAATTGAAAGCACCTAAAATTCAATCGCACGTTTACGGCCACATGTTTTAAAACTGACTCCTAATCTTGCATCTGTAACCAACTGGTCAGACTGGAATGCCTTCCTTCTGCATCCAGCTGACAGAGGATACAAGCATAATGACAGTTGTCTTTAGTTCCAGCTGTAGAGTTTCATACATGTGGCACCAGAATTCCCTGAACTCGATCCTAAGTAGTATCCACAACGATAATCCATCACATTTCTCTGGCAGCTCATGGTGACAAACCACTTGTGGAAAGGATAAGCCATCTACAGGTGGAGACACTTGTCCTGGTTTGGTTCCTTAGGGGGATAAAAGAACATGACTCAGCTGGGTGTGAGACACTGCTCTGTGGAGCTGATCTGAGATGGAGAGAGCAGCATCTCCAGGATCCACTAATCTGCACCACCAGTGACTTCAGGAGCCACATTCAAGCCCAGCTTTGAGTGTTTTCACAGGTCAAGCCACCTGTGTATATTATATTCCAGATTTATGGACTCCTACTCTTTTAGTCCCCCCCCAAAAACCACTGAAAGGTAAAAAAATTCTGCTTGAATATTTCATTTTGTTATGTATGAGGAAGAGCTCTGTTAAAGGGCTTCCACTATTGTACTGTCTTGACTGATAGTTTGTGTGACATGCATAAAGGAAGACCAGATATTTGCAAATTTAGGGTTTTCTTTTTGCCCAAGGACAGCTTGTAAAACCCATTAACATGAATTGTGTCTGAGCTGATGAGGGAAAAAGAAAACACTGAATCCAGACCTTCAATATTTTATTGGTGTTCCTGAACTTTTATTAGCTGTACTTTCTTCCATAAAATCAATTTAATAAGGGGAGCAGTGTTTTGGTAATGCATCAAAAGCAGTTCTTCTCTTCAAAGGGCATCTTTTTCACTCAATCTCTCCTCTAAAGACAGTGACATTAGTTTTGTAAATTAATAAACAGGCCAGCATCTGAGGACTGCATGAAGCCTCCATCACCCCTTATTGTGCTTTCTCT
Organism: Myiozetetes cayanensis; assembly: GCF_022539395.1. Classification (NCBI taxonomy): domain Eukaryota; kingdom Metazoa; phylum Chordata; class Aves; order Passeriformes; family Tyrannidae; genus Myiozetetes; species Myiozetetes cayanensis. The sequence goes on from NW_026087853.1 coordinate 56,073,836, forward strand.
TCTGACCCCACTTTCCAGTGCAGGGCCCTCATCTCGACAACAATACCCTGAAAGCCTGTGTGGCACTCTGGGATCACACTTGAAAAGGCCTTTGGCTGAGGCTGGCTTTCAAGAAGGGGGGACAATTGGCAAGGGGCCTGTGGCTATTCATGCAGAACAGGCAGTGAAAAATGCCTGAAGTCACTTTCAGGGGTGGGCAATGCCCAAAAAAGAAAGCCCACATAACATGAATGGCTGCTGCTAGGAGACTAAAACCAAAGGCATGCCACTAGCAGGCCTCCATGTGCCGACATCAATGGGTTCATCCTATCCCTATTAGGGGCCTTAAAATGATGGAGAAACATGAGAAGGGACTATAAGCAGGAAAGGAAAATAATACCAAAGTACACAACGGTCAATGCTTATATTGTTACCCTAAACACTCGGCAGAGGGAAATGATATTTTCCACGTTTAGCACCTTTACCGTTAACGACAGCTGCGTGGCCGACAAAAATCCAACAGGAGAAATGATTTCTGGCACGTTTTCTTGGGGGGAGGAGAAGCGATGGGCTCTGATAATTAATTATTCCTCATGCACTGAATTAAGGGTGATTATAAAAAGCATATTGGAAGAGCCAATATGAGCTGGAATCGCTCTGGACCTGGGGCTGGGTGATGCTCCAGTCCCCTGGATGAGCAGGCACAAACCCAGTTCGGATCCAAGCCCAGCAGTGCTGGTGACAGGGAAATGGGAAGCCTGCATGTTTTTTTAAAGGAAACCACTGTAATGCACCACAAAAGCATTTCAGTGGCATACAAATGACCCAAACCTCAACTGTGCTCGGGGTTACTGAGCCTCGGAGTCCTGTCTGCAGTGTGGATCCTGTGCAGCAAAAGGCCTCCAGGTCCAAAATGTTCACTGTGAAGGGTTTACCTTGCTTTAAGTCACCAGTTAGCTCTGGTTTTTCCCCCTTCATAAAATACAGCTAAACCCTCCCACATTTATGTATTAACATTTCACAAGGCATGGACTGGAGGACTCTTTTGAAAGGAAGGAAACTGTCAATACACTCATTAATTTCAGCAGCATTCTGAAAATGACACACCAGTTTCTCTAGAAACAACCCATCCTCTCTAAAATCCTCTCTGCTTCACTACAGATGTTGGCTCTTGGCTAGCAAGAACCTTGAAAAAATGAATTACAATGTCTAGTCATGTTTGGACTTAATTCTAGGCATGATCTCAGCTCTTAAAAAATGATCACATTATTTAGTTTGTGAGTAATAATGTCTGACAAAAAAAAAGGTTTAAAATACAATATGATACTATAATCAAGTGATTTATTTCAAGTGGTGATGCTTATTATTCAGCGTGGAAGAAACCTCCCCACCTTGCTTTTTTTCAGTTATCTATTCCTGAAATCTGAATTTCTAATTGTTTCTAAGTTTGTTGAGGACCGTTTTTCCTTTCTGCACTAGGAGCTAACATGGGACAGCTGCTGAAAGGGAAGCCAGACCCTCATTATTGCTGTGCTCAACCCTACACAAGGTGTAGGAAGAAAGCAGCTGAAACAGGGGAGAGAAGTGGGAGTTACTCTTGGATTTCCCTCATTTGGCTGCTGGTCAGTGATGTAATTGGGTGAGCAAGTGGTGAATCTGATGCTCCTCTGTGATCTACTGATGCCTCAGGGAAGACTTTAAACCAACAGTTCAGTGGTATCTTTCTCTGTCCATTGTGTTTAAAAAATGTCTAAATCCATGATGGAGTAAATCTTACCCCTCCCCAGGTGTGATCCTAACACTTTCATGTGTTTCTCTTGCCTCTAAAATTGCTCCAGTAAATTACTACTACTAGTAAAAAAAAAAAAAAAAATCTGTACCTGTTTTGTATCTCCTGGTGTTTGATGGGTAACAACGACTAACTGCTTTAATTTCTGAAAAAGGCCCAAGAACACTGAAAATTTATATATATATATATAAAATTTATATTTATATATAGTATATATATTTATATATAAAAATATATACATTAAATCATACAGACTGAATATATATCTGGGTTATATAGACTGGAGCAAATGAACAGGAGTAGGGTTAAATGCAGCTACACTGCTACTCTGCCAAAGAAAAGGTATGTCTTGTGTGGCTGTGATTCCTGTAGCCTCTCAAGGCTGAATGTTTGGAACTTGATATTTAATTCATTCAGGGAAGCAAGCAGAGGTTCTTATGGTATGTGGGCAAGTCCAATCCTCTAAATCAAGATATTGAAAACTCTCTCGTAGGTTTCCCATCTCTTATCTCAAGGCTGCTGCTTCTCCTTCATGACTGAGCAAATCATTTTCCCCCCATCAAAAGATGAATCCTTGCAGCAGACAGAACATTTGTAAAGCAGACAATTGTATCTGAGAGGTTTAAGTTTTCTTTTGAGTGTGAAACATCACGTGAAGTCAAAACCTGTAGGATTCTGTCTTGCCTCTGTGGATGAACAGAAAATTGCCTGCATTTCTAAGGTTGGAATTTTAAAAATCACCTTCTCATCTTATGATGGGCATTTACAGGGTTTTCTGTGAAGATAATATAGAGCTATATATCATCAATCATAGATTAACTCTCTAGATATGTCTCTCTCCAGGGATTAAAGTCATATTAGGTACCATAGGTAGGTACCTCATATTATTTGAGATGAATCTAGACAACAAAGTTAGACTGAACCAGTTCCACTCCAAACAGCAGGAATTTTAGTGTCTAGGATTTGAGTTCAGCTTGCATAATCCTCTGAATATCCTCACCAGTGCATGTGTTGCAAGAGACATTTCCACAGTTTCTCTTATCTATTTATACTAACACACTGTAATATATTCAGCACACATCAGATTTAACCAGAAAAAAGTACTTGAAGGTTTCAGGTTTTTCATGATTCTTCAGTGTATTATCAATGTAATCTGTGCCAATCGAGGGAGGACCTTCCTGGCTTTAGGAGCTGTGAAAACAGCCTTCCAAAACCTGAAGAAATATATCTTTTTTTTTTTTTTTTTAAATTTGTGAGATCTGAAAGGAGAAGGATGGGTGGTCTTAGCCCTTCAGAAGGTCTCTGCTCCTCTGACCTATTAGACCACCAGTTCACCTAACCCAACCAATTAGCCATTCAAGCCTAAGAGTGTAAAGAAAGGTGGCAATAAAAATAAGTTATTAAACAAAAGGAATAGAAATAAGCAGGAAAAGTAAGATTAAACTACCATGGGTACTCAGCTACAGGGATATGGAATATTACTGTCATTTAAAGTATGTGGTTTGTGAACACCCTTCACCCAGCCCATCTGTTTGAAGTTTGGCCGCTGTTTTCTACTTAGGCCAAGGGATTTTGCACCCTGAAGCAGCAATTCCTAACTAATAATCACGTAACTGCAGATACCAACACTACTGGGAGAGAGTAGAAGTCACACATGGACTCCCTGGCTGCCCTTGATCTCATCTCCCATCCTCAACTTCCCCCAGAACAAGTTGTAGCTCTCAGACTTCTGGCCAAGGGTCCACAAGGGCAGAGTCTCATGGAACTTGCTGTTTCCCTGCCACTGGAAACACTGAGAAAAAAACAGTACATCACACTGGGTCTTACTTATCATCAGGTTTAGCCCTCTCTGGTGTTTTTCCTTATTTTTTTTTTTTTTTTTTTTTTTTTTTTTTTTTTTTTTTTTAAATTCAAAGGGAATTTGAATTAGAGAATTCATTCTCTAAACATCTCCTAACAGCAACCAGAGCCAGGCAGCACGTGGAAAATGAGAATTAATACAAAGACCATCAGACAGCATTTATTCCCCACTTGAAAACCAGAAATAAGACGATTTTTCAGTCAGACAGCAAACATCCACAGTGAAATCCTTACTGGGGTTTTTGAGGCCAGGGAAAAACTCCCAAGTCTGATTACGAATGCACAGCTACTAAGGAACAAATACCATGGAACAAATATCAAGGCTGAGGCATTGGACTGGTGATTCTGCCCATGTTTTCAGATCCTCTTTGTGCTCTTGGGCAGCTCACTTGATCTCTCTGCTAATCCCCCTGGTTCCTCTGTGCAGAATGGGTATAATAATTTTCATGCCTCTTTTAAACGCTCACTGAGGGAGTATGCCTTAATATGTGTTTGTTGCATCAGAAACTAATAAAAACCACAGCAGAAGTATTGCATATTCTCCCAAACAGGTTAATTTCCCCCCCTCTCAGCTCCTCAATTTTAGCAGTTTGATGGCATTTTGCCAAGAACCAGGTAAGGGGTTAATCTCTGAGTGGTTAATGTGAGCAACTGAGACAGCTCAGAGCTGGCTGCCCACTGGATCTATTCCAGTGGTCCTCTGCTAAATTAAATGTGCTGAACTGATGTCAGGGGATGTTACTCAGCAGTGAAGGCAGGAGTGGGCTCACCTAGACAATAATGGCTAAAAGTCTTATACCTGCTGAATAATATCAGTGCTGTGAGGACTGAGAATCAAAATTAGTGGAAGAAATGCTCCCACAATGTTATGTGATGAAAGCATACACAATATTCTGAGAAAAGATTTGGTAAATGGGCATATTGAAACATTCTGGATACAGTGGCAGCACACTCTGACAGCAGTTAAAATCAGACTTGAGGTGCAGTATTTCTAATTATTGCTAAGGACCAGTACTATTTTTTCCCAAACTGGACATTCCTAACAGTTCCCTTGTCCAGGGCTGATTGATTTTGGTAAAATCTGAGGATAACTGAGCACATGACTAAATTTAAGCATGTGAGCGATGCAACAAAGTCAAGTGGACTGTTCACAAGCTTCAAGAAAGTATTTTGAAATAACATCCTGAACCCTGAGTCTCGGGCAGGAGAAGTGGTAGGTCCTAAGCCCGTAAGGTAAGGTTAATCCTTTCTCTTTTCCAGTTTGATTTCAGATAATTTCTCATGACAGCAGTGGGAAACCACACAGGGGATCCCATAACAACAGGAATATTTTAAAAAAACACTTCTCACTGCTTTTCTCATTTGATGCTGTTCATTTTTGCCTGTTCCCCTTATACAATTTTCAGGGCTGATAAAACTACTGCTTTCCTACCTGCAGAAAGTGGTTGTGATGTCTCAGCAACAGCAGATTTTTATTAGCTGAGCTGACATCTGAAGTTAGGAGAAATTCACATCCCCTTTCCCTACAGCAGAAACTCTTATTCATCTCCTTTTATGGGACTCCTGTTATGCCTTACAATAAATCAGCTGAATATCTACCCTGAAATGATCAGCTTCTCGTAACATGAAGAACTTGCAGAACACATTCAAAGTCTAAGATCAGGTAATTTTTATCCTCTGATTGCAATACAATCCTCGTTTTCCATCTCTTTCCCAACTCAAGCCACCTAAAGCTGATCACCAAACCTTGCTAGAGGTCAGTCCAGTGAAGGCTGAAGATCTATCAAATGCTACCGGTATTTTTAACATCTTAATCTATTAAAACCTACCAAATTTTATACAACCCCTGTATTATTTATACATTTATACAACCCCTTTCATTTATGACCATTTTTTACTTTTGTCCCTGAAGATTAAAAACATCAGTGCTAAAATCAACAAAACTTGAATACTGAAGTCACAGCACAACAATTTGCTTTCCCAGTGTGGTTGTCTACTTGGAAAAAAGCTGATCACACAGACCTTTCTGCAATTATAGACCAAAAAAGGGTTGTGTTGAGACAGGCTTTGACTAGTCCATCACATGGTCATTAGGTAGGACCAGTCATTTCCAAACATCCACAGAGATGGCACATTCTCCCTATCTGGAGGTTTGTTTGTCTTTAGTCTTAGTGATTACAGAAATATTACAAGGCTGGTTAACTCTGAAGCCTCAGTCACTCCTCTGACTACATCATAATTCGGCTTCTTCAACCCAACCCTATTAAGTTGTTCTTTGGGGTTATTCCAGTTCTGCTCTTGCTGGATAAATAATTGCAGAAAGGAGAAAAAAAAAAAAAAAAAAGAGGTTTGCATGTATAACTTCATGCAATCCCTTCAAATTCATGTACATATTCCATTTATGATGGAATAGCTCAGTGTTTAGCATAAATTCAGCAGTTGTGACCACTGCAAGAGACCCAGTGCACAGGCAGAGACTGACATCCTCCACATCACAGGAGGTGGAGAACATTCCTTTTCAATAGGGCATGGATTTTAAAATATTAGCTGCGTTTGAGATGTTCATTTGTCTGTCATGGAAGACCCAAAAGGAGGAAGGTGGGAGGCTGAAGGGTGGTGCTTTGCCCCACAGGTATATGCAGCCAATTTAATTTAACCCCACCTTTTCATTTTAAAAGGGTGTTGCGATCAGTTTTTGTCAAAAGCAGATAACACGCCAGGAATAATTGCTTTACCTGAACACATGCATCAGGAAAATCTCAGAAGGTTATAACTGATAAACCAACAAAGGCTGCTGAAGGCTGCAAGGGATCAGCTCATGTTGGGTGAAAAGCAAACAGCAGCTGTTTGAGTAGGTAAAAAAATTGTCTCTAGTGACCCAAAGCAACTTCTTCTAGACAAGGCCCTCAAAGCACATTTGCATTGGCATCAAACGCTTGTCTCCAGAAGATGTGGAAAGGTGATAACCAAAGAATACACCAGTTAAGATGCAGGTAAACAGATTTCAGTCAAAAAAACCCCAGAAGATAAAGTGGAAATAAGAGATTTAAAAAGGAGAGGTCAAAAAGAATTTGCTTTTCCAGTTAACGTTATTCTTAAAAAGGAAGCACTACAGGACATGGCTAATTTTTGCACTTTCAATTAAAGATAGGACAAGCTGAGGATATCTGTGTCTGTCCAGGAATTTGGTGGCCCTCCCCCTCTGGCCTCACATGAATTTGATTTGTCTGTGCCAGAACTGGGACAAATTGTGTGCTGAGGTAACACTTCATGCCAAGCAAATCTGTTTATCTCAGGTTCCCCCTTACTGCCAAGAAGGTGAATCCAGAATGCAGGCACAGGGCAAGGCAGATGCCAACAGCCAGGTGAGTGCAGAACACTCAGGGTAAGCAGACAGAGACACTCTGGGGCAGTGGCAAACCGTGCACAGCCACATTCCCAGGCTCTGGAAGTCAAAACAAACACAGCCCAAATGCTGTGGAACAAACCTGGGCCCGTTAAGTCCAGACTGAATGAAACAGAGCTCAGTGCAAACACAGTCCAAAGGCAGTGGAAAGCAAACTTAGGCAAATAAACTCCAGGCTCTGTGAAACAGAGCACAGATAGACACACTCCAAGCACAAGTAGAAAAGCAAACAGAGACAAATATAGTCTAAACTTAATGAAGCAGATACATGAAACAGTAGCTGTCTCACTCTCCAAGCAAAGTCTAAGCAACTTACTCCAAAATCACCAAGCTGGAGCAATTGTGGTTCTCTTTCAGGCAAACTGCAGTGTTACCTTCTCTTCCCATCTCCTCCATACCTTCCACTCACACTCAGCCTCTCCACTCTCCAATGACCCACAGCAGCTGGTGTGGATCAAAAGATTTCCAATTTTTTTTCATTCCTTTGGCAAGATGTAAAGACTATCCAATGTTTCCAGGCAACATTAAAATGGACCAAGAAGACCTTACTCAAATATATATATATATATATAGTTTCTTTTTGCACACCTATAATGTTGCTTCAGAGGGAATGAAATAGAGAAGACAGAGACTAGATAGCAATCAACATATCAATGAAGAACAGGGGAAAAGGTAAGGTAAAAGCATCTATACCCAAGAGATACGTAACTAATGTGAAAATAATTCCTAAAGTATTCAAGAATCTGAGAAAGCTTCCAATGGTTAAAGATTTTTTAAGAAGTTACACAGTTAGTGATGGAGAGGAGGTAAATACTTAGTAAACATTGGAATGAAAAAGGCATAAAGTACTTTTTTCGCTTGAGGATGACAAAGTACTTCCCCTGTCTGATGATAACTCTAGAGGATGGTAAAGAACATCAATTACTGATAAGCACTTTAAACCTGGTAGCCCCTAGATTTGGTCCCAAACACTTCTAAAGACCTGCCTGAAGAAAATCCCTGGCACGTTTTTAATGTCTCTTGGAAGACCAGGAAGATTCCCATGAAATACAAGAGCACTGTGTCTAAAAAGGGCAGGGAGGATGACACAGGCAGCACCAGGTCAGGGAGGCTGACCTGGGTGTTGGGGGAAAGGGTTGCTGCAGGAGTCAACTGAGAAGGAAATAAAGAAAGGAAAGAGAATTCATGTCAGAGGATGTATTTAACAGGAAATAGGCCATGTCAGACAAATGTGATTCCATTCTCAATGGAGATTACCAGTGATTCTGCAGATGTGATGTACAGTGCACCACTGTGGTTAAAAATAGTGCCACATGGTGACAATAAAGTACATGTTAAAAACATTAGGAATGGGCTCAGTACTTCTTCTTCTTTTTTTTTTTTTAAATCCATCAATGGGGAATCACAATTGCCTTGATGGCATTTTAGGTAATTTTTTTTTTTTTTCAGTGATTTGAAGCAATTTTGAACACTTGTTAAAATGAAAGTAGAAGTTATCTCCACATAGGTCTGGTCTGCTGTCTTGCCTGGCAGTCCTTGCATGATGGATACATGCACTGTGCCAGTAAAAACATCAATTATTTTACGTGAAACTTAATGACCAGCTTCATCTGCCGGCTCATTATGCTTTCAGGAGTTTCCTCCTGTGCTCACCCTGCTGGTTTCCACTGGTTCCAGAATGTCTTAGTTGCTCTAAAATACCAAATACAGTCCATCCTAGGGGACCTATTCTACCTTTCACCTACTGGAGCAAAAGACATGCAAAGCCAAAGTAATGGAAAAAAAACATCAATGCCCCCCCAAATAATAACTATAAAAATATGATAATAATAAAATGTAATGTTAAATATAATACTAAAATATTGTGATGATGATGATGAAAATAGTAACAACAACAGTAACAGCCCCAACAATTTTTTAGTTGTTTTCTGTTTATATTTATTTCTATTTCTTTTTAGTTGCTTTCTATTGTTTTCTATGTTAGCTAGACACTGTTTTCCTTATTCCAGGAGATGCAAATTTATTTTCTACTTCAACTTTTATTACTTGCAGTCTCTTTTATTTTCTTTGTAAGTATTCTGTGCCCCATAGCAGAGCTCAGCTCATATTTTGCTCTCCAAGTCACCTGGCAAACTGAAAAAAAATGTTGTCTCTATTCATTTAAACTTATAATTGTAATGCAAGCCATACATTACTTGATAATGTGTGATAAACCAGGTCCTCAGCTAATAGAAATTAGGACAGGTCCATTTTTGAGCTATGTCATTTACATGCATTGAAGGATGAGCCCATCAATGGAAATTAAAAGGTGGTGCTGGTTGTTTTAGTATTAATAATCAACTAACTTCAGTTTTCCCTTAAAAAAATCATTAGCTAACATACTGTTTTGTTTCCTCCAAATGAGAAAATACAATAGAAAAAGAAATCTGGTAGCTGGTGGCAGACCTAGTAACACAGATATAAATTCAAGGTCTGTTGACTGAGTATCTTTACATTCACTGATTAATCTTCCCCTTCTTTCCCTGTATAAATGCAGGATGGCTGAATGAGCTGGATGATGGCAAATACATTCCCAAGTCTCTCACAAACACTGTGAAAAAATATGTTTCTTTTTGTAAAGTCTGAAAGCCTGAATTTTATTGAAAACAGAGAAAAAGAACTGCTGCTTTTCTCCTTATGGCAAAAAGTATCTTCAGGTTATAGATGCATCCATGCAAATCAGGGAATTTTTTAGGTATGTTCCTGCCTACGTGTTCAAGTATCACACAGAAAAAATAATCAACTGATACCCTGCCCTGACAATTGGGGCATATATTGCTCCCAGCCTTATATTCTCAGAAGACAAAAATGAAAGAAAAAACTGTGGCTTCTTCACTCCCACTTGTCTAACACCTTTTGTATTTGATCTTCATATTTATGAACTACAATTATAAATAATCCTTTCATGGAAATACTTGGGGTTTTATCAGTGAGATAGAGGAGGATAACTGGAAGAACTACGTATGACAGGGATAACAAACAATTCCCCAGCTAGCCATGCCACTGACAACTAAACAACCATAAGGTGAGCATAGGCAACATTCCTAAAAGTGTCCATTATTCAAAGCCTCTAAGACATCTCTATGCTCCCAGGTGTGCTGGGGTGGAAAAGAAGGGTGGCTGCACGGCCAGAGTGTTTTGCTCTTGCAACCCTCTGAATTGTGAACAGAAAGGTAAAAAAAAACAACCACATTCTCTGATCCCCATTCAAGGTCACCTCTTGTTATAGGAACAGATCTCAGGGCTCAAACTTATCCAGCACAAGGGCAGAAATTCACAAAAGCAGGTAAAAGATGAGCTCTTTCACCACCTTTCTCACCATGGGGGCCATCTACCAAGTTTTGTGTGTCAGAAGGAAAGGGATAAACCCCTGACTTTTCCATTGAGGTTATTGCATGAGGCCAAAAACTGGAGACAGAGTCTCCTGTCTAGGATTAGGACATGGTCTAAGTGAAAAGAGGCCTGTTATCCTCTAATGTTCAGTGAATTCCTGTCCAAAAACTGTTCATTATAAACTGTGGGAACAGTTACCAGTGCAGGCACGCAGGAAATAGAACCCATGTCCTCTTGACAGCTGACGACCTAGGACTCACACTCATCATTAGTACACCTTCTCTTGGCCTATCTAGTCCAGCAAATTCATAAGGTTTTTCTAAAAAAGCAGAATGGCTTCAGCAGAAGGGATAAAAAGTGCTCCCTGCTCCAAGTCTGGTTTAGTGGTTTAGGGGATCCTCGGGGCACTTCAGCCATATGGGCCTGAAACCCAGCCAAGAGAACAGGGAAGGGGCTATTCATGCTCTGGGGTTGTGAACACGGCATAAAAGGGTTTGGCAGTGCTTTCTTGGCTATACTTTAAAAGAAAGGAACGATCTCCACGATAGTTTCCAAGAAAATGACATAAGTACCTTATTCCCGGAAAGGTTTCAGGGAAATACCTCGCTGCAGTTCACAGTCAAGCACTTAAGCCCGGGAGAAGGAGCTGCAGAGCTGAAGTCATTTCCTACTGACCAGCAAAGGAGTGTCTCTGCTCAGGGATCTCACTGCCATGAGGCCCAGTCTGAGGCCGTTCCCTCTCCCCACTCATTTTATGAGGAGCAGAAGTGCCTCGTTCGGGGTTCTGGGTTACACGCTCGAAACCAGATGCGTGAAAGCTCCCTAAACGTAGAGCAAAACAAACCAGCGAGCAACCAAAACCTGGAGGGACTGGCTCCTAGGAGGAAGACAGCCAGATATAAAAGGACCAAACGATGGACTGTGTTGAGGAAGTGCACAGGGAGAAACACCAGCACCAGTGCAATTGAGCGCAGGACTCGAGAGGAGCAAAGGGTGCTGCACTTTGGAGAGCTCAGAAAACGCAATGTATGTGTGCACATCCACACAGGCAGAAGTGTCAAAGCAAGTCTACGCTCCATTCCCATGGGGCATATTATCACCATCTGGGAGATGATTGATATTTATTTGTCTAGCTTAGGCACTGCGTTTTAGATGAAGTCTCTCAAGTTAAATAGCAAAAGGAGCAATAAGACAACCTGCTGACAACTCCAGCTCAGACTAAAAGAATCAGCCAGGAATCTCACAGCTTAGAAGTAACTCAGAGCAGTTATTCACCCATACATTTTCACTTCAGTGATAAAATGGTATGTTTCTCTGTTTATGTGCTGCTTAACTTGGTAGGGGTGTGGGCTGCATTTTCGTTCTGTAGACTGGAAATACGTCAGGCAAATAGAAAGGCTCCGCACGTTTTCTGGAAGAAGGAAGGGTCAATCTGAGCCCCCTTTTTGACCTCCATGGTTTTCGTTCCACTTAAACCAGACGAGTTTGTCCCACAAAATTTTGCAGCAGCTGTGAGGTTCTGCAGTTAGTTTATATAAGCTTTACTGAGTTTATGCTTGGAGAGTGCTGAGTGGTCAGGGGGATACTCCACACTAAACCCTTGCCTCTTTTGGGAAAGAGTGTATTAAGCTGTCATTTTTGTGTGCATAAATAGGAAATGTTGAATCAACTTCTGACTTTCTAGACATCTCATTTGTTTTTCAGCTGCCTTTTTTTTTTTTTTTTTTGAGGTTCAAGAATTTACTTGGTAACTTTGAATACTTGCAGGAAGAAGGTCACTGAAGTGCCATTCTGCCCATTTACTTGGGAGCACTGTGGGTGGAAGGTACAGATGGCTTACATGTGTAAAGAAACTGGGAGATACAAAATTTTGTGGGAACCCACTCCTCCCCTGCTTGCCAAAAGCGGGTAAAATGTTACTCATCAGAACTTGAACTGGAATTAACGTATAAAATGATGTCTCTTGCCTGTTAAGTTCTACTTCCAAAAATCACAAGGCAAGATGCGATAATATCGTGCTTTCTCAAGTCTTGGTAATGCTTATTTCCACAGCTGTCCTCAAACCTGTCTCAGTCCTGAACTCCAGATGCTGACACATATTGGAGGGTACCTGGACTGCACTAAGAAATCCCAGTCCATCACCATTAGTGCATACAACTCTCAGACAACAAACTGCACTCCATCAGCCAAAGCATCTGACAAAGATGGTGGGATGGCTCCTCTGTTGCTCCCCCAACACTGAGCAGTTTTTTTAACACACCACAAACATCTAGTGAAAGCCCACAATCAAAATCAGATACGTAATTCTGTACATCTTCCCTGTGTGGTGCAAATCCCTAAGCAGGAGATGAGGCAGTGCAGAGCTGTATTAGTGGGCAAAATGCTCCATTTGATGCCAGTGTCACTCCAGCTTTTTCCATAAAACCAGGCTAATATAGTGGTGAGACAGATCTGATACATCTGCTGTGTGTTCTGTATCTATGATACAGCTCAAAAGATCTGCTCCAAGTAAAAGAGGTAATTTGATTACATGTCAGCATCTGAAACCACCAGTTTTTCTTCATATGGGTGGAAATTATTTCATTCTTGAAGGTTGCTGTGATGCACCTATCCAAATGAATACATAGCATTTGAATATTAGCAGTGACTCATGCACCACTAGCAGCTACAGAAACCCGGATGATGAAAAGTTGGAAACATATATTTTTACTGATCCTTTTTGTGGTTGGTATCTTTAATAATGCCAAATGATTTGCCAGTGTCTCTTAAGAGTAAAACAGGAAAACCTCCCACCTGTTAAAGGGTTGATCCAGCATGTTCTCAATGTTTTCGAGTCAGTTTATTATCATCTGGGTGTTGTTCTCAATCTAGTTGTTCTCCTTTTCCTCTTTTTTTCCCCTTCTTTTGGGAAAATAGCACAAATAGAATATGTTATAGCTAGGATGGGGGCTAAACACTTGTTGATTTTTTTTTTTAAGTAGAAATAGATCTTTCAAGGATAGTTAGGACATGAGCAAAGCAAAGACTCCAGACACTTTCTTCTTTTTTCTAGCCTGAATTCTTTTTTTCCCTAAAACTTTAACTGTTTGGAAACACTGGGAAAATAAAAATATAAAAAATATGGAAATACATATACACAAATGAAATGGAAATAAACACATATAAATATATAAAAGACGAGAAAGCTGTATGCAGAAGATTTAAACTAAATCAGAATCTAGCCTTCATTGCCCAGTCATTCACTTTCCACTTTTGCTTCCACAAGACCATACAATTTTGGTTTTCCAGAACGTACAAGAAGAAATTCAAATAGGTAGCTCTTTTTGTGGCAGAACTGATCCCAAACAGGGCTTCATCTTAGCCTTGGAAAGACTTTCTTAAAAACCTCCAACCTGTTCATTCTTCTATTCCTTATCTCTCAGTTTTCGTTAGCTGCATCCTTTCTTTCACCTTTGCCATTTCGAAATTATAACATAATAGATTCAAACTTACACCCTGGCCTGTTTGACTGCCAGATATTCGACTGCAGCAAGCAAAGATTTCTCTGCCTGAGACTTGAAACCAAGGCAGGTAGAGAGATGTCTCAGTCACAGCTCCAGTTCACAGCCAGCTGTTTCAACTGACAGAGAATCAAGCTGCCATCTCCCAAACCACAAACACGCTACGTCTCATTCAGAGCGAAATAAGAGACGTGCTTCCTTTTGACAGTTTGGGGAACAGGTGGGGGAAATTACAGTGTCGTTCTAAGCATTTTGTTTTGGTCTATTACATCGTGTCTGTGCTCTTGTGAGCACTATCGACAGATATTTTCTTCTATTAGGCACAAAGAACAGACGCTTTTTGCGCAAGACAGGAGCCCTGACTTTCACTGCAGGGAGGAGTGTGCTGTTTTAGTACTAATTCCATGTTTTACCCACTTTCCATTTTCCAGTTCCTGGGGAACTGGGGAGATGAAAGACTGAAAGCCACTACAGAGTCCATGCAATGGAGGTAATCAAGACCAGGCCTTAATGCAGCAAACTTCACCTTGCTGACAGAAGAATCTCCACACACAAACGACATGAATGTCTTTCTTGTGCCCAAGTTTTGTTTCCTTTTTGTAGGAAAAAATAAAAAAGAAATCTACAGCTAGAATAAAACACCAGAAACCACAAAACTTCCTTGATACAGGCCAGTTGAGAGAGAGTGAGAACCTAGCAACAGAATTATTCACTTGTTCTCGTAGTTGTTCGTTATGAAAATGATTCTGTCTTAGCGATACTACTTCAGCTTTTGCTCCTTCTGCTCTCACCAGAATGTAAAGCATGCAAGTAATGCAGATGTGCCCGAGTGTAAAACGTCACTGCCGCACTCAAAACAACCTCCATTTCAAGATTTGAATCTTCCCATTTTCGCTCATCTTCCCAATGCTCAGCCTGTGCTCTTTTCCCCGCCTGCTCCAAGTCTCAGTCCTCACCCTTAATTGCTTCGGTGCAAAAACAGCCCCACTCAGTGCCTTGCAGAAGGTGTGCTTGGTTGGCTGCCAGGTCAGCTCTTTACGCTGCAGAGACCTCGGGGTTGGGGCCGTATCTCCGTTTATGTTTGGGAATAATCAAGCACATGTACAGCACTCCGGGTCTGATCCCGTGTATATCATAACACCAGTGATGTGGGACCAGATGCTATATGAACAAATGGGAATCTGTTGCATTCATATAGTGCCTTTTTTTTTTTTTTTCCCCCCGAGGAACTCAAAGCACTTTACAATCTTTAAGCCTCACCACATGCCTGTGGGGTACAGCAGGGTAAGCAGGCCTGTAGCATTCTTTACAGAGCCAAGTACATTTATTCAAATGTAGCTGAATAATAATAATGCAACCATGACCTCCCATGACACTTACGTTCCTGGGGAACAATGGAACTGTCAGCCACAAGGGTGAGACTCAGGAGTCTGGGTGACAAAACTTTTTCGGCAGCTGGCCCACGGCTGCAGGACTCACTTCCGTAATAGATTAGGGATGACCACGAGCTCCGCCGCCTCCCAGTGCAAAAATGCAAAGCTCACTTCTTCAAAATTCCCTTTCCCACCCTACCAGCAAGTACCAAAAACAACCTTGATGGAAAACAAGTACCCCTCTGTGGGGTTTTGTGAGTCGTGCTACAGGTTCTGGTAGGCAGTTACTGCTCCACCACGTGCTTCAAAAAAAAACCAACCACAACAAACCCTCTTGTTTCAAGAATTCAATTCTTAAATAGCTTCTGGAGATTGTTGATTAATTTAAATGAGGTATGATTTTTATCCTTAAATTTACTTTCAGAGACCTACTTGCAGGAGTGAAGTGGTGGCAAAGAAAGAAATTAAACCTTAATTTCATCAAAATAGGTTTTTTCCTACACTGTTATGGACCCGTGTGTACTGGAAAATAATGTACATGTTTCCAATCCAATAATGAAAGTAGAGGAGACATTACACAAAGACAATTCTCTTCAGGAAGAGGAGAACAAACGAAAATCAGTCTGCAGGAAATATTTGGAAGCTAAGACCCCAGACTGCTCCTCTGGGCATAGTCTGACCTACGGAAATCTGGGAGTCAGAGGCACAGTTAGCTATGAAAAAAATATCTGTGCAATATTGGGTAACACTGGCACTTCAGACAACACTCTCACCACACGCATGGGAATGGCACTGTCACCACGTGATGCCTCCAAACTGGCCACTGCTCAGAGATGGGTGCTAGGATAAAAATGGCATTTAATGTACCAGAGCCTGTATAATGTGTAACGCTGCTTTGCTTTCCAGCTGGTTTACTGTCTTCCAGAAAGAACATTAAACTGAGCAGAAACTACTACTATTAGTCACACAAATCCCTTTGCCATCCACTCTGGTTTTGCTAAGATGCCATTTTTTCCCCCTTGTTTCTCAGTCCCATTGCTCTTTAGCAAGTGCTCCTCCATCCCCTTATGTTCCCCCTGTGCACATAGCAAGGCTGGAGTTGCCACAGTCTCCTTAATGTCTAATCCTTTAACACTGGGAGAGCATTGTATTGCAGCCCTAATGCAAGGATGAATTCTGGAATGTGGAGCCTGGAGAGAGGCTTATAGAATAAGAAAGAAAGAAAAAGGGAAGAGGAAAAAGGAATTGAGAAGAGAAAGAAGTCAAAACCACACATGGGACAGAAGGAAAAAAAGGGGATTAGGTGACAATATCCGACTGCACTGAAGGGTCAGGAGAATTAAGCTTCAGAGCAGCTTGCTCAATGTGTGCTGGGATAAAAAGACTCTGATATGAATGGAGGTGGTTCAAGTGCAGGCACATTGTGGAATGCAATAGGAGTCTGCTAGGGAACATTTAAGAGAGTTGTGCACCACTTTCATGTAGCAAATAATACATATTGTTTGCTGGGCAAAGATCTGAGCCTCCCTGTCACTTTTACAAGGTTGTTACAGAAGAACTAGAAATACAAGAATGGAATGAAATGGAATAGCTTTGCACTAAGTGAAATAATAAATCAAATATTCTGAGTGTGTGCTCCTAAGATTTATTATTGCTTATGAGCTTTATATTGAATATAAACTTAAAACAATCGATCCCTGCCCCAAAAAAGTCAGCATTTGACATGAATGGAGCTAGATCTGTTTTTAACAAGTACTTCAGAGCCTGATTTTTAGTACCTAGCTGTACTGCATGTGCAACTGAGGGAATGATCTTTTCATCAGACCAACTTTACATGCAGCCAGTGATCTTTCTGAGCCATGTGGGTGCTGCCTCTTGAAGGACACTGACTCATTATGATTCTCATATATACTGAGAGTACTTCTACACAACTGAACTGTTCAACTGACAAAAAAAAAAAAATTACAGAAACTTTAACTTCCTGTGTAGTTTATTTTCAATTGCCTATCCATTTGTTCACTTATTGCAGACAAAAATCTTATAGGCAGCCTCGAAATGATAGCATGGTTGCTTTATTAAAAAAACCAGCTCTCTACATCTTCTAACAACACAGGCACTGGAAGTTAAAAGAGCTGGAATCTGAGAAAATGCCCTCTGTCCTCCTGACACGCTTTCTGCCCCAACATGGCTTCCTAATGTAAGATGAAATAACAGCCTCATCTCAATCTGGCATGACTATCCATCTATGAAGCAGAGAGAAAACTGAGAAACATGAGAGATGGAAGAAACAAGTCATGAATAATAAAAGAAAGTGATTTTTAACTATGTAAAGAGAATTCATTCAAAATCAACCATCTGGCACAGGGCACGTCCTGCAGAGAGAGCAGCCACGGAAAAATTACAAAGTCAGTTCAGTTAACAATTCCCAAGAAGACACCACAGGAGACAAAGCTAGAGTACAGTGCCACATCCAAGTGGCTGATACCAAAAATAATTTGGTATTGGTCATGAAACACACCAACCCTTAGTGTCTGCTTCAGGTAGGTTCAGGGAGCTCAGGTATTTATAAAAAACCTCCCCAGAGATGCTTTCTGCTCACTTGTATTACTATTGTCTTTCCTTTACTGCAGACATGTTTGCTGCATCTTGCACAAGTAAAGCTGAAGGTGGCTGTGCATATGACTTACATGCTCTTTGTTTTTAAAATAGAACAGAGAACATAACTCATTGGAAAAAAACCAAACAAACAAAACACAAAACCCAAAAAAAGCAAAACAAAAGAAAACCCAACCCCAAACACTCCACTCCTACACAAAAACTTGCTTGGGTCGGAGTGAGTAGGACATGTTTCCTTCCTCCTCCCCAATGGTAACACCTATGACCTGACCCAAGGCTCGACCTGGAAGCTGAGAAAAGAAGAAAAAAGAAGGGTTTCAGGGTTCATGACAGCATCTTTAGGAAGATGTATGCCTGTGCGTGGGCATTGTGGAAGTACAGTGTCATTTATTCCCTGGAGACACTGATGTGAAAGCACTGCTGATGTATATTTTCAACTAATACTTTCCCTTGTCAGAGGACAGAAATATTGTTTCCAGTGAATAGAACAGCAATATTTTTATTGACTTCAGTGGACTGGAGTTTTACTCCAAGGTTCTAAATATATCACAAGAGTTCACAGTCATACTGGCAATTCCTCCCCCATCATCCATATCCTTAAAAATACATATATGTTCCTTATTTCCTGCATCCTCTGAGTTATCTGTGCTGGCTGTTTGTCCCACTGTAGTCCAAGCCAGCTGACAGCCAGGCCCCAGAGCCTCAAAACCAAAACAACAGCAACACAACGAAGAGTCTGCTGTCTGCAGGGTCTGTCTGACTAAGTTGGGAGTGATGTAGGAGCTGAAGAATCCATCACCTTGTGGAAGCAACGCCATGGCTGGGCAAGGTCCCTGTTGTGGTTTGTTTTTTTTTTCCTTTTTCTTTTCTTTTCTTCACAAGGCCCTCCCAAGTGACAGATATCTCAGAGCTGGCTCTCTGCATCACACACGCTGCTGCCCACATCCCTTCTCCAGTCTCCCTTTACACATATTAATGACAATAAGTAGGGAGAAGAGGGGGAAAACAAAACACAGTCCATCTTTAGGAGAAAAAAAATCAACGACACAACAACCTAAAAATCAAGGGCAGGATCACTTGTCTTTGATCAGAGTCATGCTATAGGTAGAAGAAGTTGGGAGGGAAGAACAGAAATCACTTCCTTTTCTACTCTGACACTTCTGGGCTTCCTAAATTGGGCTAACTCAGAATGGTAATCTGTACAGCTCAGGTGGCAGAGAAACTGTTCCTCCAAACATCCTGAATGCTGCTTCCTCAGCAGGGCTAATCTGGTCAGCAGAGTTGAACCAAGACACGAGGAGAGCATGAAGGGATGCAAGAGGTGCAAAGGAGCCTCTGCAAGGGCAGGACCCCTAGAAAAAGTGATGTGTCTCCTCACCTGCTGACAGGGTGCAGCTCTTTTCCATCCCTTGTTTCTAGTCCATATGTAGAACAAACAATTAAGCCTTAAATAATTTTTGTCTGACTTGCCATTGAACTTTACCCAAATGAAACCTGTAAGAGTTCAGATGGAATTTTTCCCTCCTTTTCAGTAAATCACAATACCAGCTGGAGCCAAAGGCAAGAAAATTTATGAGAAGACTAATTCTATATTGCTCTTATCAGAAGGAAGGTGCTACTAGAATCTCAAGATTCATCTCGTTATTAGCTACCTGAGTTCATTCTGCAGGTGAGAGGCTGCCTGTGTAGTCCAGATCAGATTTGACTGTTGTGTTCAAGTCAAAGCCAGAGAAAATCACATAGCCTTGTTATAGCACTTGTAAAACCACTTTCACCATAAAAGTTTTTCCTCAGCAGAAAAGGTATAATACAGACTGCAATAACTTCAAATATCACAGGTTTACAGGATTTTGCAACCCATGCTTTGGAATCAAGTCCATCTTTCTGAGAAATAAAATCATGGGAAAATAGAACAGTTGATCAAAAACGTGCCTGCTGTCGGGTAGAGGTAGGCAGGAATTTATTTTTGGTGCAGAACCATTGGTTGCTCTTGCCTACAGAGCTCAACACACACTTGCTCTTGCGTTTTTCCAAAGCTGTTATCTGTAATTCAGGCCTTTTAGTTACAGCTGGGAAGAGAGAAAGCAACGTGGTGCTTGGTCGGTTTGTGGTGCGACTACGAGCAAGCTGATTACGTGCATTTCCTTTCCAGAGGAACCTCTCTCTTCCTGTGACAGTACTCAGTTTGGGTTTTTTTTCCACCTTGCCCCTGAGCATATGAAAGCAATGTGCACTTTCAGTAGGTCAGATCAAATGAGGACTATCACTTCAGAAGAGAAAGTGTCATCTTGACAGCTGAGTGTTAAGCCTCATTTTGAAAATGAGCACTTGAGTCAGGGGTGGAGAAATTTATTTCCTAAAAAAAAAAACCCTTGTAGGATGACATTTGGGACAGGGCTTTAAGTGCATACTCATTTCCTATCTGTTCTTGTATATCCCACAGGTAATCCAGCCACTGGCAGCGTTACCTATGAGAATCACAAGTCTGTGCTCACTCCCCAAACAGTCCCTGCACAAGTGAATGTCTGGAATCAGACCAACTATTGTTTCCTTCACATTCAGCACCACTGCTGAAGCATGAAGGAAACTCCCACCCTCGTCCTCCCCTCCTCACCCTCCTTTTCCCCTCCCCCCTGACCCACACACAGAGATGTGAGAAAGGAAGCAGATCAAATGAAATCAGTGAGAAATTATGTTTCCTTGTGTCTCTTTGCACTGCCATCTATCTCCCATTGCAGCACCAGCAAAGAGCAAGGCGAGGGCTTCCTGCCTTCTGCCAGTGATCACCCGCCACATCTCTGCATATTTTTCCACCTTTGAGCATCTCAAAAATCAGAGAAATGAACGATGAAGGTCCTGGTTTGTATATAATCTTGTGAACACCGAGAGCAGGGTTGTTGCCCTGCCTCCTTCAGTGTACAGCACATTTTTCTAAGGCACTGCTGGGCTTGACCTTCCAAAACTCTGATCACAAATGAATCTGAAGTACAAGGGTGCTTTGGCAGCCACAATCGCAGCGTGGGAAGAAAAGAGTAATATTCACAATCAACCACCATAAAATTCCCAAAGGAAGTACCTGGCATCTTAAGGGTATGTAACATCTAAAAAAACACGGGTCTTTTGGAGAACACTGGCCTAATCAGTAGTTTGTTAGAAGAACATTGTTTTGTGAAGCATCCATCACTAAATTGGAGTGTATCAACACATGACAACTGCACTTCTATTAGAACAACTAAAAAAGAAGTGATTTAGAAGTAGAATACTAATCTGTGTGCTTTAGAGTATCAAGCAGACAGCTTTGGAAGATGGTGTGTATCAGTCATTTCTCAGGCCTGGCTCTCCTGTAGGCTTCATAATTCCTTCCCCAAAAGCACTTTGTGGTAGAGGCATGAAGAGGAGAAGGCAGGAAGTTGTGTTATACAGGCAAAAATCTGGAGAAGTCAGTGCCTTTCAAACAAAAGAACCCATCAACAAGTGATTTGGCTCCCAGTGAAATACAGCTCAAGGTCAGTGGTCTGCCCTGAGCCTCACAGGGAAGACTGAGCCAGGCTCTCCTCAGAGGTGCCCGTGGGTCAGATGTGAGGCAGTGGGCACAGGCTGTAACGTGGCACATTCAGACAAGATAAAAGAAAACAACTTCTTGCCAGAAGAAAGAAAGAAAGAAAGAAAACAACTTCTTGTCAGACACCAGAGCTGGAGCCCAGAAGGGCTGGGGACTCTCTACCCTTGGGGAGGTTAAAAACTCAACAAGCTCTTGGATGTCTCGCCCTGACTGGACCTGCTCTGAGCAGGAGGTGGGATTGGACAACCAGAGGTGTCTTCCCACAAATCCTCTGTTACTCTCAGGTTCTGTCACTGAAGGTTTTCATTGGGCACCTGTACACTGACTGCACGTGAAATCTTGTTCTAATTGCAAATTAGAAGTGATGAATTAGCAATAAACGGGTTGATGAATAATGATATGAATGATTAATAATGAATCTAGCTTATTGTAGCAAATAAATAATAATTAACATGTAATAAAATTTGCAAGTGATTTGCAGATTATTAGTTTGCTTTTAACTCTTGCACATAACCATGCCACTGATGTGCTACTCAGGTTTTGCATGTTCCTAGAATCTACTGAGATACCTGCTCATAAAGTTTACCAGGAATGCTTTAGTCATTTTTATCTCTGTGACAGAACAAGGTTTGTTTGGGGTTTGTTGAATTTTTTTTCTTTTTTTTTCACAGCATAACCCAAAATGAACCTCAGATCAAAGTCACTCTGCCCTCTTCTGAATACTATGCCCTTCTCTGCAGTGTTTCAGAGCCTTCCAGTAATATATTACAGAATGTGATTAACAACCATCACATGTTGTTTGTTTCTCATCATCTCCCCAGGGATAAACTCAGCCCGAGTGTTTCTCTGGTGGGAGTTTTTGTTTGGTTTTGTTTTGAAATATGTGAGAATGATCTGGCAAATGAATATTGCCAGGTCATTTCCATTAAGTGCAAGATTGATCCTGAACTCTCTTCCACGTAACTGTTTCACAGGGAGATGGGAAGATTAGATACATGCTATTTAATATAAAATTCGAGGAAAAATTGCCACAGTGAGGCTGAACTGGCAGCTCACAAAGGAATTAAATCTGTGATCCACTCATGCCTGGAGGCACTGACACTGCAGTGTGCTGAGGATCTTTTGACTGCACCGTCCAAGCTCGCTTGGCCCCGGCAGATGAACCTTAGGATTAAAGGGTGGGCTCAGTTCCGCGCACACTGTGTCTCACCTAAAAAATCCAATGCGCAGGCTGGAAGGTGGAAAGACCTTCCCCGGATCTTCGCTCGCGAAGACTGGCCATTATTATTACTTATCCTCGCCTACTGCTGGCCCAAGAGGTGTCAAGGCCACTGCAGAGCAAATCAGTAACTCACAGGATTTGACTGACAGAGAGAACAAGGGGAAGTCAACATGTGGACTTGGCTGAAATATTTCCCTATAAATAGAAGACATCCCCCCTCCCAAAAAAAAAAAAAAAGGAAGCCCCCAAAAAACAGCATGAGCAAAACCTGCTAAATGTGCTTGCTTCTCTAATCAGCACCATCCCAAAACAGCAACAAGGAACGTTTGCTCTCTCTGTGCAAAAGGTGTGTGGCTTGGTGGTGTGGTGCAAATAACGTGAGGGCTTCTGCTCATGGACAGTTCAAGCCAGTATGAGTTACATGTGCTCGTTAAATCAGAAAATAACCTTGGCAGAATGAATGAAAACATCAATTCAGGTGTTTTCAGCACAACTTCAATGTATATTTTTCTCAATCTTGGCATATACCCCCTGTCACCTCTCCACCATCTCCTCTGTGCAGCCCCAAGGGCCATTAATCCAGCTTTGAAGACGGTGCTTTCTTTCACAACCGAAACAACTGCCTCAACATGTCTAAATAAGTAGTGCTTTTATTTATTTTTCTTTTAAATATTATATTCCACACTAGGTTAAATCATTCATTCCCATTATTTACATTAAATTTATCACTTATAAATCCCCAAGCCCCAGAACTACAAAAGAGTGGGAGCTTTCCTCATTTCACAGATGGGAAAAACAGGAGCTGGTGCTGAAGGATACTCCTTCAATGCTAATGCAACGTGTCCTGACAGAAAGTAACTTGTATATCTGAGTGTCTCAGGTACTTCTGCACAGTTTGACTGAAAGGGAATCTACCCTGCACTCCACAGAATGACACACAAATATCAGAAGCAGCCCACCTAATTCCTATGAAACATGGGGGAAAAAAGTAATCACAGTAATCTGAAGAGTTGCTTTGCCCCAGCAGAAAGGGAAACCTGACTCATGAAATCTGTAGTGCATTTATAGACTTGTGCAGAGCAACTGAGCTTTGAGACTCCAGCCTGGCACTGCAAGGCAAAAAAAAAAAAAGATAAGTCAGGGCAGAGACAGGGTCAGCCCCAAGATTTCCTGAACTACATCCAACTTTTTGAGTCTAATGCAAATCTGTGAAATCAAATAACAGGTCTGGATGAATCTTTATGTCTTTGCATGAAATCCAGTTTCAATCGTAAAAATTCAGGTTTTAAAGTTGTATTTAATTGAGCTGTGGGTTCACCTTTCCTATAGCTTTTGCAACAAATATCACTGGTGACAAACTCGGGTTTTGGAGAGCAAAGGTACATAATTTTTGCCTGATATGATCATCTCAGTGTTACAGATATGCATCCTCCTTGCTTCCCCTCATCCAACTTCCATACTGCTTGGAAATGATAGAAAAAGATTCTGAAGCAGAAAAATCTGACTCTCTGATTTACAGCTTGGGATGAGAACCAAATTATTCAAACTGCTGGTATCACAGAGTGACAGATAGGATAAAAAGCCCATTATCACAACGTAAATATTAAAACCCTTATCCCGTCATGACACAAAGAGAATTCAGAAGTACCTGAAGGACTCACGGAACCATGAATAGCTGCCCTAAGGAGCCTGTATTTATCATTAGATGGCAACAGCTTGAAGCAAACCCAGGTTTTGGTTTTTTGAATTTTATCAGAACTACTTTTTTATGGAAGAATAAGAAACCAAAGCAGTGATTTCATCCATTATTTGTGTTTCAAACTACTAACCTTGAGTAGAGCTGGTCCCAGGCAATTTTTTTTTTCCATTTTTTAAACGAGAAATTTTTTTTATATAATTTAATTTTTAACTTTTCTACAGTTCTCTTCAGGGGCAGCAAACTGTGTTTATACCCGAACAGAAATATTTGATGCTCTGTCAAAGCAAATCAATCTTCCCTCTCTCTTTAGATCCTAATGATGGCATCAATAAAAGCTCTCATCATAAACGAATGTTCTGCACAAAATGCTATGCATAATGGTATGACCCCTCAGGATGCAGGGCATGTCATTTTGAATTTGTTTAATCTCTGGGAGCCCTGTACAGAGCTAACTTTGGAGTCTTTGGAGTCTCAAGCAAAACAAGATGATAGTGTCCCACAGAGAGGCAGAAACAGAAGAGCTTGCACCTGCAAGAGCCCTTTCTTCACGTTGTTGTGAAGCAGAAAGGCAGCAGTGGTCAGTGACTCCCTTTCCACATGAAGTGCCCACATGAAGCGTTAGGAAAAGATGTCCCAAAGAGGTAAAAGCCTAAGTAGAAATATGGACATGGGAGAAAACATATCCACAAAAGTAAAGAGAAGAAATGCTGGTTTGGACAAGGAACAAACCCCTCCAAGCCTCAAGGATCTGTTTGTTGGTTTGTTTGGGTCTTTTTTTTTTCTTTTTTACTTTTTTTTTTCCCTCATTTTGGCCCAGAGAAAAATTCATTCTTTGGTTTCTTGGTTTGCAAGCAAAAGATGAAGCTGTGCAGATTTCTGTGAAAAATGTCAGTTAGCCAAAAACCCCTGTTACCCACTCAAAATGGGTTCTGACCACCCTTTGTGTGGTACTTGGGAAATTCAAAGGAAGATTTGGGCTCCTGGTAGGTATTTGCATTCCAGGTGAAGCAGGTATGAAAATACAAAAGATAATGAGCGGGAAGAATCACTTTCATGATAAGCCAAGGGGGAAGAGCACCTCCAAGTCATGCAGGGTCTCCAAAGCAAAAGACTAGGTTGAAGGTGGAGCCTCTGAAGGGCTCCAAGACAGTGGCTGTGGGGCAGACTGGAGAGTTAGACTTGTGCATGGGCAGATAATAATTTTCATTTCAAAAGACCTCTATACAGGGAGGGAAGAAAAAAAAAAATCAGTATTTTTAAGTGTGTTGTTTAATATCACCCTTAAATTCGCTTTTCCCACAGTCAAAAGCAGGAAAACAGGAGCATTTTGTTGAGGGAGGGCAGGAAGAGATACTGAACATTGAATGTACTGATGAGAGTATAACAGAGCATTTTCAAGCACTGCCATCACACAGTGAGGCACCATGACAGATATAAATAGCATGGGGAGAAATTCAACATAAAAACCGGTGTCTCACGGGCTTCTCCTGGATATACAATTTAAGAACCAAACCAGTTCAGGGTCAAATGTTTCAAGTTGACCCCTACAGCAGTGCCCCTTTTGAACACTTTTCCTTCTGCCTGCTACAGGGGTTAAAGAGTAGGAAATGCCCATTATTGCTTGACCTCGTGTCACGGGGACATTTTAGGGCCCAAAACGTGTGGTTATTTTTAGCCCGTGCTATTATTTTGGAGCCGGGCTCAAAAGCGAGCGAAATCAGCAAACTCCACAAAAGAGAGACAATGCAAAATGGCAACCAGCATTATCTTCCCTTTCAGCTTGACAGGAATATTTGTCTTGATACGGGGCGTCAGGGCTATGTTTCCTCGAGGAATGTTGAATAACTTCCGCTCACGTTACACAAGCGCCTGCCCGTATATCACTTTCCTGTGTGGCCACTTGGCTGCAATGCCTACAAAGGCTTTGTAATCCTCAGTTCTATTATTGTTTCCTAAGGATGCATCCTGCCTGAAAAACAGCAAAGGAAGGGAAACAGTATCTAGCATTATTTCCTAATTAAACTGTTTGCATCATTCGAAGTCCATGATGAGTTCCTTCCTTTTCTCTCCTTCCCTTTTTGTTTACTAAAATCAGGAGATACAAAAAGGCAGCAGGAGAGGGACACAGTAAACCAGATCCTAATCTCTAGCACAAAAGGTAATGGAGCTTTTCCAGATTTTTACCAGCATCCTGGGGATTAAATCATCTGTCAACCTGCTGCTGTAACCTTACTGAGGGCAATATTCTGTGCAGAAGTGTGAGCTTTGCTATAAATAATTTAATTTTTGGAGTTCTATCACTGCAGCTGGGAAAGCCACATATAGCGGTTGGGACAGTTTGGAACAGGGCTCAGTTCTGGATCCAAACTTTCCCTATATTCCAAATTGTTTGTTTGTGTTCCTGTCTGGTGTTTACAGACATGGGAATGAGCCATGAGGCTCGCACCCAGGTCTGAATTCCGAACTGAGCTTCCCCAGGGTTTGGGTATGTTTGATCCAAGCTCTAGATCTGGGCCCACCTCCAACAAATAGGTCAGCCTTGATGAGCAACGGTCCCTCCTGGCTTTATAGTCTGTGCATCGGAGAATGTGGGATTTCACATCTGCCAGACACTCAAACAACATTAACTGCTGAACACTGACAGGAACTCTGAATGGTCAGTCTTAAATGCAAGGATCACAGCTCACCAAGTCAAAAATAGCAATGCTGAGAGGAAGAGGAGGGAGACAAAATTCCCAGGTTGCAGAGCAACACACCAGCACTGGGAAGAAGCCTGGGACTCCTGGCTTTGCATCCTGGGCTCTGGATGCTGGACTAGGCAACCCCTCCAAAAAGAGACTAATGCAAAATAAAACCTCTCCAGAGGACTCCAGGTACATCTCCTTGAGAGTCAAAAGTGTAACAAATTGGGTGTATCAACTGCAGACAGAGGCACTTCTCTAAAAGAGTCAAGCCTTCGAGGCAGACTACTTCCTGAAATTAGACCTTGCTTATAGGTTATGTTGATGCATATTTGATTTGTCAGTTATTCCAGAAAACCAGAAAAAAAAAAAACTTTGAAAGTTACAGGGTGGGAAGACCAATTCCATAGGCCAAAGCGCCCTGACAGGAACTCCGTTAATGACGTGTCACCTGCAACGCTGAAACTCTCTGTGCAGTCAACACAGGTACCAAAAGCTGCCCAGGTGTTGCACTGGAGTTAACCTTCCTCCCTGCAAAGATGATGTCACTAATGCAAGGAGCATTTCAAAACAGAAAAGTGCTACAGGTCCACACAGATCAGCAAACTATGCAGGTCACCAACTTCCACACTGGCAACCGCAGTAAACACAGGTAAATGGGACTGAGTCAGAGGGAGCTGTTCAAGCCCTGCCAGGTGACTTCACCCTCGAGCCATTACTAAATCCAGCTTTTGAGTGACCTCTCCAGGGGCCTCTGCCTTCCTTCAGCCAGATTAGTCCTCCTGGCTTTGGCAGAGCTGCTCCTGATTCACCTTCGCCCATCTGAGGACAGGATCAGGCTTTTATCTTTCATAACCCACATTTATCATTCACAACCCACAACTAAGCTGCGATTGCCTGAAGAATGGGATGGAGAACTGAGGTGTCTCTACAGAGAGGGAAGCCAGGCACACAAATTCTGCTATGCTTGCCCCCTGTCTGAATGTGAAATAGTTCAACCTTGCTCCTACAGCCAGCCAGGTTTTCAGCTGCATATTTTCCTTCTCTCTGTGTACCTGCTGACTTGGAGCTCTTTACAACCATGAAATGAAGATCTCTGCTGGACAAATCTCCTGTTCTGCGAAACACCAATTGCTCATCCTTGTACATTTACACAAATAACCACTACTGAGGGGGAAAACTGATCACTCTTTCAACAGGGCCAAAAGCCACGTGTTGTGCAGTTGCTGGTTTTATTAAGCTATGCTTCAGACACCTATCAATGTGTAGGTTGGGACAGAACACAGAATTTCTGCAGCCTCAGTGTATGGAACTTATTATCTGTGGGTAGAAGCTTTCTGTGGGACGAAACATGCCATTATGTGAAATTGTAAACTCTAAAATTCAATGGATGAGCAACAAGGCCATGATTCTCACAATTTTCACAACAGCATGGAAAAAGTATGTATGTTCTTCCATATTTTAAGGACTCTCTGACAGCTTGGGAGTTTACAGCTGTTGCTAGGGCTACTTTGCATAAGCTGTGAACAAGTCAGAAACTGTGGCAAGAACTGCTTTCGTTCTTCACCAGCAAAAATGTCAGTTGTTTTTCAAGTGACAGCCAGGTCAAGTTGATGGTGGCCCAAACCTTGCAACACTTCCCTGTGGGAAGCAGGTTAGAGCCCACAACACCCTGTTCAGTGTGCAAAGCCAACACTCAGAAAAGATCAGTTTTGCAGTGATCCCAAGGCCTAGGGAAGGCAGAAAACAACAACAAAGTTTATCTGCTGCAATATATGCAATTTGCTGCTATATGGGCAAGTGGGAGACAAACATCAGCATTGTCCCTGCATTCACCCCAAGGAACATTTCAAAGGATCTCCTATAAACCATTTCTTCTGCTCCAGTGAATATTGTTGAGAAAAAACACACGGAGAGGTTAGGTCCACAAAGGGAGGTAAAATGAGTGTAAGAGAAAGGAATTAGATAAGTAAAGAAGACATTTAAGGAAGATGAGCCCAACCAGTGTGCTAATGGAAAGGTACAGTTGAACTAGCAGAAATTAATAACCACAAACTCTCTTCCATTATGAAAATTATATGATTACTGTTCTTCCTGTGAGGAAGAGATTCCAGCAGACAGAAGTAAAAGTCTGCTCTCCCTTCTGAGGCAGACAGAAAAGCAGGGAATGGGCAGTGCTAGATCATTAGCTATAACTGCTGCAGCTGCAAGAAGTTATAAAAAGAATTCCCCATCTAATAATCTCAATCCTAGCAATAATTTCCTCCTTTTTTTTTTTTTTTTTCCTCTTTTCTAATTTTCTTTACCACTTTTTGGCTCTTGGTAAAGCTAGTAGACAGTTAGAAAAATTTAGGGAAAAAACCCCAAAACACACCAAAACTGACCAACAGGTGTGAAAATATGCAAACAGGTTCAGTTTAAAAGCTGTGTTGAAGGTTTTCTAAGAAAAAAAGAGTCTGTTTTTTTAATAGCTGGTGGCAGTAAGGTTTCACAGACTTGGCCATAAGCCAGTTGTGTGGGAGATCCATGTCATTCAGGTGCAACGTACCAACAAGATGTAAAACAAAGGTCCTGATGGTCACCAGAGGTCCAGAGATATTTTTGGGAAAGAAAACACTTGCTGAGAGCAAAATATAATTCACCTTAATTACATTCTGCATTTTATCATGCATACCTTGAGCATCACATGCCAACCAAAGCCACTGCATCACTGCAGAGAGAAATGCAAAAGTAATAGATCACTTCCTAGTGATAGCACTGCTGAAAAACGTTATCTTTGAAATATCTGAACATCTGTGGTTCCCAAAGGTTAAAACTGTGTGGCTTATTTTACTGCTGAAATAATAGCACCACTGCAATAGTCAATTATCAGTACAAGATCAGAGAATGGATATGATACCATGGACTGTGAAAATAATAGGGGAAAAATAAATAAGTCTGTGCAATGTTGCTGAAAAATCTACAAAGGTATGTCCAAAAATCTATCTTAAGTAGGTTTCTACTGAAGAAGACTACTCAATTTTTCTCAGTTGAAGTACATTGTGCTGCCACTGAGAAGCATTTAAAAATGAGCTGACAAGCAAAAATTGTCTCACGAGAAGGAAAGGAGAGCAACATGGATTAACAGAGAGGAAGCCCAGGGATCAGCAGGAAATGCCAGGAAGAGCCCTGGCTGAGGTGAACAGTGCAGTGATAACTGGGTACAACTGAAAAAAAAATCCATCCTGACCCTGCAGACCACAAAGCAAAGGTCTCACCGGCAAAGGCTTCTCGGCCAGGTTGCTGAGCTCAGTCTTTGCCCTGCACTGGCACAGTCACTGTCCAGCTGGGACTGTCCAGCTCCACTCCATCCGAGCTCAGGCACTGCTGAACACCTCCTCATAGCAGCCAGCAAAGTGTCCTCACTGACACACAAATGCACAGCCAGATATCAGTGTTAGAGCCTCAGGTCTGTCTTGCTCTCTGTCTCAATGAGTTTATTCTGGTACCTTCAGCGAAGGGGCTGACTGGTGCCACAAAGGCACAGAATATCTTCCAGTTACTGTGTGGAAACACTTGCCCTGCAGCTCCACGAGCAGCTCCACACAGGAGTGGAGAAGCTGCCCTCATCCCCCATCTGGAAGTGGTTTGTGCACCACCAGTGGTATGTGTATCACAGTCTGGAAGCCCCTGCTTTTATACCAGGAGCCTTGCTCAGGGTTTCTCCGGCTGCCACACAGCTGCTGGGAAGGCTCCTCACCCTGCTTTGTACCAGGAGATGACGAAGACCCTCCAGAGCAGCTGCAGAAATGTCTGTGAAACCTCATATCTCATGAACAACAGTTTAAACCTGCCCTAAACTCCGCTGGCTCGGAGGCTGACCCAGCTGATTTATATCTCAGTAAGAGAAAAGACAAGCAGATTTTCCCAGCCTCCCTCCCAGCCTCTTCTCCTCTCACCAAAGCAAGGAAAATAATTTCCTCCAAGGCATCTTGGAGAAGAAATCCATTAGCAGTCACAAAGCAAAGCTGGATGTTATTGTTACTCCAAATAGCTGTGACAGTCTTTGGTTCTACTCTTATTAAGACAAATCATGGGTTTTTATGAGCACTTAACCAGAGTGTCTCTCAGTTGCTACCTTCCTACCAAAATGGTATTGCATTAAATTTAAAACTAATGAAACAAATGTATTTGTTTTTGTAATGACAACCACAAAGTTGGCCATTTATATCAGTTTCTCTGAAGTGTGTCCATTGGTTGCCCACTTATAAACACAAAATAAATATTAGGCCTAGAATTCATAACCAATTTCTGTTGTTTGATATTACCTCATGAGTGACTAGGATGAGCAAAGAGATGCTTGAGGACCAGTGTTTAAACTGAAAGGAGAGCTACAGGAAACAGTTTATTCACACAGGAATGTGTGAAGGAGCCACCACTTCAGGCCTTGGGTACACTGTGAAACACCAGGCTCGAGGCCACCCAAAAGGTTGTCATTATGGGGTCAATAGTTCTTGGCCTGGAGTGGTCCTTCTGACAAATATTTGTTTGCAGCAAGCGGTTATTTTGAAGGGAAAAATACAATAAAAATAAGTACTTACTCTTGCATTCTTTTCTTTCCTTTTCTTTTTTTTTTTTTAATTGAATATTTCCTCCCATTTGGGATTTAGGATTCTTTCTGCCCCATTAAATTATTTTGGTGCGGTTTATTTCGAAAGCAAATATTTCTAATTGTTTTAGAGGAGGAAAGATTAAGAGAGAGCTTTAGGGTTTCCCAAGGTAGGAAAGCTTATAAAATAGAATAAAAGTGACTAACAAACTTATATGTGAGGAATGTGCAGGATGGGCACATTCTTTTTCAATATCTGAATTTTCAAATTTTCATTCAATGGAACTGATGATTCAGACTTTGCCCATCCCTGCTAAACAGCTTTGGGAATGAGGCAATTAGAGTCCTGATCCCTCATTTTAATTTTCCACCCCTGCCCTCAGCTTCCTCTACCTGATCATCCGCTGCCTTTTTATTCACTGGCATTAAAGAATCACTTGCAAAGGTGAGAAAAGAAGGAGGAGAAAGGAATTCTTGCCAATAAGACCAAAAAGCCTCAGTCATTTGCTACCACATCTCGGTGGGAAGTTAAAATGGACATCCATCCATCCATGTGCATGAAGAAGAAGGAAGGAGCCCAGTTCATTAACCACGGACCTGCAGCTACAAGGATCTGAGCAGAACAAGGAAGGGTATCACTTAGGTCATATTAAAATGAGCTGGAGCTCTGCCTGAGTCACAGACATTTTAGAAAGGTGGTTTTTTTTTTATTTTTTTCAATCTGTATATTTAGCAAAGGGCCAGGAAAGAAAGCACGTGGCTTGTGGGCAGAAATGCAGGGCTCGTGGCTGTAAATATAAACACTATTTCTGAACATCTGCATCTATTATTAGACAAGGTCTGCTTGTTTACATGGGCTCCTCCATCAGGTGAGGAGGTTATTTTTAGTGTCAGCAGCTTTTAGACCTGAGTACTATGGGACTTAAGTGATTTGGATTAACCTGTTTAGCTACTGTCTTTTTTTTTTTTTTTTGCTGATGTACCTATAAGGATGGCACACACAATTTTAAACCAAATTCAGATTAGCTAAGATAATTGTATTTTTAATGCCTTATTATTTCGCAACTATTTATGATGCACATCATCCCTGCAGCTGCCAGTTCAAGTTTTAAAGTCTTTGCTGCCCATGTTCAAAAATATGAATAGTTATGTTTCACAGGAGAAAAGTCATGCAGGTATTCAGAGCTTTACATGAAGGTTAATAATCAAAATACCCATTATTTTCTATGGATTTTGCGTCCCCTTTTTTTAAACCTGACAGAAGGTTTTGGGAGTCCTTGATTTTCTGGTCCCCTGTTTCTCCTTTTTGCACTCTTCAGCAGGTCACTGTAATGTTCATTGCCATTAATCTGCCTCAGTTATATGTACAAGGACTGCCTGTTTTAGGGGTTTTAACCTAATGGTAAGAAGATGCAAAGAGTGGCAGTGCAAATGGAACAGTAAGAAAAGCAAAACAGTTGCTAACATTAAGAGCCTGAAGTGCCAAAACACCACCTTTTCAAGTCAACCTGAATTATATCTAATCCACAGAGTCGTAACTTGATGTATTCGCTCCGTATACTTTCATGAAATCTAATGGTGAGTGAACTGGCACCACCAAAGCACACAACAACCCAAGAAAAGTCCACCAAAACCAACAACAAGCAAAGGCGTTTGGCTTTTTTTTTTTTTTTTTAAAAAAAAGAAGTGCGTGAAAGTTTGGTATTTTTCATTGTATCCTGTTTGTTCTGGGTTCCCTCTGGAAGGAGCAGTGCCAAGACACTTTGAGAAAGGCTATTCTTGTTCCATTCGCAGCCCGGCGAGAAGCAGGAAGCACCATAAATCTCCCAAGAAAGTCTGTCCTGCCAGCAGGGCTGATTCTGAAGTTAACCCAAGTTGTGTCATAGCCTTCCACCAGGATCCAGTCAGGCTGAATCACGGCATTTACAGAAATCAAAGAGCTTCAGAGCTGTTTGGACGGGGATCAGGAAAGTATGTGAGCACCGACCATGGGTCCCCAGGTCAGACTCACCAAGCTGGGAGCACAACAGGGACATGGCCAGGACTAAAAATACTGAAATTCTGCTCCTGCTCAGGCTCAAGGAAGGTGTCAGAGGCAAAGCATTGACGAATTCAGAGAGTTGTATACAACTTAACTCACGTCTGAGTCTCATTTTCTGGAAAATTTATTTAGCGTAGGTTTTCGGATAGCTTTTGTTTCTTTGCTAGATTTAAAAAAAATAATAATCTATCCTGCTGTAGAGATCAACTATACAACATGAAAGATTTCCAAGCTGCACATGAAGAGTTACATAGGTTGTTCCCCACTACAAAGCTTATTTCCCATGTGTTGGCCCACCAAGGATTAAATTAAAGAGCAATCAGGCCCTTAGTGGTGAAAGAAAGTTCTGTTTCCAGAAATGTATGCTCATTTTGGACAAGCAAGCCTGCTTCTCATGTCTCTGTTCTTGTTACACATATTAGTTGTGGTCTATTTGACTTGTTATGTGACTGCATATGCTTGGAAGAGTATCCTCAGTCAATGTGAGGAAAATTTCCAATATGTTAACACAGAAGGAACAATTCAAGTATCATTTACACACTTTTGAATTTGGATTAAATATAAATGAAAGAAAATCAATGCAGAAAATCAATGCAGCTTTTGGCTGAAAATGAACATGAGGTCACACTGGCAGGGCCTCGGGGTAGAAATAAGCAGCAAATTGTTTCTCTGCCCTTGAAAACATCATCAAACCCCATTAAGGAAAAACTCTGGCAATCTCTTGATGTTTTTTTCCCCAGAAACAGAAAATTGTCATCTCTGTTACATCTACCTCCAAACAACAACAGAAAAACAGAAAAATAACCATATAGCGAGCGATTCCAAGGTTGGGTGTCATCCTAAACTGTAAGAGATTCTACTTCTTGGCCCTTCCTCCCTCTCTGAAATATAAAACCCATTCTGGAAAGAGAATAATTTACCTATAAAAATGACATTCTTATTTTGCAACATTTCTGATGGTTGAAACATTAGATTTGAAACATTCCCATTCTACTAAGCAGTGCTGGGTTTGCTGTCCTTTCTGTCACAAGATTTCTGATTAGCTCTGATCACAAGTGGTTTAGATGTGCATAACCCAAACCTTCTAAACTAGCCAGAATCAGAACAATGAAACTGTATCATATCATAAGGATTTGCCCACTTCCCCTGGGACAAATTCTCAGGAAGAGCTGAGCACCCTGCACAGGCTCTGCCTATACTGATAAAATAACCAGGACCAGAGCACAGGCACAAGCCTGGCTGATGATGCCCACACCGTTGTCAGCCTGGTTTTGGCTCCTGCCAACCTATTCTCTCAGATTTGCTTAAGCCTGATCTGAGAGATAGCAAAGGTCAACTGTTTCCACCAGGCAGCACAGCCAAGGTATCTTGGCTTTTTGGGAAGGGGAGGAGGGTGAGCTCAACCATAGGGCTGAGTCATGCCTTGTTCTTTGATCTCCAGGCCAAAGAATCATCCTTGGCTCATTGTGTTCGGCTGCAGACACAATGCTGACAGTTTGGATCGAGAAGAAAACTGCTTGCTTCACTTTCTCTCCATAAACCCCTCACTTCTAGTCCAGAACGTGTTGGTGGGACTTCTGGGGTGATCCGTAGGATCCCAGTTTAAAGAACACCAGAAGTAGCCCATTTTCTTGTGTAAAAATGTGAATCACCAGGAGTTCTACTGTAAATCTAATTCAGGCAGCGAGACAAGGGGATATTTCCAGAACTTTGACCTTCAGTTTTGGATGAAGCAGCAGTACATTGTCTTTCCCATAACTAAGACTCCAAAGGACTTGTAAACGCTGGAGCCAGAGAACACCTCTGTGACATGGTTTGGCCTGTGTCATTATTACCCTTTCTACAGGGAGGAAAATTGGGTCGCAACCGGCGGAACGCTTTTCCAAGGCTTCTCAGCAGCAAAGTGGCACTGCTGAAAACAGGATGCGTGAGTCACAAATCCCAGAGTCCCGTTTAACTGCGTAACGAAAGGAGATGCTTCCTTGAATTTTGTGTAGCGGCAGGTTGGAGGCAGGGAGTGGCACGGGCTCCCTGGGGTTACCTGAGCTTCCCAGGGATGGCTGGGAATGGCACACCCACAGAGCACACCAGGCTGGAGAGCTGGCCCTGCTCTGGTGGTGACACAGCTGCCACAGCACACCTGGGTCATAAACTCTACCTCTCAACACTAGACAGCGGGGAGGCTGAAAAGTTAGGTACTTCAGCACAGAGGGTCACGGGGCCAAAGCCTTTTTATGGATTTAGCCCTCCAAACAGGATTTAATAGCACGCAGTAAATAAGGCCTTGGGCCACACATGGAACAATGAAGATAAAACAAACTACTGAATAGCTGCTCATTAAGAGGGCTCTGAACATCCTGTGCACAGAGGTAGAGAGAGCTCTGCGGAAAAAATAGTATGTGATCGGATAATTAAGAAATGAATCATAATGAATTACCCAGGCAACTTTAATTAGGGCATTTCCTAACTTTTCCATGCTTTTCTTTGTGACATCAAGATGCCGTTTTTGTGTGCACAGTGTAGAGCTCTGCTCTGCTTAATGCACTAAAGGCCATGGCAATATTTATTTGTCACATCAGGTTGTATTTTCCCTACGAGCCATTTGGATCTTTTCTCATCCCCAGCAGCTTTGTGCATGGAGGAGCCCCTGCAACCTTTCATAAAGAACTGCTTTGATTACTCAAGAGCAAGGAGAGATTCAAGCCCTGTGTCTTTAAGAAAACTGACAGAAGGAAAAGACAGAACAGCAGAAATACTCGTTGTACAACTCAGCTCTTCCAGCTACATCAGCTTAGAACCGTACCGGATTCCAGGGCATCCGTGGGAAAGTATTTATTTTACCTGTAGGTATAATTGTAAGCAATAAAAACAGTTCAAACCTTGCCAGAAAGGGTGTGAATTTCTAAAAAGAAGGAAAAAACCTCTGAATTCCAATACCTGAGCAAACAAGTCAGTATAAGAGGGGGGAAAAAAAAAAGTAAATGAAACGGCGTTGCCAAAACAATGAGGTTATGATTTGCCAACAGCTGGATTGCACTTTCACTTGTAAATGCTGCAAAAAAGGCACTGACTTCTGAGCACATTTTCTTTTGAGTCCAATCATTTTGTTTGTCGAGTGCAAAGGATGTGTAGAGAAGGGAAAAAATAATATCAGGGGAAGCTTTGAAAACCAGCATAACCCCCCCCATATCTTTGCTCTTGGAAGTCATTTCACCAGTTTGGCAATAAAGAAAAAGCATGTCTTGCCAACTTCAGAAATATTGGCTCCCTGGAATCAGTTGTAGAGAGGAGGTGGGAAAAGAGAATGAAGCTCCCTCAAAAACACACACAGTTAAAAACACGACCTGCCACGTTTTGGTCTACCTTGCCAGCTAAAAGCTACGGTTTGTTGTCAGACCAGGGGCTTGTCTTCCAGCCAGCTCGTGACAATGCAGTTTGATTGCAATCTTGCTCTGTGCCATGCCCAGGTTGTCATGTCACATAAAGCTTCACTGGGGTATCACGAAACCAAAGAGGAATTCGACTTACTTGGCTCATCACTAGGATTTGTGTGAACGCACTTTTAACAAAATCTCACCAGACAAAGCTTTCCATTGGCAAGCTCTTACGTTTCCTCATGCACCACAAAGCTAGCCTTCCTGACAGCTCTCATTTCCAGCACTGAGTGAAACCAGAACACACATGAAAAGCAAACTAGGTGGGAGAACAAAGTTAATCAACTTCAGAAGCCCTTCCAGAAGCCTGTTTTATAGGATGGCTTAAGACAGGTGTTATTTCAACTAAGCATGTTCAACTAAGCCCCAGCATCATGTCTTGATAGGGAATTAGAATACCTAAAGATGTTGTTAATTTTCAGCTGGCAAATTTTTGGCCTTCAACCTCAAACTGAGACCTTCTCCATCAGGTCTGTCCGCCTCTGTACTCGCCTCCATCTTCCTTTAGCTTCTCCTTTTGAGTCTCTGATAATCTGCTAAATCTCTTCTGTCCTTTAACACAGTCTAGTTTGCAGCTATTTTGCAGCTCTAATTGGAAGGCTTTTTGGGCAATACTGAAAATCCTGGAGATACTGCCTGCCTCTCTCCTACTGGGTCTCTGCATTGTTGAGCGTGCACCTGCCTCTTTCTGCTGTGCACCTAGACAAAATGCAAGGCTTCTCTTTCATGCCAGTCAGCCTCTTATATGTGAAGGCAGAAAATTGTGCTGTTTCAGCCCAGAAGGTCTGGCAGTGGTGGAACTCCTAATGGCAGCAGCAAGACCGTCTGGCCAAAATGCTCCTTTCGTTAAGATTTGGCAGAGTTGGCCATATCTGAAAGGTACCTCTCTGTAAAATTCATCATATAAGGAAAAAGAAAACCAAACAACAACTCCCAAAACCAAACCAGCTGAACTTTAAAAACGAGATGCATTTGCACTTGGCAACACTAGTTTTCTGATTGTTTTCTGGTGGCAAAGACTAAACAAGATGGCTGCAGCAAAAGCAAAGGAGACAACTGAAAATGAAGGCCAAAACAAAAAACCTATAGACAACTCCACAATAAAGACAATTTCCATGCAAACTGCAACTGTTGAATTTCAGGCCTTTCAGCTGTCTGTCCGCTTAAAAGCTTTTTATTCAGCAAACAATTTACTTTGTAACAAAACCTAGGCCTGGAAAATTTCTGCCCAAAACATGCTTCTTTCACAGAATCAGAAATTAGCTGATGACTTAATAACAACACTTACTACTAAGCATTATAATAGGGAGGTATTTTATGTACTTGCCCTGTGTTCTACCACAGACAAAGATAAGAGACTTTCACTGTTCTTGTATCACACATATCATGGATCAAAAGTTTGCCAGTAAGGTTTCCAATGGTGGCATTCTCTGGCCTTTGTGGAAGGCTAAAATATCCCAGAAAAAATAACAACCAAAACTTGTGATGAAATAACTAAATGAAATTCAGTCTGGAAACGGAGGCTTGTGCTTCTAGAGAAAGACCAGTTTAAGAGAGATGTTTAGGGATGACTATAAAAGCAGTGTATGGATAAGAGCCAATACAGCAAGTCCACAGCACATTTGGGAACTCACTGCCATAGAAGTAGCAGATGGAAACAAAAGGAGATACAGTCTTTTTACATTTTGAGCGTGGAAAAAAGACCAAAGCCCTCTGAATTTTTGTTTCAAAAGTCCTGTTCCAGTCACACTAAAATCCACTGTATTAATTCTCCAGATATCACCAGCCAGATGATCTGAGCGACGTCTGGAAACACCAGCACTGAATTTGAAACCTGGAAGACGGACTAAGTAAGGAAAACACTCCACACCAACATCTCAGCTATTGAGTGTTAAAATACCTTGGCAAACCCTCAGCTGCAGCATTTGGGTCTATAAGAGCTGCAGAATGGCCACCTGGTTCAGCATCCTGCCTTCAACAATGGCCATCAGCAAACCTCCTGTCTAAGTTAAGAACAGGGGCAAACATATATGATGCTCACTTTGATCACTTTCCCAGTCTGTAATTATTTTAAGCTCAATATATTTCCTGAGCTTGGTGTGGCCATTTAGCAACCTTCAGTAGAGCTGTCCCTTCCAGGTATTTGCCTTGTCTCAAAGCCATGCAGATGTTTGGGGTTTTTTTGCATCCAAAGCATCTGCTGGCAGGAAGTCTACTTCTAGAAGTTACTTTTCTTTGTTTTGAACATGATTCCTGCCAGCTTTGACAGTCCTTACTTTTTGTACTCTAAGGGATGGCAACCAGCGTCCACATGCCCGCTCCAGCAGTGATTTGTAGACTTCTATCAGATCCCCACCTTGCTCACTCACTTTGTGAACTGAGGAGTCCCAGGCAGTTCAGCCACTCTTTGCTCAGACCTTTGGTCTTTCTTTCTGCCCTTTTCAGGGCCTTTTGTAGTTTTTTTTTGGTTGTGTTTCTTTCTTTTGCAGTAGAGGGCCCGGCGCTGCACCCGGGGGAATTATGGGCTTGCAGAATGACACAGTGGCAACCCTCCAACGCTCCAGGGCCACTTCTTGTTCGGGACAAGAAGAGAGAAGAACCTCTTGAAATCACAGGAGAAAGGGAACAGCAACAATTCCCATGGCAATTGTGGCTACAGAAGTGTCTGTTCATGCTGTAATGATCTGAACCCCAGTTGAGCAACGACAGCCTGAATATTGACCAATAATATTACAAAACCCGTTTTGAAACTTCGGGTGAACAAAACCAGGTCTACTGGAAGGCATCATCTACCCACAGGTGATACATTATTCAGCCTAAAAAAGTGGCCATTTCTCTATAGATATTTTGCAGTGGCAGTGCTAACAAATTTCTGTTACCTAAAACCTGTCAGGAACTGACTGCATTGCCAGCGTGTGCACGTTTGTACCTGTCATGGTCATCCTCACAAGCAACTGTGGGTTTCCAGGATTCAGGTCAGGTTTTGTGTCCGTGCCCAGTCTTACCACCACAACACAAAAAAACCCACCTAAAGTTTGAAATTCCTGTTGACCTTTTTCTCCCCTTGACTACAGTTTTGCTTTTTGCTCATGTTTTTTGACACAATTGTTACGGTCTGATGGATTCACCAACAGAGAGCACAAGGAAGAACTTGGTAACCAGAACTGAGTTTGTGAAAGGCTTTTTATACACTTGAAAGCATCACCCTAAAGAGACCATGTTCCTGTAAACCTTCTGCAGAATGGTTGCCTGTAATTATTATTCTCATCTTTAAGTGCATTTATATTAAGACTGCAGCGACAATTGGCACATATGAGCAGCAGATTGTCTGTGGTTTTCATTAGTGTGGCAGCAACATATCCTTTGTTTTTCAGTCCTGGGCTAAATGAAACATCTTCCACAGAGACAAATCTCCACAATGATTAATCATGAAGCATCCCATATGATGCTGATATCCCACATGCTTTAAATGAGGCTGGGTGGGAAATCTTCTGCTTTACTCATCTCTCGACCCAACAAACTGCTGAAAGGTACCCATAGGTTCATTCTCCTGAGCTTATAACATCACTGCAGGTTTGGCTAAGACCAGGTTAAATGCAGAAGCCTTTGCTGGTGGTTTTACTAATCATTTACTCGTGTCATTTTTTTTTTTAGTTTAGTTTTTCCACGAGGACAAAAGCCCTAAACACGGTTACACTCGCACAAAACTATTTTTACTGGAGTGGCTTATTTCACTGACAGACCTGATGTAAAGCCACACCGTATAAAAGTGTTTTCCAACAGTATAAACCACACTTCTTTCATTGAGAGAGCTTAGGATGTGACAGAAGGCTTTGGCTGTGCTGCAGGCAGACCCATTTAGCATTCCGTGGAGTGCTGCAGTGTGGAACCTTCCCGGGATACAACTGAACCACACTTGGGGTTATATTTTGCATTAATGGTTTCACCACATACTGCAGAGGAATAGTCTGAAGCACAGTCAAACTGTTCCATAATGCCATATATTGAGCACAATACACTAGCCAAAAATCAGCTCTAAAATAAATAGCCACAACTTAATTGACGTAATAGAGGTCTATTTGCTTATACTGTTACTAGCTTGGCCCTCTTCACTTATTTGACTTCAACTCAGAGAGTGCATTAAGAGTCTAATATCCATTTTCCAAGTGGAAATAGAAGTAACTTCTTCCTATCTACACATATAAATTAAACCACCAGAAGTCCAGCACAGTATTTCCTTGCTTTATAACTGCACCTCAGCCTGAAGTATGGGCTCAGTTTTGACTTATTTTTGCCTTCTCCTGCACGCATTTACTGTCCCACTTCATTGAAATCAATTATTGATGACAGGCTGCTTAATCAGCCAGTGAATCTCCTGACACTTCTTTCATCTTCTGACCTGCAATGGGTTTAATGTTGCTCTACAGCTGGGTCTCTGCTGTCACAGTGTATGATAACACCACAAGGCTTCTGGCCTTCAGCAGGAAGAGAGAACGAGCTAGATCCTTAAATATTTTGTATCCCTTACTGAAGCCCCCTGGAATAAAGTTGGTTCCTGGGATGGCTTCCTTGGCTTTTGTTCTCTGCCATTCAGGTAGAGAGTGAATGAACAAAGGCCTAACAATCAGAGATCCAGATGCAAATATAGGTGAAAATAAATCCACATCCTAATGTCCCTCGTGAACTAGGGATAATTAGCTTTTAGTGTTACAGTGTTGGCCCTTGCTGGGACGTTTCACTCATGCCTCTCTTCATCCAAACATTTAATCAGCTTCTGTCAGTTCAATACTTTCAAGGTGTCAGAAGCACCAACAAACAAGAAACCCTAAAACAGAATCTTTTCCTTTCTCTGTAAGATTCCTGTCACAGCATGCTCTCCATCCAAAGAGCTCAAAGGGCTTGGTAAGAAGATAGACAGATAAGATTGTTTCAGTAAGGAACTTTGAAGGATCAGCTCTTGCAGTGATTCATCTATGAAGAGGACAAAAGGCTCCCACCAACTCAAAACAGCTTGAAGGGAGATTTTTGTAAAATAAAACATATTTATTCTGTGATGGCTGTATATTCAGTTTTCATTTACAATTAAAAGTATAGCAGGTACAAAACTGCCAGCTCAAATTTTGTGGCATTGATGAAGACATTCAATTTGCTCTTTATTAACAGTTACAAATGTCAATTTCTTCTGGTTATTTTTTAAAAGGTAAACAAAAAAATTCCTACCCAGATTGTGGGGATAGGTATGAAGTATAATTCAAGAAGTATAATTCAAGAAACACCTTATTGACCTCACTGAAATATTCCTCAATTCGTTACATTAAATGAGAGGATGAGCAAAATAACAACATATATTAATATGTTATTCAGAGTCTTCACAGAGTTCCTGACCCAAAGAATCAGTCAGATCTCCCCCAGGTCAGGTCTGAGGAGAGCCAAGTGGACTGCATTTCTTTATACAGTTTTCTTCACGCCATTCCAATTATTAGTCTTGGCCTAATGGTGCTTTACTATGAATAAATATGCAAAGTGGAACCAGTTGAATGAAATCCAAAAACCTGAGA
This sequence comes from Myiozetetes cayanensis, assembly GCF_022539395.1. Lineage (NCBI taxonomy): Eukaryota > Metazoa > Chordata > Aves > Passeriformes > Tyrannidae > Myiozetetes > Myiozetetes cayanensis. Next base: position 56,116,516 of record NW_026087853.1, read on the forward strand.
CACAAAGCTACTCTGCTGTGTGCCAGTACATGGCAGCTGCTGAGGCATGAGCTAGAAGACAGCTATGCTTGCCTGGTTCACCAGAAGGCTCTGGTGTGGGCTCCATTATAAACCAATACGAGACTAAAGAGAAAAAAAAAACAACAAACCTTTCCATAAGTCCGTCTGAAAGCAACCCTATCAGTGCTGCGGAGACAGTGATTTACACTGGCACTCCGTTTTAGGGACTGAAACGTCTCATCTGAGCAACAAACAAAAAATTAACCTATTGTTAGCAATTTTCTCGTTCGTTATTTAAAACAGGAGCATTCACATAACTTGAAAGAGTATCGAACGTGCTGGTTTTTTAATCGCTGCGAACAGCAAAAATGGGACTTTTTAATCACTCCTAAACCACAGCAGGGGCTTTACCACTGCTCATTGAAAACAACAGTCAGACCCAGGCAGCAAAATTCTAACGTATCTGGGATTTGTTTTGCATTTAGCTGAAGCTCTGAAAAACGATACCAGCAAACAGCATTCGAATCTGCTGTCTTACATGGAAGGCTGCCCGCACCAGTGGTTTTATTTTAGATTTATCACTTTCCTTTGGTCCTTGTTTGAACTCCCCTCTCTTCCTGTGCCATAGTGCACACCAGCAATTTCTCGAGGGCTGTGCAAAGGTAGCAGCTTCTGGCAGACACGGGGCCCTCTAAGACATGAATAAAAATCACCACCAAGTATTTCAAAGGGAATAGGACTTTCATCTGAAAAGGAAACCATGCCTTCCATCCTAATTGTTTTGCCGTGGTTCTTTCCATGGCTTAAAGACCGTCAGAAAAAAGTAAGAAGTCTTAGACTTCAGTGCATTGACTGGAGTATCTGAAGAGTCCCAAGCAAGGCTACCTTCTCATTTCTGGACTTTCTGGAGTAGGGGTGGAAAGCATCAGGCAATTTTGCCAGAGGAGTTGCTATCTTGAAACTTAACGGGCATTGAAGGAAAATTCCTTTCACAGTGATCACATAAACCCTCAACTGCAATTGGTAGCAGATTGTCTGGCACTCAATTATTTGCTAGGGCATTGGAAAAAAAAGTTGTCAGCTGGGTGTTCCTGCTGCTCCTTTTGCTACACACATCCTGCCTCACCTGTATTCTGAAAGCATGAGCTAAAGAACTACTCATGTCTGCAAAAGGTGAAGTACTGAAAGACACATCAGATGGGTGACCCTTCATCCTGCTGTCCTATGCAAGGAAAATTATGGAGCCTAACCTACTTAATTTTGAAGTGCAAAGAATTGGTTTTTTTCCCCTGGGAAAGTGTTATCAGGCCTTGTGTTAATAATAATAGTATTATTATTTACTAATGCTACTGATCAGCCAACTGAAGGCAGTTCTGTGCATCTGCACCAACCAAAAACTCAGTGAGTTTTATTTTCTTTCAAAACAACAACTTCACCTTCGTGTCACTGGAGCTCTGGGGCCTTAGGACAGATCTGTAATTACTGGTAGCACCACAGCAACTGAGATCAGGGCAGTGGATTTGGCAGCCACTGGGGAGCTATCGGTTTCCATGCCTCCAGCACAGACAAGACCACCAAGGAAGTGCAGATAAACATGGCAGGAGGCTGAGAACTGGGTTGGGAGCTAGGACTGAGCTTTGCACCCCAGTGTTCCAAATAAGATGTTGTTTAGGTATAACAAGACACAGTTATGCACAGAAAATACACGTCACAATGGTAGCAGAAAGGATGGGAACGTTTTCTTCTGCTGAAAGATACCAAAATTTATTAAACAGAGAAAGAGATCCTGTAGATCCTAACAAATAACCCATGCTACAATTCAGATATAACACTGACTTCAAGTCTCACTGTGAGGTTATATGGCTTTATGGAACCTTACACTTGCAGCTTCTTACTTTTTGGGTTGCTCCTCCGTTAAAACCACCATTGTCTGCAACATGCACTATAAAATGTGCTCCAGACAAATTATGATAGAAGAATTCTTTCCCATTTCCTGTCCTTCTTTCCCAGTTTTTCTCTGCCATCCTTATTTACCCTGATGTCCTTTGTGTTTCTTCCTGACATTGCCATCCTGAATGGTCAAGCCTCCCTCTTATGGATGTCATGATAACCCTTTGCACTTAAAGGAATCAGAAATGGATTTAAAGAAAAATCCCACCAATTTCCGTGACAGCATTAAATGTATTCATTGTGTGACTACACTTAAATATGTCTCGACAGCAGGCATTGAAAAGGATAGGCAGGTAGTGCAGGCAAGAAACTGAGAAAACCACATGCCTTGTCAAACAAGCTCAGTCTATCTGGTTAGATGACACTGACTTGCTCACAATTTCCCTAAATATGCAGCTTTATCTACTGCAAGTTTGGGACAGGAAAAAGAAAAACAATTGAAAAAAAAAAAAAAACAAGAACCTGACCTTTGGGTTTTGTAGGAGTCACAAATAATAAGGATGAGCTACAGAATAACTTGATTTTGTCCAGATAATTACATATGGTCCTCTTCACAGCAGGTCCTGCCTTATTCTAGAAAGGAAAATTGTAGTATGGTAGTTGTAAATTAAAGGGAAATGGAGCCCCACTGACTGGGAGTTCCAGTACCACTTGCTGGAAATACAGAAACAGCATTCACACCATTCCAAATGCCACTGACTCTTCCCTTCATTGCACAGCTAAAAGCAGGAGAGGCCAAAGAAAACAAAGCTATTGGTGTCCTGAAGAGAATTTCTAAAGTTTTTGCAAGTCTTTCATTATCTGGATCAAAGGTCCTGTCTTGTCAAGAGGTGATTCCAAGGAGAAGAGAGGGGTTTTTTACAGAAGGATGTTCACACATGGATTTTCTTCCTGTTCCTCAAACACACTCTGCAAGCAAAGTCCTGTAACCCATCGTACCCATAAACACTGGCCTTGCTCCTGAGTCCCTGAAAGGTATTTTGATGTCACTCCCGGCAGCTGTAACTGGACTTCCCAACCTTCTGTACCCTTTTTGACAAATGCTGAGGGGAATACTGAAGGCCAATGGCCCCTACGTGGCTGAAATCAGGGAAATCATATCACTTCAGAGGTTGTATCTTCAGTGAAAGCCTCTAAGGGTGGCAACACCTTTGTGAGACCACCCTGAGAGCACGTGGCCTCTGTCGAGGAGTCCTCACTTTGGTCTTCAGAGCCTCTAAATTAACAAATCCCTCAGGTGGGCAGCACAAATTAAACACTGTTAAAAACAGGCGTGCTTTTAACAAAGAGACCTCTGCCCTGGGGAATATCTGGTTGAAAGAGCAGTGCTAAGAACTGGAACCACGAAATTAATGTGAGAACTCAGGTATACCTAAGGAAAATGGATATGTCTTCCTGGGAAAAGATAAAATGCACAAACAGGAGGCCATCAGCCTCAGGGAACCTGACAATTCCCAGCACTCCAACACTTGCTTTTAGCTGGATAGTGAATGTTACCTATCCCTTGGCAAGGAGCTGGCCCACCACTGCCTCTCTCTCTCACTGCTGTGTTTAAAGGTAGATCTTTGTTCTCACACATCACTCTTCTATTTCTCCATTAGAACTGCCTTTAAAAATAGTAACAGGAATAGTGGAAACAAACACTGACAAAAGTAAGGCAGGGAAAGGATTTACTGCTCGTGGCATTAATTCTTTCACTAATAAACCATAACTGCAAATTCAGTTACTCTTAAAAGCAAAATTAGGTTCTTACCTGTTACTTTTTGCCATTCACATGACCTTTAGTCATTGGAACTGGAATTGACTTGTGTGGGTGTAGTTTGGTATGAGAATTGAAGGCTCTCATAATTCTCAAACACACCTACATTGATGTAAGAGCTGCTTAGTGTTTCAATGGAAAAAAAGAAAAGATAAGTAAATCTTGATAATGTAAATAGTGTTCAAGCTTTGGAGATCATTTCCTGAATGAACAGAGTAGGCCAGGTCAGGGGGGGGGGGGAAGACTTAAAAGAGATTTGCCATCAGAAAGCACTTGGAAAATATGGACAGATTGACAAAATTTGTTATTTTACAGAGATTGCGGATGCTGTCATGTTAGACATGTAGATTAACTGATCAGTCCTGTCATGACCTGTGGCAGTGCTTGGAGCTGAGCATGGAAATAGTCCAATTCTTGCTTTTCATTACAACACTTGCTATAAACTGGATTGTGATATGATATTCTTTTCTTGAACATTCTCCAAAGCCTCACTACCTCTTCTTACCCCTAAAACAACAAGATTTTGCATTTATCATCAGATGCTAGTGTGATTTTTCTTTTTTTTTAGGTTTTCTTTTGTGAGGCTTGTTTGTTATCACAAGCTGAGACTGCTTCTGAGGAACAAGCCTCCCAGGCATACCGGAGTTAGCCCAGGATCTCTGAAGCATTTCTCCATCCATGCAATTTCCCCACTATGAGGGACAGTTTGAACAGCTTTTATTCTTTTGTTGGGCTTTTTTGTTTGTTTGTGGGTTTTTTGTTTGGTTGGTTTTGTTTGTTTTTGTTAAAACTAACCTCACAAAGATAATGCTGTATCAGGAGCCCCCTCTGATGCCCACTGCAGTGAAGGGAACCTACAAACTTTTCCCATGTGGGACTGGGAAAACCCATAAGATTTGGGCGGGTTTTTTTGGCAGTCAGAACTGAATGAGAAAAAAAGTCATCTCAAAGTCAACCTGATCCAAGTCACATTTGCTTCCCATTCCTGCTGTTGGAATGAAAAAGCATCTTCCCATTCTACTCATATAGAAACCGAAAACTGTTTGAAAATAAAAATAACACATTTTTACTCTTCCCTCAGGTGCCTGTGCATGATAAAGATTTTGGGGACGATCAAGATGGTCCTCAGATGAGCTGTTATTCATTCAGCAGGTGGCAAACACATATTCAGATCCCTCATCTGTGTGAAGCTTTGGAACACACACTTCCCACCTGAGCATCCTGAGTTGCATGAGCCACTTTTATATATATATCTAGGGCAGAGAAGAGAAACCACAACACCCCTGAGAGGCTCAAACTCTACACCTGAATTTGGGAAATGACATCATCCTCTCACTAACCAGCAGTCCCTCTCCTGGCACTTCTGTAGTCTGTCCATGCTGCTCCTCCAACCTTGCAAACAGTCCCCAGGACAAAACAGGCCAAGGCAAAGAGAAGAAATAGTAATAACTCAGACATCTGGGTGAATTGGGCATCTATATTTTTTTTTTTCCCAAAGGCCACTTCTTAGACTGTAACTGAAGTGAGCAGCCTGAAAAAGGAACTTTCAGTCTGAAGAAGGAGCTGTTGCTGCCAGCAGGGAGGAGCACACAGTGTATCTGATGTTACCTCATGTCAGTGCTGATCTTCCCATATTTCTTTTACAGCCAATGAAGAGAGGCTGACTTTCCCAAAAAGCAGTTCGCTGAGATGCTTGAAAGACCTCTTCTTATCTGTATTTTTGAAAACTGCTTTATTTTTTTAAAACTTTAAAACCTATGCCTCTCAAAACCCTCACTGAATCATCCCAACCTTCCTTTGCATGAGCAAAACACCCCTTTTTATTTACACTTTGCTTATCCTCTTTAACGCTTGAGCATCCTCTCTAAGCCTTTACATCCAGTAACAAACACGTGAAGCAAAACACTCAAGGCTTTGTATTTGGCCTGTGTGGACTTCAACTGTCCTCAGCTTTAAGCAGGAATCTGTCATAATGATGCATGCAAGTGGCAAATACCATTTGTCAGCAATGATTACATATTTCTGGAATGCAGTCATATTTTTCCATATTATATTTCCATATCATTCCAAGGTGCAGTATGTTTTCCACAGAGAGGGTGAGAGCCCCACACAATCATTTTGAGATGAGAAATGTGTTTACAAACCCATGTGCTGGCTGGACCTCCCCATCAAGAATTGAGAGCAGCAGGCAGCACCCAGCTGGCAGAAAAAGCCTTAGTCTGGCAGGACTGGAGACTTGCCTGTCGGCAGGAGAACCACATGCACTGCCTGTTGTACCAGTATGGTTTATTTTTCAGAGCATCAGTGTCACTGATGATATTAATAAAGCCTAGTATAGGAAAGAAACTGGTAGAAGCTGAAATTATTAAAATAGAGCTGCCTGGAAAATAGGAAGTCAGGGGTTTTTTTTCTGCTACAGAGACACTTTTTTCCTCACAAAGTTGGCGTTCTGAGGAGATAATCCTTTGAACAGGGACACAACTTCATCCTCCTTCACACACTACCCTCTCCATGCCTGGACGGGGGAGATGGTACAGGGATCCAAGGATCACTGTGAGTCCTTAGAAATGCCCCTCCTGGGGAGTCTCACCCACAAGAAGATAAGGAAGTGAGATTCACAGAAATTTTCTAACTCTTTTACAGCACTACTGTAGTGGAATGCAGGGCATCCAGTACTTCCATTTCCACAATTCCTGTTCTTCAACAGAACTGAAAAGTCTGTTTGAAATAATTCCTTTTCCCAAAGCCTAACAAAAGAAACAGTTCCAACCACAGCAATAAAAAAAATCAGTTTGGTTTAAGTGCTTCAGCAACTCTCCCTGCCACTTTCTTTTCCATCCCATCCCTGGTGCTGCAAAATCAGATCCCAAGGAGAAATACTTTTTAAAATCAATGACTAAATGCTCTCATGAGGTTTTTTTTCTCCCCAGCCATATCTTAGACAGGCAACATGTGACTGGCAACATTAAGAATTCTAGTTATTGTCCTCAGGCAGGCACCCTTCTGGCAGCTACAAAATAAATTTAGGTAAACCATAAACTCCAGTAACTATAGGGAATATGCACTGTCTCTATTGAAAACGTAAAGTTACTCTGCAAGTTTATTAATGAGCAGATATTTTCAGTAAGTTTTTCGCTGGACTCACTATTTCTGGCTTGGGACAAGTGAAAGGGAGCTTATGGGCATACAAAGCAGGAAAAAAACAATCTGACTTCATCTGCTAGTGACTCGGTTTTTGTTAAATGTATATAGCCAAAGAGCTTTAGAAAAGCTGGAAATTACTGTTTTCACCTTCTTTGCTTGGATAGCCATCAAACATTTTTTATTTTTAGCATCAAAGTAGCTGAAAGGACATTGTTAGGCAGAATGGGCTCTCTCTCTTGGCTCGTGCAATAAACTTGGGGAGGGGGCTTAACTTCAGAGACTGTTTGAAAAAAATGTGTTTTTTTCATTCCAAACCCAGCCCAGCAAACTAAGTGCCTGCTCTGTCCCCTAAAGCTTGTGGTCTTATTTAATGGCACAATATGTTTTGATAGATATGTTGGGTTCCTGTGGATGTAACCAGAGGAGGATAGTGACAGCACCTTCTAAGAACACAAATACCACTCCGTGTCAGACCAAAGCTATAAGTAGCCCCATACCACGCCCCTGGAAGTCGTCACTGGAAGATGCTGAGCCAAAGAGTATCATGTAGGAAGTGTTTGGGGGATTTTTGCCCCCTCCCGGTTTCCTCTCAGTTTTTTGGAAATTTATGGTGCAAACACTTCCCAAATGTGATGCTGCTCTGGACTGCTGTGCTCAAGAGCTGCTTCGTGCCACTGTGCTGCTGATAATAAGGCTGTGATTGGTGCCTCCTTGGTGTTCTGTGAGGCCTCTTTGGTCGTGCCCTCTTTTACCACCTCTGGCTGGTTTCTGGGATCGTGCATTGGCAGCAGATACAATGAAGCATCGTTCTGCAGAGATATCAATCTGCGAGGAGCAGATCAACAGCGCGATTGTTACCAGGTTATTTGCAGAAACCCTTTACAAGTGATTTATTCTTTCACTGCACTGGCTGGAAATTACATGGGCACACACTTCTTAGGGCACTGCATCAGGGGAGGAGTGATCTGGGCCAAGACCTCAAAACTGGGAGCAAAACCCAGGCTCTCCAAGCTCTCCCTATGCACTTTACAGATCCTACCAGAGTTTTCTGCCTAAAATTCCTGCGCCTGACAGCAACAAAATATGATGACTTAGGCTACTGTGTCCTGAAGTCATCTATTTCACAGCACAGCCTGGCACAGTAACAGGTTGGGGAACTCCTCTGCCTTCTTGTACCACAGGATTTCCTGAATTCATGCCTCATGATGAGCTAAAACCAGGAGGGTGATAGTGTGGAATGGTAGATGCACTCCTGTGTTTTCCCCTTGTCTGCCTTCTCACAACCAGTCTCATAAAAAAGAGAATAATCCAGCTTTGGGCAAGTCTCACAAACTTCAAACAAAAGACAGTATTGGAAGCAGAAGCCTCAAAAACATTTAACAATTACATTGTTAATCTTCATGCAGTACAAATGTTAATTAATTAACCTCAGTGGCTGAAATTCAGGTCCAATAAAACTCGGATGACCTCTGTGGACATTTGCCAGAGGGAAATTTGGCCTGCAATTTTGTTTCACCTCTGCTTTTGGCAATCCTGGGAGCGTTTTGTATTCCCCACCCCGTCAGTGTCCTACACGTTTTGGCAGGAGCAAATTCCTGGTGGTTGCACGGAATCAAATCCTGCCCCTCCACAAAAGCCAAGCAGCCCCAGTGACCTCCTGGGTAAAACCAGCGGCACGTATTTGTCCCACCGTGAGCCCAGGGGAAGAGCGAACCTCCCGGGAAAACAAGAACAAACCTCTTCCAGCTTTCTCGGATCTACCTTGGAAGTTTAGAAACTTCCGCAATTCCTAACCCACATCTCTCTGGAAGTGAAACACAAACAGCAATTTTGCCTCGTTTCTTCCCTTTCAGCAGCTCGCCCTTTTCAAATGTCACGGACAGGATCGGTGTCCCTCGCAGGAGAAATTTTCAAGCAAAAACTTGGAAAATGCTTTCTTTAAACGCTCGAACCCGCAGCAAATATAAACCTTTGTAAATGCAACCTAATTTGCTAACACGCGGTGCTAATTTGATTACTCCGGATAAAGGTCTTAGTGGGACCAATTGGCGCTTGCTGCAGTGTGAAACCAGAAGGATAATTTGCTAAGAGTAAAGTGCAAGCTTCTCTTTGGCACCCTGAGATGTGTTCAGTTGGTTTTGTGCTTTTGCATTTGAGTGAGTACTCCAGCACAAATTGGGCACAATTAGCAGCACATTTAAAAAAATACAGCTCAGTTCTGGTGCTAATTTGCCCTTGCAATAACACCAATTTCCCCTGTATTTACACTCAGTAAGCGTACAGAGGCTAACACAGAGGAAAGCTTTGGACAATCCTCATTTGTATAGCACAGAGCAAATAATTCTTTGTGCCCTATGTGAAATGAGTCGAATATCTCAGCCCACTTTCCAGAGAACATGTGTCTACATCACAAAATCTGCCACCACAAGTTGGCACTAATTGGCAGTCTCAGCGAAGTGGCAAAGGAATGAATGGCCCCTGGATACCGAACTAACATTTTTCCCCTACAGGTGGTCTTTTCAAGTCGGAATTGAGACGTACATTGTTTAGGCAAGGTGAAGTTTGTGCTACTGGTACATGTTTTGTTGATTCATAGAAGATTTCAGTGTACAGCGAGCGTTTTCATGAGCGTTACATTCACACTATTAAAAAAAAATAAACAAAAACCTTAAATTGTATTAAAAAAAAAACACACCACAAAACAAATTCCAGCTGTCCCTATTTTCCCCCACTTTGTCCTCTCAAAATCCTCAGCATGTTCAAAGGCAAGACCAAATCTTTTCAGTTCTTGTCAGCATATATTGATGAAACAGCTCCCTTAGATCTGATACCAAACCAAGGGATTAGGGTGCCAGCTGCTTTTATCAGGGACCTGACTCTCCAGACTTTATTCATATATAGCCCTGTTTGTGCCACTTTCTTGTCCAAAACCCACTGATAGCAGTGGGAAGTCCCTAAAACTCCAGTAAGCTTTTCTAAAAAGTCCTTTGGTGAGAGGGGTGTTAAGGAGTTCAATCTGCATTATACTCTGCCACAGAAAAAAAATATCATAGACGCTTTGATTACGGAGTGTAATTATATTTACACAGAATAGAAATAGAATAATAAAGAGGCTCTTCAGAATGACTTAAAATTACATCTGATGAAGCAAAAGCAGAAATAAGTTTTTTAAAATTGCAATCAACGGATGCAACAAGTTTCCAAAGGAAACACAGAAGCCCCTGTATGTTGTCATCTTCACTTCAAGGTAAGGTGTTTGTTCAGAAGGTGGGATTACCCTCAAGGACTGACTGATATGATGTTTCGTATAGAAGCTCAATCTAGATGATCTAATATATTTATCTGCCCTATGATTATTTTACGCATTTATAGATATGTTTTCAAAAATCATCCTATTGTGTTCAAGGTGATGAGTTGATTGGATTTTGTCAACCTCCTTTCTGAAACTTCCACCTGCTGCTTGATTGCATCTTCTGGGAGGAATTTCTCCTCCTTTTCAGAGGCTTGTGAATGTGGACAAACACTGAACAGCAGAAGGAATGGTGTGTGTCATACTTTTACGAACAATCATGAACACTTCTGGGCTTCTCTTGAAGAGCAGATTTTCAGATTATCCAAAAAGAATTTCAAGCTGCCTGGCCTTTTCATAGGATGTAAAAGGGGATTTCTTTCTTCAGGTCTTGTATCATGTACTTATCTTACAGGGATACAATCTGACATCATCAAAAATTGTCCCAGAAAAGCTTTGACTTGTAACTCTCATTACTTCACTCAAGTTTTGTATCCAAATTAGATAGAGAGACTGGAAGAAAACAATACTTGGTGGTTACCAAGAGCAACATATACCATAAGAAACCTACTTTGGGACCCTGGCAACCTTTGTTCCACACGTGCCAGCTCAGCTTGTCGAACCAAGTCAGCTCCTGCACCATTCACAGCTTGATGGGTGCTGTCAGTGGTGGAACTCTTGTGCCATCACTCACTGAGCCTCGTCGTGTGGCTATTAGCCATGATTCCTATTAACCATGATTCCTATTAGCCATGATTTCTATGCACTGAAACTGGTTTCAGTAGGACAGATGAGCAGAGCAGGCAAGATGAGGATTGCTCTTGCTGTAAGGATTACCACCAGAA